>NW_027507787.1:94586152-95786152 GCF_037356315.1 Lithobates pipiens
TCTCTGACTGTCTCCTGTATCATGGCTGCACAGTCTCTGACCGTCTTCTGTATCATGGCCGCACAGTCTCTGACCGTCTCCTGTATCATAGCCGCACATTCTCTGATTGTCTCCGGTATCATGGCCGCATAATCTCTGACCGTCTCCTGTATCATGGCCACACAGTCTCTGACCGTCTCCTGTATCATGGCTGCACAGTCTCTGATTGTCTCCGGTATCATGGCCGCATAATCTCTGACCGTCTCATGTATCATGGCCACACAGTCTCTGACCGTCTCCTGTATCATGGCCACACAGTCTCTGACCGTCTCCTCTATCATGGCCGCACAGTCTCTGACCGTCTCCTCTATCATGGCCGCACAGTCTCTGACCGTCTCCTATATCGTGGCCACACAGTCTCTGACCGTCTCCTGTATCATTGGCTGCACAGTCTCTGACCGTCTCCTGTATCATTGTCTGTGCAGTCTCTGACCGTCTCCTGTATCATTGTCTGTGCAGTCTCTGACCGTTTCCTGTATCATTGGCTGCGCAGTTTCTGACCATCTCCTGTATAATTTTCCGCACAGTCTCTGACCATCTCCTGCATCTTTCTGGTGTGATTGTCTGTCAGCACCCTGTCTGTGGCTTCAACTTTTCTTACCGTGTTAGCCAGGTAAGGGTTTGCTTGTCATTACCATAAAACCGTCTCCTATATCATTGTCTGCACAGTCTCGGATTGTCTCCTGTATCACTGTCGGCACAGTCTCTAACCGTCTCCTGTATCATGGCTGCACAGTCTCTGACCATCTCCTGTATCATGGCTGCACAGTCTCTGACCATCTCCTGTATCATGGCTGCACAGTCTCTGACCGTCTCCTGTATCATGGCTGCACAGTCTCTGATCGTCTCCTGTATCATGGCTGCACAGTCTCTGACTGTCTCCTGTATCATGGCTGCACAGTCTCTGACCGTCTCCTGTATCATTGTCCGCACAGTCTCTGACCGTCTCCTGTATAATTGTCCGCACAGTCTCTGACCGTCTCCTGTATCATTGTCCGCACAGTCTCTGACCATCGCCTGTATCATTGTCTGCACAGTCTCTGATCGTCTCCTGTATCACTGTCGGCACAGTCTCTGACCGTCTCCTGTATCACTGTCGGCACAGTCTCTGACCGTCTCCTATACCATGGCCGCACAGTCTCTGATTATCCCTGTATCATGGCCACACAGTCTCTGACTGTCTCCTGTATCATTGTCCGCACAGTGTCTGACCGTCTCCTGTATCATTGTCCGCACAGTCTCTGATCATCTCCTGTATCACTGTCGGCACAGTCTCTGACCGTCTCCTGTATCATGGCTGCACAGTCTCTGACCGTCTCCTGTATCATGGCCGCACAGTCTCTGACCATCTCCTGTATCATTTTCCGCACAGTCTCTGAACTTATCCTGTATCACTGTTGGCACAGTCTCTGACTGTCTCCTGTATCATGGCTGCACAGTCTCTGACCGTCTCCTGTATCATGGCCGCACAGTCTCTGACCGTCTCCTGTATCATTGGCTGCACAGTCTCTGACCATATCCTGTATCATTTTCCGCACAGTCTCTGACCGTCTCCTGTATCACTGTCGGCACAGTCTCTGACTGTCTCCTGTATCATGGCTGCACAGTCTCTGACCGTCTCCTGTATCATGGCCGCACAGTCTCTGACCGTCTCCTGTATCATGGCCGCACAGTCTCTGATCGTCTCCGGTATCATGGCCGCATAATCTCTGACCGTCTCCTGTATCATGGCCACACAGTCTCTGACCGTCTCCTGTATCATTGTCCGCACAGTCTCTGATCGTCTCCTGTATCATTGTCCGCACAGTCTCTGTTCGTCTCCTGTATCATTGATCGCACAGTCTGACCGTCTCCTGTACCATTGTCTGCACAGTCTCTGACCATATCCTGTATCATTTTCTGCACAGTCTCTGACCATCACCTGCATCTTTGTGGTGTGATTGTCTTTCAGCACCCTGTCTGTGGCTCCAACTTTTCATACCGTGTTAGCCAGGTAAGAGTTTGCTTGTCATTACCATAATAAAACTCCTGTATCACTGTCGGCACAGTCTCTGACCGTCTCCTGTATCACTGTCGGCACAGTCTCTGACCGTCTCCTGTATCATGGCGGCACAGTCTCTGACCGTCTCCTGTATCATGGCCGCACAGTCTCTGACCATCTCCTGTACCATTGTCCGCACAGTCTCTGACCGTCTCCTGTATCATTGGCTGCACAGTCTCTGACCATATCCTGTATCATTTTCCGCACAGTCTCTGACCGTCTCCTGTATCACTGTTGGCACAGTCTCTGACTGTCTCCTGTATCATGGCTGCACAGTCTCTGACCGTCTCCTGTATCATGGCCGCACAGTCTCTGACCGTCTCCTGTATCATAGCCGCACATTCTCTGATCGTCTCCGGTATCATGGCCGCATAATCTCTGACCGTCTCCTGTATCATGGCCACACAGTCTCTGACCGTCTCCTGTATCATTGTCCGCACAGTCTCTGATCGTCTCCTGTATCATTGTCCGCACAGTCTCTGTTCGTCTCCTGTATCATTGATCGCACAGTCTGACCGTCTCCTGTACCATTGTCTGCACAGTCTCTGACCATATCCTGTATCATTTTCTGCACAGTCTCTGACCATCACCTGCATCTTTGTGGTGTGATTGTCTTTCAGCACCCTGTCTGTGGCTCCAACTTTTCATACCGTGTTAGCCAGGTAAGAGTTTGCTTGTCATTACCATAATAAAACTCCTGTATCACTGTCGGCACAGTCTCTGACCGTCTCCTGTATCACTGTCGGCACAGTCTCTGACCGTCTCCTGTATCATGGCGGCACAGTCTCTGACCGTCTCCTGTATCATGGCCGCACAGTCTCTGACCATCTCCTGTACCATTGTCCGCACAGTCTCTGACCGTCTCCTGTATCATTGGCTGCACAGTCTCTGACCATATCCTGTATCATTTTCCGCACAGTCTCTGACCGTCTCCTGTATCACTGTTGGCACAGTCTCTGACTGTCTCCTGTATCATGGCTGCACAGTCTCTGACCGTCTCCTGTATCATGGCCGCACAGTCTCTGACCGTCTCCTGTATCATAGCCGCACATTCTCTGATAGTCTCCGGTATCATGGCCGCATAATCTCTGACCGTCTCCTGTATCATGGCCACACAGTCTCTGACCGTCTCTTGTATCATGGCTGCACAGTCTCTGATCGTCTCCGGTATCATGGCCGCATAATCTCTGACCGTCTCATGTATCATGGCCACACAGTCTCTGACCGTCTCCTGTATCATGGCCACACAATCTCTGACCATCTCCTCTATCATGGCCGCACAGTCTCTGACCATCTCCTATATCGTGGCCACACAGTCTCTGACCGTCTCCTGTATCATTGGCTGCACAGTCTCTGACCGTCTCCTGTATCATTGTCTGTGCAGTCTCTGACCGTCTCCTGTATCATTGGCTGCGCAGTTTCTGACCATCTCCTGTATCATTTTCCGCACAGTCTCTGACCCTCTCCTGCATCTTTCTGGTGTGATTGTCTGTCAGCACCCTGTCTGTGGCTTCAACTTTTCTTACCGTGTTAGCCAGGTAAGGGTTTGCTTGTCATTACCATAAAACCGTCTCCGGTATCATTGTCTGCACAGTCTCTGATGGTCTCCTGTATCACTGTCGGCACAGTCTCTAACCGTCTCCTGTATCATGGCTGCACAGTCTCTGACCATCTCCTGTATCATGGCTGCACAGTCTCTGACCATCTCCTGTATCATGGCTGCACAGTCTCTGACCATCTCCTGTATCATGGCTGCACAGTCTCTGACTGTCTCCTGTATCATGGCTGCACAGTCTCTGACCGTCTCCTGTATCATGGCCACACACAGTCTCTAACTGTCTCCTGTATTATGGCCACACACAGTCTCTGACCATCTCCTATATCATTGTCCACACGCAGGCTCTGACCATCTCCTGTATCATTTTCCGCAGTCTATGACCATCTCCTGCATGAATTCACATTTACGAGACAGCACAGAGCATAATAAGCAGGCAGCTGCACAATTTGATCTATATCTGTGTGCGTGTAACATATATATTTATATATATGTATATATATATATATATATATATATATATATATATATATATATATATATATATACCAACCCACCATATGTTTAATATTTGATTAAAGAATAATTGGTTAGACAAATTTATAGAAACTGTGAATTCATAGTTCATAGGATTTAAGTTAATATATGCACATTTATACAGTTAATTTTTATCGTTTTTATAATATTTTTCCCATTATGGGCATGAATGGAGCCTCATGTCTAAGTTTTGCCTAAGGCCTCACAAAGTCTAGAGCCGCCTCTGCCCACGTATCCTCAAAGAGTTGAGTTTTGGTATTTTCAAGCCCAGTGTGGTGCATGCATCTAAAATAGGATCAAAGATTTTACCAAGTAATTAGATACCCATTAGTTTAACTTCAATAGTCAGGAAGATATTTGAAAGTTTAATATATAGCGCTACCCCCAAAGGAGCCACCTGGTAATTTGGATTCTCTGTTTTGCTCCTCAACTCCAAAAACAACCCCAGCCCCTCTGATTGACCTGGTTGAGTAAAAGTTACTGTAAGCCCTTATAGGAACACAAATGTGGATACCTTTAACTTGGCTGTGAAATAGTCCTGTGTCAGGAAATAGAAACAAGACTGTTTAGTGGTAAATGAACTCTATGTATTGGTATAGGGTACAATAAATGGTGGCTGAACATTAATTAACATACAGAATATAGGTTCAGACACAGTCTACTAGGCAGTATAATCACTATGCCAAAGTAAGTTAGAATAGAGTTCTATGTGACTAGACTGCAATCAACACAAAACAAAGTTAGTAATTAACAGTGCATATAAGCATTAAAGTGTAGTTACTGACATTTAATAAACACGCACTCACCTGTCCCAGGATCGAGCGATGTGGCTACCCAAACCCTCAATTCTCTCCCTCTCCTCTCCCCAGCGCTGACATTACACCGGAAATTGCATTTCACCATCCCCTTACAGCAGTGGTCCCCAACCTTTTTGCCACTGGGGACCGGCATTGTGGATGAAAATTGTGGCGCATGGGGGGCGATGCGGCTTTTCGCGGCCAATTTGTCATGAAATGGCTGGTGTTAGCACTTCATCACAACACCATGGTTAATATGGTGTCAGGATGATTGAAGTGCATCATTTTTATTATTATATTGTAATATAAAATTAAATAGTTCAACTCACCATAATGCAGAATCTGTCACTAGATACAGCTTGCCACGTTGCCTATCACCAGATTTCCACATGCCACATCGCCTGCCACCAGATGCAGACTGCAACATGCCATCAGATGCAGACTGACACATGCCACAGTCACATGTCACCAGATGCAGATTGCCACAGTTCAATGCCACCAGATTGCCACATCACCAGATGCAGATTGCCATAGTCACTTGCCACCAGATGCAGATTGCCACAGTCACTTGCCACATGCCACCAGATACAGATTGCCACAGTCACTTGCCACCAGATGCGCATTGCCACAGACACATGACACCAGTTGCAGATTGCCACAGTCACTTGCCACATGCCACCAGATGCGCATTGCCACAGACACATGCCACCAGATGCAGATTGCCACATGTCACCAGATGCAGATTGCCGCAGTCACTTGCCACATGTCACCAGATGCAGATTGCCACAGTCACTTGCCACATGCCACCAGATGCGGATTGCCACAGACACATGCCACCAGATGCAGATTGCCACATGTCACCAGATGCAGATTGCCACAGTCACTTGCGACATGTCACCAGATGCAGATTGCCACAGTCACTTGCCACATGCCACCAGATGCAGATTGCCACAGACACATGCCACCAGATGCAGATTGCCACATTCACTTGCCACATGCCACCAGATTCAGATTGCCACAGACACATGCCACTAGATGCAGCCTCTTAAATGTAAATTGTGACTAAGCACAGAGGCAGTGCAGTGGAGTGGAGTGGTGGGTTCCGCGTGAGAGAGAACAGAGGTGATGCGGGGCGGGCTGTGAGAGATGATGTAATCTCTCTGCTCCCCCGCTTCACCTCCAACAGTATACTAGCCGGGCTATGTGGATGGAACAGCGGTGATGTGGGCGGGCGGTGGGAGATGATGTCATCTCTCTGCTCGCCTGCTTCACCCCCAGCAGTGTAGCGGCAGGGCTGTGTGGGCGGAAGTGCGGTGATCGCTCTGCTCAACGCCGCCGCATCTCAGTGTACACTCCGCGGCCCGGCTGCAAACGGGCTACGGCCTGGTAACGGGCCACGGCCCGGGGGATGGAGACCCCTGCCTTACAGCTTTCCCGGAAAGAATCCTTGCATTTTACATGCCCGTTTTTTACCTTTGTCCTGTAAGTACATTTCCATTTATGCACAATAAACATCAGCCTTACCTTACCACACTCTTCTGGGTTTGGTGAACATCTCAAATTTTTGAGAACCACGTTAGAGAAATCCATACCGGACCCTTGTGACTCACCATTCCCTACCATATCTAAGCCTATCTGACCCCCAAACTGAAAAGCTGGGGGTCCATTAATACTATAACTAGTTTAGCAGAATGACTAGGATATGATGCATTGTTCCCTGAGGGGTACCTTTTAGCATAAACAATAGGTAAGGGTCTCTGTGTAGCTTCTGTAAAGAGGCAGTCTTTAGTCCTAAATCTTCAGCCAGTTCCTAAAGGGCCCATTCTCTCTCTTTCTAGCAGCCAATAGTAAATTCCCCAAGCAGCAGCTCGACAATCCAAGCGATATTGCAGCTTATTGTCTGGTCACACATAGCAATTACCGCCCAGGTGACTCTGAATGTCAGCATGCCCAAATTCCAGATCCTGCTCAGGCTGTCATTTTGCGCCAGTGATAGTACACACTGGACAGCGATGTGCACTTGCCGGTCTCCCTCATGGCATGAGGAAGCTGTGTCCTGTACAGCCTGGGAGAATGCAGATCTTTCTCACTCTGGGGAATGTAGTTCAAAAGCTCTTGAATACAGTAGAGTCTCTCTCCTCAGGACTACAGTTCCCACAGTGAAATGTTGCCGGACTCAGTCTATTAAAGTGGTTGTAAAGTAAAAAAATAAATCACTGCCAGCCCCTCTGTTTTATGCAGCCATTCTACACTGTGTAAATGTTAGTGTAAAATGATGCCTCTAAATACCTTATCTCCGATCTTTTCTGGCTGGTCACATGACCTCTGGCTGTTCTCATCCTCTGATCTAAGGGCTACAGTGGGAGGGGCCGAGATTCCCCTCTGGCATCAGCCGAGGAGGTTATGTGTTCGCTGTGCTGGCAGCTCAGCCCCTCCCGTTGTAGCCCTTAGATGGGGGAGGAGAGTGGTCGGAGATCTCGTGACCATCCAGAAAAGATTGAAGATAAGGTATTTAGAGGCATCATTTTATACAGTGTAGGATGGCTGCATAAAAAAGAGGGGCTGGCAGTAAACTTTATTTAACTTTGCTGCCACCTATTAATAGCGGCGGGGGGGGGGGCGGCTGGCACACACAGGAGCTGACAGGCAGGGAGCTGGAGATAAGAGAGCATAAACTGACCATGGTAATCATGGATCAGCAGCCATGATTACTGTGGTCAGTTTACATAGGGGGACACAGGAACAGGCATGATCAACTAGGGTTTTTATAGCTTAGAGAGGAACAAGTTAGACAGCACAAGCGCTGTGCGGTTTAACCTGCTATAAGGGAACAGGATCTCTCTTTTTTTTATTCTTTTTTTTTTTGGTTTACTCTATAACCTCTTCCTGCCCAGCAGCTCCCCCCTCTCACTGATATAGCTGTTAACCAGTTCAACACCGCAGGGCAGCAGCTACAGAGAGCAGCTGCCGCTTCCTGAATATCTGGGAGGAGAAGCAGGAAGACATTAGCAAATATTAATTTGCTAATGTCACACAACTGGGTGGGCTCAGGCCTTTGACTCTAATCGTGTGCTTCAAAAAAAAAAAAACATTGAAAGCCATACGTCTGGAGAACTACATGTAGATTAGTGGCCGGGCGCATGGATTAGGGGGGACCACTAGACATGTGCATTCGTTTTTGTCCGAATGCATTTTTGTCCGAATTTCTGATATTTTCGTTTTCGTTTTGACGAACGATAACGAAAGTGCAGAATCCGAAAAACTAAAGATCCGACATAAATAAATGCTTTATTTTTGTTTTCGTTGTTACAACAGTTCGATATAGAATAGGAGATTCGACGTGACTCTGACAATAGCAATCTGTGTCTATTGAACCTGTGGTCGAATGTGCCTAACCTTACCTCTATTAGTCCAAGATTATATAGAGAAAGTATTCGACAGAGAGAAAATATTCGACATAGAGAGAAAAGATTTGACAGAGAGAAAAGATTCTAAAGTGCTAATTTTAAAGGCTAACATGCAAGTTACTGTCCTAAAAAGTGTTTGGGGACCTGGGTCCTGCCCCAGGGGACATGTATCAATGCAAAAAAAAGTTTTAAAAACAATAAAAGTGTAATATTCCTTTAAATTTCGTACTTGGGTGGTGTCTATAGTATGCCTGTGAAGTGCCACGTGTTTCCCGTGCTTAGAACTGTCCCTGCAGAAAGTGTAATTTCTGAAGGAAAAAAAGTCCTTTAAAATCACTTGCGGCTATAATGAATTGTCGACTCCCCTAATACAGAGAACACTCATTGAAAGTCATTGATAAAAAAAAAAAAAAAAAAACGTGGGGTTCCCCCAAATTCAATTACCAGGCCCTTCAGGTCTGGTATGGATATTAAGGGGAACCCCACGTTAAATGAAAAAAAAAATTGACGTGGGGGTCCCCTAAAAATCCATACCAGACCCTTTATCCGAGCACGCAACCTGGCAGGCCACAGGAAAAGAGAGGGCACTCCCCCCTCCTGAACCGTACCAGGCCACATGCACTCAACATTGGGAGAATGCTTTGGGGGTCTGTGACCCCTCAAAGCACCATGTCCCCATGTTGATGGGGACAAGGGCCTCATCCCCACAACCCCTACCATTTCACAAAGAAAGTGTAAAAAATAGTTAAAAAAGACAAACACACTTTTGAAAAAAAATTTAAAAAGATTCCAGCGGTGGTAATCCACTCTTGCTATCCAGCGATGGACGATCATCTCTCCGGGTCCAGCAATGGCTGATCTGATCCAGCGCAGCGCATCCATCCATCTTCTGTCTCCACGGAGGAGACACTGCGGGATCCCGGTGGCAGCCTGATGTTTCTTATATGCGGAGGGCGGGGCCACCCATCACCTGACCACGCCCCCTCTGACACGAATGGGGAAGCCGGGCTTCCCCAATGACGTGTGGGTGACAAAAGTGTGTTTGTCTTATTTAACTATTTTTTACACTTTCTTTGTGTAATGGTAGGGGTACTTTTGTACCCCCTTACCATTTCAAACAGGGGGGGCTGGGATCTGGGGGTCCCCTTGTTAAAGGTGGCTTCCAGATACTGATAAGCCCCCCGCCTGCAGACCCCCACAACCACTGGCCAGGGTTGTGGGGATGAGGCCCTTGTCCCCATCAAAATGGGGACATGATGCTTTGGGGGGGACCCCAAAGCATCCTCCCAATCTTGAGGGCATGTGGCCTGGTACGGTTCAGGAGGGGGGGCGCTCTCTCGTCCCCCCCTCATTTTTCTGCGGCCTGCCAGGTTGCGTGCTCGGGTAAAGGGTCTGGTATGGATTTTTAGGGGGAACCTCACGTTTTTTTTTTATTATTTGATGCAGGGTTCCCCTTAATATCCATACCAGACCTGAAGGGTCTGGTATGGATATTTAGGGGGAACCCCACGTCAATTTTTTTTTTTATTTGATGCAGGGTTCCCTTAATATCCATACCAGCCCTGAACGGCCTGGTAATTGAATTTGGGGGAACCCCACGCTTTTTATTTATTTATTTATTTTTTATCAATGACTTTCAATGAGTGTTCTCTGTATTACGGGAGCTGACAATTCATTATAGCCACGAGTGATTTTAAAGGACTTTTTTCCTGCAGAAATGACACTTTGTGCAGGGACAGTTCTAAGCATGGGAAACATGCGCCCCTTCACAGGCATACTATAGACACCGCCCAGGTACGAAATTTAAAGGAATATTACACTTTTATTGTTTCACTTTAATCATTATTAAAATCACTGCTTCTGAAAAAACTGCCATTTTTAAAACTTTTTTTTGCATTGATACATGTCCCCTGGGACAGGACCCAGGTCCCCAAACACTTTTTAGGACAGTAACTTGCATATTAGCCTTTAAAATTAGCACTTTAGATTTTGAACGTTGGAGTTCCATAGACTTTAATAGGGTTCTAAAGTTCACACGAAGTATGCTATATACTAGCTCCGTCAAATCTTCTTTATACATTCGACAGACACCATAAGCCTTCAAAGACAGATTTGACCGTAATTCATGTGGATTTTCGGACGAATGGGATTTTTGAACGAAAAACGAAATAAATAAAAACGAATTTCGGGAGTAACTAAATTAATTAATTTTTCGGACGAAAACGAAATTCCGAAACAAAATATTTCACTCTGCACATGTCTAGCCACCAACACTCTATACACTTTTCTGCATATTTTTTTACACACAAAAAGGAAGGAATGTTTTGTACACTGTATAGCATTATTTCTACAATTTATCTTAGGCCTCGTTAGCTAATCCACACCCGTCATTTAAGATGGCAAAGAAAATTAAACTTTATATTTTTAAGATTAAGATAAAAGTAATATGCTAAACAGAACATATATATTGTTGCTGGAGCTAAAGAAGTACACTTTTTCACTTTTTTCTGTTTTCAGGTGGGAACTCTCGCTATTATCAACTTTCTACTAGTAACAAATTTAGTGCAGCTGGTTTCATCTGGATGTCTAGTTATATACAGCAAACAATCTCTGGAATGTATTTCAAGGAATCAATCACAGGTAAGAGTTGTGAAGCTGAAGATGAATGCATGAAAGTGAGTGTAAACAATAACCTTGTAAAACAACCCATTCAGTTTAAAATTGAAATGAAAGGCAAACATTTGTATATAGATATAAAAAATATATATAAATGCCTTTTTTCCCCTTTTTTATAAGTGTTCACATTCCCTCTGTTCTTAGGTACATAAGAGCTGGGGGAAGAGAAGCAGCAGCACACTGATCCTCCCAGTGAAAGGCCGTGTAGGGAGGGAACTGACCATAGTGTGCTCTACTACTTAGTGTGGACAGTTTTTAACAAGAAAGCAGGGGACTGGCAGGAATACCAGTGATTTCACATACTGGAAGCAAAAAAAAGAGAACAGGATACATTTTTCGAGCAAGTGCATGGTACAGCAGGTACATATCAGGAATTTGAAATCCTGGGCTAACAAACACTTTAAATTGGAACTTCAGCAAAAAATAATTTTTTCGTTTTTGTTATAATGGGGATGGATTATGTGGCCTCTCAGGTTTCTATTGTGGTCTGTCTCCTTAGTTGGGAATATTTTCTTTTCACTTCTTTTCCTGGTGACACCAGAGAGATTTACTGCGAGTTAGTCTTCCTTTTCCCTTTTCTAGAGTACATTCTAAAACATTTTAAGGGGAAATCTCCTAAGTTCTCATGACCCTGTCAGCAGGTCAGGTACATCCCACCTCAGCTACCAGGTATATAGCAGCTACCAGCACTAGGAAGGTGGCGGAGGCCATGTTGGTACACCCCGCACTGCTCAGTGCTAAACTTTTAGGCTTTCAAAATTAAACATCCAAACAGCATCACAGATGTCAATATATTATATTTCTTTATACACACTCACTTTAGTGCTAAAATTACTCTGAAGTTCAAGAAGAAGCTGGGTGTAGTAAGATGTCCACTGTCTGATGGGCTCTGTTGGTAGTGAAGTGGAGAAGTGTGTGGAAGGATAGTGTGCCATGGAATGCATGTTGGAACGCATAGGGCATGTGCAAGTATTTTTTGGTTGGAATGTCAGATAGAACAGGGGCACTATTTTGTAGAGGGGTAATAGCAGGGATTTGTACTAGCCCCATGTAACATGTCCCCAGTATCCAACCAAACTTGTAGCATGTCCATGGTCTCTGGTAATCTTTACCTGTCTGCTTCCTCTCTAACATTATGTACACTAAAAATTATGTGAGTCCCCCCACCTTATTTCATAGGATGTAAACCACTGGTCTATAATAGGGATGAGCTGAACACCCCCCTGTTCGGTTCGCACCAGAACCTGGGAACAGACCTAAACTTCGTGTGAACTTTAGAACCCTATTAAAGTCTATGGGACTCGAACGTTCACAATCTAAAGTGCTCATTTTAAAGGGTAATATGCAGGTTACTGTCCTAAAAAGTGTTTGGGGACCCGGGTCCTGCCCCAGGGGACATGGATCAATGCAAAAAAAAGTTTTAAAAACGGCCGTTTTTTCAGGAGCAGTGATTTTAATAATGATTAAAGTGAAACAATAAAAGTGTAATATTCCTTTAAATTTCGTAGCTGGGGGGTATCTATAGTATGCCTGTGAAGGGGCGCATGTTTCTGGTGCTTAGAACTGTCCCTGCACAAAGTGTCATTTGTGCAGGAAAAAAAGTCTTTTAAAATCACTTGCGGCTATTGTCGGGTCCCCGTAATACAGAGAATACTCAATGAGTGTTCTCTGCATTAGCCGACAATTCATTCATTCATTGATAAAAAAATAAAAATTTTTTAAAAAAAAGCGTGGGGGTTCCCCTAAATTCAATTACCAGGCCCTTCAGGTCTGACATGGATATTAAGGGGAACCCCGTGTCAAATAAAAAAAAAATTGACGTGGGGGTCCCCCTAAGTATCCATAACCAGACCCTTCAGGTCTGATATGGATATTAAGGGGAACCCCACATCAAATTTAAAAAAAAATTGACGTGGGGGTCCCCCTAAAAATCCATATCAGACCCTTTATCCGAGCACGCAACCTGGCAGGCCGCAGGAAAAGAGGGGGGGACGAGAGAGCGGCCCCCCTCCCTCCTGAACTGTACCAGGCCACATACCCGCAACATTGGGAGGATGCTTTGGGGGTCTGTGACCCCTCAAAGCACCTTGTCCCCATGTTGATGAGGACAAGGGCCTCATCCTCACAACCCTGGCCGTTGGTTGTGAGGGTCTGCGGGCGGGGGGCTTATCAGAAATGGTAAGGGGGTACAAAAGTACCCCTACCATTTCACAAAGAAAGTGTCAAAATGGTTAAATAAGACAAACACACTTTTGAAAAATTCCTTTATTAAAAATAAAAAAAATTAAAAAAAGATTCCAGCGGTGCTAATCCACTCTTGCTATCCAGCGACGGGTCTCCGGGGTCCAGCGATGGATGATCGTATCCAGCGACGGGGGATCTCTCAGTCCAGCGCTGTCCATACATCCGTCTTCTGTCTCCACTCCGGAGACACTGCAGAGATCCCAGCGCTGACGTTTCTTATATTAGGAGGGCAGGGCCACCCGTCACCTGACCCCGCCCCTCTGACGCTGGAGAGGGAAGCCAGGGGTTCCCCAGTGATGTGTGGGTGACCCCGCCCCCTCTGATGTAACGCAGGTTTCCGTTACATCAGAGGGGGCGGGGTCACCCATACGTCACTGGGGAACCCCTGGCTCCCTTCACCAGCGTCAGAGGGGGCGGGGTCAGGTGACGAGTGGCCCCGCCCTCCTAATATAAGAAACGTCAGCGCTGGGATCTCTGCAGTGTCTCCGGAGTGGAGACAGAAGAAGGATGTATGGACAGCGCTGGACTGAGAGATCCCCCGTCGCTGGATATGATCATACATCGCTGGACCCCGGAGACCCGTCGCTGGATAGCAAGAGTGGATTAGCACCGCTGGAATCTTTTTTTTTTTTTTTTTTTTAAATAAAGGAATTTTTCAAAAGTGTGTTTGTCTTATTTAACCATTTTGACACTTTCTTTGTGAAATGGTAGGGGTACTTTTGTACCCCCTTACCATTTCAAACAGGGGGGGGCCGGGATCTGGGGGTCCCCTTGTTAAAGGGGGCTTCCAGATTCTGATAAGCCCCCCGCCCGCAGACCCTCACAACCAACGGCCAGGGTTGTGAGGATGAGGCCCTTGTCCTCATCAACATGGGGACAAGGTGCTTTGAGGGGTCACAGACCCCCAAAGCATCCTCCCAATGTTGAGGGTATGTGGCCTGGTACGGTTCAGGAGGGAGGGGGGCCGCTCTCTCGTCCCCCCCTCTTTTCCTGCGGCCTGCCAGGTTGCGTGCTCGGATAAAGGGTCTGATATGGATTTTTAGGGGGACCCCCATGTCAATTTTTTTTTTAATTTGATGCGGGGTTCCCCTTAATATCCATATCAGACCTGAAGGGTCTGGTTATGGATATTTAGGGGGACCCCCACATCAATTTTTTTTTTTTTATTTGACATGGGGTTCCCCTTAATATCCATATCAGACCTGAAGGGCCTGGTAATTGAATTTAGGGGAACCCCCACGCTTTTTTTTTTTTTTTTATCAATGAATGAATGAATTGTCGGCTAATGCAGAGAACACTCATTGAGTGTTCTCTGTATTACGGGGAGCGGACAATAGCCGCAAGTGATTTTAAAAGACTTTTTTTCCTGCACAAATGACACTTTGTGCAGGGACAGTTCTAAGCACCAGAAATATGCGCCCCTTCACAGGCATACTATAGATACCCCCCAGCTACGAAATTTAAAGGAATATTACACTTTTATTGTTTCACTTTAATCATTATTAAAATCACTGCTCCTGAAAAAACGGCCGTTTTTAAAACTTTTTTTTGCATTGATCCATGTCCCCTGGGACAGGACCCGGGTCCCCAAACACTTTTTAGGACAGTAAGCTGCATGTTACCCTTTAAAATTAGCACTTTAGATTTCTCCCATAGACTTGTATAGGGTGTTCCGGCTTTTCGAATTTGCTGCGAACAGCCCAAATTGTTCACTGTTCGCTGAACAGGCGAACAGGCAATGTTCGAGTAGAACATGAGTTCGACTCGAACTCGAAGCTCATCCCTAGTCTATAATACCATAGAGTCCATAATAATCTTACAACATATCACTCACTATTAAAACATACAGTATAATCTTTCACCATCAATATAACCACACCTGTTAGCAATTAATTCTGGGCAGGTGGACTGTTTTTTGAAGACTGTGACCGCTAACAGGAGGGAGAAGTTCCCCTGCTAGGTGTCAGAACAGGAGGATCGGGGGAGCGGAGGCCATTGCATCTGTAACATATTACATCCTGAATATGGGTGTAACATGTCACAAATAGTGAACTTATAAATAAAAATTCTGCAGACATGGGAACTCATTGACTATATCCAGGGCTTTTTCTCTCTGAAAATGGGTACAGAAACTTAATCACGACCAGCCGGTCCCTTACACACACCCTCCAAACCGCATCAATTAGTGGGTGTGGTCAAATTTCACTAAGAGTGGGAGGGTCTTAACAGGGTCATTAAATACCAGGAGTGCATTATGTACAGAGTGCAGAGTTCACGGAGGGGGTTACACACAGACTGCAAAGTTCAGGGTGTGCTACGTAAATAGTGCAGATTTCAGGGGTGCGCTGCATACAGAGTGCAGAATTTAGCGGTGCGCTACACACAGAGTGCAGAATTCAGCCTTCTTCCACAGCTGCTTACCTCTGCATCCCCCATCCACATCTCACATTAACCCCTCTTCAGCTCTGACCTCTGCATGCCACCCCCCTCTGCTGCCCCCATCTTCTCCCCATCTCCTTAAAAGTTACACCATCTTCCACATGTCTTATTTTTGTTGCTGTATTAAGCTGAAGCACCCAGCCAGCTCTAGTACCCCCCCCCCCCCTACATACTGTAGTTGGTTCCAGCTTTCTCATTTGCGGGGAGATCATTCAGTGGTGACGTTGGCATTTGCACTGCACCCCGTGTACCTGCATCTCCCCTTTCCCCATCCTTCACTCAGTGGGAGCCACTCAGGAGATCTGATCTGTGGGAGCCATTGAGGAACAAGCTGTCACGTGTAAGCATAGAAGCCGGACTTTTGTGTTTTCAAGTAATAGTGGTCAGCAGGGAGCAAAGGGCCTGAGACAGAGGTGGTGGAACTGAGTTCCACCAAGTTCCAGCTGAAAAAAACCCTTACTAGATCACAGCAATAAAAATAGAACAAACTGTCCATTGGTTTAACTCTCCAATTCCAACAAAACAATGAAACATCGGTATGTAGAAGCACTTATTAAAATGTTGGGTATTTGTGAAACATCTTAACAGAAGATAAACAATTTAATTTTATTATGAATTCTCTCCTTTCAGGCAGCCACAGCCCAGAACCTTGCTGTTATTTCGCCTGATCCACCAGCTTATTCCGAAGTGTCATCAACTCTTCCTCAACTGCCAGCAATCTCCCAATCATTGGTGTTCCCACATTCACCAGCATACCTTCCAGAATCCACAGGACTACCAGTGTACAACCATCTCCCAGCGTATTCTCATCCCCCAGTGTTTTCTCCAACAGCAGATCCTCCACCACCTTACTCGCAGTGATACACCTAGATACTGACTTTTGGAAGATGAGACCTGGAGAAGTGATTCATCGCAGCTTTAATTGGCCAACAGGAAACACTTCTTGCGATGCAGAGACAAAAAGTGTGTGTTCACTCCCTGTCTGCTCCTTCTCCTGTTGATTTATCTGCAGGCAACCTGGGGCAGCACAGTGGATAAGTGATAAGAACTTGTACCTGTAAGCACTAGGATCATTGGTTCAAATCCCAGCAATTATGCCACCTGCAGAGAGTTTGCATATTCTCCATGGGTTTCCTCCAGTGTTGTCCCACACTCTAAAGACCCTAATATGTAGATTGTAAACTCCTTGAAGGCAGGGACTGATGTGAATGTACAATGTATATGTAAAGTGCTGTGTAAATTGATAGTGCTATATAAGTACCTGTAATAAATAAAGCTGATCGGCAGGCAAGTAGCTAAATCCACCTATAAAATAAATTTTTGGGAGCTATTAAAGGGTTTGTATTTCTGTCTATCTTCTCTTGAGAATTACACAGCAGAGTTCAGTATGGTGGGATGGGAGACCTGATTTTTCTATGCTGCAGATAAGTCTGGCCCCTCCCCTAGCCGGTGACTGGACAGTGAAAAGAAAAGCACTGATGAGCTCATTTCTCTGTGTCTCTGCTCACTCCTCCTATCAGCACATCCTTTGTTAGCACATGAGCACTGCATCACAACTTATTGGATATTTTTGCTACTTTTCTTTACCCAAGTTTGAACTGTGTTGTTCAGGGTGTGTAGACACCCCAAGCTATTTGCTGAGAGGCATGTTGAGTATTTTGCAGATCTCTCTTTTGTCACAAAGTTTTGAAAATTGAAAAAAGAAAACAAAAATCAATTTTTCTTTTCTTTCTTCATTTTCAAAAATATATGAGAACTGCAAAATACTCACCATGCCTCTTAGCAAATACCTTGGGTTGTCTTCTTTCCAAAATGGTGTCATTTGCGAGGGTTTTGTGCTGTCTTGACATTTCAGGGTCTCCAAAACTGTGATAGGTAGTGAGGAAGTGAAATCACCATTTACTTTATATTTTTTCTTTTTTTTTCTTTCTGTTGCTTTCTCGTAGGGGGGATGGAGGCTTTAACCCCTTCCTGCCGAGCGTACGCAGATGTGCGTACTCAGCTTCTGGGGAGTATACCGGGATGATGCCCGCACCTGCAGGCATCATCCCGGTACTGTTTTTTTCAGCGGGCGATTGGCTATCCAGCCATAACAACCGATGCGGCTAAAAGCCGCTCGGCTGTTATGCCGGAGGAATGGGATGGGACGTCCCCCCCTCCCGCCGCCTCCTGCCACTGTTACCGATGCTCCCGCTCGATCGGGAGCACCGATTCCATGTCCGCTGCCTCCGGCTTCGTTCCAGTCTCCTCATAGTAAACACGGAAGCAACGTCATGACGTCACTTCCCGTTTACTCGGCTGCCAATGGCTCCGGTTTTAAAAATATATACGGTATTCAGAAACGCCGTTTTCGGCGATCTGAATACATTGAAGTGTAAAGGAGGGGTGAGGGGTCTTTTAGACCCCCGATCCCTCCATAAAGAATACCTGTCACTACCTATTACTGTCACAAGGGATGTTTACATTCCTTGTGACAGCAATAAAAGTGATCACATTTTTTTATTTTTTTAAAAAACAATTTAGTCATTTTAAAATAAATAGAAAAATAAAAAATAAAAATAAAATTTTAAATGCCCGCCGTCCCCGCGAGCTCGCGAAGCAAAGAAAACGCATACGGAAGTCGCGCCCGTATATGTAAACGGTGTTCAAATCACACATGTGAGGTATCGCCATGATCGTCAGAGCGAGAGCAATAATCCTAGCACTAGACCTCCTCTGTAACGCTAACCTGGTAACCGTAAAAAATTTTTAAAGCATCGCCTATTGAGATTTTTAGGTACCGTACTTTGTTGTCAATCCACGAGTGCGTGCAATTATAAAGTGTGACATGTTTGGTATCTATTTACTCAGCGTAACATTATCTTTCACATTATGCAAAAAAATTGGGCTAATTTTACTGTTTTTTTTTTTTTTTTTTAATTCATGAAAGTGTCCCTTTTCCCAAAAAGTTGCGTTTAAAACACTGCTGCGCAAATACCGTGTGACATAAAATATTGCAACAATCTCCGTTTTATTCTCTAGAATCTCTTCTAAAAAATATATTTATAATGTTTGGGGGTTCCAAGTAATTTTCTAGCAAAAAATATGGATTTTAACTTGTAAACACCAAATGCCAAAAATAGGCTTAGTCATGAAAGGGTTAAAGGTCACTTCTATAAACGCGAAAGGGCTTAATGTACCGGAGAAAAGGAAGATTTTAACGCAATACTTGAAACACTCATACGTGGCATAAATTCAGAAAACCCATTTTAGAGAGGGTAAGGTACCAATTCTTAAGAACAACTTCTACCCCTATGCATATAATGCATTTAATAGGGCAGCTAAATCAAGAGGGGTATCTACAGTATCTCACATAAGTGAGTACAACCCTCACATTTTTGTAAATATTTCATTATATCTTTTCATGTGACAACACTAAAGAAATTACACTTTGCTACAATGTAAAGTAGTGAGTGTACAGTTTGAATAAGTGTAAATTTGCTGTCCCCTCGAAATAACTCAACACACAGCCATTAATGTCTAAACCGCTGGCAACAAAAGTGAGTTCAATTAGACATTTTCCCTCCCCGATGTCATGTGACTCATTAGTGTTACAAGATCTCAGGTGTGAATGAGGAGCATGTGT
The DNA here is from genome assembly GCF_037356315.1 of Lithobates pipiens. Classification (NCBI taxonomy): domain Eukaryota; kingdom Metazoa; phylum Chordata; class Amphibia; order Anura; family Ranidae; genus Lithobates; species Lithobates pipiens. Next base: position 94,605,513 of record NW_027507787.1, read on the forward strand.
GTTAAATTTGGTGTTATGGCTCTCACTCTCTCATACTGGTCACTAGAAGTTCAACATGGCACCTCATGGCAAATAACTCTGAGGATCTCAAAAAAAGAATTTTTGCTCTACATAAAGATGACCTAGGCTATAAGAAGATTGCCAAGACTCTGAAACTGAGCTGCAGCACGGTGGCCAAGACCATACAGCAGTTTAACATTACGGATTTCACTCAGAACAGGCCTTGCCATGGTCGATCAAAGAAGTTGAGTGCACATGCTCAGCATCATATGTCTTTGGGAACGTATGAGTGATGCCAGCTTTGCTGTAGAGGTTGAAGGGGTGGGGGCCAGGCCTTATTGTTATCTGTTTCAGCCTTCCAATGCTGCTTACTGCGATAGCCAGCTATAGATGAGGGCCGTGGCGAGTTTTTTGTTTCATTATCACGTTGGTGTTTGTATTGGTCCAGCAATGCACCAACACCTTTGCAGCCATAGTGCAATTTGTTGGGTGCTTGGTGTGCTCCTGTTCATTTAAGAAGGGGTGGGCTCCCCTTCTGTCCACCTGCCCTCATTTATCCATCAGAATGCATGTGCCTCCACTGTGCGGACAGTCATATTTTAGTGTTAGGACCACAGATATCAGGGTGCCATGACGAGGCTCTGTGGCTTACGCATGCGTTTGTAAATGCGCGCAGACTAAACCCCTGTTTAACGCACTGTGAGACAGGTTAATCCGGTTGTCTGCGAGCTGGTGATAAGTAGGCTTGGGTTTTTCCTGGGCATTCCCTAGGCCTTGTTGGTTGAAAGGGTAGGGGGTCAGCCTGTCAGTGCTCAGACCATATGCCGCACAATACATCAAATTGTTCTGCATGGCTGTCATCCCAGAAGGAAGCCTATTCCAAAGATGATGCGAAAGATAGCATGCAAACAGTTTGCTGAAGACAAACAGACTAAGGACATGGATTACTGGAACCATGTCCTGTGGTCTAATGAGACCAAGATAAACTTATTTGGTTCAGATGGTGTCAAGCGTGTGTAGCGGCAACCAGGTGAGGCGTACAAAGACAAGTGTGTCTTGCCTACAGTCAAGCATGGTGATGGAAGTGTCATGGTCTGGGGCTGCATGAATGCTGCCGGCACTGTAGAGCTACAGTTCATTGAGTGAACTATAAATGCCAACTTGTACTGTGACATACTGAAGCATAGCATGATCCCCTCCTTTCAGAGACTGGGCTGCAGGGCAGCATTCCAACATGATAATGACCCCAAACACACCTTCAAGACAACCACTGCATTGCTAAAATAGCTGAGGGTAAAGGTGATGGACTGGCCAAGCATGTCTCCAGACCTAAACCCTATTATGCATATACTGGTATATTATGCATATACTGGTACTTGGCTGGTAGCCCTTGATGTAGAAAGTCTCTATAATTCAATTCCGCACACCAAGGGCCTGGAGGTTATTCAATCTGAGCTCAGGGAACGTGGTTCTACTTTTGAAACTTATGGCCAGTTTGTTTACCAACTGCTGGGGTTCATCCTTACACGTAATATATTTTTGTTCGGTTCTTCCCACTACCTCCAGGTACAGGGTGTAGCTATGGGGACCAAATTTGCCCCCTCCTATGCTAACCTGTACCTGGGGGGGTGAGAGAGGGAACTATTTTCCAATGATAAACTTTCAGATTTACTACATGTTCTAATTTGGTATCATTATATTGACGATATTTTATTTTTTTGGACTGGTACTAGGGATGAACTCCTGCGGTTGGTGGACTCACTGGCCATTAATGAATATAATTAAAAATTTACATTTGAGTGTAGTCAAACTACAATAAATTTTCTTGATTTACAGATCCAGGTTGATGATGCAGGGATCATTCGTTCTTCCCTGTATCATAAGCCATCAGCTGGCAATACTATTTTACATGCCAATAGTGCACACCCTCAATCTCTCTTGACCAGTATTCCCTATAGTACATTTTTGCGCCTTCGACGCAACTGCACCTTGGAAGCTGATTTTAGATCTGCCACCCGGGATTTATCCGTTCGATTACACCAACGAGGATACAGCAAATCCCTATTGAAAAAAAACATTTAATAAGGTTGCAAAAATAAATAGGAATGATCTTATTCACTCTAAGAAACCACCTTTGACAGATCAACCTGTTCGCATTATCACCCAATTTTCAAGACAACACTCTCAAATGAAAAATATTCTGACTAAATATTGGCCATTATTAACAGCAGATCAGACTATTAGGAAATATGTTAAATCTTATCCTCTTATCACTTATTGTAGATCACCGTCTATGAAAGACCGTCTTGTAACTAGTCATTTCATGCCCAAACAAGCAGATAAGCTGATCAAGCGCGGCACTTTCCCTTGTGGAAGGTGCGATGTTTGTTCCTTCATGTCTAATTCAGTCACCACGACTTTACCAAATGGTTACACTCATACCGTCAAACACAAAATCACGTGTAAATCAGTAGGTGTGGTCTATTTAGCTCAATGCCGATGTGGATGTTTCTACATCGGCAAAACTAAGCGTCCATTTTTTAAATGCATTAGGGACCATATGCTTCCACTATTCAAACGAGTATGTACCACGGCTCTAAATAGGCATGTTGGTTTACAACACGATTTTGATTCTAAATGTATTTGTTTCTATGCCCTGGAACGTGTTCCTATGCATGTAAGGGGCGGTGAAATTGATACTATGCTTCTAGAATTGGAAACCAAGTGGATACATATTTTGGATGCCACAAAATATCCAGGATTGAATGAGTTCATCAGTTTAAAATCCTTTTTGTAATAGTATTATTTGAGTTAATGTAGGAGATTGTGCGTGCTGTCTGCGTGCTCTGAACGCAGTATACACCGCTATATCCACCTATATAGCTAACTATCTTGCTCGTTTTAAATAGAGCTTGCAGTCAGCGGTAGGAGTTTGTGCGTACTGTCTGCGTGCTCTGAACCCAGTATACACCGCTATATCCACCTATATAGCTAACTATCTTGCTCGTTTTAAATAGAGCTTTCAGTCAGCGGTAGGAGCTTGTGCGTGCTGTCTGCGTGCTCTGAACCCAGTATACACTGCTATATCCACCTATATAGCTCTTCTCTATTTGAGCCATCTGCCATCTGAAGGAGTTAGTGGAAGTTGTGTGTGCCTCCAGCACAATATACACTACCCAATTGCTGGTTTTCCCAACTCCCTTCAGGCAATTACCATGTCTGGAAGGCCAGCAAGGAGAGGCAGACAGGCGCGAGCCGATAAAAGAGGGCAAGCAGGCTCTGTGTCTAGAGACAACAGTGCTGGTCATGGACGCGGTGCATCGTCATCATCAGCACGTGGCCATGGGACACGCTTGTCCTTCTTTTCGGCAGCTGGACATGTTGAGCCGCAACATGCCAACGACTTGGTAGAGTGGATGGCCAAGCCCTCTTCATCCTCCTCATCCTCTCTCACCCAGGCTCAGGGTACTAGCAAAGCAGCTGCCAACGCATCGTCTTCCCTCCTCTCAATGTCATCATCAGTGACTCCTTCCCTAGACCCACCACATCCTCCTGAGGAGTCTCCTGAACTCTTTGAGCACAGTGTTGGGTACATGCTCCAGGAGGATGCCCAGTGTTTTGTAGGCTCTGATGATGATACTCAGCTAGAGGAAAGCAGTAGCGTGAATGCAGAGAGAGGGGATGCTCAAGAAGGACAGAAATCTGGCAGTCATGTTCCACAAGCTGCAGCATACTGCCAGGTTTGCTCCAGCGATGAAGAGGGAGGGGATGATGAGGGCACTGACTCCACGTGGGTGCCTGGTAGGAGAGAGGAGGAGGAGGAGGCACATGTCCAACGAGGCAGGATTCCCTCCGGGGGCCAGCTTAGGGGCAGCACACCGACTGAATCACACCGCAGAGCTCCGCCTGTGCAGGGCTCTGCCTCTGCGCGTTATTCTAAAAGTTCTTTGGTGTGGGCCTTTTTTGAGACGAGTGCATCAGATCGCACCGCTGCTATTTGCAACATATGTCTCAAGCGTATCTCGCGTGGCCAAAACATCAGCTGCTTGGGCACCACATGCTTGACCAGACATATGTTGACCTGCCATGCAGCTCGTTGGCAAGCGTACCTCAAAGACCCACACCAAAGAACAAAGCGGACCTCTCCTTGCTCCTCATCAGCTGGGATCTCCAACCCCACTAGACCTTCAGTCCTCTCTGAAACCTGCTGAGAGGAATGAAGGTGTAGAATTAGGTGTGTCACAGCCAAGTGCTTCCGGGCACTCTGCTAGCAGTACACCTACGTCCGATTATAGCAGGCAAATGTCCCTGCCCCAACTGCTTGACCGGCGCAAAGAAGTTCACTTCTAGCCATCCACATGCCCAGCGGTTGAATGCTAGCTTGGCTAAATTGCTAGCACTTCAACTGCTGCCTTTTCAGTTGGTAGACTCGGCCCCCTTCCGTGAGTTTGTACAATGTGCAGTTCCTCAGTGGCAGGTCCCCAAACGCCACTTTTTCTCACGGAAGGCGATTCCGGCTCTCTACCGGCATGTGGAAGGCAATGTCCTTGCCTCTCTGGACAGGGCGGTCAGCGGTAAGGTGCATATTACCGCTGACTCATGGTCCAGCAGGCATGGATAGGGACGTTACCTGTCTTTCACTGCCCATTGGGTCACTCTTCTGGCAGCTGGGAAGGATGCAGGACAAGGTGCAGTAGTGTTGGAGGTTTTTCCGCCACCACACCTCCAAAATGCTACTATTGGTTGTGACACACTTCTCTCCTCCACCCCCTCCTCTTTTTCTTCCTCCATGGCCTCTTCCAGTGCTCTGTCCTCAGAACCAGCGGTGCTCCGTAGGCGTTCCAGGGGCTACGCAAGTACGCAGGCAAAACGATGCCATGCCGTGCTTGCGCTGGTTTGTTTGGGGGACAGGAGCCACACTGGGGCGGATGTTTTGTCAGCTCTGCAGGGGCAGGCCGAGAGGTGGTTGACGCCATGCCAGCTTAAGCCAGGAATGGTGGTTTGTGACAATGGCACCAACCTCCTCTCCGCCCTCCGACAGGGACAACTGACCCATGTGCCCTGTGTAGCTCACGTCCTTAACCTGGTGGTGCAGCGGTTCTTGGGCAGGTACCCGGGCTTACAGGATGTCCTGAAGCAGGTCAGGAAAGTCTGTGTGCATTTCCGCCGATCATTTAATACCTGTGCTCGGCTGGCTGGGCTCCAAAAGGAGTTGAATCTGACCAAGAACTGCCTTATATGTGTCATGCCCACCAGGTGGAACTTAACGTTGGCCATGCTGCAGCGGCTGCACACGCAGCAGAGGGCCATCAATGAGTACCTGTGCGACTACGGCACCAGGACAGGGTCAGGGGAGCTCGGTTTTTTCTCACCATGCCAGTGGGGCATGATCAGGGATGCATGCACTGTCCTGTCACTGTTTGAGGAGGCCACAAGGATGGTGAGCAGTGACAGTGCATGCATCAGTGACACTGTACCTCTTGTCCACCTCTTGGAGCATACGCTGCGTGGAATAATGGACAGGGCACTTGAGGCAGAACAGAGGCAGGAAGAGGAGGACTTCCTTGCCTCTCAAGGCCCCTTTATCCAGACAGTGTTCCTGCTGTGCCACCCATCACACAGGAAGAGGATGAGGAGGAGGAGGAGGAGGAGGAGGAGGATGATTGTGTCAGCATGGAGGTGGAGGCTGGCACTCAGCATCAGCAGTAGCAGCAGCAGCAGTCTTGTAGGGATGATTTACAGTCCCAAGAAACCCGTGGACTTGTACGTGGCTGGGAGGAGGTAGCTGCGGATCATGTTGTCCTTAGTGACCCAGAGGACTCCGGACAGAATGCCTCAGCTAACCTATGCTGCATGGCCTCCCTGATCCTGCAAAGCCTGCGGAAGGATCCTCGTATTCTTCGGATCAAGGAGAGGGACCATTACTGGCTGGCCACTCTCCTTGATCCACGGTACAAGGGTAAGGTTGCCGACGTTATCTTGCCGTCGCAGAGGGAGCAAAGGATGAGACATCTCCGGGAGGCCTTGCAGAAAGGTCTGTGCAACGCATTCCCAGAGACTTACAAACTCCTGGTCCTGGACAATGTGTTGCTGAGGCATCGGTCAGAAGGAGCGGTGGAGAAGGTGGCCGTCTGACCGATTTCTTTTCAGACAATTTTTTAGTCCGCAGCCCCAAGGTATGATCGGTTCCAGCAACCATCGCCAGCGTCTGATTTACATGGTGCAGGAATACCTAGGGGCAAGGTCAGACTTGGACACCTTTCCCACCAAAAATCCTCTGGCTTACTGGGTCTTGAGGATGGATCACTGGCCAGAGCTTGCACAGTATGCAATTGAGCTACTGGCCTGTCCTGCATCCAGCGTTCTTTCGGAACGCACCTTCAGTGCTGCTGGTGGCTTTGTTACCGATCACAGGCTGTGCCTGTCCACCGAATCAGTTGATCGACTGACCTTCATCAAGATGAATCAGTCTTGGATCACCCACAGCTACCAAGCACCTGAAGCTGATGTAACTGAATAATTTTTTTTTGAAATATCACATCCCTTCAAGACTGCCTATGCTGATGCTGAGTGACTGTCCTGTTATGTTGATTGTCTATCCTCTTCCTCCTCCGCTGATATGTTGGAAGAACATTTCTGGTTCTGGGTGATGCCATCAGCCCAATTTTTCTGCCCCTGTTTAACAGGGGCGTTTAATTACAATTTTTGATGCAATGCTTTGCAGCAGGGCTAATTCCTGCACTAAAACTAGAGTATATGGGAGAGGTTGCAGTGTCGTGGCACCAGCACCAGTGCCTAAGGCCCAATTTTTCTGCCCCTGTTTAACAGGGACATGTAATTACAATTCTTGATATAATATTTCACAGGAGGGCCCGTTCCTGTGCCCACCCAGAGTAACTGTGAGGACTTATAGTGTTGTGGCACCAGCACCACAACCACCAAAGGTCAATTTTTCTACCACTGTTCAACAATGGCATGTAATTACAATTCTTGATATAATCGTTCACAGCAGGGCGCTCCAGCGCCCACCAAGAGTCACTTTGAGGGCTTACAATGTTGTGGCAAAACCAACACCTTGTTCCGCCATTTCTGCAGAGCATATAGGGCAGGCCCCTACTTTCAAACATCCAACTTACAAACATCTCCTACTTGCAAACGGAAGGAGACAACAGCAAGTGAGATGAAAAAAGACGGACAGCAAAACAAATTATACAGGGGTGATAACCCTTCCCTATGTTTTCCAAAAAGCTTAAAAATAGTTTTTTTGACTGGAGCTACACTTTAAAAATGTACCAGTTGAAAATTACAAACAGATTCAACTTAACACAACAAACCTACACAGTCCCTGTCTTGTTTGCACCGCCTGTATATTGCTGTTCTGAGTATATAGGGCCTGGGGGCCACACGTATTTCCTTTTTTTAATATGGGTACGGGGTTCCCCTTAATATGCGTACAAGACCCAAAGGGGCTGGTAATGGGCAGGGAGGGCTACCCATGCCATTTTTCTCAATGATTTTCAACCATATTGCAGGAACCAGATATAACATTAAAACCTCAAGCAGTTTTAAATGACATTATTTCCGTTAAATGTCATTTTGTGCAGGGACTGTTCTAAACACGGGAAATACGTGACACTTCACAGGCATACTACAGACACCCCCATGCACAATATTTAAAGGAATATTTCACTTTTTTTTTTCACTTTAATCGTCATTAAAATCAGTGCTCCCGCCAAAACGGCCATTTTTAAAACTTTTTTTGCATTGACCCATGTCCCCTGGGGCAGGAGCCAGGTCCCCAAACCCTTTTTAGGACAGTATCTTGCATATTAGCCGTTAAAATTAGCACTTTTAATTTCGAACGTTCGAGTCCTATAGACTTCAATTAGGGTTCTAACGTTCGTACGAATTTGGGGTCCGTTCGAAAGTTCTGGTGCGAACCGAACCAGGGGGTGTTCGGCTCATCCCTAGTGAATGCCGCCCAACGCACATTTCCTTTGGACCGATATTCCATCATTCGCCCCACTTGGCTGTTTCTTTGTCAGGCTTAAAAACTTTTTTGGTTTGTTTATTTAAGGCATAATTTAGAATTGTTTCTGTTTTGCAAAAAAATAATTTTTTGTAATTAAGTTTTCTGATTATATTTATGAATTTATCAGTTTGGATTATTTATTTATGACAATATTCTATTGTAAAAAATGTATATATAAATGAATTTTTTTCTCTCCTTTTTTTTTTAGCACCCAGATTTGGCTGTACCGTTTGGGGTTTTTTCCCACCAGTGCACCGCATTGATGTCCCTCTCATTTTCCTTTATCCTGCTATATGTTTCTATTGTTGGGCCTTAACTGTGCATCCCTATAAATCTTTGCTGGTGCGTTGGGGCTGGCCGGCTGTGGTTCAGCGTATGGATCCCCATTGACTACCTGCAACTGTATGGACACCCAAGGGCTTGTTAATGGATACAGGCCCGCTTTAATGACCCTTCGCTTTGTAACCGCCCATTTTCCATCATCCCTTTTCTACAGTTTATTTCACTCTCCCAATATAGCTCCCCCTTTTTCCATTCTGTCGTCCCATCGAAGGGATTAACTTTGATCACTGTGGGCCGTTCTCATTGACCTATCCGATCGTTGCCCACGTGTGTCTTGTTTTGGTGATGCATTATGGGCATTGTAGGCTATGGATTGGGTCTGGTGCGCATGCGTTCGGATCATATTATGTCTGCTCCCATTCGGCAGTGACGTAATCACGTCGTACGGGTGGGGGGTATATCAGGAAGTGGAGCAGGTTGTCCATTGCCGGTTCCACGGAGGCGTCTCTCTGTCAGTTCATCCATGACTAGGTCAGTAATATTTAAGATGATGCTTGGTCTTTCCTTCAGAAATTTTTTTTATTTTTTTTTTAACGATTATACTCTGATTCACATTTTCTTTGAACCTTTTTGTGTTCATTAGGTTGGAAGTTGAGCACTGAAGCTCTTTCTTCAGTACCCTCATTTGGTTTATCTGCAACAGCGTTGTCCCATTTAGGGGATATATATATTTCCAACTGCCCTTATTAGGCTTGTTTGTGAAACTTAAAGTTTGGGTAAGGCCCCCTTCCCCCTTCCCTCCCCCCCTTTTTTTTTAATTATATAAATTTAAAAAAAAAAAATATATATATATATATATTTTTTTTTTTTATTTAGGACTTAGTATTTTGGTGGCCTCTTGCTGTGTTTGAGTATATCCCACTTTGGGTTCTTTGCTTCTTGATGTATATACCCCACAAGGGTACATTGAGTATTGATAAAATTACCTTATTAGTTTGTTTTAGACTACCCCCTGCAGTTGCACCTAGGTGGTCCTGTCACTTGGGGGCTCGTGCACTGGTTCCGCGCCGGGTTTGTCCCTTCTGCACTGGCTCTGGAGGTATGTACCTGGCCCACATGGGTTGCATGTATTATCCATCTAGGATGCAAACTGTGGGACATTTGGCGGTTTAGAGCACTGTTGGGATTACTTTGATTGATGCAGTACTTACTGGGGCTTATAATTTAATTTTTTATTAAATATTTTTTTCCCTTTTTCTCTTTACTTTAGAATTTGTCTTCATATGGTGGTCTCACTCCATTTCCCCCGATGAAGCTGTTTGTACGGCGAAACATGTAGGGAGGATTTTGACCCATCTGCACACCCAGGCCTATATCATCTTGGCCCTACCTCATTGGATGTGCTTTTGTTTATTTATGATTGTACAAATCCTTTTGATACCATTGTGACTTTTGTATTTTGTTTTATTATGTATTAAAATTGTTCTTTTTAAATATATTTCCTTGTCTTTGATGAATCTAGGCACCGTAATAATCCCCTTCCCCTCCAACTACCTTTTTTGTCCCTATTATGCATCTGTGGGGCATCCTCAAATGGAAGGTGGAGGAGCGCAAGGTCTCTAACATCCTCCAGCTCTTTGATGTCATCATGGAGGAGTGGAAGAGGATTCCAGTGGCAACCTGTGAAGCTCTGGTGAACTCCATGCCAAAGAGGTTTAAGGCAATGCTGGAAAATAATGGTGGCCACACAAAATATTGACACTTTGGACATTTTCACTTTTGTTGCCAGTGGTTTAGACATTAGTGGCTGTGTGTTGAGTTATTTTGAGGGGACAGCAAATTTACACTGTTATACAAGCTGTACACTCACTACTTTACATTGTAGCAAAGTGTCATTTCTTCAGTATTGTCACCCTGAAAAGATATAATAAAATATTTACAAAAATGGGAGGTTTGTACTCACTTTTGGGAGATATTGTATATTGGTTTCAAGACGAATTCCCTGGACATTAATAGACAAAAAAACAGATATAGAGGGCAGATTTCTGTTCCTCAAAGAGACGATGGGTGGCATAAAAGTGACTTTGGCCACGATATATGCCCCCAATAATAATCAAGATCAATTTATCTGCGCTACTATTAACAAGCTGATGAAATTTTCTGACGGTAAACTTATCTTGGGGGGCGATATTAATCTTCCCCTAGACCCGAAGAGGCATACATCAGGGGGAAGCTCCTTGTAGCTACAGGTCTATGTAAATGAGTCTTCCAAATATTGCATAATTACCAACTTACTGACGCATGGTGAGCGTATCACTCCAACGAAAGAGACTACACCTTTTATTCAGTGCCACATAAAGTATATTATAGAATCAACTTATTTTTCACTCAACAGAGTATGTTAACAGCGGTTAAAGAGGTGGCTATAGAGAGTATTACATGGTCAGACCACGCTCCAGTCTCACTGACATTAACTATGAATGAAAGTTTGATGGAAGATAAGATGGTGGTAGAGGAAGTTATTAAGGAATTGCAGTACTATTTTCAATATAATACTGTAGAGGAGACAGATGCAGGTACAATCTGGGAAGCGCACAAAATGGAAATAATAGGGGTACTCATTAAGCATGGTTCCAGAATAAAAAAGAAAAGGGAGGCCCAATTGACCCAATTACTGATAGATATACAGATGTTAGCGGCCCAACATAAACAGAACATGAGGTGTACTGGGGAGACAGAACTCCTTAAATTGCATAGACAAGCGACAGAGTTACTCCAACATAGAGCTAAAGCAGCACTTCAGAGATGCCGGAAATATTACTATGAAACAGGAGACAAATGCAGCCATTCACTAGCTAAAGCTTTACAGGAACAGAGGACTCAATCCTATGTCCCCCCTATTAGTGGACCCAGAAGGTAATAAGGTACACCTTCCCTCCCAGATTGTCTCGACCTTCCGTAGATTTTACCAATCCTTATATAATTTACCTACCAGATCACAACCTCAAAATATCATGGAGGAATATATTTCTTCTTCAGGTATTTCTCAATTGACAGAACAGATTCGAGAAGAGTTGGACGGTGCTATTACTTTAGAGGAATTGCAAGAAGCCATCAGGACATCCAAACTCTGGAAAGCCCTGGGTCATGATGGCTTTACACATACAGTCATGGCTGAAATTGTTGGCACCCCAGAAATTTTTCTAGAAAATCAAGTATTTCTCACAGAAAAGTATTGCAGTAACACATGTTTTGCTATACACATGTTTATTCCCTTTGTGTGTATTGGAATAAAACAAAAAAAAAGGAGGAAAAAAAGCAAATTGGACATAATAGTGGGTAGCACTCTTGCCTAGCAGTAAAAAGGGTCATTGGTTCAAATCCCAACCAAGACACTACCTGCCTGGAGTTTGCATGTTCTCCCTGTACCTGTGTGGGTTTCCTCTGGGTACTCCAGCTTCCTCCCAGACACCAAAGACATGCTGTGGTAGGCTAATTGTCTTCTGTCCAAAAATTGGCCCTAGTATATGAATGTGAGTTGGGGACCTTGGATTGTGGGCTCCTTGAGGGTAGGGAATGATGTGAGTGCGCAATGTATGTGTGGAGCACTGCATAAATTGATGGTGCCATATGGGTACCTTAAAATAAATAATAATATAATAGATGAGCATCTTAATGAGACACAAGGGATAGGGACAAATGTAGACACTCACTCGGGTTGAACTGGATGGATTGGTGTCTTTATTCAACCTTACTATGTATAATGTCACACAAAACTCACAAAATGGGCTGGTCAAAATTCTTGGCACCCTTTCAAAATTGTGGATAAATAAGATTGTTTCAAGCATGTGATGCTCCTTTAAACTCACCTGGGGAAAGTAACAGATGTGGCAATATAAAAATTACACCTGAAAGCAGATAAAAAGGAAAGAAGTTCACTTAGTCTTTGCATTGTGTGTGCCACACTAAGCAGAGACAACAGAAATAGAAGAGAACTGTCTGATGACTTGATAACCAAAATAGTAGAAAAATATCAACAATCTCAAGGTTACAAGTCCATCTCCAGAGATCTAGATTTGCCTTTGTCCACAGTGCGCAGCGTTATCAAGAAGTTTGCAACCCATGACAAGGTAGATAATCTCTCTGGGCATGGGCAGAAGAGAAAAATTGATGAAAGGTTGCAACGCAGGATAGTTGGTGGATAAGCAGCCCCAAACAAGTTCCAAGGAAATTCAAGCTGCCCTGCAGGCTCAGAAAGCATCAATGTCTGCACAAACTATCCGTTGACATTTCAATAAAATGATAGGGTATGGCAGGAGATGCAGAAGGACCCCACTGCTGACACAGAGACATGAAAAAGCAAGGCTACAGTTTGCCAAAATGTACTTGAGTAAGCCAAAATCCTTCTGGGAAAACGTCTCATAGACAGGTGAGATCAAGATAGAGATTTTTGGTAAAGCACATCATTCTACTGTTTACCAAAAACAGAATTGAACACCTATCTAAATCTAAATCCCAATGAACACCTGTGGAGAGATCTTAAAATTGCTGCTGGGAAAAGGTGCCCTTCCTATAAGAGAGACCTGGAGGAGTTTGCAAAGGAAGAGTGGTCCAAAATTCTGGGTGAGAGGTGTAAGAAGCTTATTGATGGTTATAGGATGGTTATAGGAAGCGACTGATTTCAATTATTTTTTCCAAAGGGTGTGCAACCAAATATTAAGTTAAGGGTGCCAAGAATTTTTTTTTTTTGTAAATTATTTTTATTGAAAGTTTTATATAATACAAATAATGAGACAAGTACAAGTAGTGGTGGACTACATGTTGTGAGTTAACATCCAAAAGTAAGGAAAGAGAGAAATAAAAAAGGGAGAGGGAGGAGAGAAAGAAAAAGAAAATTGCATTTACGAACGTAGATTTAGCGTTCCACCTCTAATGTCGTATTCACATCTTTATGAAAACAGTTCAATGGGAAAGGTTAAAGTACAACTATTACAATTAAATGGGAGGTGCAATTGTATTGTTCCGCGAACACCATCTGGCTCCCCCGGCGCCCCAACTGGGATCACACTGTGACGGGGGGCCATCTGGCGTATCGCTAGATAAGAATTGTCACATTGTCATATAATTTCAGATAGATTTATTTCTTGTACCACTCTGTCCAGCACTTCCATTGTTGGTCAAATTTCTTGCCACAAGAGTTTCTTAATGCTAACAATCTTTCGTAATGAAAGTTTAAGTTCACCTGGACTAGTACTTCCGAGGGATTTGGGGATTGTGTACTCTTCCAATGACGGGCGATTATTAGTTTGGCTGTGGTTAAAATGTGTATCACTACCATGCGGAATTGGGGTGGGTAGTCATCTATACCAAGATGGAGAATTGCTAAGGCTGGATTTGGGATTGTATCATCCCGGTGATTTCCGTGAGTATGCTAAATATCTTTCTCCAATAGCTAGAAACATTTTTGCAATGCCAGAAAATATGTAAAATAGTACCTACACTACCGCAATCTCTCCAGCAGAGTGAAGAGTGTGTAGAAAACATTCTTGCCAGTTGGTGTGGTGTCCTATACCATTTGTGGAGAACCTTCTGGGTGAGCTCCCAATGGTTGACGCAATGAGTGGCTGCATAGTTATGTTTGAGGGTCTTACCCCATTGGCTTATATCGTACGTCTGGTTCAGATCCCTCTCCCAAGTAAGCATGAAGGGGGACTTCACCAGACATTGTTTATATTGCAAGGTGTTGTATATAAGTGAGATGCCTCGGGTTTTAATGTTGGGAGATACAAAGTATTGCCAAATTAGGCTGTTGATTTCAATATTCGGTGGAGGAGATCTCTTTAGAAAAGATGACACCTGGTTATGTAGGTATTTACTAATTGGGGGAATATTATATGCGTGTCGTAACGAGTCGAACGATTTCATAGTCTCTTGAGTGTATAATTCGTCTACCCACTCTATGCCATTCTCCTTCCATTTAGTGACATTGCTATATGGAATCATTAGTTCCAAGATCTGGACCCTGACTGCTGTGTGGGGGTGTGTTAATTTCTGCTGTTGTAGCAGATGTCTCCATGCGGCAATAGTTGCTACAATCGTTGGGGATAAGTGTATTAAGGATCTAGGCTTCCAAGAGTCGGGTGCCAAGAATTTTGACCAGCCCATTTTTGGAGTTGTGTGACATTATGTCCAATTTACTTTTTTTTCTCCCTTTTTTTGTTTTGTTCCAATTCACACAAAGGGATTAAATACCGTATATACTCGAGTATAGGCCGACCCGAATATAAGCCGAGGCCCCCAATTTACCCCCAAAAAAACTGGCAAACTTATTGACTCGTGTATAAGCCGAGGGTGAGACATGCCTGTCCATCCCTGTGTGTGTGTCCGTCCATCCCTGTGTGTCCGTCCATCCCTGTGTGTCCGTCCATCCCTGTGTGTCCGTCCATCCATCCCTGTGTGTGTGTGTGTCCATCCATCCATCCATCCCTGTGTGTGTGTGTCTCCATCCATCCATCCATCCATCCCTGTGTGTGTGTGTCTCCATCCATCCATCCATCCATCCCTGTGTGTGTCTCCATCCATCCACCCATCCCTGTGTGTGTCTCCATCCATCCACCCATCCCTGTGTGTGTGTGTATCCATGTGTGTGTGTGTGTGTGTGTGTGTGTGTGTGTGTGTGTGTGTGTGTGTGTGTGTGTGTGTGTGTGTGTGTGTGTGTGTGTCCAGCCTACCTTTGTCCCGAGCCTCCGTCCCGTGCCTTGCCTCCTTGCCTCCGTTCCGTCCCGTGCCGTCCCGTGCCGTGCCTTGCCGTCGTGTCGTGCCTTGCCTTGCCTCCGTCCCGTCCCGTCCCGTCCCGTCCCGTCCCGTGCCGTGCCTTGCCTTGCCTTGCCTCCGTCCCGTGCCCTCTTCGGCGGCCATTGTAAAATTCAAAAGCCGCGCCTCCTCCTTCGCCTGTGATAGGCGGAACACTGAATTTCCCAGCAGCCTGTGTTCCGCCTATCACTGACGTCGTATCATCCTCGTCCGTAGTACGAGGATGATACGATGTCCGTGATAGGCGGAACACAGGCTGCTGGGAAATTCAGTGTTCCGCCTATCACAGGCGAAGGCGGAGCCGGAGGCGCGGCTTTTGAATAGAATGGCCGCTGTCTGTCTGCTCGACACGCTGATCGAGCGGGCAGACAGCGATGACTCGAGTATAAGCCGAGGGGGGCACTTTCAGCCTCAAAAAAGAGGCTGAAAATCTCGGCTTATACTCGAGTATATACGGTATGTGTATAGCAAAACATGTGTTACAGCAATACTTTTCTGTGAGAAATACTTGATTTTCTGGAAAAATTTCTGGGGTGCCAACAATTTTGAACTGTAAATACTACCAGACATTTTTTCCTCAGTTGGGTAAGCAGATGGTACAAACATTTAATGGATGATAAGGATCAATATGTGGCAGCTATCGCCCCATTTTATTATTGAATGTAAATATTAGCCACACGTATACAACCACATTTGACTGCATTAGTACACCCAGACCAGGTAGGCTTCTTTCCAACATGAGAAGCCCGTGATAATACCATTAAAATTTTGAATCTAGTCCACTTAGCAGGCCATTCTAAAACATCCACTGTATTCCTGGGAATGGAAGCCGAAAGGGCATTCAACCGGGTCAATTGGTCTTTTATGTTTTCAGTCCTACGATATGTGGGTGTAGGGGAGAGGATGGTAGGGTGGATCTCGAGCATATACACAAGGCCGGAGGCACAAATAAAAGCAAATGGAGTTCTATCTGAACCCTTCTCTATTTGTAACGGCACCCGTCAAGGGTGTTCTTTATCACCACTCCTTTTTGCTATCACCTTAGAGCCATTTCTTTGTAAGGTCAGGCAAAACCTGGATATTAGAGGGTTAATAACTGGAGATTTACACCATAACGTATCCGCATATGCGGATGATCTTTTATTCTGCCTTACTGAACCTGTTATATCTATGCCTAACCTATTAAGAGAATTGGACCAATATGGTGCACTGTCCAATTTAAAAATGAATATGTCCAAGTCAGAGGCAATGGGTGTATCTATGACTACAACTCAAATTAACGCTATAAAAAAGAATTTTAAGTTTAGATGGACCTATACGGGCATTAAATACCTAGGTACGTTGAGTCCACCCAAATTGGACCAAACCTTTGAGGTGAAATTTCTACCTCTACCGAGCAGAGTGAAAGTCTATACTATACCATGGACTCAACATGCCTCTCAAATAGCTTGGGGTGTCTACTTTCCAAAATGGGGTAATTTGGTGGGGTTTTGTGCTTCTTGGCATTTTATGGCCTTCATAACTGTGATAGGTAGTGAGGAGTGAAATCAAAAATTTACACCCTTAGAAATCCTGAAGGTGGTGCTTGGTTTTCGGGGTCCTGTACACAGCTAGGCTCCCAAAAAGTCTCACATATGAGGTATCCCGGTACTCAGGGGAAGCAGCAAAATGTATTTTGGGGTGTAATTTCACATATAACCATGCCATGTTTGAACAATATATCGTTTAATGACAACTTTGTGCAAAAAAAAAAAAAAAAGTGTAATTTACCCGAAACTTGTGGCAAAATATAAAATATTCCATGGACTCAACATGCCTATCAGCATATAGCTTGAGGTGTCTACTTTCCAGAAAGGGGTAATTTTGGGGGGTTTTGAACTGTCCTGGCATTTTATGCACAACATTTAGAAGCTTATGTCACACATCACCCACTCTTCTAACCACTTGAAGACAAAGCCCTTTCTGACACTTTTTGTTTACATGAAAAAAATTTTTTTTTTTGCAAGAAAATTACTTTGAACCCTCAAACATTATTATTTTTTTTTTAAGCAAATAACCTACAAATGAAAATGGTAGGTATTGTAATTTTTTTTCCACACAGTATTTGCGCAGCGATTTTTCAAATGCAATTTATTTGGTAAAAACACACTTTTTTTAAATAGTAATGCACTAAAACACACTATATTGCCCAAATGTTTGATGAAATAAAAAAGATGATCTTATGCCCAGTACATGGATACCAAACGCGACATGATTTCAAATTGCACACAAACGTGCAAACATACATACATTTTTAAAAGCCTTTAAAAGCCTTTACAGGTTACCATTTTAGTTTTAAAGAGGAGGTCTACAGGGCTAAAATTACAGCCCTCAATTTGGCCTTAGCGGTGATAATTCACATGCATGGTGCAATTGCTGTTTACATATGACACCAGACCGACGCTTGAATTCGCCTTTGCGCATGAGCACGGGGGGGGGGGGGGGGGATGCTTTTTTTTTATTTTGCTTTTTTATTATATCTTTAAACTGTTCCTTTGTTTTTTTTTTTATAATTTTTATTGTTATCTCAGGGAATGCAAATATCCCCTATGATAGGAATAGGTAGTGACAGGTACTCTTTTTTGAAAAAATTGGAGTCTATTAGACCCTAGATCTCTCCTCTGCCCTCAACGCATCTGACCATATCAAGATCGGTGTGATAAAATGCTTTGCCAATTTCCCAATGGCGCTGTTTATATCCGGCGCAACCTAAGTCATGAAATGCTGGTAGCTTCCGGTTTCTTGGGCCACAGAGATGATTGGAGCCATTCTGGTCTCTGCTAAGCTCTATGGTCAGCTGGCGGAACCACTGGCTGCATTTTCGGGTTCCCTGTTGGGACAGGAGAGCCAGAGAAAACCATGGAAGACGGTGGTGGGGGGGGGGACGTTCCCTCCCACTGTTTATAAAAGCAGTCTAGAGGCTAATTAGCTGCTAGGATTGCTTTTACATGAAAGCTGACCGCTGGCTGAAAAGAATAACAAGATTATACCTAAACCTGCAGGCATCATTCTGGTATAACCACTCAAAGTCCAGCAACATACCAGTACGTTGCTGGTCCTTGTTGGGCATACATTGTTTTTTTTTATTACTTTCATAATTTTTTTATTAATTTATGATATACTTGTTACACATATAGCATATCAGAGACAAAGATAACAAATATAAAAGAATACATTCTTCTTAGCATATGTGCTATAGTGTTCTGACTTATAATACATAACAACACCATTTCCTCATCTGCCCATACCCACTCTCCCTAACCTCAACCTCCCCCACCCACACACCATCCAAGTTATACCTATATTTATTTCTTATTCATTACAGAGACTATTGAAGAACATGCACAAGAAAAAAAAATATATGTTTTTCCTGAAAGATCATTGAGTAATACCATAGCAGGGAACCAGCTAGATCTCACGAAAGAGGGGGGAAACTGGGACCAACAAAGAGAAAAAGGAAAAAAGGGGGGAGAAATGCATCCCATCCCACTCCCCGTCCCCCCCATAGAGGGTACCTCATCTCATCCAACCAGGGTCTCCACATTCTTATAAATCTTCCATAGTTGCCCTGTCTAATATACATCACTCTCTCACTTCCCACTACTAAATAAACAGTCTCAACCCAGTTCTGTACGGGAGGATGTGTGCCTGCCATTTCTGTGTAATCAATTTTCTTGCCTGAAAGAGGCATCTTAAAACTGCCTCCATACTATTTTTAGAGGCGCTACAGCTCACCACACTTCCCAATAGACAGATCTTAACCGTCGGTTCCATTGTAGATCTGAAAATTGTATTTATACTATCTACTACCTCTATCCAATACTTGAATAACTTCGGGCATTTCCAAAGCATATGGATGAAATCCCCTGATGCACCTCATCTGGGGCAGTGGTTGTTTTGTTTCCACCCAATAATAAACATTCTTACTGGAGTATAATATACCCTGTGTACCAAAAATAGGTGAGACACCTTCTGCGAGGGGGAGATTGAGACCAACATTCCTCTATTCAAGATTTCTTCCCAATCTTCTGTGGTCATTACCCCCAAGTCTCTTTCCCATTTCGCTCTACTCTTAGAAAGTCCTGCTATTTTTATTGTTCTAGCTTCCAAGCTGGTATAAGTTTTAGAGATTAAGCCTTTAGATGTATCTGAATTAATTATATTTGCCAAAATGGGAATCTGAGTCCATTCAATTATTTGTGACCTAAACTGCGTCTGAATCGCATGTCTAAGTTGTATATACTTATAGAATATTTTGTTTGATATATTAAATTCTTGCTTTAAATCTGAAAATGTTTTCATAATACTGCCCTCATATAATTGGCCTAAACGATTAATTCCCTGCCTCACCCATTCCACTGGTCTCTCTATATCCTTCACTTCTGACAGGTTTCTAGTGTTCCATAAGGGGGCATATTTTGATACCCCCTTATACCCCAACAATACTTTAGTTGCTGCCAGACTTTATTAATCAATTTAATCGTCGGGCATCTAGAAGGGAATAAGTCTTCCTCCAGGACCTCAAGTAAAGTATTATGTGCTGCCCCCATTATCATCAATCTTCTGTTAGGATTCCCTCCACCAGAGGCTCCACAACCCCCTAAATGTTGGAGCTGGGATGCAAGAAAATATGACCTTGGGTGTGGAACCGCCATACCCCCTTCTTTTAACGGCAGCTGCATAGTTTGTAGACTAATCCTGGGCTGGCCCTTTTTCCAGATCTATTCTCTAAACAGAGATTCTGTTCTTTTGAACCATTTTTGGCCTATCCAGACTGGAGAATTATGAAAGAGATAAAGTATCTGGGGTAATCATATCATCTTTACTAAGTTGCAGCGTCCTGCTACTGACAGAGGGAGACGGCACAAAATATCTCCTTTTTGCTTCAATTTAAGTAACAAAGGACCTAGGTTATCAATAAGATATAAATTTATATCACTAGCAATCCAGACGCCCAGGTATTTTAGTTTTCCCACTATTTTTAGGTTGGGAACACTGGATAGCGCCCACCCGAGTGTTTTTAACAATTCCGGAAGCAAGACCTCACCGTATTTTTTATAGATTTCTATAGGAAGCCCATCTGGGTCTGGGGATTTCCGATTGGACATCCCGGCCACAACCCATCGGATTTCCTCTAGAGACACTGGAGCGTCCAATTCTCTTTTTTCCTCTACTGATAAAGTCGGGATTGATATTCCCTGAAAAAAATCATCAATTCTATCCCTCCCATGTTCCCTATTAGACGTATAGAGAGACTTATAATATCTATTAAATGTATGAATTATCTCTGCTGCATCAGTAGAAATCACCCCACCTGGGGTTCTAACCGCTGAGACAGCAGGGGGGGGAAGTATTAGATCTGATCAACAGGGACAACATGCAACCGACTCTCTCCCCTTCTCCAAATTGGCACTGTTGCTGAAATATTCGTCTGTTCTCAGTCTTCCTTGTGATAGCTATTTTAAAGGCCTGTTGTTTTTCTAACCATTCCCTCTGTCTATCTGGGGTTGGGTCCATTACATATCGCCTCTCTGCAAGCAACACCTCCTTTCTAGCTTTGTTCTCCCACTTCCTAGAGTTCCCCTTAACCCTTGCCACCTTTTGGATCAGGAGGCCTCTAAGATAGGCCTTCAAGGAATCCCAGACCACCCCCACCGACGCAGTGCCAGTATTTATTTGGACAAATTCATACAGTTTATCCATTACTTCTCCAGAGCTGCCCAGCAGCTCTAGCCAAGCTGGATTTATTTTCCATTCATTTCGCTGGACTTTGCCCATGGTATTTATTGTCAGCGTCAGTGGGGAGTGGTCGGAGACCCCTCTTGGGCCATACTCTATATTCCTTATCAGCAGGGATGCTTCACTATTGGCTAGGGCCATATCGATTCTCGACAGAGTGAGATAAGAGCTTGAAAAGCAGGAGTATTGGCGTTGCTGCGAATACCGAGTACGCCATATATCGCTTAATCCCGTTTCATGTAAAAACTGGGATAGCCGACCCTCATCCACTCCATTAGAACTGTTCCCTGATAGGAACCTATCTAGACCTCTATCTAAGACTTCATTGAAGTCCCCCACCACAATAATTGGGATTCCCGCTTTATCTAGCGTGAATGCCAACAGTTCTTGTAGCACCTCAAATTTAAATGGGGGGGGGGGGGGGAATATAAATATTCGCTAGAACATATAATTTATATTCAACTGAACAAAACAAAAAAAACATACAGGCATACATTGTAATGTTCTTTTTTTCATGCAGAGATTGATCGGTGGGTATGCCCACCATTAGAATACCACCTTTCATCCACCCACTTTGAATGATGGGCATACATGCACCATTTTTAGTTTTTTACTGTGGTGGTGAAATCACTTCGGAGTCACAGATTTACGTATCATGGGAGCAAAAGCTGTTGCTGTCAAGATAAATAAATCAGTGCTGCAGCTGAATGGTGTACCTGCTAAGCAAATAATGGTTATAAATAAAACAAAGTAACATTACAGTATAACAGTAAGACTTACCATACTTGCAAAGCAAATACAATAAAACATAGTAAAAATAAAAAAAATTTAACGCAATCTGTGCTAAAAAATATATGCCGAAGCATTGGGGCAATCCGCCCCTAATGTTAGGAGCAAATTGCTCCTCCACCCCTGCCCCCATGCTTCGGCATATATGCTCTTTTTTTTAACTGTGGTGGTGAAATCACCTCCGACAGCGCTGGAGCTTTACATATCATGGGAGCAAAGGCCGTTGCTGTCAAGATCAATAAACTCATGCTGCAGCTGAATGGCGTACCTGAAAACAAAAAAATGGTAAAACAGTAAAACACAGTAAACAGTAAAGTATAAAAGAATTACATACCTGAAAAGCAAACATGATAAAACATAGTAACAATAAAAGATTGCATTGTAGAATATAGTAAAAACAAGCAGAACAATAGAGAGAGAACAATAAAACTACTATTTTTTTTCCTTTTATTTTGTAACTGTAATGCCGCGTACACACGATCTGACTTTCCGGCAGACTTGGTCCGATGGACCAGAGTCCGTCGGACAATTTGAACGTTTGTGGAATCCAGCTGACTTTTTCTTCCCAAAAATCTGGCGGACCTAGAAATAAGACTGGCTTCAAATGTGTCCACCGGACTCAGCTTTTAGCAGATAATCTGTTTGTCTGTGTACTAGTCCGATGGACTAAAACCGACGCTAGGGCAGCTATTGGCTGGTAGCTATGAACTTCCTTATTCTATGTCATCACGTTCGAATCCGTCGGACTTTTGGAGTGATCGTGTGTGGCCAAGTCCGTTCGTTTGAAAGTCTGGCTGACCTCAGCTGCAAAGTCCGTAGGATTGTCCGCTGGACCAAGTCTGTCGAAAAGTCCGGTCGTGTGTACGCGGCATAACAGTTCTGTTCCAGGTTCGGGTCTCCCAAAATGAGATGGCATCTTTGGAGACCCTGTGAATGTGTGTCCTAGTCTGTGTAGTGCTGTACCCTACGCTAATACTCCACTAGTGTGTGGGCCACAGCACCGTCTAGAAAAAGAAGGGCTGTGATGATCTCTTCCTGGAATTTAAGGAAGGATCCAGTTCATCCTGAAGCTTTGTATAGCACATAAGCATTCAGCAGAGCCAATTGAAATAAGTATACAGACACTTTTTTGTACCAGTGTCTGGCCTTACAGGCAATTAGGTACGGCGCCAACAACTGGTCGTTGAGGTCCACCCCTCACATATTAAGGTTATATTTGGGGACACAGAGTGGTATTTCCACAACATCAGTCGCCGTAGGAATGTGGACCGTCATGTCTGCGTAAAGGGAGAACAGAACGAAAACATTCCGATTATCCCTCCACTTCACAGCAAGCAAATTATTACACTTCAAGCAGGCTCTCTCCCCCAGCCTAAGGAAGGAATCTACAAGCCGCTGGGGTAAGCCCCGGTGATTAGATCACTCAGTGCCACATGCGCCAATTCCATGATCAAACAAGTGACTAAAAAATATCACGCTCGTGTAATAATTGTCAACATTATAAGTTGTACCCCTTTCCGAATAAGGACGACACCAAATCCCACACAATCTTACCAGTGCTCCCTATGTAAGCTGAGCGGCTCTACGTGACTCTCTCTTCCCTCGTAAACCATAAAACTACATGTATAGCCTGTGGCCCCATAACAGAGCTTATACATCTTGACCCTATATCTGGCACGCTTGCTGGGAAGATACTGTTTGAAAGACAAGCGGCAGAAAACTTAATCAGGGACTCATCAATGCAGACAACTTGAGTGGGAGTAAACAAGGCTGCAAAACTGTTGGTTGTGGTGGTTTACGAGGGGCTGAATTTTGTAGATCCAATCGTATCCAGGGTCAACCCGAGGATGACAGAGTTCATTGTCATTGAAGTGTATGAACCGCAAGATTTGCTCGTATCTTGCCATGGTCATGGAGGCAGAGAACACGGGCATATGGTGAATTGGGTCAGTGGACCATTATGACCGTGACTCGCTCTTTTTAGTTATGCCCATGAGGAGGGATAGGCCCAGAAAGGTCTGAAATTCAGAAACCAAAATTGGTTTCCAATCCCTGGCAATGGTCAAATGGGGATTAGCAGCAATGAATTGACCAGCATACAAATTGCTTTGGTCCACAATAGATCTATAGAGATCTTCTGTGAATAACAGCGAATAAAAATCGAGTGAAATAAAATCAACTGTTTCCACCTGAATTCCGGGTTGGCCAGTGAATGGGGGAAGTACGGGGTTTCTGCAGAAGTGGTGGGCTCCCAATTAGGATTGGCAAATGCAGCAGGAAGGGCACTATCAGGCCTGACCCTGCGAACGCTGCAGTTATGTGTGTTGTGTTTTGTAAGTGACACTGATCGATTGATACTGCACTTGGGTGGACTGAGCTGGGCGGAGGGGCTAAACGCAGGTGCTAGCAGGTATCAGGTTGATCCTGCTAACACTGCTTTTTTTGGGAACCCTAAACTGTTGGGCACGCTAGTATAGATCTGATCAGATAAGATATTTATTCATTTAGACGCTATACTTGAAAGGGAGGTGTATGGTGCGTGAGTGGGCCTACTGGCACTAATCTGATGCTGCCTGTGGCAACGCAGACCCGGACTGATGCTAAAACTAAACTGATATCACCCACCGGGCGATCAGGGGGTTAAATCGTTATTGGGTAATATACAGCAGGTGCCCTGATGCTATAAAATAACAAACTAACCAGCTCCACCCGTAACACTAAGGCTCGGTTCACACAGGGGCGACTTGTCCAGGCGACTTCGCCGCCTGACAAGTCGCGCTCCGTTCTGTACTACGGAACCGTTCTAATAGGAGCGACTCAAGTCGCTCCGACTTAGAAAAAAGGTTCCTGTACTACTTTTGCGGCGACTTGCATTGACTTCTATACAGAAGTCGTTTTGCAAGTCGCCGCTGATCGTGTGCAGGTCGCGGCAGGTCGCGGCGCTGCAAGTCGTGCCGCCCGCTGTGTGAACCGAGCCTAATACTGTGATCACTGGTGGCAGGGGGTGAAATGGGTAACTAGGGGGCAAGCAGGGGGTTAAAACCTTTATTAGGTAATATATGGGGGTACCTGACGCTATAAAAACCTGACAGTGACACTAACTGGCTAACTAGCGTCACCACTGACACAAATACGGCGATCAATTAGTAACACTGGTGACGGGGGGTGAAAGGGTTAACTGGGGGGCGATCAAAGGGTTAAACCTTTATTAGGGGGGTTATCTAGAGCTAATGGGAGCTACTACTAACTGCCCTAACACTTATTGAAGTCACAAATGACACCAATGCAGTGATCAGTGAAAAATCTGAAAACTGCAATTGGTGACATAGTGACAGGGAGTAAAAGCATAGCTCCCAACTGTCCCTGATTTGGAGCAATGTCCCTCTGTCCCTCATTCCACCTCATTTGTCCCTCATTTTTGGTCTGATTCATATAGTTGTATATAAAATGCACTTTTTTATCTTTCAAAAAGTGTTTCCCAGTGCTAAACCTTTCATCCAATTTCTAAATTGCAGCATTTGCACATTTTAAAAGCCAATATAAAGGAATACTAGTGGAAAAAAAAGTCCTTGTGTCATGGTTATGCAGTGATCTTCCTGTGTTTGCTTACCTCCCCTCATGTCTTCAGACTAGAGGCCAGCCACTTCCACCTGGTGGTTTTTATAACCTCTCCTCTAAGCCTGGCTCCACCCCAGGCCCTATCAGGGAGCCCTATATTAACCTGTGCACTGCAGGCCATCAGGGCTGATCAACCATTGTGTATACCTTTGTGTGTTAGCTTCCTGTTTCCTGCCGTGTGCTTTGCTACTGTTTTCCGTTACTGACTTTGGCGTGTCTTGGCTATCCCTGTTTGCCTGTGATCCGGACCTTTTGGCGTGTACCCGACTATTCTTGTCTGCTTGTGGCCCCGACCTTGGCTTTGTCCCTCACCATCCCTATCCTCCTGTTGCCTACTGCAGGTTTGAGCTGGGGGACCCTGGGGATCGCGACCTGGAGCCAGTTGCAACCAAGTCCATCCTCACCACCAGAGGCGCTATTGAACACCTGCTGGCTCTTAGACTCCGCGCCCCAGGGAATCTTACGCTCTAACCCCCGGTTGGACCTGTCTCTCGTCCGCAGCAGTCAGCCGTAGGGTCCACAACCTTGCGGTGCACTCCTGATCCCTACGGTGTGCATCTGTCACCTCGGATCAAGGTGACCTAACAGTTTGATCAGCCATGGACCCGGCTGACGTGCCGCTTCCTGCAAATGATCCATTGCAGAGCTTAGTTCGGCGACTTGAGACCCAATAATCGCATCAGACCCAGGTGATGCGATTCCTTCAGGATTTGGCATCCCGTTTTGAACAGGTTCAGGCCTCATTAGGACCCCCAGTTCAACAACCGCAACTGCTATCTGCTGCTGCACCTATCGCATCAGCCACACATTCATTACAACTACCAGCTCTGGCCCGTTTCTCTGGGGACTCCAAGGCTTGCAGGGGGTTCCTTAGCCAGTGCACTATTCATTTTGAACTTCAGCCTCAAAAATTCCTGTCCGATCGGGCAAAAGTCGCATATATCATATCCCTCCTGTCCGGCGAGGCGTTAGCTTGGGCTAACTGCGGGAACTGAATGATCCAGTGGTTTCTAGCCTGTCTGATTTCTTGAAACTTTTTTGGAATATCTTCGAGGAACCGGGGTCGTGTCTCCTCAGCGGCTAGCGCTCTTTTACGTCTCCGTCAAGAGTCTGCGTCTGTGGGACAGTATGCTCTTCAGTTCCGTATCCTCAGAGCTGACTTGAGCTGGAATAATGAGGCCCTAGTTGCAACCTTTTTACATGGCCTCTCTGATAGAGTGAAGGATGAATTAGCAAGAAGATCCCTTCCTGCTGATCTGGACAGTGTTATCACCTTGTGTCACCAGATCGATATTCGCTTTCAGGAGAGGGCCCTGGAAAAAAGACGCCAGCACTCCCCGTTCTTTAGGCAGCCTGAGCCCCCGGTCCCTTCTCTTCGATCCGAGGAGCACCCCCTGCCTACCGAGGAACCTACACAGTTGGGCTGGACTAAGTTATCTCCCGAAGAACGTGCTAGGCGCAGAACTCTGGGCCTATGCCTCTATTGTGGGGCCAAAGGTCATTTCTGTGACACTTGTTCTCTTCGTCTGGAAAAATGCTCAGGGCTAATACATCTGGAAGATGGAGTATTAGACCCTGAAATATCACTTTCCCCTTCTAGTCTTCTCCTTTCTGTGTTGCTTCATGTCGGTGCTTCCTCTCGTTCGGTCTCAGCACATCTGGATTCCGGAGCTGCTGCCAATTCCATGGATTGGGAAACTGCATCCTCCATGAGACTTATCCTTTTGCCCCTTACAACGCCATTGGTGGTCTTGGCGATTGATGGCACGGTTCTCCCAGAGGGGCCTATCCTCTTTCAGACTATTCCTGTTAAGATGTCAGTAGGGACACTCCACCAGGGGTGGATATCCTTCCTTGTCTTACCTAAGGCTTCATCTCCTATCATATTAGGTCTTCCTTGGTTACGGCTCCATTCTCCACACGTTGACTGGTCTGCTGGACAGATCCTGGCTTGGGGTCCCTCCTGTTCCTCTTCCTGCCTATTCAAGGGTACCCCAAAGGAGAGACTTCCTGTTACTACCATCCCAGTATCTTCTGCTCTTCTCTCTGTATATAGCGATTTCTGGGATGCATCCTGCAATAGTCGGACTGGTGCACTCTCTAGGTCATATGGTACTCTGGATGAGGGTCCCACCTATGAACCTGAGTCGATCATTCACTCCAGTTCGCATAACCATTTACCTTTGCCTGTCACTAATCTCCCTTGGACGTACAGCCAGACTAACTTGTCTGCAAGTTCCACAGTTGCTATGCCTTGTGATGCGATTGAGATGGTCGCTACACCTGACAATACTATTCAGCCGGCCTCTGCACCAGTTATGCCAGTCCAGCCCATGCCCAATGAGCTTCCTGCTTCTTGTTCAGGACCTTCTGTGACCTGGCCTCACCCTACTGCTACTATGTCCGTTCAAACCCGTTTAAGAGGCTCAATCCATCCTTTGGATAGAATACCTCATTCGGCCAGGAGGGGTTTTCAATCTTTTTCTCAGGGTTCTCTGCATTCTGTTTGTGTTGCAGCTACCCAGCTTGACTCTTGTGACATGTCACTTTCTAACCAACATGACCTCAGGGATCCACTGACCTCTGCCCAGTCTGGTGGTCCTGTTATGGATGCCAAGCTCATCTTTAAGGGTGTGGGGGTTCCTGCTCAGACTCCTGATCTTCTCATGCCCTTACCCATTCCTAAAAAGCCTTTAGTCCTCAAGTCTTCTCGTCCTCTCCCTACCTCTGTTTTGGTCTCTGAGGATAATCTAAAATACGACGTTAGTCAAGTTTTGGATTCCCGGCTCCGTACAGGCGTTCTTCAGTACCTTGTACTTTGGAAAGGGTTGGGTCCTGAGGAGAGGTCTTGGCTCATTGCATCTGAGGTCTTTGCTCCCTGTCTGTTAAGGAGGTTCCATCTGGAGTTTCCCTTTAAGCCTGGACCCAGGCGGAGGAGGGGGAGGCCTCGTAAGAGGGAGGGTACTGTCATGGTTATGCAGTGATCTTCCTGTGTTTGCTTACTTCCCCACATGTCTTCAGACTAGAGGCCAGCCACTTCCACCTGGTGGTTTTTATAACCTCTCCTCTAAGCATGGCTCCACCCCAGGCCCTATCAGGGAGCCCTATATTAACCTGTGCACTGCAGGCCATCAGGGCTGATCAATCATTGTGTATACCTTTGTGTATTAGCTTAACTGTTTCCTGTCATGTGATCTGCTACTGTTTTCCGTTACCGACTTTGGCGTGTCTTGACTATCCCTGTTTGCCTGTGATCCTGACCTTTTGGCGTGTACCCAACTATTCTTGTCTGCTTGTGGCCCCGACCTTGGCTTTGTCCCTCACCATCCCTATCCTCCTGTTGCCTACTGCGGGTTTGAGCTGGGGGACCCTGGGGGTCGCGACCTGGAGCCAGTTGCAGCAAAGTCCATCCTCACCACTAGAGGCTCTGGTGAACACCTGCTGGCTCTTTAGACTCCGCGCCCCAGGGAATCTTACGCTCTAAACCCAGTGGGATCTGTCCCCCGTCTGCAGCAGTCAGCCGTAGGGTCCACAACCTAGCGGTGCACTCCAGATCCCTACGGTGTGCACCTGTCACCTCGCCTCAAGGTGACCTGACACCTTGTGGCTTTAGTTAACTTTTTTGGGGGTTTAATTCTCCTTTTAAGGGGGTGTGGCAGGGGCGTGTCCTATGCCTACATACATTTGTTAGTAGATGTCCCTCATTCCCATCTCAAAATGTTGGGAGGTATGTGAAAGGGTTAACTGGGGGGAGGGGGTGATTGGTGGATGGCAAGTGTACCTATGTGTACTGGTGTTAGTGTACTGTTGGTGCAACTCACGGATAGATGTCCTCTCTCTCTCTCACTGGAATCGAAAATACCTCATGAGAAGAGATGACATCACAGCAGGGGAAGGTTTTCATTCGTCAGGAGCGATCACCAGGTCCAGACCATAAATCATTGGTCTGGCCTACGGGGAAGGCGGGACTTACAGGTACGCCCATTTGCCCACCTGAGCCATTCTGCCGTCGTACGGCAGTTGGGAATCGGTTAATCACTTTTTTATATTACCTACATCATGTATTTGTAGTCAGAGTCTTCAAGCGGGAAATGCGATACTCCTAAGAACCAAGGCCTGAGGTGTAAGAGGGCATACCCTGAATGTAAGAATAAGAACAAAATACTATGAGAATGTATGAAAACTGGGGAACGGGTGGGTGGGAACCCAGGAATCCTAACAACACTGGCCCTGACAGAGGAGGAGGTTTAAATAGCCCTCTCAGGCTCCTCCTACAAATACAGGCTGGCCGTACTTTTAGTCAGAGTCTTCAAGCGGGAAATGCGATACTCCTAAGAACCAAGGCCTGAGGTGTGCTTCGGCCTAGCTGGTCAGTATGCCTGAAAATAGGGCAAAAAGACACAAAATTTAGGTGAAGAAGGGAAGGTAATGAACCATCACAGATAAAGGTGTGCTCCCGGACGGCAACAGTACGTATCCAGCAAGTAACCGGAAAGTGTTCGCTGTGGCAAAAGAACACACTGGCTCCTGACTTGGTGATGAGAAGGAACCCCCTATCGAACCTGTGACACTACCCTGAACCCAACTGAACATCCCCTGAAAGATTGAATTGAGCCTGATGCCCGCGATACCCAGACTCGAGAATGAACTGCTTGTGAAACGAGAGGATACGTGAGGGGAAAGGAACAAGGCCTGGCCCGAGGAACCCCTGCAAATGATGGTGAAATACCTCAATGAACACCAGTGAAATAGCCCAGAGACATACCCCCCCAAGAGGGTGAGTGGCAAAAAGACCACTAGCAGGAGTGCGAAAAGCTGGATACCTGATGGATGTGATGGAGAAAGCGGATAAGGCCCATGCACCATGGCAATAATATTGACAACATGGAGAAACCATGCAGGACCCAGGTCCCACCGGATACGATCGGGTCATGCTACAGCCTGAACCTAACAGCTGGGTCAGAATCCTGAACCAAGGAGGGCCAGACTCCCTCCCGGGGAAATAGTCCCATGGCATGATACAGACATACCCAAGCCCCCCCTACTAGGAACAAGCTGGGGATCGGAAAAGACGACTGGACTGATGTCCCTAAGTAGAACACCCTGAGAGAGACTATACATTCCTGGGCGGTAACCAGGGCCTCAACACAACAGGACATCAACTGAAGAAAAATTTGCGACTGCTTCTGACCCAAGGGTGAGCCCAGTGGTGAAATTACATCAGCACCAATAAACTAGCCCCCAACAACGGCCGGGCTGATGGAAGCGATTGCCAGCATGGTATGGATGCCAAGACGGCCCAACCTGAAACACAAACTAGAGAAATGACAGACAACCAGACATGAGAACAACAAAACCACCTGCCTAATTAAGAATGAAACATGAGCAGAAAAGTCAAGACCACTGTGCGTAAAAGAACCTGATGGACGGACCCCCCCACCCACATGTAAGTGGTAAGTGAGCCTGAGTAACCTGCAGCGCAGAGACAGGTAATTAACTGAAAACTCAGGGCTAGTGTACCCACAGGCAATGGTGGGTAGTCGTATAGATGTGGTGAATGAACATGCAACGTATGACGTATGGTATACGGGCGAGAAGATTGTGGACAACAATCAATTAACAAACGAAACCTCAGCCCGTATGGATCTAGAGACGTGACAGATCCTGACATGTGAGCCCTAGCTACCTGACCCAGGTACAAAACATGACACAGACATGATGGGATATGACAATCAACAAAGACGAAAGACTACCAGAGTATGCCATGAGTGAACGACTCCCCTCTGAGAAACTCTGAAACTGAACACCAAGGCTGAAATACTATGACAGACATGCTGGCAGCAACACAAAGACAGAAACACTGAGGCAGAAACGCTGAGACAGAAACACAACATGCCATGATGAAAAACACCATGACAGAAAACGCTGAAACTTAAAGCTGATGCAGAAACGTAGTGACAGAACCAGGGGTAAAACGCAATGACAGCAACAACCAAGACTGAAACGCTGAGGCATAAATGAAATGGCAGAAATCCTGGGGCAGAAATGCTATAACAGAAAAACTGAGACAGCGATGCAACAGCCAAATCCTGGCCAGAAATGCAATGCCCGAAAACACGCTGAGACTGAACGCTGAGACAGAAATGCAAAGACAGAAATCCTGAGGCAGAAACGCTATGACCGTAGAGACGCAAAGACAGAAAAGCTTGGGCATAACGCTATAACAGAAAAGCTAGGAAGCATGCTGGGCGGACCCCTGTGACAGAAAAAGCTGGGGCGGACCACTGTGACAGAAATCCTGGGGTGAAACACTGACAGAAATCCAGGGGCAGAACGCTGTGATAAGTCCTGGGGCAGAACGCTATGACAGAAATCCAGGGGCAGAACCGCTATGACAGAAATCCAGGGGCAGAACCACTATGACAGAAATCCAGGGGCAGAACCACTATGACAGAAATCCAGGGGCAGAACCACTATGACAGAAATCCAGGGGCAGAACCACTATGACAGAAAACCAGGGGCAGAACGCTATGACAGAAATCCAGGCGCGGAAAACACTATGACAGAAGTCCAGGGGCAGAAAAGCTATGACAGAAATCCAGGGCCAAAAACGATATGATGAAAATGCTGGATGGAACGCTATGACGGAAATGCTGGACAGTAACTCTATGACAGAAATGCTGGGCAGAACGCTATGACAGAAATGCTGGGCAGAACGCTACGACAGAAATGCTGGGCAGAACGCTACGACAGAAATGCTGGGCAGAACGCTACGACAGAAATGCTGGGCAGAACGCGGAGACAGAAATGCTGGACCGAGCGCAGAGACAGAAATGCTGGACCGAGCGCAGAGACAGAAATGCTGGACCGAGCGCAGAGACAGAAATGCTGGACCGAACGCTGAGACAGAAAAGCTGGACCGAACGCTGAGACAGAAAAGCTGGACCGAACGCTGAGACAGAAAAGCTGGACCGAACGCTGAGACAGAAAAGCTGGACCGAACGCTGTGACAGAAATGCTGGACCGAACGATGACGGCGAAAGCTGGACAGAGCGCTATGGCGGAAAAACTGTACAGAAACGCTATGACAGAAATGCTGGACAGAACGCTATGATGGAACAGAAAAAAAACGCTATGAAAGAAATGCTGGACAGAAATCGCTTATGACAGAAAACCTAGACAGAAACGCTGGTTGCGATCAAATACTGACCAAAGAAAGCAAAATTACCAGTAACCGCAGCAACCCTGGCAGACCTGTCACCTCATGACAGGCTGTTGTCAGGATTGCTGTGGGTGGCCTGACATCCTCTGTCACAGCTACAGAGATGTCAGAACCATGGGGAGGAAAGGAGCGACGCCCCCCCCCCAGAACCCCCGCGGCCAGCCCTCCTGGTGGAGCCAGAATAAAGGAGCAGGAGGGGGCAGATCACTGACCCCCCCCCCCCACCAGGTGTGCGGCATGAATGTGGGGATGGATGTGCCGATCCCCCCCAATCTGCGGGAGGCCAGATGCAGAAAGGGCATGGGGAGAGAGGAGCTGGTGGGCGGCCAACCCCGTACCCCCCCCCCCCCCCCCGCACACCAGGAGAATCGGCGGGCAGAGTGATGGCCAATCACCTCCCCCTCCCCCCACACCGGGAGAATCAGCGGACGGAGCACAAGAGGAGAGAGAGAGAGAGAGGAGCCGGCAGGCGGCCGATCACCTCCCCCACTGGGAGAAACCGTGGAACACTGCCCATGTGAGAAGGGGGGCCGGCGGCGGCCGATCACCCCCCTCCCCCCACACCGGGAGAATCAGCGAATGGAGCACAAGGGGAGAGAGAGAGAGGAGCCGGCAGGCGGGCGATCACCTCCCCCTCGCCCCACACCAGGAAAATTGGCAGGCAGAGGGACATGCACATGGGGAGAGAGAGGAGCCAGCAGGCGGCCAATCCCCCCCTCCCCCCACAATGGGAGAAACATTGGTCGGAACACTGCCCATGTGAGAAGAGGAGGGGAGCCGGCGGCCGATCACCTCCCCCCACACTGGGAGAATCGGTGGGCGGAGCCATATGCACATGGGGAGAGCGAGGGGCTGGGTCGGCCGCCCCCCTCCCCCCACAATGGGAGAACAGCGGGCTGCCACGTGGAGCTAAGTACATGGGGAGAAGGCGGGCGGCAAGAGTATGAGGTGCCACATAACAGGAGAACACACCCCGCTCCCCACCGGCATGAAAGCCAGGAGAAGCGGGCGGCACGCTGGCCGGGGAAGCGGGTGGAGGAGGGTAGAAGGACAGCCCCCCATGAGTGCCGGGAGAAGTGGCGGCTGCTACTTCCCCCCACGATGCTGGAACATAGGCTGAAAGGGGGGACACCAAACAGCCGGTGGAACCCAGGGATGACAGGGGGAACCATAGGTAAGGCCGACCGCCGCTCTGCAAAGGTAGCCAGGAGTGACAGCATCACCCAGAAATCCTAACAACACTGGCCCTGACAGAGGAGGAGGTTTAAATAGCCCTCTCAGGCTCCTCCTACAAATACAGGCTGGCCTGCAGCCAGCCTTTCAACATGTCATTGTTTATAATTTGTCACGATATTTACATTTTGTTCACTTGTACTTATTAGCATGACTATTTGAATATTTTGATTTGCACTATGTTTATATCACATGGTTAGTTACTGCTGTCATTCATGTATTACAAACTTTAGCACGGTTTCTGAATAGACTGTGTTTGACTGAGTGAGTATGAACAGTATGTAATACAACATTTATTAAAAGTTTTCTATGAGGTTTAGTGACACTTTAAATTGACACTAAAGGATAATTATATGCTCCAAAAATAATCCATGCACATCCAAATTAAGTCTAAATAGAGTTGGGGCACCATAGATGTGGGTGGAAGACAATGGGGTAATATGGGAATGATGGAAAAGATGTGTGATGAGGACCTTATCATGGTGGAAGGTAAAGCCAGATAAGGGGGTACAGGGGAAAATGGGACCCTGTGAGAGAGGCTGTATGGGGACCCAAGATTTCTAATGATAGACCT
This sequence comes from Lithobates pipiens, assembly GCF_037356315.1. Taxonomy (NCBI): domain Eukaryota; kingdom Metazoa; phylum Chordata; class Amphibia; order Anura; family Ranidae; genus Lithobates; species Lithobates pipiens. Next base: position 94,639,854 of record NW_027507787.1, read on the forward strand.
GGCTGTATCTCTTGTAGTCAGTTTTGTGCCATGCCACACTACAGAACCCGGCAATTAGAAGATACTAAAGTGGGCAGGGCCAACTTGCCCAATGCACATGGGACCTTTTACTCTCTGACATTCTTGTCCTTCACGTGGACTTTCTGGTGTATGCACTCGCTAATGTCCAGGACCAGGTGGGACTGCGTTCATGTGACATCAACATTATGGCAGTAACCTGACTTAGAAGCAAGCTGTACACCCCGGTATCTCTTTATCATAACCGGAAGCTGTAACCAGTGCCTCCTGGTCCCTTGATACATACACCTGCTCAGGATGGGATTTTTTTTTAAGGAGAAACCACATTGCAGGGTCCAGCTAGACTCCACCACCCATCTCCCCATGACAGAGTGGGTCCCACTGGCAACCAACACAGCCCCCATGTGTGCCTAATTAACTCTTTATATTTTTGGGCCCCAAAGGTCTCCTCCATGTGGGTCCCGTCCAGTTGCTGGGGCACAAAACCACACAAACCGCTCCCCTCACAATTCCTGAGACCTGTCAGCCCTGCTGGTACTGTTCACCCACTGTCTGGCCGTCATATCATCCTTCTCTTTTGCTTGTTGCCCCTAGCAATGGCATGTTACCTCTTCACCCCATGGGTGGGCATCACAGGCCCTGTTCTTCTATGCGCCATTACCACCAACTTTAGACCAGGCATTGAAACATTTTAAAAGATATATTGTAATAGTGCATGTTGAGAAACACAAGATAACAGTTCAACATTAAGTGCAGTCTTTTCCTAACAGCTCTAGTCACTACAGGCTTGTGTCTGCCCCCCGGCATATCTGCACAGGAAAGATTCCATTACTGACATCTTCTGGGAGGACTGCAAGGCCTAGCAATCCCCCAAGTTGAAGAAGACTCCAGGACACAGGTTTGTTGCAGCATTGCTGGAATCAGGAACAGAAGCACTCTCCCGAACCTTACTGCCTATGTGTCTTTCCCATGCAGCAGAATGTGTGTTGTGGGACTACAGGTCTCAGCAGCCCCAGGCATGTCAGCATAAATGTTGCATAGAATAGCTTAAAAACACAAAAAGATATTCATATGGAAGTTATAATAAACACAGCTGAACTCTCTAGACCATATGATGATCTCACAGTTTGGAGGTAAAAACAGTGTCGATGGACACCAAAGATCCCTGTTTCGTAAAATATATATACTTGGATATTTATTTCCTTCTTCGGGGTATGGTTTAGAACGGGCTGTATTCTTTATTAAAACAATAACAAGGTGTCAAAACAAATATACAGTGAAGATAGATAGTATATAGTCAGTGGATACAGAGATGAAAATGAAAACAGGGCCTCATAGGAGGAGCCTTCCTGTCCAAAATACAGTGCACTCAGACAGGGAATGTCACTATAAAATAAAAAATATCCAAATAGTGCAGTGCAACAATGTGAATAACTCAAAAGGAAAAACCACCAAAATATATAAACAAAAAATAAAAATTCCATCAATAAATAAAGTCCATATAAAATGAAAGCAAATGTGCTTGAGGATGTTCAATCAGTGATATTCATAAGTATATCATTCATATGTGATCCACTTAATTTGCAAACGAAAAGTGCTCCATCGCCTTTCATTGCAGCCTCTTACCTCCCAAATAGACCCACACTAAGGTAAGGTCTATCATGCTTTCCCAGATACTGGGTATTAATCATGATGTATACATCCAAACAGCCTCTGGCAGATTATAAACGTGTCCTGGAACTCAGGTTTCAGTTCATATAGCAAGTGGGAGAAAGCATAAAAACTCTCATGGCCGGTAGGGGGCTGTTTTTACATTTAAAGCGGGAGTTCCGCCGTTTTTTTTTTTTTTTTAAAAGCCAGCAGCTACAATACAAATACTGCAGCTGCTGACTTTTAAAATAAGGACACTTACCCACCCAGCGCGCCCGCGATGTCGGCACCCGAAGCCGATCTCTCGATCGTCTCTCGGGTGCTGCCGCCACCATCTTGGGTATGGGAATCAGGAAGGGGAACCTTGCGGCTTCATTTCCTGTTTCTCTACTGCGCATGCGCAAGTCGCGCTGCGCAATAAGGATGGTCCCAGCTGTCTCTGGGATCCTTGTGTTTCCCAGCAGACAGCGGGGGGCACGTGGGAAGTGGCGGAAATATCCAAAGATTCTGCAGATATATATGCAGGAAGTGGGTGCAGATACCTGTACTGTACAGGTATCTACACCCCCCTCCCCCCTGAAAGGTGCCAATTGTGGCGCCGGAGGGGGGGAGGGTTCCAATGAGCAGAAGTTCCACTTTAGGGTGGAGCTCCGCTTTAAAGAGGCGTTATAACTTGTGTATTGGAGATTTCAGTGCACTTGTTTTGTGAGACATTTATATTCTTTCAGTTTATTATATTTCCATTGTCATACACAATAATTTTTCACATAGGAATTAATATAGATATAGGGGAAGACTGTGCTGATATAGGGTCTAGATATTTAGGTCTTTAAGGGGAGCACTGATATAAGGGGACTCTGATCTAATGGGAGTCTCTATAGGGGGCCCCTGTATTATGGAGGGGTGACAGTGACCCCTGTAATATGGGGGGGGGGGTGACACTGACCTCTGTATTTTTATTAATTTTTTGCAATTTTTTATTAAGAATTATGAGATATTACAAATCATTAAAACATATAAGGTATTTGTGCCAAACAATAGTAAGGTTTGTGATATCATAATAAACACAACATGAGTACACAAGTAATATAATAACAAAAATAAATAAAATAACTTTTCATGAAAAAGGGGGTTAGGAAAATAAGAGAGGGAGGTGAAGTTAGAAGGTGGAACTTCTGATCCAACCACGAAGAATGATTGATCCTAATATATAAAGAGCCTACATAAGTGTCTGAAGATGTAAACCTATTTTTCCATTGAGGACTCCCCGAATAGGAGGGGGAAGAGTTGGTAAGGATTTGGATGTAGTCTTCTGAATGGGAGAAGTCCTTCCAGTTGGACCATATATCATGAAAATTAATAGATGTGCCTTTTATGAAACTAGTAAGATTTTCCATATGCTCTATATCATTATTTCAACAGAACCACTGTCTTATAGTGGGGGGCGAAGAGGATTTTCAAAGAGCTGGGATGCAGGATTGGGCTGCATTAACCAAATGAATATTAATCACATTTTGTGTGTAAAAAAAGATTCATGTATGGCCAGCATTAGCATGTCTAGGTACTCTTTCTAAGGGCCAGTTCACACCATGCCTACACATGAATCGCACAGAAATGCACTGTGAGTTTCTGTGCAATTCAGACTGCATGCAAAACACACTCCATTTGTAAGCGGCAGAGGGGGTCAATAGAAAGTTAATGACACCCCAAATGCAGGTTACAAATGCAGTGCATTTGCCTGCTCGGATCGCATGGTACCTTTGCGTCGTGTGATCCGGTTACAGTGCTCTTTAAAGAGGAAGTAAAGGCTAAAAAAAAAAAAAAACACACCCTGTAAGGCAAAGGCATAAAGAGCTAGTATGCATAGCATACTAGCTCATTATGAATAACTTACCTGAGAACGAAGCCCCCGAAGCGGTCCTCCGTCTTCATGTCCGCCGCTGACATGGATCCTGGAGTTACTTCCGGGTCTTGCTGCTCCGGCGCTGTGATTCGCTGGAGCAGCGATGATGTCACTCCCACGCATGCGCACGGGAGCCGACACTCGCAGAATATCGCCGCAATCTGCGGCATGCCCAGTGCGCCTGCGTGCCGCGGTGGCTGTCTTTGGGTAAATATCTTCTAAACCGTATAGGTTTAGGAGATATTTCTTGGACCTACAGGTAAGCCTTAATCTAGGCTTACCTGTAGGTCAAAGTTGGTTGTAAGGGTTTACACCCACTTTAATCACTTGCTTACTGGGCACTTAAACCCCCCTCCTGCCCAGACCAATTTTCGTCTTTCAGCGCTGAAGCACTTTGAATGACAATTGCGCGGTCATACAACACAGTACCCTAATGACATTTTTATGATTTTTTTTTCCACAAATAGAGCTTTCTTTTGGTGGTATTTAATCACTGCTGGGATTTATCTCTTTTGCTAAACAAACAAAAAAACATGGAAAATTTTGAAAAAAAAAATCATGTTTCATAGTTTGTTATAAAATTTTGCAAACAGGTAATTTTTCTCTTTCATTGATATGCGCTGATGAGGCGGCACTGGTGGGCACAGATAGGCTGCACTGGTGGGCATTGATAGGCTGCACTGGTGGGCAATGATAGGTACAGTTAAGGCAGTACTGATAGGCACAGATAAGGCGGCACTGATGGGTGGCACTGATGGGTGGCACGGATGGGCAACATGGATGGGTGGCACGGATGGGCGGCACAGATTGGCACTGATAGGTACCACTGATAGATGTCACTGATGGACACTGATAGGTGGCACTAATGGGTGGCACTGATGGGCACTGGTAGGTGACACTGATGGGCACTGATCGGTGTTGCACATCAGTGCCACCTTTGTTGAGGCACTGATAGGTGGCACTGTGGGCACTGATGCAGCAGCTAGCCGTGATCGGCTTTTTTTTTCTCCTCACGCTGTCTATTGACGTGGTCCCGGCAAGCGGATCCTCACTGTAGCCGTCATTTGGCTATAGCACGGATCTGTAGTGGTTAAAAGGTAGTGCATGCATTACTTTTGGTGCAGTGTGTTGCGATTTTAGCCCATTCAGGGCCGGTTCACACAATGCCCCCACATGAATCGCACAGAAATGAGCTGTGCGTTCCTGTGAGATTCACATGTGGTTCTGTGTGGTGCAATTTCAGCTCATTTATTTTAAATGGGATTAATTAACACCACACTGCATCAAAATTACTGAATGCACTACTTTTTAAACCACAATGAAACCGGAACGCGTAGTACAAAAGTACCATGCGATTCGGTGTGGGAAAACACAATGCGTTTGCAACTTGCATTTGGGGTGTCATTAACTTTCTATTGACACCTGATGCAGGAACACACATTACATTTCTGTGTGATTCATGTGCGGGCATGGTGTGAGCCAGCCCTTAAAATGAATAGGCTGAAATCACACCACACAGAAACACATGTGAATCGCACAGCTCGTTCCTGTGTGGGCATGGTAAGAACCGATCCTAAAAGAGAAAAATAAATGTGTCTGGAGATTAATGCAGTTAGCTAGAGGTGGATGGGATAGCAGGGGGGTATAAAATAATCTTTATTATTTTAATAAAGCTGTGTATTTTTTGTTATATTTTAACCCCATAACTGGGTTCTGAGGATTAACCTATGACTCTTTAGGGTAGAGGATGGTAGAGAAAAATTAATATATATATCAGTGGCGGCTGATGCTCAAAATTTTTGGGGGGGGTGGGGGCGGAAACAAACTGAAAAATTCTGAAAAAAAACATTAATTGCAGCCTCACTATGCCCATCAATTGCCGCCACTGTGCCCATCAATTGCCGCCACCGTACCATCAAATGCAGCCACTGTGCCCTCAAAGGCAGCCACTGTGCCCTCAAAGGCAGCCACTGTACCCATCAATTGCCGCCACTGTGCCATCAAACGCAGCCACTGTGCCATATCAAATGCACCCATTGTGCCATATCAAATGCACCCATTGTGCCATCAAATGCTGCCACTGTGCCCTATCAAATGCTCCCATTGTGCCATATCAAATGCTCCCACTGTGCCATATCAAATGCTGCCGGTGTGCCCCCCTGCCTGCCGTCTGCACTTACCCTGTCTCTGTGGGACAGCTCCTCAATGTCTTTTCCCATCCTCTCTTCCCATCCTCTGCAATGATTGGATGCCAATCAGCCAATCAGGTGACGGGTAACAGATCCGAGCATAGTGCACCTGAATGTATGTATGCATGAATCTATCTATTGGTGCTAGAGGGGGTGGTAGGAGAGAGGGGGTGGCTCCCGTGCGCCCTTATGGATGCACCTTCACTGATATAGATATATATATTTATATATATACATATATATATATATATATATATACTGTAAGGGATCTTCCCGGGGTAGGGTGTGTTTGGACACAGTTCACAGCAGACTTGGAATTTATAAAGCAGATCTTGGCGTTTATTCGTGGTACAAACAGTCCAGCAAACAAAATATACAGCAACACCGTGCTTTCTAAGTACAACAAAAATAAAAGTCCTAGCCCGGCTGGGCGCTTACTAACAGGTTCTGCTCACCTATCTGACACTTACAAACATAGCGTCTTTCACCTGGATATCGCAGGGTGAGTTTTAGCTCCAGCAGTGGCTGTGCTTGCAGCTTCCTTCAACACACAGATTGTTCATTCCCTGGCTGAGAAGCAATCACCTGCAGACCCTACAGAGCCTTTAGCTTCCCAGGCTAATTAGGATCCAAGCTCACCTGATCCCAAACCCAGAACTGGATCGGGGGATGTGGAATGACAGGTCCCTCTACCAAACCTACCTGCCATTCCATATAAACCCAGGCCCGGCAAAATTAAATAACAACTCAGCAGCATATCGCTGCTGAGAAACTGATCCATCCTGGATTTACCATCTCACACTGTGTAGCAACCTAGGTGAGATGTACACCCCCTCGATCACTTCTCCAGTGACATGTCTACATATCCCCCCCCTCTTTTTCAGACCGGAGGGCTGAGCCTTTTGTCCCCACAGACAACTTACCCTTGACAATGCGTCAGCATTTGCCTGTAATTTCCCTGGCCTGTGTTCCACAGTGAAATTAAAGTTTTGTAGGGAGAGAAACCATCTAGTCACTCTTGCATTTCTCTCCTTGTTTAACTTCATCCATGTTAGGGGGGCATGGTCTGTCACCAACTTGAATTTCCTGCCTAGCAAGTAATACTTTAACGATTCTAGGGCCCACTTTACTGCCAAACATTCTCGCTCCACAATGGCATAATTTTTCTCGGCCGGGGTTAGTTTTCTACTCAAGTACGTCACTGGATGCTCCTCACCATTCACTACTTGTGAGAGTACTGCACCTAAGCCTGTGTTAGAGGCATCTGTCTGGACCAGAAATTCTCGCCTGAAATCGGGGGTAACTAAGACAGGTGGTTGGCACAAGGCAGACTTAAGGCTTTGGAAAGCCTTCTCGGCCTCTGGGGTCCACGTGACCATTGCTGTCTTTCCGCCCTTTGTCAAGTCAGTTAGTGGAGCAGCAACTGAGGCAAAGTTCGGCACAAATCTACGGTAATACCCCGTAATACCCAGGAAAGCTCTAACCTGTTTCTTTGTCAGGGGTCTAGGCCAATTCTGTATTGCCTCAATTTTATTTAGCTGTGGCTTAATCAACCCTCTCCCAATAATGTAGCCTAGATATTTGGCCTCTTCTAGGGCTAGAGCACACTTCTCGGCATTTATGGTCAACCCCGCATCACTTATGGCATCCAACACGGCCTGTACCTTACAGAGGTGACTTTCCCAATCAGGGCTAAAAATGACCACATCATCGAGGTAGGCAGCTGAGTAATCACGATGTGGTCGCAGAATCAAGTCCATCAACCTCTGGAAAGTTGCAGGCGCTCCATGTAACCCGAATGGCATCACTACATACTGGAATAGCCCATCAGGGGTGGAGAATGCAGTTTTCTCTTTAGCCTCACCAGAAAGTGGAATCTGCCAGTAGCCCTTTGTGAGATCGAGGGTGGTTATGTACCTGGCGTTACCCAACTTCTCAATCAACTCATCTACCCTGGGCATAGGATACGCATCGAACTTGGAGATCTCATTCAACTTTCTGAAATCGTTACAGAACCTCCAAGTTCCATTGGGCTTTGGGATTAGCACAATTGGGCTGGACCATTCACTCTGTGACACCTCAATTACCCCCAGAGCAAGCATACGTTTTACCTCGGCAGATACGGCTTCCCTACGTGCCTCCGGTATCCTATAGGGCTTAAGGTTTACTCTGCTTCTAGGCTCAGTTTCAATGTGATGATGGATGAGGTGGGTACGCCCTGGGAGGTCAGAGAACTTGTTTTTGTTTTTCTGTAAAAATTCCTGAGCCTCCTGTTTCTGTGACACTGATAGAGTATCACCTACCTTGACTGGAGGGATTGGTTGTGACAAATTATTAACAGTATTTGTCGCCCCCAAGGATTCCCTGTCTTTCCAGGGCTTGATCAAGTTTATGTGATAAACTTGGAAAGGCTTCCTTCTACCTGGTTGGTGCACCTTGTAGTTCACCTCACTGACCTTTTCAACAATTTCATAGGGACCTTGCCACTTCGCCAAGAATTTACTCTCAACAGTGGGGACTAGTATAAGGACCCTATCGCCTGGGTTGAATGTCCTGATTCTTGCGGACCGGTTGTAAATTCTACTTTGGGCCTCTTGAGCCCTCTGGAGGTGTTCCCTTACCAGGGGCATTACAGTGGCTATACGGTCCTGCATTTGTGCTACATGCTCAATAACACTCTTGTATGGGGTGGACTCATTCTCCCATGTCTCTTTTGCAATGTCTAGTAGACCCCTAGGGTGATGACCATAGACCAACTCGAATGGTGAGAACCCTGTGGACGCTTGGGGCACCTCCCTAATAGCAAACATGAGGTAGGGTAATAAATGATCCCAGTCACGACCATCTTTTGCCACCACTTTCTTCAACATATGTTTCAAAGTTTTATTAAATCTCTCCACCAATCCGTCCGTCTGGGGGTGGTACACAGAGGTACGGATGTGTGAGATTTTAAATAGTCTGCATAATTCCTTCATTACTTTCGACATAAATGGCGTACCTTGGTCAGTTAGGATTTCTTTGGGGATCCCAGTCCTAGAGAACATATAAAACAACTCACGTGCAATTGTTTTAGATGCAGTGTTTCTTAAGGGTACAGCCTCAGGATAGCGGGTCGCATAATCCAGGACTACCAAAATATACTGGTGTCCTCTAGCTGACTTTACAATGGGACCCACTAAATCCATGGCAATACGCTCAAAAGGCACCTCTATAATAGGGAGCGAAACCAAAGGACTGCGAAAATGTGACACTGGGGCACTAACCTGACATGTGGGGCACGACTCACAGTATTTTTTAATGTCATCATATATGGCCGGCCAAAAAAACCTCTGGAGAACCCTCTCTCGCGTTTTGTCAGTCCCCAAGTGTCCCCCAAGAACATGGTTATGTGCCATGTCAAGCACCTGACGCCGGTACGGCTTAGGTACCAGAAGCTGTTCCACAATCTCATCCTTAACCTTATTGACTCTATAGAAAAGATCATTAGTCACCGAAAAATGTGGAAATCTTTTTTCAGCATCTGGTTCCTGAGGTACCCCATTCATTACAGCAACCTGCTCTCTCGCATTTTTGAGAGTGGGGTCCTGTAATTGTGCAGCCCCAAAATTATCTCTAGACACCTCTAAGTCTAGTATATTTTGCTCAGTGGGAGGAGCCTCCTCCTCCCCAGCCAGGACCTGTAAAGGAAAACAATCATTTTCATCCTGCATACTTTTATCATTCACAGTGGACAAGGCAACCCCCTTAGAGGTATCCTCACTCCTTTTGGGGATTTTTCTTTTTTCCCAGAGAGCCCAGAATAATGGAAAATCGCGCCCCAATATTACATTATGCATGAGGTTTTTAACCACACCCACTTCATATTGTACGGTGCCTTGTTCAGTCCCGACTTTAGCCAGCACTATAGGGTACATTTTTGTATCACCATGTATGCACACAACACTCATATGCTTTTTAGACTCTAAGTCCCCAGTCACCAGGCTAGCATGCACCAAGGTTACAAGGCTTCCTGAGTCCATTAACGCTTTAACAGGAAAGTCATTGATTGTAATATCGCAGATTTGCGGTTCAGTCTCTAGTCCAGGAACTGCAGCACAAGATGGTTCCGCAAATAGCGACTGACGCCGGCTAGCGTCACACTCCATGGGTTCAGAGGTAAGAGGGCAATGGGCCGACACGTGTCCCGCCTCATGGCATCTCCAACACTGGATAGGGCCTGGTCTCTTTGGCAAGGAGTCCCTTTCAGAGCCCCTTAGCCACCCGGGACCATCACCAGTCTTTTGTCCCTGAGACACCACTTGAGCCCTTTTCCCTCTATCAGCACCCCTCCACACTCCCCCAATAGATGGAAGTCTCTTACCAGCTGACGGCACAGATCTGGCGCTCCGGGGAGGTGAAGATGCTGCAGGAACATCACGGAGGTAGTCCTCAGTCGCCTGGAACCTCTCCACAAGGTTGACAAGTTCGTTTGCGTTCTTAGGATCACCCTGTCCCACCCAGCGTTGCAGGTCAGTAGGAAGCGCTCGGAGGTAGCGATCCATCACGACCTTCTCTAGGATTTGTGCAGGAGTAGAAGTGTCTGGCTCCAACCACTTTCTTGCCAAATGGATTAGGTCATACATCTGGGACCTCGCTGATTTGTCCAGACTGTAGCTCCAGTTGCGTACCCTCCGGGCACGGACTGCAGTAGTAACTCCTAGTCGGGCAAGTATCTCCTCTTTTAGCCGAGTATAGTCCTTAACCTCTTGCTCACTGAGGTCATAGTAGGCCTTTTGGGGTTCACCTGTTAAATAGGGCGCAATTACCTCTGCCCACTCAGCGGCTGGTAACTTCTCTCGCTCAGCCACGCGCTCAAATACTGTTAGATAGGCCTCAACATCGTCCTCAGCAGTCATCTTTTGCAGCGCTTTCTGCACAGTCCTTCTCCCAGAAAAAATCTCTGGAGCGGCTCCCATCACCACAGGCGCCTCTCGATTTGCTATCAGGTGCTCAATAAGTTGTTGTTGTGCAGCCATGGACTGTTCATGTCGTCTATTGGCCTCTATCTGAGCCTGCTGTTGTGCAGCGATCATCTGCTGTTGTTCAGCCATGGACTGTTCATGTCGTCTATTGGCCTCTGTCTGAGCCTGCTGTTGTTGCAAACTCACTTGCATAAACTGCTTCAGCATCTCCTCCATGTTGCTGGACTGTTTTTGGAGTGTAGTTGCAGCTTTCACCCAGGACATCAGCAGCTGTAGCCAAGTCTGTCCACACCGTTGCCCCTAGCAACCGCGTTGCCCGCTACCTCCACCAATTGTAAGGGATCTTCCCGGGGTAGGGTGTGTTTGGACACAGTTCACAGCAGACTTGGAATTTATAAAGCAGATCTTGGCGTTTATTCGTGGTACAAACAGTCCAGCAAACAAAATATACAGCAACACCGTGCTTTCTAAGTACAACAAAAATAAAAGTCCTAGCCCGGCTGGGCGCTTACTAACAGGTTCTGCTCACCTATCTGACACTTACAAACATAGCGTCTTTCACCTGGATATCGCAGGGTGAGTTTTAGCTCCAGCAGTGGCTGTGCTTGCAGCTTCCTTCAACACACAGATTGTTCATTCCCTGGCTGAGAAGCAATCACCTGCAGACCCTACAGAGCCTTTAGCTTCCCAGGCTAATTAGGATCCAAGCTCACCTGATCCCAAACCCAGAACTGGATCGGGGGATGTGGAATGACAGGTCCCTCTACCAAACCTACCTGCCATTCCATATAAACCCAGGCCCGGCAAAATTAAATAACAACTCAGCAGCATATCGCTGCTGAGAAACTGATCCATCCTGGATTTACCATCTCACACTGTGTAGCAACCTAGGTGAGATGTACACCCCCTCGATCACTTCTCCAGTGACATGTCTACAATACATATATATATATATATATATATATATATATATATATATATATATATATATATATATATAGACACCTGTACGGTTTAGGATATATTCCCCTCACAATGAGCCGCTGACTTCAGCGGCGCATGCGTACAGGGGATTCTCAGCTGAAAGTCCGGCAGACGCCGGACCACTCACAGCGCTGGAGCCTCGATACCCGGAAGACACGCTGAGGGAACATGTCAGCTCCCTCAGCATGGACTGAGTGAGATGCCGGCGCCTCGTTCTAAGGTAAGTATTTCATAATGAGCTAGTATGCGGTGCATACTAGCTCATTATGCCTTTTCCTTTGCAGGTTTAAAAAGTCAGCAGGTTTACTCCCACTTTAAGAGAACGGTAATAATGCAAGAGTTAACACCGGTTATTAAAACGTACACGTAAGGCTGTCCACAAGGTTTAGGAGTGTGTGTATGGAAATGTTTGACCATTCTTCCCAAAACACTTTTGTGAGGTCAAACACTGATGTTGGACGAGAAGGCTTGTCTCACAGCCTCTGCTCAAATTCCTTACCAAAGGTGTTCAATCGGGTTGAGGTCAGGACTGTGTGCATGCCAGTCAAGTTCCTCCACCCCCAACTTGCCCGATCCCCTCTCTCACATTTTTCCTGTTCTGAGAAATAAACTACTCTTTTGTTTAAGCATTAAAGTGACTGGCGCCCATGTTCTTTCTTGTTCATCACACACCATACCCACAAACCTGTACCCTGAGAAGGTATGTAAGCTATCCCTACCCCCGGTAGCCACCATCAGGCTCCCGGAAAATCAGGGTAAGCGCTACATCTAGACCAAGTGTCATTTTTTTGGTGGTCACCCCTAGCAACTGACTGCAATCACACAGGAATTTAATTTGGCTCCGTGAGAGAGTGGCAAGTAATGTTAGTGTACCTCAGAGACTGTGCTATTGTTCTTGTAAACCACGTGGGGAAGAACCTAATTGTCTTTTTGCTCATGGGAGAGTGTCAGCCTGGGCTTTTGTCACTTTACGCCAGTGCTAAAGGGGTTAAGACATCATAACTGTTTTGGTGTGCTGCTGGAAGAAAGAGGCAGGCTCTGAAGTTTCTGCTTAGCAAATGACCAATCATTTGGCAGAGGGAGGAAGGGATGCGGTCACCATCACCATCTTGGATCCACGTGTTGAGAGACGGAAAAGCAAGCATGGCGTATCCTGGAGTTACCCGTGCTGATTGCAAAATCAATCGCACCAAGTGTGGGCTGTGGGCCTGTTGGCTTGAGAGAAGCCATTACTGACACCGGAGTGCGCTTCATTCCTAGAGGTAACCTGGCGCTCTACATGACAGGAGGCTACGAAGTGATTGGGTTTCTATGTTCCAAGTGCTCAGGACTGGCTACAAATATCCAGTCCTGAATCACCTGCGCCCATTGCGGGGAAACGATGTTGGAGGTAGTCCCGCCGTCCTTATCGCCACGGTTGTTGCGAGTAGATTGGGCCAAGTGTGTTTCTATTGCTGCACTGAAACCAGCTCCGGTGGTAGCTGCCATGGCTGTTCTGTCCACTAAAGAATCCACAACCAAAGCTATTGCACCTGCCAGAGTCATTGCCCATGCAGTGGAAGTGTCAGACTCACCATTCCTGCAGTGGAAGTGGAAGTTCCCACTGCCACTATTCTTTGTGAGTCCTTTGCGGTCACCAATGACCCTGTTCGTGTGCCTGTATCTACTACTACTGTATGTACAGCAACCATGCCAACTACAAAGCCAGGTGCCACAGCGACCTTCCATGGCCGTGGTCAAGACTGCCTACATTCCCTGATAATGGAGACTCCCAGAGAGAAAACTACTGAAGCAAGTTGCCACTTTTTCCTCAAGCCAAACCTGAAACACTTTAGTGGTGCACAGCAAAAAATTTTTTTTTTTAGCAAACACTATAGGATTGAAACAGACCTGGGACACCTTTGAGCTCTCCAAAGAGAATAGTAATGTGGCATGCATAGTGCCCCCTCACTCTCCTATCGGGCTCTGTTCTGAGCCACATTGCTGTCTGATTGTGTCTGGGTTTCAGGTGGATTTAAACCCGGACACGTGATTCAAAACCTGAACTGTCCTGGTGAATCCCTGACAGGTGGAAACCCTACTGGTAAGCCAGTTGTAAATGAGAGCTGTGTGCCTGTTGGGACAGTGAAGCCTGTAGTCATGAAGGGAGCAGAGTCAGGAAAGTCTGCCACTGTGTGTTTGAGGCCTAACTTACTCCTGGCTGAAGAGTTCTCTACAGAGTCAGACTCAGATGTGTTGTTTGATAGAATATCTGAGTGGCTCTCTGACACTGTGTCGTCTGGAGAAAGATGGTCTGACAGTGATTCTGAGCAGCAAGTTAAGCCTATAGAAGAGGATGTTCCCTCACCTACTTTTATTTCTAGTAATAGTCTTGAATCATCCACCTCCACCTCATGTTCTTTGCCTGGTAAGTTCCCCAGAGGAGGAGCGGTGGACACACTATGCAAAAAACACAAATGTTGCTGTGCGAGTAACTTCTTCATTCACAAATGTTTCTCAAAAGCCTGTTACAGTTGCAGGTTACTCTGTTAAATGTGCTCCAGATACTCCAGTGTTACCTGGCTGTGGAGACCCTAAGCTTCTACCAAGGCTGCAGTGGCGGAACTACCGCCATAGCGAGCCATGCGGGTGCTATGGGGCCCGCAGCCATTCTAGGGCCCGGTGAGTGGCGTTGCTAAGCGTGTGCGGGCCGCACCGGGTGACACCCGCCAGCAGGGTGACATCCTTGGGTAGCGGCAGCCGCACCACTAACACCTGTGCCTGTGCTCGAGCGCAGGCTGAGGGACACAGCGTCGCAGACCTAAGCCACCTCCCTTCTCTCTGTTTACATCCACAGAGGAGGAGGAGCCTGCGCTCGAGCCTCGAGGAACACACCGCTGTATGGGGAGAATGTCAGCGCTGTTGTGAGGTATGTAAGGGAGGGTAGGGGGGTCTGCACTACTGAGGGGGTTCTACACTGAGGGGGGGGTTTGCACTGCTGGGGGGGGTCTGCACTACTGAGGGGGGTCTGCACTACTGAGGGGGGGCTGCACTACTGAGGGGGGCTGCACTACTGAGGGGGGCTGCACTACTGAGGGGGGCTGCACTACTGAGGGAGGGTCTGTACTGAGGAGGATTCTGCACCACTGAGGGGGAGTCTGCACTACTGAGGGGGAGTCTGCACTACTGAGGGGGAGTCTGCACCACTGAGGGGGGGTTTGCACTACTGAGGGGGGAGTCTGCACTACTGAGGGGGGAGTCTGCACTACTGAGGGGGGAGTCTGCACTACTGAGGGGGGAGTCTGCACTACTGAGGGGAAGTCTGCACTACTGAGGGGAAGTCTGCACTGCTGAGGGGAAGTCTGCACTGCTGAGGGGAAGTCTGCACTGCTGAGGGGTCTGCACTACTGAGGGGGGTCTGCACTACTGAGGGCGAGTCTGTACTGAGGGGGTCCTGCACTGAGGGGGTTGTCTGCAAAGCTGGGGGGGTCTGTACTGCTGGGGGGTCCTGCACTGAGGGGGGTCTGTAATGGGGGGTGTGGGTACTAAGGGGGATGTCTGCATTGCTGGGGGGTATCTGTACTGATGGGGGTCTGCACTGAGGTGGGGGGTGTCTGTACTGATGGGGGTCTGTACTGATGGGGGGTGTCTGCACTGAGGAGGGTCTGTAATGGGGGGTGTCTGTACTGCTGGGGGTCTGCACTGAGGTGGGGGGTGTCTGTACTGCTGGGGGGGTCTGCACTGAGGTGGGGGGTGTAATGCTCGGGGGGTCTGCACTAAGTGGGGTGTATGTACTAAGGGGGGTGTCTGCACTGCTGGGGGGTCAGTACTACTGAGGGGGTCTGCACTGAGAGGGTTGGGTTTGCACTGCTGGGGGGGTGTCCTGCACTGCTGGGGGTGTCCTGCACTGAGGGGGGGGCCTGTACTGAGGGGGATATGCTTGTGTATCCTTCAGGGGCTGCATACAGTATACTGCATACTTTGTTGGTTGAAATTAATATAAGCTGTTGCCTGGGTACTGTGCTACATGAGTGTGGTAATCTGTTGTTCAATGGCATTAGTTCATTTTTTTTGGGGGGGAGGCCCATGCAACATTTTGCTATGGGGCCCTGTGATTTCTAGTTACGCCCCTGCAAGGCTGTCTAAGTTGCAACGCATTGTAGTGAAAAAGGTCGACGTGGAATATGGTTACCTGTACCTGTATGTGCCAGAGACTCTGGCACAAAAAAAAGTTTGTGTTGCCTTTGTGAATTTTGCAACACTACAAATTCAAGCCTTTAGTCCCTGAAATCAGCGACTAGGGAAAAAACTGTTGATCTTTACTATGTGCTTGCTTACTGAAAACAAAGTTGTTGTTCTTCTATAATGGAACTCTATACTGTTACTTCAAAACTAAGGAAAATACCTGTTGGAGCCAGCAAGATTGTTCACACTAAAGTTTGTACCTACTGAACTTTGGAGATACAGAGGCAGTATGATTCTTCAAAGAGATTACTTTGTGTTAGTGCACATTTTTCATATTCATTGGACTTTGGGGTTACAGAGACAATGTGACATTCTAGTTAGGTAGTCAGGTAGGCTGTGCTTTTGGAACCTAGGGCCAGTTTACATTTGAAACCTATTCTACATGGACTGCAAAGTATTCAAGTGACTTTTTTTTACTACCACTAGGTGGCAGAGGAGAGCCAATCTGAGTGAATCAGAAATGTATTATTTTCATAGGAAAATGTTTAGGAATCTAGTACTTCAAGTATGTAGATAAAATATGCATATACTTCTGGAGTAGTAGGAGTAGTTGTGTCTCTAGGGCAGCCTTTCTCAACCTTTTCAACACAGAGGGACCCTTGAAATAGTTCTCCGGTCTCAGGGAACCCCTGCTAAAAATTAGAAATCTACAACTCGTGATACATTAGTGTGATGATCAGTGGGAAGAATGGTCCTTACACTTGTGGTCATTGGGAAGAATTGAAAAAATATACTACTAAGCCGCGCTTAACTTATGCAGACAACGGATTGTGCACAAAAAAATTATAAATTGAAAACACAGTATAATAACCATATATAAATTAGTGAACATGTGTGCATAATGTAAAGCACATATAGAGAACTTTGAACATAAAAATTAACCCTTACAACATACATTTCTGTTATGTGGGCCTCTATCGGCATAAAAGAAAATAAAACAAAAACATCCAGTATTTAAACAGTGAGTCCATATACATAAACCACAAAAACGATTATTATAAAGTGTGAAGATGAAGTCCTTCCAAAACTAAACCACCATATTCATGGAAAAAACAGCCACTTAGTCCAATGAGAGGGTAAGTGTTCAATCCGCCACCAACATGTGATAAAAATTTGCCGCTTACCAGAAAAACATGACCCCCCACTACAGAGGGTCACACGAGACTTGTAAGAATGACTTCCGGCCAGAGGGGGATCCTCACTTTCCTCCTGGTTCCACTACTCCAGTGGGGATTGGGAAGAAGGCCTGTTCCCAAGCGTATTCCTCAAAGACCCAAAGAAGGACTCAAAAGAAGGGACATCGGGACCATAAAGGGAAGATAAAGCTCCAAATAGTGTAAAACCCTTTATTTCTCAAAATAAAAAAAGTAAAAATGCACTTACAAATATATAGAAGAAAATAAGCCTTAAGTCCGTTGCGCCGGCCGGACGCACACAGACAGACCCGTTCTCCTGGAAACCCTCACAAACACGAGGTGATGTATAGCGTACCACTCAGCCCTATGCGTTTTGCAACAAATTGCGTCATCCAGGGGCACGAGCGGCACGCTGCGTCACCTCCATTTATATTGTCTCTATCCTACAAACCTCACTCTGGGCACCTGGCTGTTCCCACCAAAACCAAGCCTCATTCTGATGTCCATACCTGATTGGTCGGATCCCCACCCCCTAGACCAATCAAAGACTTGATCCGGGTCAGAAAACCACACCCCCAAATGGCAACCAATCGCATTAGTTTCCTAATGTCTATCCAGACTATGATGGAACCAATGATCAAGCGCACAAAAACACTGGTGTATGTTATCCTACCAAGTCTCCTGGGTCACACAGCCATCCACACTAGTACATACCTTCAACTATAAAAGAGGGGAAGAGGAACGTGGGACATCATGTTAAAAATCCTCCCGCCCCACTTCCGGTCTACTACCATCCTATGAAGCCAAGCCTCGCTTTCAGTCTATGATGACTTCCGGTTCGGCGAGGTCCGTTATGCAAACTCCTAGTATTTGGTGTTCAACTATATTCAGTGTAACGTGCGCCCATCTAAATTAGTGTATATCTCTATCTCTTTGGGAAAAATTAAAAAAAAAGGGGGAATGAACATGGAATACTATATTGGGACTTCTCCCGCCCCACTTCCGGTTTACGGACGCCCACTTCCGGTTTGCGGCCGCCCCACTCTCGGTTTACGGCAGTCCATTGAAGCCAAGCCTCGCTCTCACTCTCGGCTGGCTTCCGGTCCGGCGTCATCACTCAATAGATGTGCCCACAATAACCACGCCTCACTTCCGCAGTCATATCCAGTATATGGCTACGACAGTCAAGCCTCATTCCCATTTCTCTATGTCATATCCGGTCTATGGCTCACTAAAGAAGCTATCAAGCCTCATTTTCATCAGCCTGTAGTCTCCAGTGCGTCCCGTCCAGTAGCCAATCACCGTCCGCTCGGGCACGCACCTATTAGCCATAGAATTAAGCTAATGTCCCTCACAAAGGTAGCATCTATGTTAGGGCGCCACCTAGCGCCCCAATTGTGGAACCACACACAGTCCCACACAAAACAAAATCTCCATTAATAATCTAATAGGCAAAACGCGGTTACCACACATATCAGCCCAGATACCAGGCTCAGGCTACTTTAAAAAACAATCTGTATACTCTTACAGCTTGGGGGAACATGATATCACCCCAACAGAAGAGGAGAAAAATACCATAGATGAAAAATTAAGAGATAAAAAATAATAATAAAAAATAAAAAATGATAAAATAAAAATATAAAAAATATAAAAAATACGATCAATAATGAATTTAAAAATAAATGATAGGGAACTTGTTCTGGTACATGGGGGCTCAGCCCACATCAAATGGAGGCGGGTCAATCACCAGACCCCTCTCCTCGCTAAGTCCTAAGATCGGAATACACCAAATAACCTCCATACTTTTAACCCCAAAAAAAAGGGGCATTGCTGACTCCCTTGGGGTGCCATTGATATATGAAAAATATTAAATCAATGTTACGTTCCCATCATTCCATATAGACAGAATCTTGTGACCACTTACCACATGCTACTTCACACTAAGATCCTACAATCGGGATATACCAAGATTTACCATAGTTCTGACCTTGCGGACTCCCTCCCAAGCATCCCCTTTGGACATATGTCATAAAGCCACCGGCCCAGAGTGTAAGTCTAGTGGGGAGAGGTCACAATATCATAAATTGAACATAGTATGTAAACAGACTTAGAAAAGCTACCATCCTTGACTTGGTAAAAATAAAACATCATATGCAGCTATATTCCCCATTTTCAAAAAACGTCTCCCACAAAGGACTTGGAAAGTTATTCAATAATAAATACAAGACAATGCCCACAGCATACCAATTTCAGTCCTCATGGGCCCCACAATAACTGGGGTTCCTTATTTTACAAAGGATATTCACAAAGTGAACAAAACAACTGGAAGAATGTGGCAGGGACGTGCGCGCCCTCACTAATTGTTGATGAAAGCGTTCACGTCCGTGTCCACATTCAACCCGAACGGAACATAAGTTTTGAGTCTGTATATCCAGGCCATTTCTTGTCTGGAGATCTCTCGAACAAGTGACCCACCCCTCCAATGGGGTCTGTATTTGTCAATGCCCACATATAGCGTGTTGGAGGGGTCTCTATTGTGTACTTCGTCAAAATGGCGTGACACCGGATGTTTATCGAAACCCCTCCTAATGTTGCCAATGTGTTCATTGAGCCTAGTCTTCAGTGCCCTTTTGGTCCTCCCTACATATTGGAGGCCGCAAGGGCACTGAATGAAATATACTACGCCCTCGGACGAGCAGGTAATAAAGGATTCAATGTCATATGATCTTGATGTACTCGTGGATTAAAACTTGTAAATCTTCCTGTCTTTACAGCTATTTAAAGTACACACTTGACAATTTCTGCATTTATAATAGCCTTTCATATCCTGAAAAAAAGATCTATTCGCTTTTGGGGGGTCGTGCACACTTGGTGCCACCCTGCTCCCCAGGGTTGATGCTCCCTTAAATACCACCTGTGGTTTGGATGGTAAGACAGTGCCAAGGACTGGGTCACTTGTTAACAAATGCCAATGTTTTTGTATTAGCTGTTTGATACTGCGATGTTGTGCTGAAAAAGTGGTGATAAATGGGATCCTATTTTGTGCAATTGTGTCACCAGGTCTCCTGTCCCCTAACAATGTTGTTCTATCCTGTGCTCGGGCTGTTTGAAGTGCTTTTAATAGATGATCGTTGTTATATCCCTTTTCTAAAAATCTCTTTGAAAGGAGGGTAGCCTGATCTTCAAAGGTGCTAATTTCAGTGCAATTGCGCCTCAAACACGTAAATTGCCCTTGAGGTACAGCCCTCAACCAGGGTTCATAATGACAACTGTCTAGGGGGATGTAGGAGTTACGATCGGTTGTTTTGAAGAAGGTTGATGTTACAAAACGATCACCCTCTATCTTAATCCTAAGGTCTAGGAAACCTATCTCTGTCTGACTGGCCTCAAAATTGAACTTGATGCCCCTATTATTCATATTGAGGTTGGCCATAAATGATTGTAATTCAGTCTCCGCTCCCTCCCATAGGAGGAGGACGTCATCAATGTATCGTGCCCATAGGGCCACTTCCGGTCTCCTAGGGGCATCGATGGCGTCCTCCTCCCATTTGGCCATGAATAAATTGGCCAGGCTAGGGGCATACTTAGCCCCCATGGCCACTCCCCTATCCTGGCGATAAAATTGATTATCAAACCAGAAATAGTTGTGACTTGCTGCATATTCCAAAAGTTCCATAATGAACTCGATCTGTGCGGGCACAAGGCCTGACCCCCTCTCCATGTATAGTCTAACAGCTTCTAGGCCCAAACGATGTGGAATAATCGTATATAGTGATGTCACATCGGCCGTCACTAACCAAAGACCCCTCTTGGGGGTTAATCTGGACAAGGTGTTAATAACTTGTTTCGTGTCCTTGATATAGGACGGCATGGTGTGAACTAATGGCTGTAGAAAATGGTCTATGTATTTGCCCACCCGGGACGTGATGGAGTCTATACCGCTCACTATCGGACGTCCCGGGGGGCAAGTTACACTTTTATGTATTTTAGGGAGATAATAGATTATGGGCGTACGGGGGGCACGCGGTACCAAAAACAACCTCTCCTTTTCGTTAAGAATCCCCTTATGGAAGCCCTGAGTGACAATATCCTCCAAAGTCTTTTTGTAATGCAGGACTGGATTCCTATTTAGGATGGTATAGGTCTCATTGTCATCCAAAATGCGATGCATTTCTTTCAAATAATCATCGCGGTTCAACACCACAATCCCCCCCCCCTTGTCTGCTGGTCTGATAACCAAAGATTTATTAGTACACAATGAATCTAACCCAGCCTCAAGGTCCCTCTGCATCCTGACCTTCCTCACTTTAAGAGAATCAAGATCACGCAGTACTACATCTCTAAAAACCTTGATGTTGGGCAGTATAGGGCCAGGGGGATTAAAAAGAGACGCATTAGAAAGATTCGAGTGTTGGAACACTGATCTACTACTTCCTCCATCGGGGATTGTACTACTGAGCATGTACCTTTTAATATTCAACTTACGGACGTACTTGTGTATGTCCATGTACGTCTGGAACTTGCTCATGTTCCTTGGTGGGGCAAATTTTAAGCCTTTGTCTAATAATCTTTTCTCAGGATCCGATAGAGTCTGTTTACTCAAATTGAAAATACCAGACCCTATGGTCTCCTTCTTTTTAGCTGACTGGATTCTCCTCCCCCCTCTGCTTCCTCTCTTCATTCTACGGGTCTTTTTATGCCCCTGTTGTCCCTGTGAAAATCCAAATTTTGACCATCTCTCCTCCTGGGAGAGTCTGTATAAAGTAAGGGCCTACGGTCATCCTGTCTCCATCCGAATCCTCCCCTCCCTCTCAAAACAACTGGGTGGTGGGGGGTCCCATATTCTCTGGGTCCTGTGTATAATCAGAATAATGATGTGTCCTGGGGCCATTATCATGACCCCCTCTTTTCCTCGGGCCATCTACCTGTCTATTGTAATCAGAGGCTTCTAAATCAGACAAAGGAAAAAAACGATTTTATGTATTGATCTCTGTATCATAATTGCCATTTTCTCTATTATAACATGGTCGATCTATGTATGGGCTAGCTGGTTTTACACAAGTCAACCTATTAAGAGTCTTGAATACAACCAGCCTGTCAGGTTTTCCCCAAAACAATCAGTGCTGCCAGCTATAGTTAGCAACACTAATCATTGTATTCACTGGCAGAACACAATAACACTGCGGGAGTGATTGCCCCATTCACAGGGCAGCAGGTGAGAGGGTGTGTGGGGACAGGCTGGGGAGAGATACTAGTCAGTCCCTGGGTAGGCACTGGTTAGTATCAGAGCCAGATACACACAGGTTACATACGCCACGATCGTTAGAGCGAGAGCAATAATTCTAGCACTAGACCTCCTCTGTAACTCTAAACATGTAACCTGTAAAAAAATGCAAAGCATCGCTTAGTACACAACAAAAAATCGTGCTAACTTTAGTGTTTTCTTTTATGAATGAAACCGTTTCTTTCCAAAAAAAAAAAAACATTCGCAAAATTGCTGCGCAAATATCGTGTAACATAAAAAGTTGCAAAGACCACCATTTTATTCCATAGGGTGTCTGCTAAAACAACATATAATGCTTGAGGGTTCTGAGTAATTTTCTAGCATAAAAAAAAAATTATTTTTACATGTAGGAGTCTCAGAATGGGCCTGGGTGGCAAGGTATTAATTATCATAAGTAATATACAAATAATTATTATAAGCACTGTGAGTTCATCCTTTTAGTCTGCTGCAGTGTTCCAGCTTGTATTTAAACTGGCCGCTCTGTATGTAGCTTCTGACAGGCTGTGCTAGCAGCCCTGTATCTCCAGAACCATAGATGATAGCAGCCCCATAGTTTAACCAGTGCTGTAGTGGGTCTTTAGCTACCTCTCTGTGACTCCTGATCGCCGAGCTACAATCCTCGAAGTCAATCTTTTTTTTTTTTTTTGATTAACTAAAGCAGGTTAACTAAAGCTGGATGAAGATACAACAAGAACTCTGCTCCACTCTGCAAGACGACAAGAAAACCAGCATTTGACATTTATTTTGTATCAAGTCAGATTCCCACTCTATCTAGTATGATGCTCCTCATTCTCTTCCTTCTCACATCAGTGTCTTTTATCCTCAAATTATCCTTACTCTACCCCTCCTCTCTACCCTGCAGCATTCACATATCACCCTCACTCCTAGCCTCTCCCTACTACTGCGCCCATCATCTCCTGCATTTGCTGCATCCACGTGCTGGCATAAACTCCAGGGCCACTAGACACATGCACTCATGCATATCCCACTCCCATCTTGCGTTCCTCACCCTCCTCCTTCTCCTAGTCTCAGGTGACATTTCTCCTAATCCTGGTCTGCCATTCTCAAACTGCAAGCCACATCTCCAATACCCCTTCCTCTCTGGCAATCACCGCAATCCACTTAATTTAGTTTCTATCCCCCTGCTTCCTCAAAGCAGCCCACCTACCTCATGCGCCCTTTGGAATGCCCGCTCCATCTGTAACAAGCTAACATCTTTACATGACCTCTTCATCTCTCATGGCTTTAACATGCTCGCCATAACTGAAACCTGGCTTCAAAATTTGGACTCCTGCTGCCCTCTCTCATGGTGGTCTCCACTGGACTCACTGCCCCAGACCCAATGGAAAAAAAGGAGGTGGAATTGGATTCCTTCTATCCCCACAATACACCTTTCAAATCCTTCCCATCCCTACCTCTCTTCTTTTGAGATGCACTGTATCCGTCTGTTTTCTACTATTTCTCTGAGAATTGCAGCAATTTATCGGCCTCCTGGACCGGTGTCGCGCTTTCTTGATGACTTTGGTGCCTGGCTACCCTACTTTCTCTCCTCTGAAATACCCACGTTCATTCTTGGTGACTTTAACATTCCTGTCAACGTTAAAAACTCAACTACAGCTAAACTTCTCAACTTAACCTTATCTTTTGACCTAACCCAATGGACACATACTTCCACTCACTCGAATGGTAATACCCTTGACCTTGTATTCTCCCATCTCTACAACCCTGGCAACCTCACAAACACCCCCTTTCCTCTCTCTGATCACAACCTCATTAGTTTCACTGTAGCCTTGCTACCAACCACCCATCCCTCCAAGCAGCAAACAATTACTTGTAGGAACCATTCGCCACCTTAACCCTTCTCTTCTCTATTCTAATACTGACACCTATATGGCATAATCTCACCCCTTGGATAAAGAGGAGGGGAAAAGGGGAGGGAGCGAAACACAAAAAAACCTCAACAAAAAATGTTGATTGTGTTGGACTTTTTAGGCATAATAATATATTTAAATGTAACAAAGGGGGAAAAGAAAAAAGTATTTTAAATAAAAAGATTTTTATTTATAAAAAAGGAAAAAAAGGAAATGTACTTAAACATACCAAGTCATACTGTTCTATATCCTGTCTAGTCTCGTACATTTTAACAGTATCTAAATATGTTCCCGTTAGGCATATAAGCCCAAAAACAACATTTAACACTTGATATAAAAATTGATTACAGTAGACAAGATATTAATTAAAGAACCGATTGATTGTACTCTGATGCTCTACATGTTTCGCGTTTTGACTAACGCTTCCTCAGGAGCTTTAACAATTTTCTAAAATAGAGAAAGGTGTATCAATCAGACAATTCATAAAGCATTTCATACACATTACAATTCATCCCCGAAGAATTACAATTACAAAATAAGCAAAAACGAAACTTGCTCCCAGGGAGATAAAAAAAAAAAAAAAAGAATTATATAAATGATTTAATTAAAATGATAAAATAAATTAATTTGTCAATTACCTTGCCACCTCTGTCTACAACAGTTCACTCTCATCATCACTAGATGCACTTGCTCCTCTAACCACACTCAGAATCAAGCCCTGACCGTTATGCCGCGTACACACGGGCGGACTGTATGGCGTACTTAGTTCTTCATACAATCCAACGGACAGTCCGTCGTACTTTCGACTGAACGGACTTGACCACACACGGATGCACAAACAGTCCGTCGACAGCACGTACGACGGGACTAGAAATAGGAAGTCCAAGACACAGCAAAGCACCTTTCCGCCGTGTAAATCCTTTCTGGGCATGCGCCATTCTTAGTCCATCGAACTAGCATACTGACAAGCGGATTGTCCGCTGAAACCAAAGTACGACAGACAGAATTTCGAAAAATCCGAAATTCTTAGTACGCCGGACTGCACACCGAAAAAGTCCGCTGAAGCCCACACACGAGCGGATTGTCCGCTGAAATGTGTTTCGACGGACTAAGTACGCCATACAGTCCGCCCGTGTGTACGCGGCATAACAACCCTGGCAAACTGACAACACTAGAAATCTCCATAGACATTGCCGTGCTCTTGAACGGCTGTGGCGTAAAACCAAATGCCTGCAAGACTTCACGATATATAAATCTGCCCTTCTAAAATACAATTCCTGCCTCCATGCTGCCAAATAAGCCTACTTTGTTTCTCTTATTAATACTTTGTCATCCAGTCCCCGTCGGCTCTTCTCAACCTTTAACTCTCTGCTTCGTCCCCCACCCACTAACTCACTCACTGCCCAAGAGATTGGCAATCACTTCAAAGACAAGATTGATGCAATTCGGGAGGACACCTCCACTGTGCTCACATCTTCCCCACCCAACATACCTGGCCTAATAGCACATTCAACACTCTCCTCTTTTGAATTGGCTACTACTGAAGAGGTTACAAAACTTTTCTCAGATGCTCACCTAACCAATTGTCCCTTAGATTCAGTTCCCTCACAACTACTAAGGATACCCTCTAATTCTATCCTATGCTCCCTCACTTACATCTTCAATCTCTCCCTCTAAAGTGGCACCTTCCCATCCCTTCTAAAACATGCTCAGATCACCCCCATACTCAAAAAACCCTCACTGGACCCCACCAACCTGAACAACTTAAGACCTATCTCATCGCTCCCATTCACCTCTAAACTTCTAGAATGCTTAGTCTACAACAGTCTTAGCTCCTACCTCAGTGAAAATAACCTTCTTGACCCATTACAGTCTGGCTTTCGCTCGCAGCACTCAATGGAAACTGCCTTACTAAAACTTACTAACGATCTACTAACTGCTAAAACCAACAGCCAGTACTCCATACTCCTCCTATTTGACCTCTCTGCTGCCTTTGATACTGTTGACCACCCACTCCTCCTCAATAAACTACATTCTCTTGGCCTCCGAGATTCTGCTCTATTCTGGTTCTCTGCCTATCTATCACAGCGCTCCTTCAGTGTCACCTACAACTCTGTCTCCTCCTCTCCATTTACTCTTTCTGTGGGGGTCCCCCAAGGCTCTGTTCTTGGGCCCCTTCTCTTCTCTATCTACACCTCCTCCCTTGGTCACTTGATAACCGCCCACAGCTTCCAATACCACTTATATGCCGATGACACCCAAATCTATCTGTCTATCCTCACTCCTTCAGTCTCCTCTTGCATTACTAACTTAATAACTGACATATCAGCATGGATGTCACAACACTTCCTTAAACTAAATCTCTCTAAAACTGAGCTATTAATATTCCTCCCTGCACATGCCCCCATCCATGGCTTTTCCATCAAAATCAACAATGCAACCATCAGTCCCTCCCCTCACGCCAGGGTACTAGGTGTAATCCTAGACTCTGACTTGTCATTTCAGTCCCAAGTCCAATCGTTGTCAAAAGTTTGTAGAATTCACCTCCGTAACATCTCTAAAATTCACCCCTTTTTAACAAATGAAATCACCAAGCTCCTCATTCACTCCCTTGTTATCTCTCGCCTTGACTATTGTAACTCCCTTCTTATTGGCCTACCTCTCCATAGGCTATCTCCTCTTCAGTCTATCATGAATGCTGCTGCCAGACTTATCCACCTTACCAACCACTCAGTGTCTGCCAACCCTCTCCTCCAGTCCCTACACTGGCTCCCAATCACCCAGCGAATTCAATTCAAAATACTAACCACAACATACAAAGCCATTCACAACTCTGCCCTGAGCTACATCACCAATCTTGTCTCCAAATATCACCCAAATCGTCCCTTCTGCTCTTCTCAAGACCTCCTACTCTCAAGCTCTCTCATCTCCGACTCCCATGCTCGTCTCCAGGATTTCTCCAGAGCCTCTTCCATCCTCTGGAACTCGCTACCTCCACTGGTCCGGCTATCCCCTACTCTTACTACCGTCAGGCGATCCCTGAAAACTCATCTCTTCAGGGAAGCCTATCATGTCTCCAACTGATCTCCTACCACTTCCATCAGCTCATTCCCGACAGTTATAACCTTTTGTACCACCTGCACCACCCTATTAGATTGTGAGCTCTTCTGAGCAGGGCCCTCTTAATCCTCTTGTATTTTATTGTATTGTAACTGTATTGTCTCCTTTTTATATTGTAAAGCACTGCGTAAATTGCTGGCCCTATATAAATCCTCAATAATAATAATAATAATAATAATAATAATAATAATTATATATGTGTTTTCTATACGTTAGGCCTTCCTCGGCTGTGCCTTAAATTGGTTCAACTCCAATAATTTTCTGTTACTTATCATATAGTACCAGGGGTTTTGCTAGGTCTACAAAAGATCTGGGGCTAGAGCCCATAGCAGTGAAGTAAAGAAAGTCATACGCTTGAGCAGGCACATGCATGTAATATATAAGAAGGTCAGTATGGTGGCCTGAATTTATGGGAGGAGTCTGGAGGGTTATTTAACCAGCCCGTTCTTCTGTGGTCTTCGTTGGTTCCTGTGCGTGATACCTACGTCACTAGGCCGACTAATCGAGATATGTGTTTGAGAGATCCTGCATGCATCAGTCCCGTCTTCGTAGTTTTTGTTTCCGAGTCCGATATCTCCGTGAGCTTTTCGACCGTAAGCTTCCACATTTGTAAGTTGCCATCTTACAAGGTTTTTGTAGCAGTCATTGTCAAGTTGCAGTTGTCGTACGTTTCTGGTTCGGCTGTCGCAGGTAGGGCTTCGGCTCACGTTTTTAATTTTACGCTTTGTTAAATACCATTTCACTAAAATGTGATATCTAAACAATGTATTACTCACTTTCATGTAATCCGTACGTATATTTAATTTCGCACTGTCATGTTTTGCATGTTCATATAAACTTTGGTCGATGCCACATAATTGTTTCTTGATCATACATCATGGGACACAGGAGCTTCATTACATAGTGGGTTATATAGGCACCTCTGGTGATTGGACACTGGTTAACCCCAATTAAGGAGAAATTCCTCCCCTATATAACCCCTCCCATATGGGAGGCACCTCAGTTTTTTCGCCAGTGTCTATGGTGGTTGGTCACATAAAACTTTAGCTCTGTGCAGGTCCCTGCGGGGGCCTAAGGGCTACAACAAACCGGATCCATACCGCGGGCCGATATTTGACTCCCAAGATGGTATGGTACCCGGGCCTCGTCAGCCGAAGAAACAAGGTTTGGCCTGTAAGTCCTCTCCTATTGGAAGACTGGGCTCTGGGAAAACCAGACTTGGTGTACTGTTTATACAGAGCGCACGAAAGTTTCTGGCAGAGTCTTTTACATGGTCCAGGTAGGAGGCTCTTCCGAGAAAGAGCCCCAGATAAACCTGAAGGTTGGCTAACACTGCCCGCCGTGATGGGTGAAGGCTGGAATTTGTCTGTTTCAGCAATTCCTGCGGCGAGGACAGGTAAGGGAAGTTAATCCTATATATATAATTATATGATGGATTTCTTCATTTTGAGTAGTTGTATGTCTTACCTGGTTTCCACTACTAGAGGGAGTAAGAGCAGCCTGATGCATACTTACATGCCTTTCAGTACACACGCTCAGTGAAGCCTGGTTCTCCAGCTGTCTCACGTCTCCACTGCAGTCCCTGCCACATCAAGGTAAAACAGGGGTCCCACGTAGTCTGGGGGTCCCACGCAGCTCCGGTGGAGTTCTCCTTTCCCCCCCTGGACCCTGCGGTCCTCGTGCACGCGCACGTGCGTGCACGCACGCCGGGCGCGTTCCCGGCCTAATGGAGGAGGGGGGAGTGTGATTGTGAGCCGTGCACGTCAGTGTGCACGGCGCTGTACTGCGCAGGCACCAGGCGGCAGTTTTAAAAAGCCCAGAGCGTCAGGGGACTGTAAGTGAGAGACACAGGAGCTGTGGGCAGTAAGCATCCCGGGGGATTGGATCCAGGCAAACCTTAGACACCTACTCAGCATCAGGTTGTGCAGTTTAAGCATATATATTTATTGTGAGACTTTAAGCACAACAGTGATTGCACTTGTACTAGTACCTCTGCTTTGTAGCTTAGGACTATGTCTCCTCATAAGAGGGTCTCAGGGGGAGGTAGCAAAGGCACTGGTAAATCACCGCCTAGGTCCAGGGGTTCTAAAAGTGCCTGTAAGTTACCATCCCCCCCTGTAAGACTGGAGCCAGCCTCTCAAGACGAGTCAGTGCCCCTGTCAGGTTTTGCAGCCTCTCCTAATGTCCCAGCCCGGTTTATGTCACTGAGGACTCCCTTAGGGCTACATTGGAGGGTTTTGAAGGGAGAGTAATGAATTTTATTTCTGCTTCCCTAAAAGATAGCAGGAAAAGGGGTAAATCCCCTCCCTCTGCTGAAATTCCTCTCTCAGATGATTCTTCTGAAAATGAGGAGAGATCCCTGTCTTGGGACAGGGATCAGGAGCAGTCGGATGATTCAGAGGAAGAGGAGAGAGTCCCCTCCTCCCAGGCGCTCAGAAAACAGGTGCAGTATTATACTGAATTGGTGAGTACCACATTCAGAAGGCCTGCTGCTGAAGTCGCTACGTCCTCTGTTTCTTCCCTGGGAGTCAGGAAAGCCCCACAGACTGCCTATTCCTTTCCAATTCATCCCTTAATGGATGAATTGTTGTATGAGGATTGGGGACATCCTGATAAACTGTTTGCTCCTCCTAAAAGGTTTTCTATGCATTATCCTCTGGAGGAAAGTTTCACCAAGAAGTGGGGGGTCCCATCTGTTGATGCGGCTGTTTCTTGCGTGAATAAAAACCTGACTTGTCCTTTGGATAATGCGCAGGTATTTAAAGATCCAACTGATAAGAACCTGGAAACCTTATTAAAAGCCTCCTTTTTCATGGCTGGCGCTGTAGTGCAACCTACAGTCGCAGCCGTGGGGTTGTGCCAGTTCCTCAAGGAACAAGTTAAGCAGATGCTTGGGCTCCTTCCCAGCGAGGAAGTAGAGAAGTATGCAGAGATGCCTCATATTCTGTGTTTCATGATTGATGCGATTTTGGATTCTGTCCAACAAGCATCACGTTTGTCCCTCATGTTGGTACACATGCGAAGGGCCCTATGGCTAAAGAATTGGGCAGCTGATGTACCGAAAATAAGCCCTCGCGCCACTCGGTAATAAAGTGACTAAAGTGAATCAATATCTAAATTAGTACTTATAAATAAATAAAAAAGTTATACAAAAAGATATAATCAATAAATAAATAACATGTGAACCACTGAGTGATATAAAGTGCATGTGCTAATCAATAGTGCAAAAAAATGCAGCAGGGCAGAATAATGAACACAGACTATCAAGTGAAAATGGTAAAACAAGGAGTCCTGCGCAAATCGTGCCACTCATATAATATAATAGAAAATATAAAGATAATAAAAACGTGAAACAGTCAATATATGTAAAAGAAGAAAAAAGTGTCCAAAAAAAAGCACACAAATGGATAAGGATAAAATGTGGAAAAAAGGGACCAATGATGCAAAGTCCACTAGTCCAGGCTCTCAGAACTCTCACCTTGAGATAGAATAAACAAGCAGATCAAATATAACGCCAGGAATCTCTCATTTGGTTCACTGTATTAAGCCACTAAGGAAATGCAGGTGAGGGATGTAATACAAAACTTCTGCCACTAGAGGGCCAATCCCAGCATATAGGCTTTGCACTGTAGATTCTCCAATCTATTCCGTAGTGTATGGCTCAAAAACAAGAGGAAGGAAGGAGAGAGAGAGAGAGGACTCCAATGGTGTAGTAATTTGAGATAAGCAGATATATTTATTAAAATAATATCCAAGACTCTCACATTTAAAATAAAATAAAAATCACAGTGAGGAAGATGGTTGTCTGGCGTCTTCCGCCAGTCTTACTCTACTTCCGGTTTGTCCTACGGCCACTCCCTACGCATTACGTCATACCACGTGACTTCTTCATGGGGATAATGATAGGCCGTTTAAGGTATCAATATATATCACGAAAACCGGAACAGGAAATACCAGATCGGCCATTTTAGAAAAGGTAAGCAAGATGTAAACATATGTAGACCGAAAATGATAACTCGGCCATCTTGCTACTCACATATAGTAAAGCGGAAATGCACATCACCGCCATCTTGGAAAGAAAAATGACCCGAACGGAGATTATAATAAAAAAGCCTGCACTTAGAAATTATATTTATAAACAATACGCAAAAATAAAAAAATCTTTAATTTGATTTTAAAAACAACAAATAACTGGCATATCTCAAATAAGCTGGGATAAAAATATACAATAAAAAATATACAATAAAAAACGCCAGTTTAGAAATTGGAAAATTCATAATGTAAATGGCATCATATGAAATATAGGCATAATTTAGGAGATGGCTGAAAAAAAGTGCTAAAAATAGCATATCAACCAATATGACATAGAATAAAGAATAATCAGTACTGTGTAAAATATACAACAAAATCCGCCAATAAAAAATACTCAAAAAAATATAATATAGAGGATAAAAAAAAAAAATTAAATAATCAATAAAAAAATGATTATTTAAATTATCATCCTCAAAGCAAATAAGTAAAACAACGTACCGGAAATAAAGTAGGACTTTACATCAAAGTATATCTAACCACAATATCTCCAACATAAAATCACAGTAGAATAAAATCTAACTGAAATAAAAATAATAATAGAATAATTCATAATATTAAAAACTACTTAAAAAACAGTTAAGATCAAAATCTACATTTAGACCATCAGGATAAAAAGATCTCATAGTAAAAATCCATCTAGATTGCTTTTGATTAATAGTTCTAATTTTATGGCTACCCCTCCATGATGGGTTAAATCTTTCGATACCCCAAAATTGTAAGTGGGAAGGATCCCTATTATGCACCTGGTCAAAATGCCTAGAGACACTATGTTTGGGAAAGCCCTTTAAAATGTTCTGTATGTGCTCTTTAAGTCTGACTTTCAGCGCTCTTTTTGTTCTTCCAATATATTGTAACTTGCAACTGCATTGTAAACAATATACCACGCCTTCCGTATGGCATCCTATAAAGTCTCGTATATTATGTGTTTGTCCAGTGGTGGTACTGACAAAATCACTTCTTGTATTCTGAAATTTTTTAGCGTGTCGACATGCAAAGCTATTTTTACAAGGATAGAAACCTTTCCCCGTAAAAAAGGTAAAATCCCTTTTAGGGGGTGGCTCAACCACAGATTTGGCAATAATATCTCTCAAGGTAGGGGCCCACTTATAAATAACATTCGGTTTTTCGGGTAAAATTTTGCCCAAATCCCTATCTTTTTTGAGAACATGCCAATGTCGACTCAGCAGCCTGGAGATCTCTTTGTGCTGTACATTATAATCCAGTATAATGGAAGGAACTTCGTAATTAAATTTATTTTTATCTTTGTTATTATATTGAAAGCATCATATGTCTATCCATACATTTCACGTGTTCAATTTCTCTTTTTAATTGGGAATCATCATAACCCTTTTCTTTAAATCTGGTCGCAATTAAATTTTCCTGTTTTAGATAGTCCTCAGTTTTGGTACAATTTCTTCTTATTCGAACCAGTTGTCCTTTGGGTATGTTGTACAGCCATGACTTAAAGTGGCAACTATTAATAGAAATATAGCTATTGGCATCGACACTTTTAAAATGCATTTTAGTAGTGATTGTGTTCTTATCCAGGGAGATATTTAAATCTAGAAAGTCAATACTTTTTTCATCTATTTTCCATTCTAAATGGATATTTTTTTTCATTAACATTCAAATTAGTAAGATATTTTTCCAATGCTTCAAAGCTACCATTCCACACTATAATAATATAATCGATATATCTTTTATAGAGAGTTAACTCTGCAGGTGTATTTTTATATATCGCCCCTTCTTCCCAATGGGCCATAAAGGCATTAGCCACACTTGGCGCAAATTTAGCGCCCATAGCTATCCCAATAGCTTGTCTATAGTAGGTTTGGTTATGCCAGAAAAAGTTGTGCTTCAAGCAAAAATCAAGGCACTTTATCAGGAACTTCCTTTGTTGACATCCCAGTGTGGTAAAAGTTCTCAAAAGCCATTTAATAGCAGAACATGCTTCGTGATGTGCCACAATTGTGTATAAGGAAGATACATCTGCAGTAGCGAGAAATGTTCTTCCTTCTAAAACTGTCACTGTTTCCAATAGTTGTAGTGTATGCTTCGTGTCTTTTTTTTTTTTTTTTTTTTTATATAATCTTTATTTTTGTTTTAGTTTCTGTAGAATATAACAAAACATATAGTGCACAATACAATCGACAATGTATCACCATCCTGAGTAATTGACCACGTTAAACAGATCTAACATTGTGCAAAACATCAGGGAAAATCAAGACAAAGGGGAAAAACAGTAACCCTATAACAGGATAAAACATTTGAGGGGGGAAGGGAAAAAACAAACACAGGCCCTTCCAGTGCGATTCACATCATGGGGGGGACCCCCACCAGAGGCCCAGCTCAAGGCACACACCTCCCACCAGCTGTCAATACCCGAATTGGGGCCAAACACCCACGGCCCTCAGCCGGGCCCCGGCCAACGCCCCCCCCCCCCCGGAGTGGGGCCTCAAGCCTCCAGCATAACTCCGTCAGGGGGGGAGCTTCGTGTCTTTTAAATATGCATTGGTTTTCTGTATGGTTGGTTGGATGAAAAAGTCTAAATATTCTCCCAATCTCGATGTGAGAGATTCGATGCTATTAACAATAGGTCTACCAGGTGGATTATTTCTATTTTTGTGAATCTTCGGAATAGTATAGATAATGAGTATTCTACACGATTCAGGGATAAGATACCTGCTTTCTTTCTTATTTAGAATCGCTTTCTTATTCCCTAAATGTATTAATTGTTCCAATTCCTTCTTATACTTCATGGTAGGATTACCCAAAAGTTTGATATACGTATTGCCATCTTGTAATTGTCGATCAAGTTCATCCAAATATGCTTTTTTGGATTGTACGACGACAGCCCCTCCCTTATCGGCCGGCCGAATTACAATATCTTTTCTTTGCGTTAATGATTTAATACCCTTTCTAATATGTCCTGGATCAAATACTTTTTTAATTTGCATAGCTTCCAGATCGTCCAACACCAGTTTTTTGAAAACTTCAACATGTTGGTTGCTGGCCAATTGCGGGTTAAATACTGAATTGTTACGTAATGTACTAAATTGTACAGGATTTGGTTCATTCAATGTCCTAGTACTGGATTTAATAGGATTGTTCATAATGTACTTTTTAATATTAATTTTCCTAATATATTTTTGGATGCCTACATACGTGTCAAACTTATTCAGATTTTTGACAGGGGCATACTTCAGACCCTTATCAAGGACAGCTAGCTCTTCAGGGGAAATAAGGGTATCGCTCAAATTGACAACACCTTCTCCAATCACTCTCTTTTGCGCTTGGATTCTCTTTCCCGCTCTACAACCTCTCTTCTTTCGGGGCTGTTTCGAATTCTGTCGTTCTCTATCCTTCTTGCGGGGGAGTGATACGGTTCCTGTGGTGGTCTTCTTCCGGGTGATTCTCTCCTCCAATGTGTCTCCTGGGGTCTTCTCGGGGAGTAGTCTCTTCTGTCTCGGTCTAAAAAATGATCTTGTGTGTCTCGTGGATATTGATGGTAGGGATGTTCGTAATAGTTCTGTTCCGGATAATTTCTGATGGGTTCATATCGATTGGACGTCGGTATGGGACTTCTATCCCTCCTTCCTTGATAATCATACTGATATGCAGGTCTTCTATTATCTCTTTGATGCCAGTTATTATTGTACGGTTTCTTAAACTTTTTGAAAGGCTTCTTCCAACCTTTTTTTGGGGTTTGTTGTATGATTACCCCCATATGCATGGTTATCATATGGGACTGGTGTGGTATATTGATTATTATAGGATGAATTGTGCCTTCTAGGTGTCTCAGGATAGCTCCTATTATAGTGTACAACAGGGTGCTTCTCTGTCTCATATCTGGCATTCTCTTTCTCCCATATTGAACCATTAGTCGCATGAGAAGATGTAGGATCTTGTATCCTAACTTCTCTTTCTGGAGTAGATTGTGCAGACTCCGTAATGGTTGGTTCTAATTTGACTTGCCATTTGAATACCTTATTTGCTTTATAATCAGTAATATCGCGATGATATTTTTTCATTTTACGCTGCTGAACCTCTAAATCTTTTGCGATAAGATCTTTGTTTAGTTGTGTTGCCATTTTATTGAAATCTGGCAATTCCTTATGCGATTCTAATTTAATTCTAATTTCCTCAATCTGTTTTTCAATCATGTGGGTCTTTCTCTGCTTTCTTTTTAATAAAAATTTGACACATTCAATACTTTTACTGTTAAAAAATTCAAACCACTCCTCCATAGATTCTTTATCAATAAGACCATCATTGGGTGGTAACTCCCACCTGATGCGTCTTGGAGCAATGTTTTCTCTAATGTATTGATCAAAAGTAATGGTGTCCCACCAAAGACTAATCTTTTTCTCCATATGGTGTCCTAACTTTCTCATTAAGCTATCAAGATCAGAATTATGTGCTTTATTGTGTGAAAATACTTCATCCAAATTAATATTTCCATTTTCCAAAAAAGTGAACACTTCCATAGTGGCAGCAAAGGAAAAACGTGTCAGAGCAAAAAATTTACAGAAAATAAGCCCTCGCGCCACTCGGTAATAAAGTGACTAAAGTGAATCAATATCTAAATTAGTACTTATAAATAAATAAAAAAGTTATACAAAAAGATATAATCAATAAATAAATAACATGTGAACCACTGAGTGATATAAAGTGCATGTGCTAATCAATAGTGCAAAAAAATGCAGCAGGACAGAATAGTGAACACAGACTATCAAGTGAAAATGGTAAAACAAGGAGTCCTGCGCAAATCGTGCCACTCATATAATATAATAGAAAATATAAAGATAATAAAAACATGAAACAGTCAATATATGTAAAAGAAGAAAAAAAGTGTCCAAAAAAAAGCACACAAATGGATAAGGATAAAATGTGGAAAAAGGGGACCAATGATGCAAAGTCCACTAGTCCAGGCTCTCAGAACTCTCACCTTGAGATAGAATAAACAAGCAGATCAAATATAACCCCAGGGATCTCTCATTTGGTTCACTGTATTAAGCCACTAAGGAAATGCAGGTGAGGGATGTAATACAAAACTTCCGCCACTAGAGGGCCAATCCCAGCATATAGGCTTTGCACTGTAGATTCTCCAATCTATTCCGTAGTGTATGGCTCAAAAACAAGAGGGAGAGGGGAAGGAGAGAGAGAGAGAGGACTCCAATGGTGTAGTAATTTGAGATAAGCAGATATATTTATTAAAATAATATCCAAGACTCTCACATTTAAAATAAAATAAAAATCACAGTGAGGAAGATGGTTGTCTGGCGTCTTCCGCCAGTCTTACTCTACTTCCGGTTTGTCCTACGGCCACTCCCTACGCGTTACGTCATACCACGTGACTTCTTCATGGGGATAATGATAGGCCGTTTAAGGTATCAATATATATCACGAAAACCGGAACCGGAAATACCCGATCGGCCATTTTAGAAAAGGTAAGCAAGATGTAAACATATGTAGACCGGAAATGATAACTCGGCCATCTTGCTACTCACATATAGTAAAGTGGAAATGCACATCACCGCCATCTTGGAAAGAAAAATTACCCGAACGGAGATTATAATAAAAAAGCCTGCACTTAGAATTTATATTTATAAACAATACGCAAAAATAAAAAAATCTTTTAATTTTATTTTAAAAACAACAAATAACTGGCATATCTCAAATAAGCTGGGATAAAAATATACAATAAAAAATATACAATAAAAAACGCCAGTTTAGAAATTGGAAAATTCATAATGTAAATGGCATCATATGAAATATAGGCATAATTTAGGAGATGGCTGAAAAAAAGTGCTAGAAATAGCATATCAACCAATATGACATAGAATAAAGAATAATCAGTACTGTATAAAATATACAACAAAATCCGCCAATAAAAAATACTCAAAAAAAATATAATATAGAGGATAAAAAAAAAAAAAATTAAATAATCAATAAAAAAATGATTATTTAAATTATCATCCTCAAAGCAAAAAAGTAAAACAACGTACCGGAAATAAAGTAGGACTTTACTTTAAAGTATATCTAACCACAATATCTCCAACATAAAATCACAGTAGAATAAAATCTAACTGAAATAAAAATAATAATAGAATAATTCATAATATTAAAAACTACTTAAAAAACAGTTAAGATCAAAATCTACATTTAGACCATCAGGATAAAAAGATCTCATAGTAAAAATCCATCTAGATTGCTTTTGATTAATAGTTCTAATTTTATGGCTACCCCTCCATGATGGGTTAAATCTTTCGATACCCCAAAATTGTAAGTGGGAAGGATCCCTATTATGCACCTGGTCAAAATGCCTAGAGACACTATGTTTGGGAAAGCCCTTTAAAATGTTCTGTATGTGCTCTTTAAGTCTGACTTTCAGCGCTCTTTTTGTTCTTCCAATATATTGTAACTTGCAACTGCATTGTAAACAATATACCACGCCTTCCGTATGGCATCCTATAAAGTCTCGTATATTATGTGTTTGTCCAGTGGTGGTACTGACAAAATCACTTCTTGTATTCTGAAATTTTTTAGCGTGTCGACATGCAAAGCTATTTTTACAAGGATAGAAACCTTTCCCCGTAAAAAAGGTAAAATCCCTTTTAGGGGGTGGCTCAACCACAGATTTGGCAATAATATCTCTCAAGGTAGGGGCCCACTTATAAATAACATTCGGTTTTTCGGGTAAAATTTTGCCCAAATCCCTATCTTTTTTGAGAACATGCCAATGTCGACTCAGCAGCCTGGAGATCTCTTTGTGCTGTACATTATAATCCAGTATAATGGAAGGAACTTCGTAATTAAATTTATTTTTATCTTTGTTATTATATTGAAAGCATCATATGTCTATCCATACATTTCACGTGTTCAATTTCTCTTTTTAATTGGGAATCATCATAACCCTTTTCTTTAAATCTGGTCGCAATTAAATTTTCCTGTTTTAGATAGTCCTCAGTTTTGGTACAATTTCTTCTTATTCGAACCAGTTGTCCTTTGGGTATGTTGTACAGCCATGACTTAAAGTGGCAACTATTAATAGAAATATAGCTATTGGCATCGACACTTTTAAAATGCATTTTAGTAGTGATTGTGTTCTTATCCAGGGAGATATTTAAATCTAGAAAGTCAATACTTTTTTCATCTATTTTCCATTCTAAATGGATATTTTTTTTCATTAACATTCAAATTAGTAAGATATTTTTCCAATGCTTCAAAGCTACCATTCCACACTATAATAATATAATCGATATATCTTTTATATAGAGTTAACTCTGCAGGTGTATTTTTATATATCGCCCCTTCTTCCCAATGGGCCATAAAGGCATTAGCCACACTTGGCGCAAATTTAGCGCCCATAGCTATCCCAATAGCTTGTCTATAGTAGGTTTGGTTATGCCAGAAAAAGTTGTGCTTCAAGCAAAAATC
Organism: Lithobates pipiens; assembly: GCF_037356315.1. NCBI lineage: Eukaryota > Metazoa > Chordata > Amphibia > Anura > Ranidae > Lithobates > Lithobates pipiens. The sequence continues at coordinate 94,678,726 of NW_027507787.1, forward strand.
AAGGCACTTTATCAGGAACTTCCTTTGTTGACATCCCAGTGTGGTAAAAGTTCTCAAAAGCCATTTAATAGCAGAACATGCTTCGTGATGTGCCACAATTGTGTATAAGGAAGATACATCTGCAGTAGCGAGAAATGTTCTTCCTTCTAAAACTGTCACTGTTTCCAATAGTTGTAGTGTATGCTTCGTGTCTTTTTTTTTTTTATATAATCTTTATTTTTGTTTTAGTTTCTGTAGAATATAACAAAACATATAGTGCACAATACAATCGACAATGTATCACCATCCTGAGTAATTGACCACGTTAAACAGATCTAACATTGTGCAAAACATCAGGGAAAATCAAGACAAAGGGGAAAAACAGTAACCCTATAACAGGATAAAACATTTGAGGGGGGAAGGGAAAAAACAAACACAGGCCCTTCCAGTGCGATTCACATCATGGGGGGGACCCCCACCAGAGGCCCAGCTCAAGGCACACACCTCCCACCAGCTGTCAATACCCGAATTGGGGCCAAACACCCACGGCCCTCAGCCGGGCCCCGGCCAACGCCCCCCCCCGGAGTGGGGCCTCAAGCCTCCAGCATAACTCCGTCAGGGGGGGAGCTTCGTGTCTTTTAAATATGCATTGGTTTTCTGTATGGTTGGTTGGATGAAAAAGTCTAAATATTCTCCCAATCTCGATGTGAGAGATTCGATGCTATTAACAATAGGTCTACCAGGTGGATTATTTCTATTTTTGTGAATCTTCGGAATAGTATAGATAATGAGTATTCTACACGATTCAGGGATAAGATACCTGCTTTCTTTCTTATTTAGAATCGCTTTCTTATTCCCTAAATGTATTAATTGTTCCAATTCCTTCTTATACTTCATGGTAGGATTACCCAAAAGTTTGATATACGTATTGCCATCTTGTAATTGTCGATCAAGTTCATCCAAATATGCTTTTTTGGATTGTACGACGACAGCCCCTCCCTTATCGGCCGGCCGAATTACAATATCTTTTCTTTGCGTTAATGATTTAATACCCTTTCTAATATGTCCTGGATCAAATACTTTTTTAATTTGCATAGCTTCCAGATCGTCCAACACCAGTTTTTTGAAAACTTCAACATGTTGGTTGCTGGCCAATTGCGGGTTAAATACTGAATTGTTACGTAATGTACTAAATTGTACAGGATTTGGTTCATTCAATGTCCTAGTACTGGATTTAATAGGATTGTTCATAATGTACTTTTTAATATTAATTTTCCTAATATATTTTTGGATGCCTACATACGTGTCAAACTTATTCAGATTTTTGACAGGGGCATACTTCAGACCCTTATCAAGGACAGCTAGCTCTTCAGGGGAAATAAGGGTATCGCTCAAATTGACAACACCTTCTCCAATCACTCTCTTTTGCGCTTGGATTCTCTTTCCCGCTCTACAACCTCTCTTCTTTCGGGGCTGTTTCGAATTCTGTCGTTCTCTATCCTTCTTGCGGGGGAGTGATACGGTTCCTGTGGTGGTCTTCTTCCGGGTGATTCTCTCCTCCAATGTGTCTCCTGGGGTCTTCTCGGGGAGTAGTCTCTTCTGTCTCGGTCTAAAAAATGATCTTGTGTGTCTCGTGGATATTGATGGTAGGGATGTTCGTAATAGTTCTGTTCCGGATAATTTCTGATGGGTTCATATCGATTGGACGTCGGTATGGGACTTCTATCCCTCCTTCCTTGATAATCATACTGATATGCAGGTCTTCTATTATCTCTTTGATGCCAGTTATTATTGTACGGTTTCTTAAACTTTTTGAAAGGCTTCTTCCAACCTTTTTTTGGGGTTTGTTGTATGATTACCCCCATATGCATGGTTATCATATGGGACTGGTGTGGTATATTGATTATTATAGGATGAATTGTGCCTTCTAGGTGTCTCAGGATAGCTCCTATTATAGTGTACAACAGGGTGCTTCTCTGTCTCATATCTGGCATTCTCTTTCTCCCATATTGAACCATTAGTCGCATGAGAAGATGTAGGATCTTGTATCCTAACTTCTCTTTCTGGAGTAGATTGTGCAGACTCCGTAATGGTTGGTTCTAATTTGACTTGCCATTTGAATACCTTATTTGCTTTATAATCAGTAATATCGCGATGATATTTTTTCATTTTACGCTGCTGAACCTCTAAATCTTTTGCGATAAGATCTTTGTTTAGTTGTGTTGCCATTTTATTGAAATCTGGCAATTCCTTATGCGATTCTAATTTAATTCTAATTTCCTCAATCTGTTTTTCAATCATGTGGGTCTTTCTCTGCTTTCTTTTTAATAAAAATTTGACACATTCAATACTTTTACTGTTAAAAAATTCAAACCACTCCTCCATAGATTCTTTATCAATAAGACCATCATTGGGTGGTAACTCCCACCTGATGCGTCTTGGAGCAATGTTTTCTCTAATGTATTGATCAAAAGTAATGGTGTCCCACCAAAGACTAATCTTTTTCTCCATATGGTGTCCTAACTTTCTCATTAAGCTATCAAGATCAGAATTATGTGCTTTATTGTGTGAAAATACTTCATCCAAATTAATATTTCCATTTTCCAAAAAAGTGAACACTTCCATAGTGGCAGCAAAGGAAAAACGTGTCAGAGCAAAAAAATTACAGAAAATAAGCCCTCGCGCCACTCGGTAATAAAGTGACTAAAGTGAATCAATATCTAAATTAGTACTTATAAATAAATAAAAAAGTTATACAAAAAGATATAATCAATAAATAAATAACATGTGAACCACTGAGTGATATAAAGTGCATGTGCTAATCAATAGTGCAAAAAAATGCAGCAGGACAGAATAGTGAACACAGACTATCAAGTGAAAATGGTAAAACAAGGAGTCCTGCGCAAATCGTGCCACTCATATAATATAATAGAAAATATAAAGATAATAAAAACGTGAAACAGTCAATATATGTAAAAGAAGAAAAAAGTGTCCAAAAAAAAGCACACAAATGGATAAGGATAAAATGTGGAAAAAGGGGACCAATGATGCAAAGTCCACTAGTCCAGGCTCTCAGAACTCTCACCTTGAGATAGAATAAACAAGCAGATCAAATATAACCCCAGGGATCTCTCATTTGGTTCACTGTATTAAGCCACTAAGGAAATGCAGGTGAGGGATGTAATACAAAACTTCCGCCACTAGAGGGCCAATCCCAGCATATAGGCTTTGCACTGTAGATTCTCCAATCTATTCCGTAGTGTATGGCTCAAAAACAAGAGGGAGAGGGGAAGGAGAGAGAGAGAGAGAGGACTCCAATGGTGTAGTAATTTGAGATAAGCAGATATATTTATTAAAATAATATCCAAGACTCTCACATTTAAAATAAAATAAAAATCACAGTGAGGAAGATGGTTGTCTGGCGTCTTCCGCCAGTCTTACTCTACTTCCGGTTTGTCCTACGGCCACTCCCTACGCGTTACGTCATACCACGTGACTTCTTCATGGGGATAATGATAGGCCGTTTAAGGTATCAATATATATCACGAAAACCGGAACCGGAAATACCCGATCGGCCATTTTAGAAAAGGTAAGCAAGATGTAAACATATGTAGACCGGAAATGATAACTCGGCCATCTTGCTACTCACATATAGTAAAGTGGAAATGCACATCACCGCCATCTTGGAAAGAAAAATTACCCGAACGGAGATTATAATAAAAAAGCCTGCACTTAGAATTTATATTTATAAACAATACGCAAAAATAAAAAAATCTTTTAATTTGATTTTAAAAACAACAAATAACTGGCATATCTCAAATAAGCTGGGATAAAAATATACAATAAAAAATATACAATAAAAAACGCCAGTTTAGAAATTGGAAAATTCATAATGTAAATGGGATCATATGAAATATAGGCATAATTTAGGAGATGGCTGAAAAAAAGTGCTAGAAATAGCATATCAACCAATATGACATAGAATAAAGAATAATCAGTACTGTATAAAATATACAACAAAATCCGCCAATAAAAAATACTCAAAAAAAATATAATATAGAGGATAAAAAAAAAAAATTTAATAATCAATAAAAAAATGATTATTAAAATTATCATCCTCAAAGCAAATAAGTAAAACAACGTACCAGAAATAAAGTAGGACTTTACATCAAAGTATATCTAACCACAATATCTCCAACATAAAATCACAGTAGAATAAAATCTAACTGAAATAAAAATAATAATAGAATAATTCATAATATTAAAAATTACTTAAAAAACAGTTAAGATCAAAATCTACATTTAGACCATCAGGATAAAAAGATCTCATAGTAAAAATCCATCTAGATTCCTTTTGACTAATAGTTCTAATTTTATGGCTACCCCTCCATGATGGGTTAAATCTTTCGATACCCCTAAATTGTAAGTGGGAAGGATCCCTATTATGCACCTGGTCAAAATGCCTAGAGACACTATGTTTGGGAAAGCCCTTTAAAATGTTCTGTATGTGCTCTTTAAGTCTGACTTTCAGCGCTCTTTTTGTTCTTCCAATATATTGTAACTTGCAACTGCATTGTAAAAAATATACCACGCCTTCCGTATGGCATCCTATAAAGTCTTGTATATTATGTGTTTGTCCAGTGGTGTTACTGACAAAATCACTTCTTTTATTCTGGAATTTTTTAGCGTGTCGAAATGCAAAGCAATTTTTACAAGGATAGAAACCTTTCCCCGTAAAAAAGGTAAAATCCCTTTTAGGGGGTGGCTCAACCACAGATTTGGCAATAATATCTCTCAAGGTAGGGGCCCTCTTATAAATAACATTTTGCCCAAATCCCTATCTTTTTTGAGAACATGCCAATGTCGACTCAGCAGCCTGGAGATCTCTTTGTGCTGTACATTATAATCCAGTATAATGGAAGGAACTTCGTAATTAAATTTATTTAAATTTTTATTTAAATTTTTTTAGAAGGAAGAACATTTCCCGCTACTGCAGATGTATCTTCCTTATACAAAATTGTGGCACATCACGAAGCATGTTCTGCTATTGGCTTTTGAGAACTTTTACCACACTGGGATGTCAACAAAGGAAGTTCCTGATAAAGTGCCTTGATTTTTGCTTGAAGCACAACTTTTTCTGGCATAACCAAACCTACTATAGACAAGCTATTGGGATAGCTATGGGCGCTAAATTTGCGCCAAGTGTGGCTAATGCCTTTATGGCCCATTGGGAAGAAGGGGCGATATATAAAAATACACCTGCAGAGTTAACTCTTTATAAAAGATATATCGATGATATTATTATAGTGTGGAATGGTAGCTTTGAAGCATTGGAAAAATATCTTACTAATTTGAATGTTAATGAAAAAAATATCCATTTAGAATGGAAAATAGATGAAAAAAGTATTGACTTTCTAGATTTAAATATCTCCCTGGATAAGAACACAATCACTACTAAAACGCATTTTAAAAGTGTCGATGCCAATAGCTATATTTCTATTAATAGTTGCCACTTTAAGCCATGGCTGTACAACATACCCAAAGGACAACTGGTTCGAATAAGAAGAAATTGTACCAAAACTGAGGACTATCTAAAACAGGAAAATTTAATTGCGACCAGATTTAAAGAAAAGGGTTATTATGATTCCCAATTAAAAAGAGAAATTGAACACGTGAAATGTATGGATAGACATATGATGCTTTCAATATAATAACAAAGATAAAAATAAATTTAATTACGAAGTTCCTTCCATTATACTGGATTATAATGTACAGCACAAAGAGATCTCCAGGCTGCTGAGTCGACATTGGCATGTTCTCAAAAAAGATAGGGATTTGGGCAAAATTTTACCCGAAAAACCGAATGTTATTTATAAGAGGGCCCCTACCTTGAGAGATATTATTGCCAAATCTGTGGTTGAACCACCCCCTAAAAGGGATTTTACCTTTTTTACGGGGAAAGGTTTCTATCCTTGTAAAAATAGCTTTGCATGTCAACACGCTAAAAAATTTCACAATAAAAGAAGTGATTTTGTCAGTACCACCACTGGACAAACACATAATATACGAGACTTTATAGGATGCCATACGGAAGGCGTGGTATATTGTTTACAATGCAGTTGCAAGTTACAATATATTGGAAGAACAAAAAGAGCGCTGAAAGTCAGACTTAAAGAGCACATACAGAACATTTTAAAGGGCTTTCCCAAACATAGTGTCTCTAGGCATTTTGACCAGGTGCATAATAGGGATCCTTCCCACTTACAATTTTGGGGTATCGAAAGATTTAACCCATCATAGAGGGGTAGCCATAAAATTAGAACTATTAGTCAAAAGGAATCTAGATGGATTTTTACTATGAGATCTTTTTATCCTGATGGTCTAAATGTAGATTTTGATCTTAACTGTTTTTTAAGTAATTTTTAATATTATGAATTATTCTATTATTATTTTTATTTCAGTTAGATTTTATTCTACTGTGATTTTATGTTGGAGATATTGTGGTTAGATATACTTTAATGTAAAGTCCTACTTTATTTCCGGTATGTTGTTTTACTTATTTGCTTTGAGGATGATAATTTAAATAATCATTTTTTTATTGATAATTTAATTTTTTATTTTTATCCTCTATATTATATATTTTTTGAGTATTTTTTATTGGCGGATTTTGTTGTATATTTTATACAGTACTGATTATTCTTTATTCTATGTCATATTGGTTGATATGCTACTTTTAGCACTTTTTTCAGCCATGTCCTAAATTATGCCTATATTTCATATGATGCCATTTACATTATGAATTTTCCAATTTCTAAACTGGCGTTTTTTATTGTATATTTTTTATTGTATATTTTTATCCCAGCTTATTTGAGATATGCCAGTTATTTGTTGTTTTTATAATCAAATTAAAGATTTTTTTATTTTTGCGTATTGTTTATAAATATAATTTCTAAGTGTAGGCTTTTTTATTATAATCTCCGTTCGGGTCATTTTTCTTTCCAAGATGGCGGTGATGTGCATTTCCGCTTTACTATATGTGAGTAGCAAGATGGCCGAGTTATCATTTCCGGTCTACATATGTTTACATCTTGCTTACCTTTTCTAAAATGGCCGATCGGGTATTTCCGTTTCCGGTTTTCGTGATATATATTGATACCTTAAACGGCCTATCATTATCCCCATGAAGAAGTCACGTGGTATGACGTAACGCGTAGGGAGTGGCCGTAGGACAAACCGGAAGTAGAGTAAGACTGGCGGAAGACGCCAGACAACCATCTTCCTCACTGTGATTTTTATTTTATTTTAAATGTGAGAGTCTTGGATATTATTTTAATAAATATATCTGCTTATCTCAAATTACTACACCATTGGAGTCCTCTCTCTCTCTCTCCTTCCCCTCTCCCTCTTGTTTTTGAGCCATACACTATGGAATAGATTGGAGAATCTACAGTGCAAAGCCTATATGCTGGGATTGGCCCTCTAGTGGCAGAAGTTTTGTATTACATCCCTCACCTGCATTTCCTTAGTGGCTTAATACAGTGAACCAAATGAGAGATTCCTGGGGTTATATTTGATCTGCTTGTTTATTCTATCTCAAGGTGAGAGTTCTGAGAGCCTGGACTAGTGGACTTTGCATCATTGGTCCCCTTTTTCCACATTTTATCCTTATCCATTTGTGTGCTTTTTTTTGGACACTTTTTTCTTCTTTTACATATATTGACTGTTTCACGTTTTTATTATCTTTATATTTTCTATTATATTATATGAGTGGCACGATTTGCGCAGGACTCCTTGTTTTACCAATTGGGCAGCTGAGCTGTCATGCAAAAAGCATTTGATTGGGTTCCTGTTTAAAGGGGAACGTTTGTTTGGAGAAGAATTAGATAAATTCGTCCAAAAAATTTCAGGGGGTAAATCTACTCTCCTTCCAGTCAAAAGGAGCAAGCGTCCTTCATTCAGGCGTGCTCTCTCTCCCGGAGCATCAAGCTCTAAGCGGTGGCGACGGCCTTCTCAACCCTCCTCTACAGGAAAGGCTCAGGGCCGGGCCCAGGGACAGAAAAAGACTTGGGGGCGAAAACCTGCCAAGCAGAGCCCAAAAGCTTCCTTGTGAAGGGGCGCCCCCGCTCGGCCGAGTGGGGGGAAGGCTCCTGCAGTTTGCAGGAGCCTGGCGGGAAGAGATCCGGGACAAGTGGGTGATCTCTTCGGTATCTCTGGGCTACAGGCTAGAGTTTCAGGAGATTCCACCTTCTTGATTTCTAAGGTCAAGGATCCCCAGGGATCCAGTAAAGCAGAAACCGCTATTTCTGGCCTTAGATCACTTACTATCCCAGGGTGTGATAGTCGAAGTGGACCCAAAAGAACAGGGTTCAGGGTTTTACTCAAATCTCTTCACCGTTCCAAAGCCAAATGGAAGTGTCAGACCTATCCTAGATCTGAAGGATCTGAACCGGTTTTTACGCATCCGGTCCTTCCGAATGCAGTCAATCCGCACTGTGATCTCCTCCCTGCAAGGGGGAGGGTTTATGGCATCAATAGATATCAAGGATGCATATCTCCATGTGCCAATTTTTCCCGCACACCAGAAATTTCTAAGGTTCGCGGTAGAGCGGCGCCATTGTCAATTTGTGTCCTTGCCGTTCGGGCTTGCTACGGCCCCTCGAGTCTTCACAAAGATTCTGGACCCTCTCTTGGCAAACCTAAGAGCTCAGGGTATAGCCGTCATGGCTTATATAGACGATTTGCTTCTCATGGAGAAAACAGTAGCGTTCCTAAACCACAGCGTCACCAAAACGCTAGAACACCTGGAACGCCTAGGTTTGATCATAAACCTAGAAAAGTCGTCCCTACAGCCTGCCACCAGGTTGGAATACCTGGGTATGATCATCGACACCGCTTAGGGCAAGGTGTTTCTTCCAAGACCAAAGGCCTTGGCCATTGGGGATCTGGTGCGCCTAATTCTGGGCAGCAGATCTTCCCCCATTCGGTTGTGCATGAGACTGTTAGGGAAAATCGAGACCGTCCCATTCGCCCAGTTCCACTCAAGGCAAAGATGCAACCTTGCGGCTTGGAACAGGAAGCCTTAATCTTCCTATGCGTCTATCCCCAGGGACACACAGGAGTCTCATCTGGTGGTTACAAACCAAGAATTTGCTGAAGGGCAAAACTTTTCTTCCTCTTCCATGGAAGATTATCACAACAGATGCCAGCCTGACAGGCTGGGGAGCAGTGTTGGAGGAGACGTGCTCGCAGGGGAAATGGTCTACGATCAAGAAGCTATTGCACATAAATGTCCTGGAGATCCGGGCAATTTATATGGCTCTCATAAAGTGGTCTTACAGACTACGAGGTCTCCCTGTTCGGGTTCAGTCCGACAATGCCACAGCAGTGGCCTATATCAATCACCAGGGTGGTACCAGGAGTCTGGTGGCCCAAAAAGAGGTGAATCACATACTTGTCTGGGCAGAAAAGCATGTTCCGTGTCTTTCTGCAGTCTTCATTCCAGGAGTGGAAAATTGACAGGCGGATTTTCTGAGCCGCCAGCAGTTGTGCCCAGGAGAATGGGCTCTGCACCCCGACGTGTTTCGGAACATATGTCACAGACGTAGATCTGTTTGCATCCAGGTTCAACAGGAAACTGGACAATTTTGTGCCAAGGACAAGAGATACACTTGCTCAGGGGTCAGATGCTCTGACAGTTCCCTGGGATCAGTACAATCTGATCTATGCCTTCCCCCCGAGCCCGCTTCTGTCTCGATTCCTGGGAAGAGTCAAGAGGGAGACAAAATCTGTCCTTTTGGTGGCCCCGGCTTGGCCCAGGCGACCGTGGTACGCAGGGATCATGAAATTGGCAGTAGGCAGGCCATGGATCCTCCCTCTCCGGCCAGATCTGCTCTCACAGGGTCCAATTTACCATCCTGTTTTAAGCAGTCTGAATTTGACGGTTTGGCTGCTGAGACCCACATTTTGAGAGACCGTGGCCTTTCGGGGCCAGTCCTTTCTACTCTGGTCGATGCCAGAAAACCGGCCTCCAGGCTTATTTATTACAAAATCTGGAGGGCATATGTTTCCTGGTGTGAACTCAGGAAATGGCATCCTAGAAAGTATGTCATTAGCAGGATCTTGGCCTTTCTCCAGTCAGGCCTAGAAATGAATTTGACCATAAGCACTATCAAGGTGCAGATTTCGGCCCTGTCAGTATTTTTTCAGAAGCCACTTGCATCGCATTCTCTGGTGTGGGCTTTCATCCAGGGGGCCATGCGGATGAGACCGCCAGTCAAACCTCCAGTATGCCCATGGGATCTGAATTTGGTTCTCTCGGCTTTGCAGGGGCAACCATTTGAACCTTTGCATCTGGCTTCATTAGTTCTCCTGACTAAAAAATTGGTCTTCTTGGTAGCCATATCTACGGCTAGAAGAGTATCAGAGCTAGCAGCTCTTTCCAGCAAGGAGCCGTATCTAATTATTCATAAGGACCGGATGGTCATGCGTTCCAACAGGTCCTTTTTACCTAAGGTGGTTTCAGGATTCCATTTGAATCAAGACGTAATCCTACCATCCTTTTTTCCGGACCCACAGTCTGCAGAAGAAGAATCTTGCACACATTGGATGTGGTTAGAGCAATCAGTATATATCTTCGGGCAATTGCTCAGATAAGGAAAACTGATTGCTTGTTTATTTTTCTGGAAGGCCCTAGGAAGGGCCAGGCGGCGTCCAAATCCACTCTCTCAATGTGGATTAGACAGCTTATTTCTCAGGCCTATAGTGTAAAGGGGATGATTCCTCCTTTTCAAGTGAAAGCACACTCTACTAGGGCTGTAAGTGCTTCTTGGGCAGTGCATCAACAGGCCTCCCTAGCTCAGATCTGTAAGGCTGCAACTTGGTCATCAGTCCACACATTCACCAGATTCTATCAAGTGGATGTCAGAGGGCAAGAGGATATCGCCTTCGGGCGCAGTGTACTGCAGGCTGCAGTTTAGGTCCTCCGGTCCCTGTCCGTCTATAATTATGATCTGTGTCTCCCTCCCCTCAATCTGAGCATTGCTTTGGGACATCCCACTATGCAATGAAGCTCCTGTGTCCCGTGATGTATGATCAAGAAAATTGGATTTTTATATACAGCTTACCTGTAAAATCATTTTCTTGAGCGTACATCATGGGACACAGGGCTCCCACCCCTCTTGGGTTTTACGTGGTTTCTTATTGCTTTGCTACAAAACTGAGGTGCCTCCCATATGGGAGAGGTTATATAGGGGAGGAATTTCTCCTTAATTGGGGTTAACCAGTGTCCAATCACCAGAGGTGCCTATATAACCCACTATGTAATGAAGCTCCTGTGTCCCGTGATGTACTCTCAAGAAAAGGATTTTACAGGTAAGCTGTATATAAAAATCCCATTTTCAAAGCATTTAAAATCATTTCATTCATTTCTGTCACATACCGTGCTCCGATTCGAATCCAGTCACATCTTCGATGCACCGACTCCTTCTGGTGTGCCCCAGTGGATCTCGGCCTCATTTCAATACATGCTCCAGAAACGGATTAATTTGTCAGTCATGGGTTCGCTTGTTGATTCTTGTCTTTGTCATGGCATATCATTTCTTGTCACTTATTACACTCCTATACGAATCCAGTTGCATTTAACCACTTAAGGACCAGGCCTCTTTTTCGGACTTGGTGTTTCCATGTTTAAAACAGTTTTTTTTGCTAGAAAACTACTTAGAACCCCCAAACATTTTATATTGTTTTTTTTCTAACACCCTAGAGAATAAAATGGCGGTCATTGAAATACTTTTTTTCACACCGTATTTGCGCAGCGGTCTTAGAAGCGCACTTTTTTTGGAAAAAATTCACTTTTTTGAATAAAAAAATAAGACAACAGTAAAATTAGCCCAAATTTTTTTTATACTGTGAAAGATAATGGTATGCCGAGTAAATTGATACCCAACATGTCACGCTTCAAAATTGCGCCCGCTCGTGGAATGGCGTCAAACTTTTAGCCTCAAAAATCTCCATAAGCGACATTTAAAAAATTCTATAGGTTGCATTTTTTGCGTTACAGAGGAGGTCTAGGTCTAGAATTATTGCTCTCGCTCTACCGATCGCGGTGATACCTCACATATGTGGTTTGACCACCGTTTTCATATGCGGGCGCTACTCACGTATGCGCTCGCTTCTGTGCGCAAGCTCGTCGTAACGGGGTGTTTTTTAAAAATTTTTTTTTTTTTCTTATTTATTTTAATTTATTTTATTTATTTTTACACTTTTTAAAAAAAATTAAATAAAATGGATCACTTTTATTCCTATTACAAGGAATGTAAACATCCCTTGTAATAGAAAAAAGCATGACAGGTCCTCTTAAATATGAGATCTGGGGTCAAAAGGTCCTCAGATCTCATATTTGGGCTAAAATGCAACAAAAAAAAAAAAAGAAAATCTGACATTTAAAAAAAAATATACCTTTAAGAGGTATGGGCGGAAGTGACGTTTTGACGTCGCTTCCGCCCTCCTATGGTATAGAGACGAGTGGGGGCCATCTTAGCCTCACTTGTCTCTATGCCCAGCCGACGGAAGGACCCGATCGCCTCCGCCGCTACCGACGGCTCCGGTAAGCGGCGGAAGGTGCGGGAGGGCGGCGGGAGGGGGGGTGGCACCTCTCCCGCTGCCGATAGCGGTGATCTCGCGGCGAATCCGCCGCGGAGACCACCGTTATCGTACAGCCGACCGCCGCCTGAAGAGATGGATATCTCGGTTGTGGCAGCAGCTGCTGCCGTTACCGAGATATCCCTCTTCAAAAAATGGACGTACATCGTCGTGCGGCGGTCGGCAAGTGGTTAAAGATGCACCGATTCGCTCCGGTGTGCCCAGTTGATTGGCCTCATTTCAGTACATGCTCCAGAGACGGATTCACTTGTCAGTCGTAGGCTCGGTCACGGACGGGCGGGTCTCCAGGAGTGCCACTCTGTTCTGAACCATGGACTAGCTCAACATCTGCAGACAGCAACTCAGCTTATCAACTCCTCACTCTCCCGCAACAACCTCAAGGCCTACCAGACAGCCTGGAGGGCCTTCAACAAGTTCCTTACACATCACTCCAAAGAAACGCCTAGTATCAGATACTGGCCTTCATTTCACACTGTCATACTCAGCTAACGCATTCCCACAACACCATTCGGCTATACCTAGCCAGTATCCAGCATTTCTTGTCCCTTCAGGACCCCGCAAAACCTCCTTGTTTACGTCTCACGCTATATGGGCCATTCTACGTGGCATTCAGAAGCTCCAACCAGTGGTCAGCGTCAAACGCCTACCCATAACGGGAGACATCTTTAGGGGTATGTCAACCATCCTGGCTATGTCGCCATTCCTCCCTAGTATGGTCCAACAAGCAGCCATGTACCTGGCCTTCTACGGGTTCTTACGACCTGGGGAATTCACTTGTAGCAACCCTGCGAGCTACGCAAATGCCACTTGGTCCGCTGCAAAGACCATTTCATTCTGCATCTAGCAGTTTCCAAAACGCAGCAAGTAGGCTCAGGTACAGATATCCACTTCTACAGAACCAATAACAACTGGTGTCCAGTTGCTGCACTAAATCAGTTGTTGTTGCTACTGCCCGAGCAACCGGACTCTAGTCCCCTTCTACACTTTCCTGTCAAGCCCCTAAACACCGGTCAATTCATGAAGCACATGAGGATACTCTCTGCAACCTTCACCTGAACCCTAGCGAGTACTCCGGACACTCATTTCGTATCAGGGCAGCCTCAACGGCGTCCCGTCATGGGGTCCCAGACCACGTTATTAAAAGACTAGGCAGGTGGAAGTCTGCCTGCTTCGCCCACTACATCCCCAATCCGCAAATGGAAATGGCCCAGGCCTTTGCCAAACTCACTCAATGACTAAACTCAAATCAATAAAGAGCTATTCCCTACCTGAATGTTTTTGCCCCCTTATTTTGGTATAACGTACGTTAGACCAAGGCACACTTTCAGGTCTATTTCATGTGGTAAGTTTTATGTTAACCCTGTATGTCATTCATATCCGTATCGGCCATAGGGCTCTGAACCATAAATAAGAAGGCCAGTATGGTGGCCTGAATTTATGGGAGGAGCCCGGAGGGGTATTTAACCAGCCCATTCGTCTGTGGTCTTCGTTGGTTCCTGTGAGCAATACCCACCCTCCCATCCCCGTTTTAGGGCATTTCTCAAAGTATTCATACTCCTCACAGATTACTCATTTCATCTCATTTCATATTTATTTCATTTCATTCCTCATTTCTTATCTAGGGTATGCCCCCTTATTTTGGTATACCGTACGTTAGACCAAGGCACACTTTCAGGTCCATTTCATGTCGTAGGTTTTATGTTAACCCGTATGTCATTCATATCCGTATCGGCCATAGGGCTCTGAACCATAAATAAGAAGGCCAGTATGGTGGCCTGAATTTATGGGAGGAGCTCGGAGGGGTATTTAACCAGCCCATTCGTCTGTGGTCTTCGTTGGTTCCTGTGAGAGATACCCACCCTCCCATCCCCGTTTTAGGGCATTTCTCAAAGTATTCATACTCCTCACAGATTACTCATTTCATCTCATTTCATATTTATTTCATTTCATTCCTCATTTCTTATCTAGGGTATGTCCCCTTATTTTGGTATACCGTACGTTAGATCAAGGCGCACTTTCAGGTCCATTTCATGTCTTAGGTTTTATGTTAACCCTGTAAGTCATTTATATTCGTATCGGCCATAGGGCTCTGAACCATAAATAAAAAGGCCAGTATGGTGGCCTGAATTTATGGGAGGAGCCCGGAGGGGTATTTAACCAGCCCATTCGTTTGTGGTCTTCGTTGGTTCCTGTGAGCGATACCCACCCTCCCATCCCTGTTTCTCAAAGTATTCATACTCCTCACAGATTACTCATTTCATCTCATTTCATATTTATTTAATTTCATTCCTCATTTCTTATCTAGGGTGAGCCCACTTTCAGGTCCATTTCATGTCGTAGGTTTTATGTTAACCCTGTATGTCATCCATATCCGTTTCGGCCATAGGGCTCTGAATATATATATATATATATATATATATATATATATATATATATATATATATATATATATATGTATGTATATGCAGGGCCACCATCAGGGGGGTACAGCCGTCACAAGTGTAAGAGGCCCCGTGGCCCGAGGGGCCCGCCGGGGCCAGAAGAAGGCAGGACGGATGGAGAGAGCCATGCTGTGCATTATAGAACCGTTTTTATAGCTTCTGCTATTCTGGGGTCACTGAGCTCAGACATCGAGCTCTTTACTGCCACCTCTGGCTACTATGTGAATGTGCACCCTTCGTGTGATCAGTAGTACTGAGCTTCTCAGCAACATGTCACCTTCATGAAAACGACCTGGGACCAGGTAGGAAGAAATTCTTTACAGGTGGGGGCTGTAATGGAAAGGGAGGGGGGCTGTTTGTGTACAGGGAGGGGCCAGAGCCTTGTGTGTTTATAGGTTTGTGCATGCAGTGGTGAATTTTGGTTTGTGCTGCCCTAGGCAAGAATAAAATCGCCCCCCTCCCTTTAAAATTGTCCCACCCTTTCCTTCTCAAGTAGCTGTGTGGGGCCCCTGTTGGCTGTGTGGGTTTCCTGGACCCTGTGCGGGGTCCCTGTGAAGAGTATCTGATGGCTGTGTGGGTTCCTGTGCGGGGGTCCTGGGTCCTTGGTGGCTGTGCGGGGTCCCTGGTCCTTGTGCTGGATCTCTCGTGGCTGTGCAGGGTCCCTGGTGGTTGTGCAGGGTCACTTGTGGTTGTGTGGGGTCCCTGGTGGCTGCGCAGGGCTCCTGGTGGCTGTCCAGGGCCCCTAGTGGTTGTGCAGGGCCCCTGGTGACTGTGCGGGGTCTCTGGTGGCTGTGTGGGGTCCCTGTGCAGGGCCCCGGGTTCCTGGTGGTTGTGCGGGGTCTCTGGTGGCTTTGCAGGGTCTCTGGGCTGTGCGGGATCTCTGGTGGCTGTGCAGGGTCCCTGAGTGGGGTCTCTAGTGGCTGTGTGGGGTCCCTGTGCGGGGTCTCTGGTGGCTGTGTGAGGTCCCTGGTGGCTGTGCAGGGTCCCTATGTGGGGTCCCTGGTGGCTGTGTGAGGTCCCTGTGCGGGGTCTCTGGTGGCTGTGCGGGATCCTGGGTCCTTCATCCCTGTGCGGGGTCCATAGTGGCTGTATATACGGGTGTGTGTGGGGGGGCTGACATACATGCAGGTGTGGGGGGGCTGACATATATACAGGATTGAGGGGGGCTGAGTGCGTACAGGTGAGGTGGCCAGTGAGCGGATTTGGTAGGATGGCCCACTGGGCAAGCCCTGGGGAATGTTGGTGGTCAGGCACGGGGTGGGGGCCAGGCCCAAAGCTGTGTAAGGGGCCCAAAAATTTCTGATGGCTGCCCTGTGTATATGTAGCGCACTACTCCCTTGGGAGTTGCTTAGTATTTCATACAGTACTGCTAACATACCTCCTTTCTTCCACCCCACAGGATTCACAACAGACAGAGTCAATAAAGGTTGAACAGATAACTTTTATTCCTTCTGCTGCCGTCCAAGTGTAATGGTGATTATGGGAAATATGAGCTGCCTCCTCCTTCTAGTTCCTCTGAGTAGCTAGATACCTTTCCCTTAACCAACTTACCAGTGCCCCTCTGAAAAGCACCTTGATAATTGGATGCTGGAAGTCCCAGGCCTCATCTGCCCATCTTGCCTCCTCCCCAGGCCAATTCAGGAAAGTCCGGATGATATCCCGATCTACTCCATCCGCTTTGAAGCTACTTTCCCCTTCTTAAAAATAGGACCATCCCAGCAGGGATGCCTGGTTTATTCCCCAGGGTTTCTCAGGTGCCTTGCTGTGCTTAGACCATCCAGCGCTGGGGCCTCTGAAACCTCAGGCCTTTCCGGTTAGGTTCCTGCTTTCCAGCACTGGGGCCTCTGAAACCCCAGGCCTTCAAGCCTGCTACTTGGAGTTACATTGGCAGTTTCTCTGGACTTAGTTTCTTCTCATCCTTCCCAGGAAGCATGTGACCTCAGTATATGTATCAATCCTGCCCCTGCCCATACAAATTAATGATTGGGCCAGGGCCAAATACACTGCCTGCACTCCAGTCTCTCTCCCTTTACTGCTGTAGGTCGGCTGGCACCTGTAACACTACACTGTCCACTATATTACACTGTCCACTATACTATACTGACTGACCACTATACTACACTGTTCTCTCTCTATCTCTCCTCCCCCGGTGTCAGAAACCATGAATCAGACTGAGACAGAAGTACAATTAAATCACACTTGTTTATGAATAAAAATAAAAAGGTAAATAGAAAAAGCGTAGTCAAGCATAGCTAGTAACCAGATCGGGTAGTAAGCCAGTCCAAAGTTCAATAACCAGATCGGGTAATCAGCCAGGCCTGAAGTCAGGGATCCAAGTAGAGCAACTGGAAGCAGAATAAGGAGCCAGGAGGGATGTCAGAAAGCCAGTCTTGAAACAAACCACAGGTTCCTTGTGATGTGACCAACGCAAAGGCAGAGTTGAAGTGAGCTGGAAGGCTTTAAGTAGGCAGGTCAGACGAGCATCATTGGGAACAGCTGGTAACTGTGGAGAGAGAAGAGAGCTGGCAATTAGCCGACAGCTGAGTGGTCAGCCCAGAGAAGGAAGGGCTAAGCCAGCCCTGACAGTACCCCCTCCTCAATGACCCCTCTCCCTCGGAGGGCCACCGGGCTTGAGGGGAAACCGTCTATGGAACTCGTGGAGGAGGACAGGGGCATGTACGTCAGAGGATGAAACCCAGGAGCGTTCCTCCGGACCATACCCTTTCCAATGCACTAGATACTGTATGCGCCCACAGAACCTATGGGAGTCATCAATGGATTGTACCTCATACTACTCATGGTTCTCAACCTGAATAGGGTAAGGACGTGGCACTGAGGTGGTAAATCGGTTACAGACCAACGGTTTCAATAAGGAGACATGAAACACATTTGAGATGCGCATACTAGGAAGAAGGTCCAACGCGTAAGCCACTGGGTTAATCCTGCGAAGGATACGGAAAGGCTCAATAAACCGAGGTGCAAACTTCAGTGAGGGAACACGAAGCCGGAGGTTGCGAGATGACAGCCAGACCCTGTCCCCAACCTGGTAGGAAGTTGCAGACAGGCGTCTGCGGTCAGCATGGAGTCTGTACCTATCATTAGCATGACACAAAGCCTCCTGGACTTGTACCCAAGTGGAACGAAGACCACGGAGATGCTCCTCTAATGCAGGAACAAACGAGTCAGGCAACATGGAAGGTTGGAAACCATAATTCGCCATAAATGGAGACAATCGGGAGGCAGAATTCAAGGCACTGTTGTGAGCAAACTCTGCCCAAGGTAATAGGTCAGACCAGTTGTTATGATGGTCAGAAATATAGCAACGTAGGAATTGCTCCATGGACTGATTGGCTCGTTCTGCGGTCCCATTAGACTGCGGGTGATACGCAGAAGAGAACACAAGCTGGATTCCCAACTGTGCACAAAAGGCTCACCAGAATCAGGAGACAAACTGAATGCCCCTGTCCGAGACAATCACCTTGGGTAGCCCATGTAAGTGAAAGATCTCCCGAGCAAAAATGGAAGCCAGTTCTTTAGAGGTGGGCAACTTCTTAAGTGGAATACAATGACACATCTTTGAGAACCGGTCAACCACCATAAGGATAACAGTGTTGCCTTGGGAGTTGGGCAACTCCACAATGAAATCCATAGACAGGTGAGTCCAGGGCCTCTCTCCATTGGGTAGGGGTTGTAGGAGGCCCACTGGAAGGTGTCGTGGAGTCTTACTCTGAGCACACACGGGACAGGCAGCTACAAAGGCAGTGACATCAGCCCGTAGACTAGGCCACCAGAATTGTTGGGAAATGGCCCAAATGAGTTGATTCTTCCCAGGATGGCCAATGGTAAGAGAATGGTAAGTCTGGAGCACAGCAGTACGGAGACTCTCTGGGACAAAGCAGCGTTCACAAGGTTTATCAGGAGGAGCATGGACCTGAGCAGCAAGAATTTTGTCACCCAAAGGAGAAGTAAGACTAGTGCGAACCGTAGCCAAGATAGGATCAGGAGGAATCATAGGAACCGGAACCGACTCCGACTTGGAAGTGGAGGATAATTGTCATGACAAGGCATCAGCCCTTACATTCTTAGTACCAGGTAAGAATGAGACAATGTAATTAAAGCTCGACAAGAAAAGAGCCCATCGCACCCTTCTGGGAGAGAGTCGCTTAGCCTCAGACAAGAATGTAAGATTCTTATGGTCAGTAAGAATAAGAACGGGCACAGTGGTACCTTCAAGGAGATGTCTCCATTCTTTCAGGGCTAAAATTATCGCCAACATCTCTCTGTCACCAATCTCATAATAGCACTCAGCAGGTGACAATTTCTTGGAAAAGTAGCCACACGGATGCGTAGTGCTCTCAGAGTTAGGGCGTTGAGACAGAAGGGCGCCAATTCCAGTCTCAGAAGCATCAACTTCTAGGATAAAAGGCAACGTAGGATCAGGATGTGCCAACACAGGAGCAGAAACAAAGGCAGCCTTGAGAGTCTCAAAGGCCTTAATGGACTCCGGAGACCAACTCTGTGGGTTACCGTCCTTTCTGGTCATATCAGTCAGAGGCTTGGCCAGAGATGAGAAGTTACGAATAAACTTCCAATAGTAGTTGGCAAAGCCCAGGAAACGCTGCAGAGGATGTAAACCCACAGGTCGAGGCCAGTGTAGGACCGACGAAAGTTTCTCTGGGTCCATCGAAAAACCAGCAGTGGAAATGACATAGCCCAGGAATGTAACCTGTTCACGATGGAACTCGCACTTCTCTAGTTTACAATAGAGATTATTCTCTCTTAGTTTCTGAAGCACACGACAGACATCTGTGTGGTGGCTCTCCAGGGACTTGGAAAATATGAGGATATCATCGAGATAAACCACCACACACAACTACAACAAATCTCGGAGGACATCGTTAATAAATTCCTGGAAAACTGCCGGGTGTTACAAAGGCCAAAAGGCATTACCAGGTATTCATAATGGCCTGTTCTGGTATTAAACTCGTCGCCCTCCTTAATGCGCACGAGATTGTATGCCCCTCTTAAGTCAAGCTTCGTGAAAACCATTGCTTCCTTGAGGCGGTCAAATAATTCTGTAATCGATGAAATCGGTTAGGCATTCTTAATCGTGACATGATTGAGACTCCTATAATCTATACAAGGTCTCAGTTCACTGCTCTTCTTTTTCACAAAGAAGAAACCAGGACCCGCAGGAGACGAGGATTTGCGGATGAAACTTTGAGAAAGTGCATCAGCAACATACTCCTCCATGACCTTATCCTCCAAGACCGACAAAGGGTAAACCCGGCCACGAGGAGGTATGGAACCAGGTTGAAGGTCAATTGTGCAATCATAATACTGGTGTGGAGGCAAACTACTGGCTTGACCTTTATCAAAGACATTGCCAAAATCACGGTACTCCTCCAGCAGGGAGGGGAGTGAAGAGGTGCACAGGACCTTGGATACCTTCAGGAAGCATGTCTCACTGCTTTGTGGTGACCAGGAGAGAACCTCAGCACGGAGCCAATCAAAAGAGGGGTTGTGCCTCTGTAACTAAGGATAACCAATAACCAGCGGAAACCTGGGTGAGGAAATAACTTGGAATTGGATTATCTCATGGTGAAGAGCCCCTACGGCCATGGACAACAGAACCGTCTCATGAGTCACATGGGCAGGCTGTAAAGGTCTCCCGTCAAGAGCCTCAATAGCAAGTGGAGTGTCACGCAGCTGCAGCGGAATCGAGTGCTGCGAAACAAATGCAGCATCAATGAACAGGCCTGCAGCCCCAGAGTCGATTAGAGCCTGTATCTCGATGGACGACTCAGCCCAAGAAAGGGTGACCAAAACCAGGGGCTTATCCTTCTGGATAACTGGGGACGAAACACCGCCACCTAAGGTCTGTCCATGACAGGACCTCAAGGTTCGGGCGTTCCCTGGACGGGTAGGACAATACTTCAAAAAATGACCTGCCTGGCCACAATAAAGGCACAATCTCTCCCTCCTCCTAAAGGCTCTCTCATCCGCAGAGAGACGCGTGAAGCCCAGGTGCATGGGTTCATCTTCACTGACCAACTCGGTACCAGGAGGCATGGGAGGTGAGGGAGGCATGGGACGCAGCAGCAGGGACGGCCTGTGACTCAGGTTGTACCGGAGCAGCCATGCAGTGATCTTGTTCATCCAATCTGGAAAAAGTATTACCAACAAGTGGATTGACTGTATCTTCTGAATTCATGGCCTTCGCGTACTGTCAGAAACCATGAATCAGACTGAGACAGAAGTACAATTAAATCACACTTGTTTATTAATAAAAATAAAAAGGTAAATAGAAAAAGCGTAGTCAAGCATAGCCAGAGTCCAGTAACCAGATTGGGTAGTAAGCCAGTCCAAAGTTCAATAACCAGATCGGGTAATCAGCCAGGCCTGAAGTCAGGGATCCAAGTAGAGCAACTGGAAGCAGGATAAGGAGCCAGGAGGGATGTCAGCAAGCCAGTCTTGAAACAAATCGCAGGAGATGGTTCCTTGTGATGTGACCAACGCAAAGGCAGAGGTGAAGTGAGCTGGATGGCTTTAAATAGACAGGTCAGACGTGCATCATCGGGAACAGCTGCTAACTGTGGAGAGAGAAAGAGCTGGCAATTAGCCGACAGCTGAGCGACCATCCCAGAGAAGGAAGGGCTAAGCCAACCCTTACACCCGGCCAGTAACACGACTCTCACTCACCTTCTTCTTGTCCACGGTCCTGACCTGCATTGGTCCGGAGGATAGGAGGAAGAAAAGAGTCTCCTCAGAAGACAGTGGTTGAGGCGGCTCACATTTTTTCTTGTCTCCCCCGCGCTCTGACTGCTGCCATGTTCAGTGTCCGGCACACTGCAATTGGGCGTATGGGGGGTCACGTACGGAGGCGGGACTTCAGGAGCAACCGGAGGACAGGACAGCCCTACGCCTAACATGACCCCTATACGCCCAATCACAGGGCACCGAACACAGAACATGGTGGCCGGAGTGAGGGGGACACAGGAATGTAAAATTAGGAGGAGGCAGCCAGTGACACATACTGGCGCCCCCCTAAATGTCGCGCCCAGGGCCACGGCATCCCCTGCACCCCCCACCCGACGCCACTGCTGCTTTCCAACAGTGGGGCCTTTGAAACCCCAGGCCTTCAAGCCTGCTCCTTGGAGTTACATTTTGGCTGTTTCTCTGGACTCAGTTTCTTCCTATCCTTCCCAGGAAGCATGTAACCTCAGTATATATATATATCAATCCTGCCCCTGCCCATACAAATTAATGATTGGGCCAGGGCCATATACACTACCTGCACTCTAGTCTCTGACCCGCCTCCTTTCCAGAACATTGTTAGAGAAAGCAAGGGAGGGTTTTCCAGGGCAGAGTACAGGTGGTCACACCCCCTCTATTCTACTACTCCTCCCCAAACCAAATTAAACAACCAGGCCTAAACAAGCAGGGAAAAGCACTGGCAATTTTACCTACCGTATTTATCGGCGTATAACGCGCACCCTTTTCCCCTTAAACTCGGGGGAAAAGTGTGGGTGCATGTTATACGCCGATCTCCACTGTCTATGAGCCAAAAAATACAGCGTGGCGCTGAAAAAGACCGGGTGGCGCCAAAAAAGACAGAGCGCTGCCGAAAAAGACTGAACCGAGTGCTCGGCTCCACTCGCCGTCCTGCCTTCCTGCTGTCTCTGGAGCAAACGCTGCCAAAAAAGACTGAGCCGACTGTACTGTGTACTCAGCTCGGCTCCGCTAGCAGTCCCACCCAGACTGGGCGGGACTGCGAGACGAGTGGAGCTGAGTACACAGGCTCTGTCTATCTCGGCGGCGGGAAATTTAAACACTGGGCAAATTTAAACACTGGGCAAGGCTGCAAATGGCCCTGGGCAAGGCTGCAAGGCTGCAAATCAGACTGAGCAAGGCTGCAAGAGCAATGCTGCAAATGACACTGAGCAAGGCTGCAAATGGCACTAAGCAAGGCTGCAAGGGCAACGCTGCAAATGACACTGAGCAAGGCTGCAAGGGCAATGCTGCAAATGGCACTGAGCAAGGCTGCAAGGGCAAGGCTGCAAATGGCACTGATCATTGTGCAATAATGGACAAGGCTGCAGATGGACACTGATAAGGCTGCATTGATGAGCATTTAAATGTAAGTTTTTTTTCCCTTAACCACTTCAATACCGGGCACTTAAACACCTTCCTGCCCAGACCAATTTTGAGCTTTCAGCGCTGTCGCACTTTGAATGACAATTGCGCGGTCATGCTACACTGTACCCAAATGAAATTTTTATCATTTTTTTCCCACAAATAGAGCTTTCTTTTGGTGGTATTTCATCACCTCTACGGTTTTTATTTTTTGCGCTACAAATAAAAAAATACCGAAAATTTTGAAAAAAAAATGTTTTTTTTGTTTCAGTTTCAAAACTTTGTAAATAAGTACGTTTTCTCCTTCACTGATGGGCACTGATGGGGCTACACTGATGGGCACTGATAAGGCGGCACTAATGGGCACCAATGTGGCACCAATGAAGTGGCACTGATAGGCGGCACTGATAGGCGGCACTGATGGGCGACACGGATGGGCGACATGGACGGACACTGATAGGTGGCACAAATTGGCACTGATAGCTGGCACGGATGGGCGGCACGAATGGGCGGCACGGATGGGCACAGGTGGGCATGGATAGGCGGCACAGGTGGGCATGGATAGGCGGCACAGGTGGGCATGGATAGGCGGCACAGGTGGGCACTCATAGGCGGCACAGGTGGGAACTCATAGGCGGCACAGGTGAGCACTCAGGCGGCACAGGTGGGCACTCATAGGCGGTACAGGTGGGCACTCATAGGCGGCATCGGTGTATAGTAATGGATGCCAATCAGTGCCAAACAATAATGCATGCCAATCAGTGATGCCCATTGTGGGCACTGATTGGCATCCATTATGGGCACTGATTGGCACCCATTGTGTTGACTGGCATCCCTGGTGGTCTAGGGAGGATTATGACCTTTATTACCTTTTCCCTGGTGGTCTGGTGGCGTCCCTGGTGGTCCAGTGTGGGCATCTTCGGGGGGGCTGTGCTGATAATCGATCAGCACAGACCCCCCTGTCAGAGGAGCAGCCGATCGGCTCTCCTCTACTCGCGTCTGACAGACGCGAGTGAGGGAAAGCCGATCACCGGCTCTTCCCATTTACACTGTGATCAGCCGTGATTGGACACGGCTGATCACATGGTAAAGAGTCTCCGTTGGAGACTCTTTACCGAGATCGTAGTTGCAGGGTGTCAGACTGACACCCCGCAACAACGATCGCCGCGATGCGCGCCCCCGGGGGCGCGCAGCGGCTCATAATCCTGATCACGTCATATGACGTCCGGTCAGGATTATGAAACCACTTTGCCACCGTCAATTGCCTATAGGGCGGGCGGCAAGTGGTTAAACTTCCCTCCTAAAAGTTTTATTCCTTAAAATGCCCTCCTAAACTTGGGGTGCGTGTTATACGCCGTTAAATACGGTAACTCTTACCTATTAGCACCCACCTAAAGGTGGTGGGCGCTACACACACACACACACACACACACACACATATAGTTACATAGTTGATCAGGTTGAAAAAGTCCATCCAGTTCAACCTTAAAAACAATAAATAAATAAAATAGAACATATTGTACAATCCAATATACCCATTTTTATACCCATAGTTGATCCAGAGGAAGGCAAAAAACCCCAGCAGAGCATGCTCCAATTTGCAACAGGAGGGGAAAAAAAATTCCTTCCTGATCTCCCAAGAGGCAATCGGATTTTCCCTGGATCAACTTACCTATAAATGTTAGTACCCAGTTATATTATGTACATTCAGGAAAGTATCCAGGCCTTTCTTAAATCAATCTACTGAGCAGGCCAGAACCACCTCTGGCGGGAGTCTATTCCACATTTTCACAGCTCTTACTGTGAAGAAACCTTTCCGTATTTGAAGATGAAATCTCTTTAAAGAGTAAAGAGTGCCCCCGTGTCCTCTAGCTTGACCGTTAAGAGAATAACTCAACACCAAGTTCACTATATGGACCCCTTATATATTTGAACATGTTGATCATATTCTTCTCAAGAGAGAATAAATTCAGTTCCTCAAATCTTTCCTCATAGCTGAGCTCCTCCATGCATCTTATCAGTTTGGTTGCCCTTCTCTACACTTTCTCCAGTTCCCCGATATCCTTTTTGAGAACTGGCGTCCAAAACTGAACTGCGTATTCCAGGTAAGGTCTTACTAATGATTTGAACAGGGGCAAAATGATATCTCTCTCTCTGGAGTCCATACCTCTCTTAATGCAAAAAAAGGACTTTGCTCGCTTTGGAAACCGCAGCTTAGCATTGCATGCTATGATTGAGCTTATGATCTACCAAAACCCCCAGATCCTTCTCCACCATGGATTCCCTAAGTTGTACTCCCCCTAAAATGTATAATGCATGCATATTCTTAGCCCCTAAGTGCATAACTTTACATTTCTCAACATTAAACCTCATCTGCCACATAGTCGCCTAATTAGACAGTACATTGAGGTTGGCTTGTAAATTGGAGACATCCTGTAAGGATGTTATTCCACTGCATAGCTTGGTGTCATCTGCAAAGACAGAAATGCTACTTTTGGTCCCAGACCTAATATCATTTATAAAGATATTAAAAAATAAGGGTCCCAGCACTGAACCTTGGGGTACACCACACACACACACACACACATATATCAGAGTCTCCAGAGAGCCCACCCTTACATCAGGGTCCCAAGAGAGACCCCCTTACATCAGTGTCCCCAGAGAGCCCCCCACATCAGGGTCCCCAGAGAGCCTCCCTAATTAGATCAGGGTCCCCAGAGAGCCTCCCCTTACATCAGGGTCCCCAGAGAGCCCCCCCTTATACCAGGGAGCCCCCCTTTACATTAGGATCACCAGAGAGCCTCCCCTTACAGCAGGATCCCCAGAGAGCCTCCTCTTACATCAGGGTCCCCAAAGAGCCTCCCTTACAGCAGGATCCCCAGAGAGCCTCCCCTTACATCAGGGTCCTCAAAGAGCCTCCCTTACAGGGGGATCCCCAGTGAGCCTCCCCCTACATCAGGGTCCTCAGAGAGCTTCCCCTTACATCAGGGTCCCAGTGAGCCTCCCCTTACATCAGGGTTCCCAGTGTGCCTCCCCCTACATCAGGGTCCCCAGAGAGCCTCCCCCTACATCAGGGTCCCCAGAGAGCCTCCCCCTACATCAGGGTCCCCAGAGAGCCTCTCCCTACATCAGGGACCCCAGAGAGCCTCCCCTTACATCAGGGTTCCCAGTGAGCCTCCCCCTTACATCAAGGTCCCCAGAGAGGCTCCCCTTACATCAGTGTCCCCAGAGAGCCTCTCTTTACATCAGAGTCCCCAGAGAGCCTCCCCTTAAACCAAGGAGCCCCTCTTTACATCAGGGTCCCCAGAGAGCCCCCCTTTACATCAGGGTCCCCAGAGAGCCTCCTCTTACATCAGGGTCCCCAGAGAGCCTCACCTTACATTAGGGTCACCAGAGAGCCTCCCCCTACATCAGGGTCCCTAGAGAGCCTCCCCTTACATCAGAGTCCCCAGAGAGCCTCCCCCTTACATTAGGATCTCCAGAGAGCCCCCCCTTTACATCAGGGTCCCCAGAGAGCCCCCTTTACATCAGGAGTATGCAGACTCTGAAAAAAAGGGGAGACAGAGAGAGATTTTCCAGCAGCACCTTATTCTTCCACTGCAGCCACGGCTGCTCTCCTGCTGCTGTCCTCAGGCATAATCACAGGGTGACTCTGCAGGCCAGCCACCAGATTAGTGGGTGGTGCCATGCTGGCCAGATACAAAGAGCAATCCAGCACCATGGCCATTGGCCGGTCTTCGGCTGCTGCTGGCTTCAGGCATATCACTACACACCGAAAGAGAAGGCATCACATCGGCAAGTGTAGGCAGGTGACCTACAGACTGGGGGCTATGTGCCCCAGATTTGGAGCTATAGCCTCAGTAGCCACCCCCTAGCAACGCCACTGTATAATACATTAGATAGATAGTTAGGATGTGATGCCATTATGTAATATCATTGCTTTATTGCATTTTCATCTGTTTTTGTGTGGAATGCCACACGTATTTGTACTCAAACTTTAACCCTTTCCTTTACCCTTTCCCATCAACTCTTTGCCAGGACATCCACTTTCAGGCTTGAGAGCAAATCTTTTTTTTTTTTTGCAGTCTCCTTGGCAGGGGGTGAGTGTAGCGCCCTCGCCATAGAATAGGGCTACAGGTATATTTAGTGGTGCCGGGTTGCAGCCAGCCTGGCTAATTTGTAATGTTTAGTGATTACATGACTAATTCCATTCAATTGTGCCTTCTCTCTTTTGTCAGTAGGTGGCACTGTTGCCTTTGACATTAGCATGATGAGCTACAGTACATTTCAGTTATGGATAAACATACTTTTCTCAGCCAATCATATTTTCTGCGATGCATGCTGGGAAAAGCTATTTAATGTAAAGAATTCAGGTGGTCAGTCAGTCTTCCCACACAGGGCTTCGGCCTGGGTAAATGTGTATAGAGCTCCTAGCTGCTAGGCCTGAAGCCTATCCAGGTGGCTGCCGGCTGCTAGGCCTGTCTGAGGCCTATCTGGGTGTTAAAGTTTATTCAGAGGAAAGCCTACCAAAGATCCGGAAATTATTCTAGAGGAATGGAGTTCTATGGAAGCACCAGAGGGGACTTTTCATGAGTTGGAGGCTATGAAATGGCTGGGCGGACTTCAAGAGAACTCATCCAAGGGAATCAGTGTATGAAGCAGTGAGTAACGTTCAGTTACTAGAGAAGACAGTCTGTCCTACAAAATACAGATGTGCTTGTTCAGCTTAAAGTCTCTTATTCCTGTACTGCCGTCTACTTTACTTCAACTATCTGCCAATCTGCCTGCCTGTTAAGCGTGTCCTGTGCCCAACCCCCTCTCTCACATTTTTCCTGTTCTGAGAAATAAACTTCTCTTTTGCTTAAGCATAAAAGTGACTGGCATCCATGTTCTTTCTTGTACATCACCCACCATGCCCACAAGCCTGCACCCTGAGAATGTATGTCAGCCATCCCTACCCCCGGTAGCCACCATCAGGCTCCTGGAAAATTGGGGTAGGCGCTACGCATTATTTTTTTTGTAATGGACCTATAAAGCTTTGCGCCCACAATCAGCAGATTGTGGGTGTCATGCCACGGTCCTGCAGACTGTCTTTGTATCTGTCTGGCCATTTCGTTTTAGCTAGGCAGTTACACTGTCACAGGAAGACTAATGGCTTGTACACACGGTCGGACATTCCGACCACAAAATCCGTTGGATTTTTCTGACGGATTTTGTCCAAAACTGGTGTTGCATACACACGGTCGGACAAAGCTGGCGGAAAATCCGATCGTTTGGAACGTTGTGACGTTCGTTGCATACGACGGGACTACATAGAGGCTAGTAGCCAATAGCTTTGGTTTTGTAATTTGATTTGAGCATGAGTGGCACTTTGTCCATCGGAATTCTCTACAAACGATCGAAAAAAGTCCGATCAGATTTTTTATCGGAAAATTTTAGATCCTGCTCTCAAATTTTTTCCATCTGAATTTCTGACGGAGAAAGACTGATAGAGCCCACACACGATCGGATTTTCTGACAATATAATCCAATCGGACCTTTTCTGACAGTGTGTACAGGGCATAAGGCTGGGTTCACACCTTCAACGGATTTGGCTTGCATCAGGGGTCTGGTGCGTCCCTGTTCTCCATTTCAGGGATGAATCTGGGGACGAATTCAGCCCTGAAATGGAGCCAAAGATGCACAGCGTTCCTGTGCAAGCTGCTCCACAGTCGCAATGAAGATATGTGAATCAGCTCTACTGTCATGCAAATTGGATGCAATGAAACCCGCATCAAATTCGCATCGGTGTGAACCCAGCATTAATGAACTACCACAGCATTCAACAGCGCCGTTGCAGTTCACTGAGAGTTCAGCCGACAGCCCAAAGGTAGTTTTCTCATTCGCAGTGTTCTGTGAATGGAAAACGCGTCTAAATGAGCTGAACCCAGCATGGCTGCGTTTTTTTTTTGCAGATTGTGACAGCTAGCGGGGGTGATCCCAGTAGATTCCCCGCTAGCTGCCAGAACAGGGGTGTGGGGGCCGATGCATCTGTAACATGTTACAAAAGGTGAACATGTCCTTTAACTCTGCTACACCCTGTCTAAAAGTAGGGGGAAAAACATTTTGGCTTACCTCACAATGTAGCTATATGTAAACAAAAAACACTGCGCAAAAAAAAATATATAAAAGAGGAAGCTGCCAACACGCTAAAAGTGGGATTTTTTAGCTATAAAAACGTCAAAGATGTAAAGTGTAGGCGCTAAACATATATTACTGTGATGATCAGGGGAATTTAACCCAGAAAAACAAACAGGAAAACAAAACGCATAAAATAGTGAACAATATATGTGCAAAAAGACAAAAGTATATATAAAGAGTATCAATGTGAATATATCTTACTTGTAAACCCTGACCCCAAATCTGAGGATAACATCTTACAAGAAACAAAAGAATGTATAAACAATCAAGTCCATGTGTTATGCCGCGTACACACGATCAAACAAGCGAGTGGAAAAGTCCGGCAAACTCAAGTCCGCCAAACAATCCCCCCGTGTGTAGCCTCCGGGATACTTTTTTGACCCGAAAGTACGGCGGACTTAGAATGTAATTTTACACTCCAATCTCCACTCGCATTTCGGCGGACAATCCGGCCGTGTGTATGCCAGTCCGCCGTACTTTTGAAATTAACTGACTTTTCCCGCCCGGAGAAAAGTCCGCTCATTTCGAGCGGGTCTCCAGGTAGGCGGGGCCCGCGAAGGAGACGTCGCTGGCCCCGCCGCCAGGTATGGACTTAAAGGGGAACCCCAACGCCGTAAAAAAACGGCGGGGGGGGTCCCCCCAAAGTCCATAACAGAACCTTGTCTGAGCACGCTACCCGGCCAGCCAGGAAAGGAGGGGCGAGCGAGCGCCCCCCCTCCTGAGCCGTACCAGGCCACGTGCCCTCAACATGGGGGGTGCCTTGGGGAAGGGGGGGCCGCGCGGCCCCCCCACCCCAAAGCACCTTGTCCCCATGTTGATGAGGACAAGGGCCTCTTCCCGACAACCCTGGCCGTTGGTAGTCGGGGTCTGCGGGTGGGGGGCTTATCGGAATCCGGGAGCCCCCTTTAATAAGGGGGCCCCCGGATACCAGCCCCCCACCCTATGTGAATGAGTATGGGGTACAATGTACCCCTACCCATTCACCTGTAAAATAAAGTACAAAAAAAAACACAACACACAAGATAAAATAATTTATTGCACAGCTCCGGGGGTCTTCTTGCCGGACTCCTCCGCTATCTTCTTGTAGCTCTTTTACTAGCGGAGGAGCCCGGTTTCTTCATCGTCGCCGCGGCCTCTTCTTCCGACTTCGGGGGTCTTGTCCCCCTCTTCGGTTCTTCTGCCGGGCCACCGTGCCTTCTTATAGCTCTTTTACAGGCGGTGGCCCGGTCTTCTGTCGCCGCCGCCGCCGCCTTCCGTTCTTCTTCTTCTTCTTCTCCTGGAGATGTTGACTCGACGTTCTCTCCGGCCGCAATGCCAGGGACGCGCTGCGCTGCGACTTATATAGGGACAAGGGGCGGTGTCACATGGGTTGATGTCACATGGGTTGGTCACGTGGGTTGATGTCACATGGCGACAGTCCCAGCATCCTCTGGGACTGTGACATCGTAAGGGGCGGGGTCACCATGTGGCACCAACCCATGTGACATCAACCCATGTGACACCGCCCCTTGTCCCTATATAAGTCGCAGCGCAGCACGTCCCTGGCATTGCGGCCGGAGAGAACATCGAGTCAACATCTCCAGGAGAAGAAGAAGAAGAAGAACGGAAGGCGGCGGCGGCGACAGAAGACCGGGCCATCGCCTGTAAAAGAGCTATAAGAAGGCGCGGTGGCCCGGCAGAAGAACCGAAGAGAGGGACAAGACCCCAAAAGTCGGAAGAAGAGGCCGCGGCGACGAAGAAGAATGCCAGGCTCCTCCGCTAGTAAAAGAGCTACAAGAAGATAGTGGAGGAGTCCGGCGAGAAGACCCCCGGAGCTGTGCAATAAATTATTTTATCTTGTGTGTTGTGTTTTTTTTTTGTACTTTATTTTACAGGTGAATGGGTAGGGGTACATTGTACCCCATACTCATTCA
Organism: Lithobates pipiens; assembly: GCF_037356315.1. Classification (NCBI taxonomy): domain Eukaryota; kingdom Metazoa; phylum Chordata; class Amphibia; order Anura; family Ranidae; genus Lithobates; species Lithobates pipiens. Next base: position 94,710,035 of record NW_027507787.1, read on the forward strand.
CATAGGGTGGGGGGCTGGTATCCGGGGGCCCCCTTATTAAAGGGGGCTCCCAGATTCCGATAAGCCCCCCGCCCGCAGACCCCGACAACCAACGGCCAGGGTTGTCGGGAAGAGGCCCTTGTCCTCATCAACATGGGGACAAGGTGCTTTGGGGTGGGGGGGCCGTGCGGCCCCCCTTCCCCAAGGCACCCCCCATGTTGAGGGCACGCGGCCTGGTATGGCTCAGGAGGGGGGGGGGGCGCTCACTCACCCCTCCTTTCCTGGCCGGCCGGGTAGCGTGCTCGGACAAGGGTCTGTTGTGGACTTTGGGGGAACCCCACGCTGATTTTTTTCGCCGTTGGGGTTCCCCTTTAAGTCCATACCAGGCGGAGGGGCGAGCGACGTCTCCTTCGCGGGCCCCGCCTACCTGGAGACGCGCTCGAAATGAGCAGACTTTCCTCCGCGTGTGTGGGCGAGTCCGTTCATTTCAAAAGTAGGGCGGATACAAGGGCAGACTTAGTACGCCGTATTAGTCCGCTGAAAAAGTGCCGTGTGTGGGCAAGTAGCCCGTTCGGAAAGTCCGACGGCCAGTCTGGCGGGAAGTCCGCCAGACTAAGTACGTCAGACAGATGGCTACGTGTGTACGCGGCTTTAGTGAACGTGGATGTACGAAAAAAAGAAAATATACAAACAATCAAGTCCATATAATACTAAACGTGGATGTGCAGATATGAATCCAACTAGTTGTAGTGAAGGCGACAAATCCTAATGTGGTGTAACCATAGGCAATTTCACCGTCATGCAATTCCCACCACCTTACGAAGCAAAGGCTTACCGGAAAAAAATGACCCGGATAGACTTATGTCTAGGGGGTCAGAAATGGCCTCGAAATTCCAACTACTGAGGCATTGGATACAACGTTCAATATTTCCATGGATCACAGGATGGGTGGTCTTTGCGGTGTGGTAGACTATATATGGTCACCGTTTTTTAGAGAGACAACTCCGGCATCAACTCGGACATAGGGGATGGAAAGATAAAGCCAAAATAGTGTAATAAAGTTTTTTTTAAAAACCTTTTTTAATAAAAATAAAATATTACACTCACATTTCCATAGTTGTAAATAGACATGTCAAAAGAAATAAGCAGTGGTAGAGTCTTCCCGGACGCGTTTCGACCTATGGGTTTTTTTTTTCAGATTTTTTATCGGAAAATTTTAGATCCTGCTCTCAAATTTTTTCCATCTGAATTTCTGACGGAAAAAGTCTGATATAGCCCACACACGATCAGATTTTCTGACAATATAATCCAATCGGACCTTTTCTGACAGTGTGTACAGGGCATAAGGCTGGGTTCACACCTTCAACGGATTTGGCTTGCATCAGGGGTCTGGTGCGTCCCTGTTCTCCATTTCAGGGATGAATCAGGGGACGAATTCGGCCCTGAAATGGAGCCAAAGATGCACAGCATTCCTGTGCAAGCTGCTCCACAGTCGCAATGAAGATATGTGAATCAGCTCTACTGTCATGTGAATTGGATGCAATAAAACCCGCATCAAATTTGCATCGGTGTGAACCCAGCATTAATGAACTACCACAGCATTCAACAGCGCCGTGGTAGTTCACTGAGAGTTCAGCCAACAGCCCAAAGGTAGTTTTCTCATTCGCAGTGTTCTGTGAATGGAAAACGCGTCTAAATGAGCTGAACCCAGCATGGCTGCTTTTTTTTTGTTGCAGATTGTGACAGCTAGTGGGGGTGATCCCAGTAGATTCCCCGCTAGCTGCCAGAACAGGGGAGTGGGGGCTGATGCATCTGTAACATGTTACAAAAGGTGAACATGTCCTTTAACTCTGCTACACCCTGTCTAAAAGTAGGGGGAAAAACATTTTAGCTTACCTCACAATGTAAATAGAGGATTGTGAAACATGAAGAGATTTCATTTGAACTTTGACAGTTTTGAAAGCGATATAATCATTTCTCAATATTGTTTTTTTACTGCTCTTCCTTGTTGACCTGTAAGCTCAGTTTATTCAATGAATGTCATGTCTAATTGTTTACTTTAGAAGGTGTTGCCTGTTACTCTTATGGCGCATGGGAAAAAAAAACGATCATGTCCCTACTTGTTTAGACTAAAGGAGAACTTTAAGAACAACATTGAGCTGCTTTTACAGGCAAAACACAAAATTCCTATAAAAACAGCATTTGTTTAAACCAGGCATGTCCAAAGTCCGGCCCGTGGGCCAATCGCAGGCCGCGTTCTGGTTTTGAATGGCCCGTCCGGTTATTTGGACATATATATCTTTTGTGGCCCCTAACGGTCTCCCAGCGCTGGGGCCACAGTAGATATATGTAAATGCTGGTTTTGTTGGGCTACTGTTACCTTCTTGACCTCTTCTCCCTCTAGGGTTTCCCATGGTAGATGGCCCAAAGAAATGTGGAGACTGACACTGAATCTTCTTTTGGATTATTTATTTGAAACAGAAACAGAGTCTCTCAGTTTAGGGTAGAGGGATAGGAGTAAGTTCAGGTACTTTAGACTGCAAAAATGGAAAGTCTCTTATAGGAAAAATCCAGAGAATAGCAACAGTTTCACAACTGGATTTCACAACCCCCGGATAGACCTCCCCTCACTAGGACTAGCAGCCAGTAGGGTGTTAAGTAAAGACTCTGCCACAGACTTGAGCGTAGGATATTTGAGAAAAAGTCTCTGCCACAGACTTTAGCGTTACTGAGGGATATAGACAAATTTGAAAAGATATCGTACGGTACCGGTATCTCTCAGCCGATCCGGCGATACCGTATGAGTGTAGATCCATGAAGTGTAGTTCAACTAAGCCTCCAGGCTCATTCCGAGAAGCTAGCCTTGCGCACGGCCTTCTCCTGAAGAGTCCTCCCCTGTTGTTTCTCCAGTTGCTGGGCCTCTCCCTTGGATGAGATGGCACCAGACCATCTTTGGATCGATAGGCCCCGAAATCCATTCAGGCCTGTCCCTGCAGATGCTTTGCCTAGGGCCAGCCAGCCCCGAGACTCGAAATGCATGGTTCCGCACCCCAGGCCAGGAGGACCATGGGGCTGGGTCAGGAGGATCACCCTAACCGAAGAGGCAGAAAGTATCCTCCGGAACAGAACCCCGAAGCATGTGATCTCCGTACTTTAAATACCACCTCTCAGAATGCACAGCAGGGGAACACTCCCACTGGGCTGGTTCAGAGAGAACAGTGGCATTCAATACACCCAGCTAGACTTCGTTCTTACTCTTGCTGGCGGTGACAGCGACACCTGCGGTCAAGGAGAACCCAGTGCAACCCAGCTAGACTGGTACTGAAACCAGAAATTTAGAAAATTAGCCCCAAAACCCAACCGTGGTTTCAGGAAAATTAACTTTGAAAAACATATAGCGCCTGCTCGTCAGGAGCCAGCACTACATATATATGTCCAGATGCCTTGGAGGGGACAGGGAGGAGGCGGGACAAGTGTCATGCACACAGGAGAATTTCCTGTTTACACGGCAGCCTCTGTAATAGAAAGTCCCGTCTCCTGCCATTGATCTGTCCATGAAAGGAGGCGGGACTTTCTATTAAAGAGGCCACAGAGAAAACAGGAGTTTCTCCTGTAGCTAATCTTTTGGCGCTCAACGCTCTTACTCGTCCCACCCCCCTTCCTGTCCCCTCCAAGGCTGCAGATGGATGGGAATTAGTCAGGCAGCAGTGATTGCAATGGTGAGTCGGCATTCCTGGCAGTGATGGGGGGGTTACATTCCTGGAAATGGGATGCTGCACTCATGGCAATGATGGGATGCTGCACTCATGGCAAAGATGGGATGCTGCACTCATGGCAATGATGGTGGATGCTGCACTCATGGCAATGATGGTGGATGCTGCACTCATGGCAATGATGGTGGATGCTCCACTAATGGCAATGATGGATGCTGCACTCATGGCAATGATGGTGGATGCTGCACTCATGGCAATGATGGTGGATGCTGCACTCATGGCAATGATGGAGGATGCTGCACTCATGGCAATGATGGTGGATGCTGCACTCATGACAATGGTGTATGCTGCACTCATGACAATGGTGTATGCTGCACTCATGGCAATGGTGTATGCTGCACTCATGGCAATGGTGGATGCTGCACTCATGGCAATGGTGGATGTTGCACTCATGGCAATGGTGGGGCTGCAGATGGGCACTTGTGAGGCTGCAGATTGGCACTGACCCTTATTTTGCTTCACAGTTCTTTATTAAAAATGTAAGGTTTTTTTCTTGAAACTTCCCTCTTAAAGTGAAGGTGCGTGTTATACGCCAATAAATACGGTATATCCAAATAACACGCCTGAGTTCATCTCTTCAGCACACACAGCCACAAAGGCAAGAGAATTCTTGTTGGGCAGTGTATTAATGCTCAGACGAACACACAGACCGAATTTTAATGGTTCAAAAAATATCAGGGAAAATGGTCGGCCCTCGCGCACATTCACTTCATCAAATCTCGCCCTCTTTGAAAAAAGTTTGGACACCCCTGGTTTAAACCATTATGCACGGACTCTAAAGCCCCGTACACACGAGAGGACTTATGTCCGACAGACTTCCGAAGGAGTTCTGCCGGAGTTCTGCCGGAGTTCCGACAGAGTTCTGACGGACTTTTCGACTGAGCGGACTTGGCCACACACAATCACACTAAACTCCGACGGATTCGAATGTGATGACGTACGACTGGACTCGAATAAGGAAGTTCATAGCCAGTAGCCAATAGCTGCCCTAGCGTCGGTTTTAGTCCGTCGAAATAGCATACACACGAGCAAATTTTTCGAAGGGACCGGGTCCGGCGGAGTTCCGTCGGAAAAAATTGAAGCATGTTCCATATTCTAAACTCCGTCAGACTTTGGCGAATCAAAAGTCCGTTGCAGCCCACACACGATCGAATAGTCTGACGGAATCAGTCCGTCGACTTTGGATGTTGAAAAGTCCGCTCGTGTGTATGCGGCATAAAGGTTAGTGGGTATGAATTCTGGAATGTGGGAACTCAGACAGCTGTGTGGACTTCTTAATGCTTGCACTTCCAGAGTCAGCAATGATTCAACCAGCTGGGATGGGCAACAGTGGTGGCTGGTGCTGAATATTTTGGGGGGGCGGCATACAAGTCACCCATCACCCCCCCCCCCAATCGGTCGGTTCGTCTCTTGGTCGGATGCTTGTCCACCCCGCACCAGCCCCACACTTATGCCCTGTACACACGGTCGGACATTCCGACCAAAAAATCCGTCAGATTTTTTCAGACGGATTTTGTCCTAAACTGGTGTTGCATACACACGTTCGGACAAAGTTGTTGGAAAATCCGATTGTTCGGAACATGATGACGTTCGTTCGTTACAACAGGACTACGTTGAGGCTAGTAGCCAATAGCTTTGGTCTCATAATTTGATCTGAGCATACGTGGCACTTTGTTCGATCGACAAACGATCGGAAAAAGTCAGATCGGATTTTTTGTCGGAAAATTTGAGATCCTGCTCTCCAATTTTTTCCGTCGGAATTTCCGACAGAAAAAGTCCGGTAGAGCCCACACACGATCGGATTTTCCGACAATATAATCCGATCGGACCATTTCCATCGGAATTTCCGACTGTCTGTACAGGGCATAACCCAATCTAGCAGCTTTGCTCCTTTCTGCATCTCCTCCTCAGCAGCTTCACCTTGCGTCTCGGGCTTCACGATAGCTTCGTCCTCGGCAGCTTCCCTCCTCCTTCCCTCGGCAGCCAATACGATTGCTTCTCCTTTTGGTTAATGGGGACCCACTTCCTGATTGGCTGGGAGGAGAATTAGGAAGACAATAGCAAATATTAATTCGCTATTGTTACATAACCGGGTGGGCTCAATTCGCTGAGCACTGCGTCCCGAGCCCACCCTTTCTTTATTAAGCTAATTAGAGCCTCAGGTTCTAATAATGTGCTTAAAAAAAAACAATTGAAATCCATGTGTACGGCCCTGCATGTAGATTAGGGGCAGGATGCATAGATTAGGGGGGCGGTGCCCCTGTGCCCCTAATGGATGTGGTCCTTGTTCTATAGAGATTGTTATATAAAGACAGTATTTCTTTTACTGATTGTGCTGAGGTTTATATGTGTCTGTGGGACTTGTACTTGTGGCACAGCAATCAAAGTATATTTACAGGTACAGATGAGCCTGGGTTTTGATTAACCCAGCCCCATAAGCCCCTTCTTTTTGCTATTGTAATCTGGCCACACGCATTGTTTGCCTCATTGCCCTAAAGCACACCTCATTACTTCTTTCCTTTCTTTTCCCACTGGCACTCCTGGGGTCAACCCAGGGGCCCCAGGCGCATGTGGGGCCCTTGTAGCCCCCCCCCCTCAACAGGGGTTTCATGTGTGGCTAGAGCAGGTAATCAGTGCAGCAGGTGGGGGAAATAACTGGAACTGATCTTTTATGGCTCTACTGCAGCAACCTTTACAATTCTATAGTGTATACTACAAAAAAAATTGCCATGCATCTGCGAAAGTGTACGGGTTTGACATGAAGAAAAGGTGGCAACCCTAGCACTCGGCAGTGTTTGATTGCTTGGTTCTCAGCCTTAGAGCCGACGGGGGAGAGATGCAGCATTGGACCGATACTGCATCACCTTGGTAAGAGATATATATATTCATTCTCTCTCTCTCTCTCTCATTATTTATATATATATATATATATATTGTGACTGATGCGATCCCACACTCTGATTGAGTGCTTCCGTCAGTATATCCCGCTTCCTCCAATCTGACTATCAGAGAGATATATTCTCATAGCTGCATTGAATACAAGTCTAGCCGAAAATAGCTTGTAGAATCGTGAATCCTTTATTGGACAGAATCCAGCCTTTTATACACATTTTACACATGGGGTAGATAACGAGGTAGGGCTGCTCATGGATACTCCCCCCTCCCCTATAGCAACAACTTAAAAGACAATTACACAATTAACATGTTAATTAACCCAGCACTTAAGGTAGCCTAGGTGACCAGACAGTCAGTCTCTGCAGGTCGATATGATTAGCTCTTTTAAGGATTGTGTATTGTTCAAAATTACTATCAAGAAAACAGTTTCTCAAAAATGTAAGAAAAAAAAAGATTAATATATCAATACCAAAAAAACAGGGTGAATGTGGACAAAAAAGGGTCCTTGCAGTCAGTGTCTGCGACAGTGCCCCCCCCCCCCCCCGTCCCATAGTCCGGCAGACCCAGCTAGATCCACCACGGGTCAGCTTGGGGCTGTCCGGGTGAGTCTTTATAGTTCAGTTTGTTGGGAAAGTCCATCAGCGTTCCCATTCTGCTTTCCTGGCCGATACTGGATGGTAAAATTGTAAGGCTGCAGGGCCAAGCTCCATCGTAACAAACGTCCATTGTCCCCGGAGACCCGATTAAGCCAGATTAATGGGTTGTGGTCAGTGAACACCTTAAAAGATCGTCCGTAGAGATAAGGTTGGAATTTCTTGAGAGCCCACACCAGTGCCAAACACTCCTTCTCCACGGCTGCATAACCGACTTCCCATAACTGGCTTCCGACTGATGTAGGCCACTGGGTGCTCACTGCCATCGGGTCCTACTTGGCTTAGTACTGCCCCCAGCCCAAATGTAGAGGCATCTGTGTGGACACAAAAACGTATGGTTAGGTGAGGAGCAGCTAGAACAGGAGCTGAAGTTAGTGCATTCTTTAATTGTTGGAAGGCAGCTTCACACTCGGAGGACCACAGTACCTGTCGGGGAAGGTGCTTCTTGGTTAGGTCTGTCAGGGGCTTAGCGATGGAACTATATTGTGGGACAAACTTCCTATAGTATCCAGCTGTGCCGAGGAACGCCAGGACCTGGGTTTTAGTACGGGGGTCGGCCACTTGGCAACGGCCTCAATCTTAGCAGGTTTGGGTCATTGTTGTACACTGCCTACTCGATGTCCAAGGTACTGTACTTCAGACATCCCTATGCTGCATTTCTCTGGCTTAAGGGTTAGTCCTGCAGCCTTGATGCGGTCTAACACGACACCCAGGTGAACCAGATGGTCATCCCAGGTATCACTGTAGATTGCAATGTCGTCCAGATATGCACAAGCATAGTCCTGGAGGCCATTGAGGAGTTGGTCTACCATCCTCTGGAAAGTCGCCAGTGCATTCTTCATCCCAAATGTCATTACTTTAGATTGGTATAGGCCAAATGGGGTAATGAACGCCGATTTCAGAATAGATTCCACATCCAGAGGAATTTGCCAGTACCCTTTGCATAGGTCGAGGGTTGTCAGGAATTTTCCCTGAGCAATGCGATCTAACAGATCATCCACCCTGGGCATAGGGTAAGCATCAGTGGTGCTGCACTAATTTAATCTGTGGCAGTCTACGCAGAAGCGAGTTGTGCCATCCCACTTCGGTACAAGGACCACCGGGGAAGCCCAGGGGCTGCTGGATGGCTCAATGACTCCCAACTCAAGCATCTCCTTAATTTCATGACGCATCCCCTCTCTCACTGTGTCAGGTATCCGGTAAGCCACCTGTCTTAATGGCAGTTGTCCCGGAGTCTCCACTCGGTGCACTGCCATAGTAGTGTACCCAGGGACTGTGCAGAACATTTCCCTTCTCTGACTAGGGACCTGTCTAGCTTGTTCTCTCTGTGTTGGCCCTAGCTGGTCGTCAAGCTTTATCATCTCTATCCCTGCAGTAATCCTATTTAGCTCCGGGAGCACCAGCAGGGGAAGATTCTCAGAATCTTCCACAGCTAGAGCACATATAGCGGCTACCTCTCCTGATCTTTCCCAGTATGCTTTCAACATGTTCACATGAAAGGTCCGTCAGACTCTTTCATCTGAACATTTAGCCACTAGGTAGGTTGTGTCACAGAGCTTTGCCACAACCCAGTAAGGTCCTTGCCAAGTGGCCTGTAACTTGTCCTGCTTGGTTAGCCTGAGGGCAAGAACCTTCTGCCCAACCTCCAGAGTGCGATTCCGAGCAGTACGATCGTACCATCGTTTCTGCCGGTTTTGGGCAGCCCGAAGGTTCTCTTGGACAGTGTCCGTGAGCTCCATCAGTCTGTCCCTAAACTCAAGAACATATGCTACGATAGAGGACCCTTGGGGATCAATTCCCCCTTCCCAGTGGGCTCTGACTAGATCTAGGGGCCCCCTCACTCGTCTCCCATACAGTAACTCAAACGGGGATAACCCGGTAGATTCCTGTGGCACCTCCCGATAAGCAAAGAGAAGGTGCAGCAGATATCTCTCCCAATCCCTGTGAGAGGTTGCAAATGTCCTAAGCAGATGTTTCAGTGTTCCATTGAACCTCTCACACAGCCCATTGGTCTGGGGGGGATAAGGAGAGCTCTGTAGGGGCTTTATTCCACAGAGCCTCCATAACTGCTGAGTGAGCTCAGCATCAGCAGTGAACTGGGTACCCTGGTCAGAGATGATTTCCAGAGGGAAACCCACCCTGGTAAAGACCCGGAGCAAGGCATCAGCCACGGTTTCTGCGTGGATATTTGCCAGGGGAATGGCCTCCGGGTACCGGGTGTCATAATCCACCACAGTAAGGATATATTTCTTCCCAGAAGGACTAGTTCGGGGCAGTGGTCCAACCAGGTTTACGGCAATGCAGCTAAAGGGTTCATCAATGAACGGTAAAGGGTGTAGGGGAGCTTTCAATGGGCCCCCATGCTTACCCACCCGCTGGCACGTGTCACAGGTCCGGCAATACTCTCGGACATCCCCTGTAATCTCTGGCCAAAAAAAGACTGAGTCAGACGGCAGAGGGTCCGGGTCATCCCCAGGTGTCCGGCTAAGGGTATGTCATGCCCAATGCGCAGCAGGTCATGCCGATATTTCTGCGGCACAACCAGCTGCTGCTTGGGTGGATGGGAGGCTGTCTTTCCCTCAGTAACCCGATAGAGTAATCCCTGGACCCACTCTACCCGCTCCCCCTCCAACCCCCCTGGGTCCAATCCTGATCCGCCCTATAGCTAGCTAGGGAAGAGTCGCTGAGAGTTGCCTGAGCAAAGTCTTGGGGAGAAGCCCAAGTCGGGGTAGAAATAGTTGGGGTAGGACAATCTAGGTCAGGGGTGACAGGTCTTACCTGGGTCCCATCCTCGAGGGAGCGCACCTCCATCCAGGCTTGCTGGCGGGTGGTAACAGGGCAGGCTTCCGGGGATACATCCAAGGAGAAGGCTGAATTTAAATGTCCCAAATTGTTGCCCAACAAAACCTTTTCAGGTAAGTTCTGCATTATTCCAACTTCCACTTGTTTGGCCCCCGAAACCCAATCAAGGTGAACCCTGGCAGTGGGGACCCGTGTAACATTTCCCCCGGTCACCCGCACAGCCACAGACCATCCCGTCTGCTCTGCTGGGTTTATCATCCGGGACTGTATCAGGGTAATAGTAGCTCCCATGTCCCGCAGTCCCTGGGCAGCCCGACCATTAATCCACACAGCTTGTCGATGGTGCAAACGATTATCCGTAGCAGCAGCTTGCACATGCCCTGCTTGGTTGCATCTGTAGCAAAGGTCCCCTTTCCCTCGTGAAGATGGTAGCTGAGTGGGACCGGAGATCGATGGCTGGTGTGGAGGGGCAACGCTCCGTGGAACGTTGGGGACAGGCCTAGCTGGGGTCTTAGGCTCTGGTTGTACATTCCGCCTTGAATCTACGTATTGGTCAGCTAGGGTGGCAGCTTCATCTACTGTGACTGGCCACCGATCCTTTACCCAGTCTCTAACTTCAGGTGGGGTATGATCTTAGAATTGTTCCAGGAGGATTAACTGGAGTGCATCTGCCATGGCGCCCAGTCATCCAACTCTCTGCTGCTCGGGTCATTTGATGAGCCCATTCTGTGTACGGCTCTCTCTCCTTTCGGTGGAGGTTGCGAAACCTCAAACGGTGTGCCTCTGGAGTAATGCTGAAGCGATCCAATAGTCTTTCTTATACCCGATCATAGTCCTGGCTGATCTCATCTGGGACATTATTGTACGCCTCTGCAGCCCTTCCTGTGAGCTGACCAGGAGCGTGACCCAATCTTCTTTATTGACACCTTGGAGACCGCATTGCCTCTTCTGCATTGTATCTTCCCCGTCTTGAAACATTCGGAAAGCGGCATAGGGTAGCTTTTTGCCGGCTGCTGGAGCTTCCCAGTTGAACATAACTGATGCTCCTTGGTCCCGCTGGAGTTCAGCCATTCGCAGCTGGGACACCTCTCGTAACACATGACTGATAACCTCCTGCGGGGGGTGAGTACCATACAAGGTCAGTCGCCACTGGACGTCACGCTGGAACTCTGTCACCTCTGAGATATGTTCTGGTGGGTTACTGGCCTGGTCGATCTCCATTAGTTCGGTGATGAGAGTCGCTTTGGATTTGTTGCTGGAGACTTCCACGGGCATCCAAGAGATCCTTCAAGGTGCTGCGCTTGAGTCTGGCGTAGTAATGTTCCATCCACTGTTAGAAGCAAGGGGTCCCAGTGGTGGTTTGGGTGTGCCTAGACAAGAGGAAGCATCCCACAGCTGCCACCAATGTGACTGGTCCAATCCCACACTCCGATTGAGCGCTTCCGTCAGTATATCCCGCTTCCTCCAATCTGACTATCAGAGAGATATATTCTCATAGCTGCATTGAATACAAGTCTAGCCGAAAATAGCTTGTAGAATCTTGAATCCTTTATTGGACAGAATCCAGCCTTTTATACACATTTTACACAAGGGGTAGATAACGAGGTAGGGCTGTTCATGGATACTCCCCCCTCCCCTATAGCAACAACTTAAAAGACAATTACACAATTAACATGTTAATTAACCCAGCACTTAAGGCAGCCTAGGTGACCAGACAGTCAGTCTCTGCAGGTCGATATGATTAGCTCTTTTAAGGATTGTGTATTGTTCAAAATTACTATTTTTGAAAGAATTTATTTGCAAATTATGGTGGAAAATAAGTATTTGGTCACCTACAAACAGCCTAGGTGACCAGACAGTCAGTCTCTGCAGGTCGATATGATTAGCTCTTTTAAGGATTGTGTATTGTTCAAAATTACTATTTTTGAAAGAATTTATTTGCAAATTATGGTGGAAAATAAGTATTTGGTCACCTACAAACAAGCAAGATTTCTGGCTCTCACAGACCTGTATCTTCTTTAAGAGGCTCCTCTGTCCTCCACTCATTATCTTTATTAATGGCACCTGGTTGAACTTGTTATCAGTATAAAAGACACCTGCCCACAACCTCAAACAGTCATACTCCAAACTCCACTATGGTGGAGACTAAAGAGCCGTCGAAGGACACCAGACCTGCAACAGGCTGGGAAAACTGAATCTACAATAGGAAAGCAGCTTGGTGTGAAGAAATCAACTGTGGGAGCAATAATTAGAAAATAGAAGACATACGAGATCACTGATAATCTCCCTCCATCTGGGGCTCCATGCAAGATCTCACCTTGTGGGGTCAAAATTATCACAAAAACTGTGAGCAAAAATCCCAGAACCACACAGGGGGACCTAGTGAATGACTTGCAGAGACCTGGGACCAACGTAACAAAGACTACCATCAGTAACACACTACGCCGCTAGGGACTCAGATCCTGCAGTGCCAGATGTGTATGTATTGTGAGATTTTGAGTGCAAACCTCCTCACATCAGCAAGGGCATTGAAGATGAAACGTGGCTGGGTCTTCAAGAATGACAATGATCCCAAACGCACCGCCCGGGCAATGAAGGAGTGGCTTCGTAAGCAGCATTTCAAGGTCCTGGAGTGGCCTAGCCAGTCTCCAGATCTCAACCCCATAGAAAACCTTTAGAGGGAGTTGAAAGTCTGCGTTGCCCAGCGACAGCCCCAAAACATCACTGCTCTAGAGGAGATCTGCATGGAGGAATGGGCCAACATACCAGCAACTGTGTGTGACAACCTTGTGAAGACTTACAGAAAACGTTTGACCTCTGTCATTGCCAACAAAAGATGTATAACAAAGTATTGAGATGAACTTTTGATATTGAACAAATACTTATTTTCCACCATAATTTGCAAATAAATTCTTTCAAAAATCAGACAATGTGATTGTCTGGATTTGTTTCCACATTTTGTCTCTCATACTTGAGGTATACCTATGAGGACAATTACAGGCCTCTCTCATCTTTTTAAGTGGGAGAACTTATATATATATATATATATATATATATATATATATATATATATATATATATATATATATATATATAGATATGTTAAAAGGCTGGCCGCAGGCTAGCCTGAATTTGTAGGAGGAGTCTGAGGGCTATATATCCCTCCTCCTCCTCCATGAGATCCTTCGTCAGATCATTTGCGGGTCAGCCGACACATCACTTCTGGTTTCGGCAAACTGAGCAGCAGCGTGGGAGGCTGCAGGGGTCTCGTCTCAGTTCTCGCGGTTACGGTAGGTGCGGCCGGGGGGCATCAACGGAGGGCTGCTCCGGATGCCTCCCACTCTCGTGCTCCCACTGATGATTAGCCCTGGTTTCCCTGCAGACAAAGCCCATGGATGCATTTTCCAGAACTCCCATGACAGCAGGAGACCGATCCGGCATCCCTGGCAGCTTCCGAGGGGGCCGCCTGTCCGCTTCTCCTGGATAAACTGCAACCAGCATTATCTTTATTTATTCTTATGGCTGTCTAGGGCTATACAACACCCAGTACAGCTTTTCTGCAGGGTTGTGTGGCCAGGTGTTCATGAGCTGCAGCCAATCAGCCATACAAATCCATGTCAGGCTCTGCAGCTGTTACATGTGACTGCACATGGAGTGGTTAGGGATGGATGAGTGGCCTTGACAAAGGACAGGGTGTCAATACAGAGTTACCTGTTTTGTGGCGTAGCATTGGCGTTTTTTTCTGTGTACTATATTCACAACGAAATCATGACTATGTTCATATGACATGTTGTTTTGTTTCTGTCATAGTGGTTCTGTCAGCAGTGTGTTCTGTCATAGCGTGTTCTACCATAGCAGCCCTGTCGTAGCGTGTTTCTGTCGTAGCGTTTTCCTCAGTAGTGTGTTTGTCATGGCATTTCGCTTGCAATGTTTCATTCATAGCTTTCATTCGTAGCATTTCTGTCATAGCGATTTTTCCTGATGCAGCATTTTCCCGTCGCAGCTTTTCTGGCCTTAGCTTTTTCCCGTGTAGGTTTCGGAATAGCATTTTTCCCTGTTGTAGCATTTCCTGTGTAGATTTCATTTGCAGCGATTTTCCTGTTGCAATTTTTCCTGTTATAGCGATTTCCTGTCATAGCATTTTCCTGTGTAGCTGTCATTCGTTGTATTTTCCTGTCATAGCTTTTTCCCGTGTAAGTTTCGTCAATAGCATTGTCCTGTCTTAGCATTTCCTGTGTAGCTTTCATTCGCAGAGATTCTCCTGTTGAGATTTTTCCTGCCATAGAGATTTTACTGTTGCAGCATTTTCCCGTGTAGCTTTCATTCGTTGCGGTTCCTGTTGCAGCATTTTCTTGTCATAGCTTTTTCCCGTGTAGGTTTCGTAATAGCATTTTTCTGTCATAGCTTTTTCCTGTGTAGCTTTCATTCGCAGCGATTTTCCTGTTATAGCGATTTCCTGTCGTAGCATTTTTTCCTGTGTAGCTTTCATCCGTTGCGTTTTCGTGACATAGCTTTTTCCCATGTAGGTTTCGTTAATAGCATTTTCCTGCCGTAGCATTTCCTGGGTAACTTTCATTCAAAGTGATTTACTGTCATAGCATTTCCCTGTGTAACTTTCATTCGTATCGATTTTCCTGTCATAGCGTTTTTCCTGTCGCAGCATTTTCCAGTGTAGCTTTCATTCATTGCATTTCCTGTCGTAGCTTTTCAGTCATACAATTTTCCTCAAAACAGTATGCCCAAAAAATGACGACCTATTGAACACAACTCAGCACCTATGGATCAATTTATACGGATAACCAGTTTACTTTAAAATAATTAAAATCAATATCTAAATCAAGCAGCTGCTTTAAAACATAGTACACCTGTAAAAAAACAATATAAAACTGATACTTAATAAAAGTCCACTTTGTGTATTGTGTAAGTGAAAAAGTTTCTCTAAATTCCAATTTTATTAATGATGTAAACGTGCTAGGAGTGATTGAAGGGTTCTTATTGTGGTTGATAGAGAAAGCTTCCACCCAAATTTTCACCACTTGTGGCTCGGGATTCCCCTTTGAGGATGCACTCACCTCTCCGGTGTACCATGCGAAAGGAATAAAACATAGAACCATATTGTAATCCTGTTTTACACTTTTATTAATACAATGGCCCCCCAATAATCATTAAGCGTACCAGAAATTATCAGTTATAACAACAGACGCGTTTTGCCCTCAGACGAAGTCGGATATGATGAAACGCGTCAGTGACGCAACCAACCGGAAGTGACACATGCACCTCATCCCCGTGTTCCACGAGCCAGAGTAGGAGGAAGTGACTCGCTGATGTACACAGCGAACGCTCAACGCTCTTCCGGCAATCAGGATCGGGATAAAGGCACAGTGCACTTGATATTTAACTGCTGTTTTAACTGATAATTTTTGGTACGCTTAATGATTATTGGGGGGCCATTGTATTAATAAAAGGGTAAAACAGGAATACACTATAGTTCTATGTTTTATTCCTTTCGCATGGTACACCGGAGCCCCAACCCACTAATAGTGGCATCTAGTGGATAAGGAGGGATCAACAAGCGATTGATGATTTTCTGAAGGTCTATTATTTCTGGTGTTTTGGTGAGTGCGTCCCCAAAGGGGAATCCCGAGCCACAAGTGGTGAAAATTTGGGTGGAAGCTTTCTCTATCAACCACAATAAGAACCCTTCAATCACTCCTAGCACATTTATATCATTAATAAAATTGGAATTTAGATACTTTTTCACTTATAGAAAAATGATAAGCGCTGCTACAATATACAAAGTGGACTTTTATTAAGTATCAGTTTTATATTGTAAACAATTTTCCTGTTGCAGCATTTTCCTAGCTTTTCCTGTGTAGTTTTCGTAAAATTTTGTTTGTAGCGTTTCCTGTGTCGTTTTAATTCGTAGCACTTTTCCTGTCATAGCAACTTTCCTGTCGTATCGATTTCCTGTGTATCTTCATTCATAGCGATTTCCTTTTGTAGCGATTTTCCTGTGTAGCTTTCATTCGTAGCAATTTCCTGTTGTAGCGTTTTTCCTATCATAGCATTTCCTGTGTAGTTTTCATTTGTAGCGATTTTCCTGTCGTAGCAGTTTCCTGGGTAGCTTTCTTCCATAGCATTGTCCTGTCATAGCGTTTAGTTCGTAGCATTGCCTGTAAGCTAATGCCCACTGTCAGGGTCTGCCATGTCTACAGATCCATACGGGCTAAAGTTTAGTTTAAAATGTTTGACCACAATCTTCTCGCCCATACAACATACGTCATATGATGCACGTTCATTTCATTTCTTCTGTACGACTACCCACCACAGTCTGTGGGTACACTAGCCCTGAAGGTTTTCAGTTTGCGATCTGTCTCTGTTTTCTGTCATAGCCTTTAGTTTCGTAGCATTTCTCATAGCTAGTGCTCACATCCAGGGTCTGTCACGTCTACAGATCCATACAGGCTGAGGTTTCATTTTTAATTGATTGTCATCCCACAATCTTCTCGCCCGTATACCATACATCACACATGCACATTGACCGTTACACTACTACCCACCATGGTCTGTCGGTACATCAGCCCTGAGTGTTCATTTTTAATTACCGTATTTATCAGGGTATAACACGCACCCCAAGTTTAGGAGGCCATTTTAAGGAAAAAAGTTTTAGGAGGGAAGTTTAAGGGAAAAAAAACTTACATTTAAATGCCTGTCAATGCAGCCTTATCAGTGTGCATCTGCAGCCTTGTCCATCATTGCAGAATAATCAGTGTCATTTGCAGCTTGCCCACCATCATTTGCAGCTTGCCCAGCGCTGTTTGCAGCCTTGCAGAGTGTCATTTGCAGCTTGCCAGTGTCATTTGCAGCTTGCCCAGCGCCGTTTGCAGCCTTGCCAGTGTCATTTGCAGCTTGCCCAGCGCCGTTTGCAGCCTTGACAGTGTCATTTGCAGCTTGCCCAGCGCCGTTTGCAGCCTTGCAGAGTGTCATTTGCAGCTTGCCAGTGTCATTTGCAGCCTTGCCCATATTTAAATTTCCCGCCGCCGAGACAGACCGAGCGAGCGCCGCCGAAAAAGACCGAGCCGACTGCTCGGCTCCTCTCGTAGTCCCGCCTCCCTGCTGTTTCTGGAGTGAGCGCTGCCAAAAAGACCAAGCCAACTGTACTGTGTATTCGGCTTGGCCAGTATGGGCAGCACTGCAAGCCGAGCCGAGCCGAGTACACAGTACAGTCGGGCTCGGTCTTTTTCGGCAGCGCTCGCTCCAGAAACAGCAGGGAGGCGGGACTACGAGCGGAGCCGAGCAGTCGGCTCGGTGTTTTTTTGGCGGCGCTCGGTCTTTTTCCGCGGCGCTCGGTCTTTTTCAGCGGCGCTCAGTATTTTAGACTCACAGACAGTGGGGATCGGCGTATAACACGCACCCACGACTTCCCCCCGATTTTAAGGGGGAAAAAGTGCGTGTTATACGCCGATAAATACGGTACCTGTCTTGGTGCTGCAGGTTGCTCGGGCTCGCTTACTGCATACACTAGGGTGGTGTTGCCATTAGGTTCACATTCACGCACTGTTGGTCTTGTCATTTCTGCACCTACATCCTCATATTTGTCTGGTACGAAGGGATGTTGTTCATTGGTTAGTTGTCTGTTCTTTTTTCTCTAGTTTGTGTTTCCTTAGATCAGGGCATGATGCACGTTCCTGTAGCGACAAATTTGCATTTCCTCTCCATCGTTGCATGGGGGTTTCAGTGCATGGTAGCACCCCATCAGGTAGGGGTGGGACCATACCAAACTCATAGCTGAGTTTTATCTCTGGTTTATCCCTTTCCCGACCTCAGCTGGGGGGGGGGGGGGGCAGTATTTTCAGGCTGTTATTCCTAACTCCGTCCCAACCTCTTCCATCCACCAGCAGAACATGTTTCTAGGCATGATTCTTAACCCAGTTTCATGTGATACTTAATACGCTCTTACGTCCATGCCATATTTGTTAGGCAGGATGGAGGGGATCATAACCCGCTTGGCTAGAGCGGAGGTGTCAGCAGCGACCCCGGTTTTTGCTCTTCTCTGGGTGCCTGCAGGCGATGTTGGCATTTCTTCACAAAGTCATGTGGAACTAGGGGCTAGCCTAGTCACAGGTGATCAATCTGGCCAATGGTTCTTTATCCAGAGTATTCCGAGGGCTTCTACCAAGGGTATAAAGGTTTCATAGGCTCATGTCTCCAGCTTTCGCTGCTTATTGTCTCTGCAATTTGGCCATCTGCCAACTCTATCAAGTATCTATTGGGTCGCCAGCATTTCAGGCCCCTACAAACTCCTGTCAGTCTGTCCATTTTTGCAGCTCACCCTCTCTAAGCTATGAGAAGGGTAGTTAGGGATGTTCTTGGCACGGCTACCAGTTACTGGCCAGGTTTTTGTGGTGTGTGACTTCCTGTCTCCTACCCTTGGCACAGTTACCAGTTAGTGCTCTAGGCAATTCCCTTTTGCTACGCTTACAACTTCTCCATGATTAGTATAAAGGGACAAGCCAGGAGTTTCATGGTCATTACCGTACCACAGGAACAGTATCGGATTTAAGTTTACGTCCTTCTCTGCAATATTCCTCTGGTCAGCTTTCTCCCTTACTCCATGCATCCTTTCACCACAAACTGTTCGTTCTCATGTCCAGGTATACCTTCCATATTAGGCTCATGTCCTAAACCCCTTTTTCTGGATATTCGTCGAGATCGGAGGCAACTTTTGTGAGTCCCAAACAGGGGGTCCCTTCTTTCATCATCAGGTACATGGGGCGCTGGAGTTCTTTTTGTTGTAGCTGTTGAATACGTAATCCCCTTTGTAGTCATCCAGGCTTTTGCGATTTTCTGGAAGACTCTGACTACAAATAGAAATAAAAAAAACTCAACATCCCAGGAAAGTGAATACTTGTCAGTATCATGTGACAGAAAAGTGATATATTCATGGATCGTATGAACTATAATTTAGTGCTAAGTAGAAGAGGGGGTGTGTTCAGGGCCAGGACAAAGGGTGGGCAGGAGGGCTGGCTGCCCTGGGCACTGTGAGGTTCAGGAGCACCACAAGGAGATTGGGTGGAGGGGATTTATGTTCAGAGGGGGAATTTGTTCTAGGAGGGAACTTAGGGATTTGGGGTTGAGAGCATTTGAGTTCAGCATGCAGATTAGCGCTCATTTTTTTTGGGAGGAGGGTGGATACATAATGCTCATACATCTTGGGGGGGGCGCAATTTCCCATGTTAGCCCGGGGCTTTAGATGATCTTCTCAGACACCGGGTGTGTCCTTGACCAATAAGAGACATCTTGTGAAGACAACTGTAAAAACTGGCCAAGCACAACCCAGAACAACTAAATGTCTATTTACTGGTATAGCTACTGTGCTTTTCTTTTTGCAACCGCACCATGGCAGTAATACATTTGGAAGCACTGATACGCGTGTGTTTTTATAATTTTTTTCGGTTAATTCTTTTTAGATTTCCATAAAAGGACACCCTTCTGTTTTAGGTTTCTAAGGGCCTCGAGTTATCTCTCTGCATATGGATGGAAAGTCTTAAATTAGGATAAACCAGCAACTGTGCCTTGGGACAATCTCTTTGATAGATCCACAAAAATGACTCCACTCCAGATTCTCAGTACAATACAAAAATGAAAACAAAGATAAGACCAGTTTAGTGCTTTCCTATGTTTATTTATTATTTTTTTATTATTATTATACAGGATTCAAATTACACCAACAGTTTGTGCAGCGCTTTACATGAGGGCAGACAGTACAGTTACAATACAATTCAACACAGGAGGAATCAGAGGACCCTCCTCATTAGAGATTACAATCTAGAAGGGAGGGTCAAGTGAAACAGAAGGTAATAACTGTAAGGTATGAACTGATGTAGAAAATAAAAATTCAGTTGTTAGGTGTGGGTAGGGTAGGCTTCACTCATGAGGAGGGTTTTCAGGGATCATCTAAAAGCTAATAGAGTAAGAGATAATTGGACAGGTTGGGGTAAGGAGTTCCATAGGATTGGAGAGGCTCTAGAAAAGTCCTGGAGGCGAGCAACAGAAGAGGTGACGAGGGAGCTAGAGAGCAGGAGGTCTTGAGAGGAACAAAGATTGGTATTTTGAGACTAGGCTAGTGATGTACCTGGAGGCTAAATTGTGGATGGTTTTGTAAGTTGTTGTTAGTATTTTGAATTTCATTTGTTGGATGAGCGGGAGCCAGTGGAGGGATTGACAGAGAGGATTAGCAGACACAGAGTGATTGGTAAGGTGAATGAGTCTGAGAGCAGCATTCATGATGGATTGAAGGGGGGGTAGCCTATGTAGAGGTAAGCCAATGAGTAGGGAGTAGGGAGTTGCAGTAATCGAGGCAGGAGTGTCAGGGGTGGCTTAGCCCTTCCTCCTCTGGGCTGGCCACTCAGCTGTGGGCTAATTGCCAGCTCTCTTCTCTTTCCACAGTTACCAGCTGTTCCTGATGATGTTCGTCTGACCTGCCTATTTAAAGCATTCCAGCTCACTCTTTCCTTTGCCTTCGCGTTGGTCACATCACAAGGAACCATCTCCTGCTGTTTCAAGACTGGCTTGCTGACATCCCTCCTGGCTTCTTATCCTGCTTGCAGTTGCTCTCCTTGGATCCCTAACTTCTGGCCTGGCTGATTACCCGATCTGGTTTATGAACTTTGGATTGGCTGACTACCCGATCTGGCTACTGGACTCTGGCTATGCATGACTACGCTTTTTTCTATTTACCTTTTATTAATAAACACGTGTGATTTGATTGTACTTCTGTCTCAGTCTGTTTCATGGTTTCTGACAGGGAGATGACAAGGAAGCTTTGTTGTGCTGTTGGTTAGAAAGGGGCGTATGTGTAGATGTTGCGGAGGTTGAGACGGCAAGATTTGGACAGTGATTGGACATAAGGCTTAAAGGAGAGTTCAGAGTCCAGGACTACACCTAGGACCTTGGTATGCGCTGATAGTTGCATAGTTACATAGTTAGTGAGGTTGAATAAAGACACCAGTCCACCCAGTTCAACCTGAGTAAGTGTCTACAATTGTCCCTCTCCCTGTACATTGCACACTCACATCGGTCCCTACCCTCAAGGAGCCCACAATCCAAGGTCCCCACTCATATACTAGGGCCAATTTTGGACAGAAGCCAATTAACCTACCTGCATGTCTTTGGAGTATGGGAGGAAACTGGAGTACCTGGAGGAAACCCACACAGGTACAGGGAGAACATGCAAACTCCAGGCAGGTAATGTCATGGTTGAGATTCAAACCAGTGACCCTTTTTACTGCTAGGCAAGAGTGCTACCGACTACACCACTGTGCTGCCCAAAATCTGCCATCGATTTTGACAGATTTTGATCAGGGGAAGGTGCACGTGCTGGAGGAAAAATTATAAGTTCTGTTTTGGATACATTGAGTTTGAGGAAATGGTAATATATCTGTTAGTAAATTAGTGATACGTGAAGATACTGAGGGAGTGAGCTGAATGGTAGAGAAAAATATTTGGGTGTCGTTGGCGTAGAGATGGTATTTGAAGCCATGGGAGGCTATCAGCTGAACCAGGGAAGAGGTGTAGATTGAAAATAGGAGAGGCCCAAAAACAGAACCTTGGGGGACCTCAAGAGAGAAAGGAAGAGAAGAGGAGAAAGTAGAGTTGTAAGTAACGCTAAAGGTGCAGTTGGAAAAGTAGGGAAGAGTACCAGCGAAGAGTACAGTCACGGAGACCAACAGGCCGTCGTGGAGTTTTTGGAGGAGAGGGTGGTCCACCATATCAAATGCAGCAGAAAGGTCCAAGAATAGAAGTACAGAATAGTGTCCATTGGTTTTGGCCATTCGTAGATCATTTGTTAGTTTTAGGAGGAGAGCAGTTTCTGTGGAGTGTTGAGGATGAAATCCAGACTGAAGAAGATCAAGAATGCTATTCTCGGCAAGGTTGCTCATTCAGTTGTAGACCAAACGTTCAAGAAGTTTTGATAGAAAGGGGAGCAAGGAGATGGATCTTTGGTTGTTAAGATTGGTTGTGTTGTGGAAATTTTATGAAGATTTATTTTAATATGTATTATCACAGTGTCTCCCAGTGTTAGTTCTCCCGCAACCCGCTCTAAAGAGCTGACTGAGGCAGACTGACGCTGGTTGAGATCTGTTTGGTAGTGGAAAGCTCCTTGGGGATGTAGAGAAGTGTTTGCGAAGTGGGGATATGTCCACCAGCGAAGGACCCCTGTGCAGTGTACAGAACAATGGTCTGGGGGGATGTGTTCGCTCTGCAGACACATTATCAGTTTAGCTGATGTGCGCTTATGTCGCCCCTGTATGCCTGACCAACATATTTATGGTGCCATGAGCATACACCTGCAGATTGTCATGGTTATGCAGTGATGTGTGTCTGTCAGCTTACCTTCTCTGTGTTTCTTTAGAGACCAGTCACCCTCACCTGACTGTTTAAATAACTTTCCCTCAGCATAGCTCCACCTCACCATCTAATTAGGAACATTATATTAACCTGGGCATTGCAAGCCAACCTTGCTGATCATCCATTGTGTATTGTTTGTGTGTTTGGCTTCCTGTTTTCTGCTTGCCGTGTGCTCTCGTTTGTCTCTGTTACCGACCATGGCATGTTCTCCACTATTCCTGTCTGCTTGTGACCCTGACCTTTTGGCGTGTCCTGGACTATACCTTTTTGACTGTGACCCTGAACCTTTGGCGTGTACTTTGTTGTCCCTGTCTGCTAGTGGCCCTGACCTCTGCTTTATTCCTAACTGTCCTAGTTGTTCCAGCCTACTGCTTTGTTCTCCTGTAGTCTACTGTGAGCTGTGAGACCCTGGGGGCTGTGACTTGGAGCCAGACTGCAGCGCAGTCCATCCTCACCACTAGAGGCTCTGGTGAAAACTGCTGGCTCTTATGCCGCGTACACACAGTCGGAGAATCCGTCGGAATGCGTCTTATCAGACTGTGTCGTCAGATAATCCGACTGTGTGTGGTATGCATCGGACTGATTCCGTCCGAATCTCCGTCTGACCCAATTTTCCAACATGTTGGAAATATTTCCCGACCAACTGGGCCGGTCGGACCTAATCCGATCATGTCTAGCGAATTTTGATCGGACCAAGTGTCACGCATGCTCAGATCAAATTCCTACATCAAAGCTATTGGCTACTAGCCTGAATGTAGTCCCATCGTAACGAAATTACGTCACCGCGTTCTTGGCAACCGCTAAATCAGACAACTTGGCCCGACCGTGTGTATGCAACAGTTTCGGACACAATCCGACGGATTTGGTTGGCAAAATCTCCGACCGTGTGTATGTGGGCTTAGACTCCACGCCCTAGGGAATCTATGCTCTAGCTCCCACTGGGATCTGTGTTAGTGATCCAGTAGACTTGCTTCCTTGACCTCCTTGAGTACGATCCGCAGCAGTCATTCCTAGGGTCCACTATCTTAGCGCTGCACTTCTGACTCCTACGGAGTGCATCTGTCACCTGCTCTCAGGTGACCTGAAAGTTTGATCAGCCATGGACCCGGCTGATGTGCCTCTACCCGCAGGTGGTCCGTTGCAGGGCTTAGTTCGCAGACTTGAGACCCAGGAATCACATCAGACCCAAGTGATGCGATTCCTTCAGGATTTGGCATCCCGTTTTGAACAGGTTCAGGCCTCATTAGGCCCCCCGGTTCAACAACCTCAACCTATCGCACCAGTTGCAGCCACACTGTCATGGTTATGCAGTAATCTTCCTCTGTTTGCTTACCTCTCCTCATGTGTTCAGACTAAGAGGCCAGCCACTTCCACCTGGTGTTTTTTATAACCTCTCCTCTAAGCATTGCTCCACCCTAGGCCCTATCAGGGAACCCTATATGAACCCGTGCACTTCAAGCCAGCGGTGCTGATCAACCATTGTGTATCCATTGTGTGTTTGGCTCTCTTGTGCTCTATGTTTGTCTCTGTTACCAATCTTGGCAGGTCCCCGACCATCCCTGTCTGCCTGTGACCCTGAACCTTTGGCGTGTACTCTGTTGTTCCTGTCTGCTAGTTGCCCTGACCTCTGCCTTAACCCCTTACTATCCTTGTTGTTCCAGCCTGCTGTTTCCTTCTCCTGTAGTCTACTGTGAGCATGAGCTGTGAGACCCTAGGGGCCGCGACCTGGAGCCAGACTGCAGCGAAGTCCATCCTCACCACTAGAGGCTCTGGCAAACACCTGCTGGCTCTTAGACTCTGCAACCTGGGGAATCTATGCTCCAGCTCCCATTGGGATCTGTGTTAGTGATCCTGTAGACCTGTGCCCTGAATCTCCCTGGGCACTATCCGCAGCAGTCAGTCATGGTGTCCACTATCTTAGTGGTGCACTTCCGACTCCTACGGAGTGCATCTGTCACCTGCTCTCAGGTGACATGACACAGATAATCTCTCATCAGCAGGAATTGTAGTCATTGTTTCATTGGTTGTTGTATAAATTAATTTTTCCTGTGTTGACATTCACATGTGTTGTTACATCCTTATTTGGTCATATCCTTATTTGGTGATATCCTGTGTTGACATTCACATCTTGCATTGTTACATCCTGTGTTGTCACATCCTTATTTGGTCATATTCTTATTTGGTCATATTCTGTGAGGTCACGTCCTGTGTAGGAGACGATTGGCTGGTGGAGCCAGGACCTCCTGTTTATAATTTCTTTTGTTGTCTTTGAATAAAAGAACCAGTAAACTGTTTGGCGGCAGTGATGCTGAGATGAGGACATAAGTATGGTCATGTCTGTTTACTGGGGAAAGGGGGAGACATGGGTATTTTTATAGATGCATTATACCATTATGGTGGAAGGGGGCTTATTAGTGCAAGAGTTTAGTGGAATATCCACGACAGTTGGGTTCAGTGAAGGCTTTTAAAGTATGGGGCTGACTAGTGCATGTTTTAGAGAGTTGGGGAAGATGCCAGAAGTGAAGGAGAGATTGGAGATGTGGGTTAGAGAGTGTAAAATAGAGTCAAAGGGTGAACGTAGCTTTTGTGAAGAAACAGCATCCAGAGGGCAGGTGGTTAGTTGGACACTAGCAAGTAGTTTAGCAACCTCGTCTATAGCAGTGGGGTTGACTGAGGGAAGTAATGATTGTATCTGTCGGCATTAAGTGCAAGGCGTGGAAGGTATCGGAACAGCAGGGATCACTTCTGTTTGAAGTGATTGGCGATCTCCTCGGTAGTGCTTGAGTTAGTGGGTGGAGGCAGTGGAGGACGAAGTAGAGAGTTGAAGGTAGAGAAGTGACGGGGACGGGATGATAAGTTGTTGATGAAAGTGATAAAATAGGTCTGCTTGGCAGTGAGGAGGCAGGAATTGTATTTTTGAAGGGCAGATTTATACTGGTTGAAATATTTCTGAGACTTAGTCTTACGCCACAGGCGCTCAAGAGCACAGTTGTGTTTTTTTCAGACTTCTAGTGTCATCTGTTTGCCAAGGTTAAAGGGGTCAGGGCCTAATTCTATGTATAGTGAGAGGGGCCAGTGTGTCCAGGGAGACTAAAAGGGAAGCGTTGTAGACTGAAGTGTCTAGGTTGGTGCAGGACAAGGGTATGATTTAGAAAGGGTACTAGATGAGCTTGTAAGCAGGTGCAGTCTACTTTCTCCACTGCAGGTGGCGCTATCCTGAAGAACTGCAGTAGGAGAGGAAGTCAGGAGGAACATGGTTCCTCTTTGGTTTCCTGGGTCACTGGGGAAGTGATTCGATTGGATTCTGCTGCCCATGTGACTCTGGTCACCATCTTGGGTCAGGCAGAGCCTTTTAAGACCCTGGTTCCCAGGTTTGGCACATATACTAGTGTTAGGGAAAGGTTCCCGATGAGTAGGGAAAGCATAGGGTTTCATCTCTTATGGACACCTTCTCGACTGGGCAGGAGGCAACCAGGCCACATTCAGCCCCTGCTCAAGAGACGCTGTCAGGTCTGGCTGCAATCTACTCCTTTCACGTTTCTGGAAACCGTGAGTGTACCTGGCTGGGTAGCTCCCACTAGCATGTTGTGAACTGTTGTTACATTACTTCAATACAAGTTTTACATTGCACCCGACTGTGTAAATTATTGCCACCACACATGCTGCACCCCACCTACAACCTCCACACTGAAATGACAAATGGTGAATAGTTTCCATGCCATGGATCTCCTTATTCTACAATAACACAGACATGCTCTGTAGTTGCCAGTTCTCTTCTTTTAGCGCTGTATACAATCATCCACTTGTAGACTACTACTTATCCATAGAAGATCTGTAACTAAGCTCTAAGCAAACAGAAAAAGGCAATTGCACCTGAACACGCTTTGGTCATGACGGTATAATTATTGACTGATTTGCATATCATCTAGCACTATGGACTTTTTTTTTTCCTAATTTATGATTGCAAAGCAAATAAAACAAATGCACTGACCTTTGATGTAATCAACTGTCTTCAGCAACAGTAACACAACTGAGCATAACGCACATTATCTGGTAAGAAAACCCTTATTTTGTATATTTGAGACAGAAGATGATGGCAGTTGCAGCTCGGGGGTGGGGGGGGGGGGGGGTCTCACCCATGTTCCCAATTCAAGAATATTTGTTTGTTTTTTTTCTTACATAAAAATGTAATATCCTTATAGGTCCTGTTGTATAGAAATACTTTGTAATCACACGTTTGATATATAACTTGAGATGTTTGTGGTACAGTCAAGAAAGGGAGGCATGCGCACAAAAAAAAAACCCCAAAAAAGCTTTTAAATGTGCCGTGCCCCAATATTTGAAGGACTATCTCGATACCACAAAAGACATTAAAATTAAAATTTTTATTACATAGCAAATAGAACAGAATTATATAGTACAAAAATAGAGAGATTAAAAGTTACAGAGCCTAAAAAATGCTTTGTCACATTCATATAAGTATACAACCATGATGCAGAGGCGTCTCCAATCTTAGTTGTACAGGAGAGGCCAGTGCTCCACAATGGAAATTGATGCCCAAAATCAATGACGGTGTCAATTGCTCTCAACTAGTTTCGCGAACAATAGTCGCTTCTTCGTTTCCCTCCCTTTCTTGACTATATGCATTATAAGGATGAGGATACCTACCCCTAATGTATTAGTATAACCTTGCACCCGAACACTAATAGTATGTTTGTGGTACAGTCGTGTAAGATATTATAGACCCCTGTCAAAGTATAACTCTACAATTGGATAATGTGAGGAAAGGTTAGAACCTTCATTGGATTTTTATTGTTTGTTGTGTCCCTGTTGGGGAGATTTCCTGTTCACTTCATTTTACAGTGACAGCATTGTCCCCAAGACAGAAATCTCCAATGGGGCACAAGACAGTAGTAAAAACGATATCAAGACCTTGCTTGAAAAGTAGTAATAGTGTTTTAATGCCCCTGTTAGCGTGATAACACTATCAGTAGGACAGGAAGTCAAGGAAAATCTCCCCAATGGGGCCACAAAGAGCAAAAGGAAAACCTGACCAGGTTCTAATTCTAACTCTAACCCAATTCTAACCTTTTTATATCCTGTGCTTAAAATAAATTTTTGTCTGAAGTACTAAAGACTAGCTAGACTCTGATAGAAAAGCCCCTTTTGGGGCTATGCACATGGCAATGGATCTAAAGAAATATTGTTCAATGGAAAAGTCCCCTGTTTTCAGTACCAGCCATCAGATTCTTTGTTGAAAATTGCACTAGACAAATAACAAGTGGAAACTGACTGCAGGAAGGCTTTTTTTTTACAAGAAGCAGAAAGCTAAAATAAACAAGGTCAGTAGAAAACCGCATTCAGAACGCTTTATAAATGAACAAAAAAAATAGAAGGCTGTGTCCTGTCCTAGCATAGAAAAATACATTTAAAGCAAAAAAAATGCTAGGCTCCCTTCACTGTGACACTGTGACCCACCCCCCACTTACTGTTACCTAAAGTGCAAGGACTTCTTCCTCTTGGAATCTTCTCCCTGTGGAGGACAGGCCTTGATTGCATGACATTATGACATCAGCACTGCTCTCTGCATTAATACACTTTGGGTACAGGGGCCCATGGCGATGCCTCCTCAGATGATGGGTCCCTGCACTCATCGGATGTCCTTGGTCTTTTGGGTTCATTGATGCTAGGTGTCAGTGAACCCAAAAACCTGGAAACATCTTGTAGCAGAATTTTTGTTACTGTGAGAGACAGCATCGGAGGGGGGGCTCAGTATAGCAGCCAGTGCTGATTGTTTAATGCTGCTGAGGGGCCATACTATAAAAGAAATAGTTCTGAGTTGGATTTTAAATGGAAATCACACAGGATGGATTTTACAGTAAGTTACATCAAAACAAAGTTTTTGTTCATAATAATATAATATATGGAGTATACATGGTACATACAGTGGATATAAAAATTCTACACACCCCTGTTAAAATGTCAGGTTTCTGTGAGGTAAAAAAATTTGACAAGGATAAATAATTTTAGAACTTTTTCTACCTTTATTGTGACCTATAAACTGTACAAATCAATTGAACAACAAACTGAAATCTTTTAGGTGTAGAGTAGTAAAAATAAAATATGGTTGCATAAGTGTGCGTACCCTTAAACTAATATTTTGTTGAGGCACCTTTTGATTTTATTACAGCACTCTGCTATATAAGCATGGCACATCTTGGCGATATTTGCCCACTCTTCTTTGCAAAAACACTCCAAATCCATCAGATTGTGAGGGCATCCCCTGCATAGCCCGCTTCAAGTTACCCCACAGATTTGCAATGGGAATCAGGTCTGGGCTCTGACTGGGCCATTCCAAAACTTTTATCTTCTTCTGGTAAAGCCATTTCTTTGTTAATTTGGATGTATGCTTTGGGTCATTGTCATGTTGAAAATGAAGTTCCTCTTCATGTTCAACTTTCTAGCAGAAGCCTGAAGGTTTTGTGCCAATGTTGGAAAAAAAAGGTATTAATACCACAGCACAAACAAGCTTAGGTCGAAATAGTAAAGTGCAAATGCTGTGCATAGAATACAAGTGCAAAAACAATCAAATTGTGCAAAATGATATCAAGCATCTAGCCAGTAAAAGTTCAGGTGAACACAGGACCCCCCCCCTTATGGTTGAACTCACCAGACCCAATGGAATGGACCCTCAAGCAATACTGCTTTGCGGGGTCAAACAAGCTTAGTATGGTGAGCAGTGTGATGAAACGCCAACTCCAGGGTGCAATCCTTCCTGGAGTGGTTCAGGCTCAGACATAAGGAGAAAGAGCCTGCATAGTAAAGTACGCCTTGTTTATTCAATGAAAGTCAATCTTACAATGTTCCGTAGTAGAGGGCAAAAGTATAAGGCATCAAATAACAGTCAATTCATTCCAGGAAGTAACAGGCTCTCTTACAACCTAAACTTTGCTCAATATTCTGAACTTTCACTGGCTACATGCTTGATATCATTTTGCACAATTTTATTGTTTTTGCACTTGTATTCTATGTACAGCATTTGCACTTTACTATATCCACCTAGGCTTGTTTGCGCTGTGGTATTTATACCTTTTTTTTTTCTTTTTTTTGACCTATGTCATGTACAGCAGCAGAAAGTCCAAACATTAATTATCACATATAGCGCGGTGATTTATTTTACAATTTTGTGCTAATATTGACTGGTATTTGGAACTGTTCATAATTCCCTCTACCTTGACCAAGGCCCCTGTTCCAGCTGAAGAAAAACAGCCCAAAAGCATGATGCTGCCACTACCATGGTTCATGGTGGGTATGGTTTTCTTTTGGTGATGTGCAGTGTTCTTTTTGCACCAAACATATCTTTTGGAATTATGGGCAAAAATTTCAACCTTGGATTCATCAGAACACAACACATTTTCCCACATGCTTTTGGGAAACTTCAGATGTGTTTTTGAAAAATTTTGCCGGGCCTTGATGTTTTTCTTGGTAAGAAAAGGCTTCCATCTTGCCACTCTACCCCATAGCCCAGACATATGAAGAATACGGGAGATTGTTGTCACATGTACCACACAGCCAGGACTTGCCAGATATTCCGGCAGCTCCTTTAATGTTGCTGTAGACCTTTTCGCAGCCTCCCTGACCAGTTTTCTTCTTGTCTTTTCATCAATTTTGGAGGGACGTCTAGTTCTTGGTAATGTCAATGTTGTGTCATATTTTCTCCACTTAATGATGACTGTCTTCACTGTGTTCTATGGTATATCTAATGCCTTGGAAATTCTTTTGTACCCTTTTCCTGACTTATACCTTATAACGATGCTTTGGAAGGTCTCTGCAGACCATGGCTTTTGCTGTAGGGTGTGACTAAGAAAATGTCAGGAAAGACCTACTACAACAGCTGAACTTTATTTGGGGTTAATCGGAGGCACTTTAAATGATGGCAGGTATGTACTGACTCCTTTTTAACATGTGTTTGAATGCGATTGCTTAATTCTGAACACAGCTAAATCCCCAGTTATAAGACAGTGTGCACACGTATGCAACCACATTATTTCGTTTTTTTTATTTTTACTCCCCCCCCCCCCCGAAAAATATTTCAGTTTGTTTTTAAATTGAGTTGTACAGTTTATAGGTCACAAGGTCACATTAAAAGGTGGAAAATGTTCTGCAATTATTTATCTTTGTGTTATTTTTTTACAACACAGAAACCTGACATTATAACAGGGGTGTGTAGACTTTTTATATCCACTGTATGGTATCTTCCCAAAAACAGTTAGATTTACTTACATAGTTTATATAGTGATGTGAAGTATATCATAGTATACCTGGCAAACAGAATGAGGTGAAACAAAACGTGCACAACATTTTGAGGGTCATCAAAGGCCAATGGAGAAAGGAGTTGTTCATGCTCAAATTAAATGCACAAATGTTCAGTGAATTTATTGTATGGGTCTTGTATGTATTTATATAAGACGATCATATCCCCCTTCCATCACATTTTTTATTGTGGATTATTCTAAATCCAGCGAACCTTTGCTTATTATTTAGTACTAGTAAAAGGAAAACCAGCCATACTCCCAATTTAAAGCCATGATTGAAGGTTTATTGACTGGTCCATTGCAAAACAGATCACCTGAACTCTGTCCTCTGATGTGTTTCACTCATAATGAGCTTATTTATAGAGTATCTACATAGAAACTATGAATAAGCTCAATATGAGTCATAAATGGATCAGAGGGTGAAGTTCAGGTTGTCTGTCTCTCACTGGACTATGTAATAAATTATGGCTTTTAATTTGAAGTATGGCTTCCTTTTTTATTTATTTTTTATTTTTATCAGTATTGAAGTTGAACCACTGGGGAGCCAGCGTGCAGCCTGGAATGTATGGGTATAAGCATTTTTAGTGGAGAACAATACCTTTAATTTTAACCTTTACCCATAGCCAAGCTTCTCCATGCCTCCTACTAATTTCCCCACCCACCCTCGTTAGAAAATCTATTTTGTGAACCGATGCCCAAAATTAAACTGATAAGTAAAGGCAGCAAAAGAACTATAGGGAAAAGAAATGCAGGGGACATTAAGAGGAATCAGAACACTCTTCGTAGTTGAGGAAACAAGAAACCATGTATGGGGACATCCTACATATGACACCTTTGTCATATATGGTTTTAAACTAGGGGGAAAGGTGATAGTATAACAATTTTATAATCTGTGCCAAAGTAAATTTTTTGATAATCTTTGAATAAGGTATATTTACATAATTAAAAGCTATATGATCCTTTATGTGACCTTCTTTTCTGTGGTTCTGCCCCGCAATTGTCTTAAACAAGAAACCATCCATCTTTCCTCTTGGTTGCTTATTGGTTTCTACTGTTAAAATTTGTTGAGATAATAAACTGTAGGAAATCTTTACACTGAAAATAGTTTGCCTCTTCTAAATTCTTGTTACTTTGCACATCCACCTGGAGGTCCAGAACCTGTTAGAGAACAGGAGTTGGTAGTTGTTGAGGGTAGGGTTTTTCTTGTGAAATAAGTTTATTGAACTATTTATACTGAACATCATTTAAGAAGTGGCTTCAACTTTTTATCAGGTTCAGAATATGGATTTCCCAGTGTCTCCACCATGTGGACCCATGTTTGGGGCTCAGCAGAACCTTTACCCAGTGGTTCCTTGTAACCAAGAATTTTTCAAGATCTTCCTAAAGGGACACCCTAAAGTTCTTGGGGTGAGTAATTTATAGGTTATGAATTCTTAAAAACAGAATAAGAATTTTATTGATATTTACTATTATAAGTTTGTAAGTCAAAGGGAAGCTATACAATGATTTCCTTTCGTGATGGCTCACTGGCAATGCATATTCACCTTTCCTTCACTCTCTCATCCCTCTATTAAGCCAGAAGAGAAAATAAATACCCACTGCTTTCAAGTATGAGGAGCAGGTCACTTCCCTTGGTGATTTGGTGATTTACAGGTAGTAAACACCATGATGATGGAGTGGGAGGGAGTCCCTATCTCTGCGTCAAGTCATGACTTTTTAAGCTCCCTCTCTACCTTCCCGCTGGCCAAGCACTGCAGTGGCAAAGTGGATAGTGTCCCTTTAATAGCCTCACTACTGTTGTTACAAAAATAGGAAAACAGATAGTGGAAAAATAAAACCATGCATAATGGCATTTATAGGTTGGACTTGAAGGTTTTTTTTCAACCTCAACTACTATGTAACAATATGATCAAAAATGCAAAATATAAATGACAAAAACAAATAACTCTAAATGAAAACACTTTCTAAATAAAGAAAAAAGTCAATTTTTTAATCAAACGCTGCCTAAGCAGCACAATGAGCAAACTGATAATCTCTTCCTTAGACAGCAAAACCAGTAATTTCCCAGCAAAATCAATTTTGCCTAAATCACATCCCTTTGCCCTCATTTTACATTGAATTACAGTTTGGTGAATAGAGACCTGTGCATTGTATGAATTGGACTTGTGCTTGCACACTAAAGAAGAGGCTCCCATCTCCATTTCACAAGAAAAGTCACTGACTACAAAGATAAGTATACAAATGTTTCTTTACAGGGGCTTGTAGGTTACAATTTCTGATCCTAGTAACGGGGTCATATTAACATCCTCCTAGGTAGGTCCTGATGGCAGGAGAATATTAAATACTTATATTCTGTGCAGCTCAATGCTCAGTTGATTATTGGATCTCCAATGGTGGGCTGCACAGTGTCCACCGGGAACGAGAACACTTGATTAGTAACCTATCAAATGATCATCATTTCAACATCACCATCGTAACCAGTCAATGGCCACACGTTTGTTTCAGCTCCCCTTGCTGACTTTTGTCATTGATGTGAAATTTTTTTTTTTTTGGGGGGGGGGGGTGGGTACACCTTCCCTTAGCAAGTAGACACATGTTGATATTGCGCAGCATTTCATGTTACAACCATAAATATATACCAAAGGACTTAGCATTTATAGGGAGTATTTCACAGATATAATGGGGGGGTTACTAGTAAATCAGTTATCTGGGGCAGAATGGCAGCATTTTATTGTATACTGTCTTAAATGTTGGGGAAACTTGAGGTCACAGGATAATATATAATATTCAGGGATGACAAAAATGGTGGTATGTCTTATTTTAATGTCCCATGGTTATTAAGTATATTATGTGTACTTTATATAATAAAATGCTTGTACGCATTGGGAAGTGACTTCTCAATCATATATCATATGTTTTTTTTGCATTAAAATTTATATATGGGACTCAAACAAAGAGTAGAGTTTGTAGAGTCTGTCATTCAGGGGATTTTGATTTGTGTTTTTGATGGTAATGCACTACCGTGTGTTGTGGTGCCCCGCATTACCAAAAATACCACAGGAGTGACTTTCAGTCCTTTATGGTATGTTGACAGTCAATTCCAATAAAGCAACTGCCATAACACATACCCACGTAAACCAAACGGCTTTAAGTAATCTTATCAAGTAATCACGTATTAAAAATCTGCATTTATAGAAACCTTCCATATGCACACTCTGTCGCCTTGGTGCTTTATTTATAGTAGTAAAAAAAAAGGTGAAAAGTATTATATTGACACAGTTTACAATATTACAGAGCTGTCAAGTCTCCCAGTGTGATATTTTACGGCGGTGTGCTGGGAGCTTGACTAAATATCTTGAGCTTCAGTAGCCAAGCACTTTAAGTAAGCTGATGATGTGTCGGGTAGACTGATCTCACAGAAAACTTCCAGCCCAAAGGAGAAGAGGCAGATTAGAGCAGGAGGGAGCGATCAGGCAATGCTGGGCAGGGGGTTTATTTTGCTCCCATGCACTTACACCAATTATTTGCGGACCATTTTATCCTACTGATATTAATGATTATGGCCTATTATCCCACTAACACTATTGATTAGAACTTGAAAATCCACTGACACTAGTGATTGAGGCTCATTTTATCTAACTTACACCAATGACTAGGACTAATTTTATCCCATTGACACCAATGACTGAGGCTTATTATTCTACAAGGGGAGAGACTGCCACATGTAGCAAGCTTTTCAGCAAGACAGTGCTGTGATTAATATTTTCTTTCCCTTGTCCTGGAAGACCTTTGGAGCAGCAGGGTGGGCTGGTGAAGAAACAGCCATTTGGGCTGGTAGTTCCTGCAGGTAGAAGAGCTGGAATCAGTGTCTACAGTGGAGTTGGAGATACTCCTGGATGCAATCTGCAACACTTTGTGCTACTTTCTAAGGGACTGGTCGTTCCTAGTCCTTAAAGAGGAAGTAAACCCTGATGGGTTTACTTCCTCTTTTTTTCCCTGCAAAGGTAAAGCATAATGGACTACTATGCATCGCATAGTAGCTCATTGTGTGTCACTTACCTGACACAGGAGCCAGCGAAGTCGCCGCTGATCCCTGTAGTCCGCCGCATCCATGTTGCTTGTGGCGTCTCGCAGCTCCGACGAATCACAGCGGCGCAACCGCGATGACGTCACTCCCGCGCATGCGCACGGGAGTCGCGCCTCGCAGCTCCGCCGCTGTCATACGGCGAAGCCGCGATGACGTCACTCCCGCGCATGCGCACGGGAGTCGACAAATTTGGCAAATCCATTCTTGGATTTGCCGCATTTAGTGCGCATGCGCGCCGCTGTCTACGGCGCATGCGCCGTAGACAGCGGTGCCCATTTTCGGGCAAATATCTCCTAAACCATATAGGTTTAGGAGATATTGCTTGGACCTACAGGTAAGCCTTAATCTAGGCTTACCTATAGGTCCAAGTTGTTTGGAAGGGTTTACTTCCTCTTTAAGGGGCTTTTGCATTTTTGATCATCAGAAAATGTCAGTACTCAGGAGGAGGACAGTTCTGGAGTATGTACATAGTGAGGACGTTGGCCCTGTTATTGTTGCAGTCAAACTAGGCATTCCATAATTCCTATAACCATTCAAGATATTACCATTAATAAACAACAAAAAAAAAGTTCCTTGTGTCTGGATGAATGTGGAAAATGCTTTGTCTGGCTGTGCAGGAGTGGGGAAACCAGTCTTCTGTAAACTCTACAGGGGTAGTGCTACACACACAAAGTTTATTTGCTATTTTTTTTACAGTGTAAATGACTGATCATCTTACAGCACACAAATTGGATTGATAGGTCTCTGCAGACATTTTTCTCGTGGTTATTATATTAATGAAGACTTGTCTAGTTGACATGCTCATTATAATTATAAATATATAATATAATAAAATTATTCTGGCTGAAAGTGGCTGGACTGCCATTGCTGATACTCTTTTGAAAAGGCTAGTTGCCTGGCTTTGACAGGCTTTAATACGTTTGATGCTGTAAATGAATGTCAGAATTCCTTATATCTATTCTTGATCTGGGTCAATAACCCAGAAAGTGTTGCTGCTAAAGCATCAGCTTCTCAGGACAGTGTGAATTACAACATCAAAGCCACACCCTTGTTATTTGATTTACTATACCTTTCTAACTACTGTTCATGCAGGCATAACTTCAGTTATGAGGATGGGGGATGCACTTTGGCATTTTTGCCTTGAGTGCCAGAGCACCTTATCCTGAATCCACCAATAGGAGTTTGGCTCACGGGCCATGTCTTCCTCATGATAATAGTATCCTTTTTTTTGGACCACTTCATTTAAAGGAATCAGATTACCCCTGATAACCAACTTTTAGCTAGTCTAGTTCTTACTTCAGTTATAATTTTTTATCATTATTGTCATTCGTCTATATAGCTCTTATTACTGTACTCTAAGACCCTTTACCGAGAACACCAAATTATATTAGTCTCAGAAACTGATTCTTGAATAGTCACTGGCATACTGAGCCACATTAGACCTAGGAACTTAAACACAATTTTTAAAATATTATTACTTTAGATATAACTGGAGTATTTATCATTTTTTATAATTTACGCTTATTATTACTTTCAGGCTGTCCAAATAACACTGGTGCTCCTGCATTGGTCCCTGGGGGCTGTGCTCTCATCCTCTTCAGAAGACTTGATTTCTAGAACTGCAAACTGTGGAATTCTATACTGGGCATCAGTGGTAGTGAGTAAATTCTTTACCGCATTATTGGTTGATAGCTACTTCTGTTATTCCAGTGGTAACTTAAATTCTCAATGTTATAAAAACTTGATTGAGTGTCCATTGATAATTATGCAAATGTTAATTGTAGTGCACATTAGCGCAAGGCACATTATTTGATGAACTGTGGTGTGTTGCAGTGCCATTCATTTTGAATAGCCCTAACACACAATTTACAGTACAGGACAAATCACTGCAGCACACCACAATGAATGCACATGCTGGCATTTGTAGTGTGCTGTGTTATAAAAAAATAGAGCACGTACATTTTTTCCATGCATTGAGGCTCAGTAATTGCTAATTTAAAGTAAATTGGACACCTTAACCCAATGCGCCTCAATGCAGAAAAATATGTAAATTTAACATATGTGTTAATGCACATGGGAAGTAGTAAAGTAGTAAATGGGCCCTTGCACAACATAGCCTCTGACAAATTGATAAACCTTTTTATCAAACTGTACTTTATCACTAAATGTAATCAACTGTGAACTTGTGTACTACTAAACCTCTATCTGAAATAGTCTTTATGCCAGTACCATAAAAGCTACATGTCCCAGGATATTCTAGACCATTCTACAAATAACGGGAGTGATTTCTTCTCCTCACATTTCGCCATGGTTATCTCCTCTAGAGACAGACTCAAACAGATAATTTCATAGAATTTATATTACCCCATGGAAGTTAAATAAAATGGGCCATCTAGGCTCCCATACATGTTTATTATGCTATATGGAAATGGGTGATGGATTAAACTCTGTGGAGGTATGTAGGCAGTTGAAACCTTGCGCGTCCCTGCAGGTTTCTGAAGGTTTTTAACATGGAAATGCTCTAGTGGGATAACAATGAACTAAGTAGTGTACACAGATGGAGATGACCATGAGTACTGCACATTACATATACATTGGTTGCACCAACATTTTTTATAAACTAACAGCTGAACGAAGATGAACTTTTAAGAGACAAAATGAAATGTGAACTTGATATCTGGTTTACGTACTTCAAGTTTTTTTTAGTAAGTACATTACATAATACAGTATTTTCTCTATGGAATATTTCATGCAAAGTTTTTGTTTCTTTGAGTTGATTTATTTTTGTATTTTTCATGAACAATCTAATAAAGCTTCACTGTAAACTTCTTTCAAGATCAAATCAATATTATTTTGATCCATTATTGCGGGGCCCTTAAATGGGGTGGGGCCCATAGGCTGCTGCCTGCTCGGCCTATTTGGTAATCCGGCTCTGGGGAGATTTCTACCATTCTATATGGTCTTGCCCAAGCTTGAAGCCTTTCTGGTCTGCACTTATAGCCTGTATTGCTGATAATCTCTCAATACCCAATATATGCAATCATACTCTTTGCCTCCTAGGTGTGTTTGGACATCAGATTTAGACAAGGCCACTAGTCTCCAAAGCCTCCTTTTCTTCTATGCAAAGAAGTGGTTTGCAACTGCAAAGATTTAGACAATTTAACTATAACCAACCCCAAATCTCCCTAGCTACAAATTGGCCTAAGAGGCC
Organism: Lithobates pipiens; assembly: GCF_037356315.1. Taxonomy (NCBI): domain Eukaryota; kingdom Metazoa; phylum Chordata; class Amphibia; order Anura; family Ranidae; genus Lithobates; species Lithobates pipiens. The sequence goes on from NW_027507787.1 coordinate 94,748,161, forward strand.
AGAGGATGTCCCAATAACTTTTATCCAAACAAAAGAACTCGCTGCTCCAGGTGAGACAGGAAGCCTAATGATATCACAGATGCCGCCTTGACTCACCTCCGCATACGTTCATCACTGAAGAAATGGCTGCACTCCAAGATCCATCAAAATTCTTATTTAATAAAGAACATCCCAAGTGTTACAGACAGTACAAATGGTAGACGCGTTTCACACGCTAACAGGTGTTCATTACCGATAACTTTTACATGATTTGGTACCAATGAAAACAGCACTCACAGCAGATTGCCTTTGATTCCCCTCCTCTAATAAAGGTTCTCACTGACCAGAGCTCAGTAGACAGCTTTAATGTGTGTATGCTCTAACTCAGCTTTTCTTAACCGGTTTCCGACCGGCGCACGCCAATGTACGTTGGCAGAATAGCACGGGCAGGCATATTGGTGTACAGGTACGTCCAATCTTTAATGCCACCCTGCCATCGCGAGCGCGCTGCCGGCGGTGCGCTCGCATTACCGGTCGGGACCCCCGTGAGTCCAGTCGCAGGTTCCGTGGACTCGATCGCCACGGGCATACCCGCGATCGTCTCACAGGGCGGCTGAATGGAGAAATGCCATTGTAAACACCATTTCCCCGTTCTGCCTAGCAACTAGTGATGCTGATCTCTGCTCCATGTGATTGTAGCAGAGATCAGTGTTCACTAAATGAAAGCCCAGCCCCCCACAGTTAGTGACACACCCCTAGGAACACTTAACACCTACACTGCCACCCACTGGTTAACCCCTTCACTGCCAGTGTCATTTACACAGGATTCACTGCATTTACATAGTAGTGATTGCTGTATAAATGACAATGGTCCCAAAAATGTGTCAAAAAGGTCCGATGGGTCTGCCATAATGTCGCAGTCACAATAAAAATTGCTGATCGCCGCCATTACTAGTAAAAAAAAAATTATTAATAAAAATGGCATAAAACTATCCCATATTTTATTAACGCTATAACTTTTGCGCAAACCAATCAATAATCGCTTATTGCGATTTTTTTTACCAAAAATATGTAGAAGAATACGTATCGGTCTAAACAGAGGGAAAAAAATTGTTTTTTTATATATTTTTGGGGGATATTTATTATAACAAAAAGTAAAAAATAATGTGTTTTTTTCAAAATTGTCGCTCTATTTTTGTTTATAGCGCAAAAAATAAAAACGGCAGGGGTGATCAAATACCACCAAAATATAGCTCTATTTGTGGGAAAAAAGGACGCCAATTTTGTTTCGGAGCCACATCGCACGACCGCGCAATTGTCAATTAAAGCGACAGGTCTCGGTTAACCCCTGTTAATAAACACTATATCTACAGCTGACCGTACATTTGTATGATGATCATTGGGAAGAATGTTCCTTAAAGTGGATGTAAACCCACTGATCACCCAGATTAATCTAAAGGCACATAAAGCAGTGTAGATAGATAAACATCCTGCATGTATCTTTACCTTTAAAATCGTGCCCCCTTTCGCTGTAGGAGCCCCGCAAAACTCAGGAATCAGTAGGTGGGTCTCTTTGCCAGAGCTCGGGGGCGGAGCAGTGACATCACACAACTCCCCGCCCACTTCTACACTCCCCCTCGCCAGGCAGCATCGCAAAGCCGATGCTCGCGCCTGGACAATGAAAAGTGCATGCAGATCAGCCCTTACTGCATGCATAGCACAAGCAGAGTGCGTTCACGGCCCCCATTCAATATGCGTATTCATTGACATCTGATCTCACACCAATCCTGAGAGAGCTTGAGAAGAAAGGAAGAGGGATGTGAAGACGGAATCATAGAAACATTCCCTTTGCTCGTGAATGAGAGAAAGAAATCAGATGTCAATCACAGCAGTGGGGGATGTGGCGAAACAGATTTCTGTGTGGGTTTTTGGCCTAGTAAAAAAAAGCATGAGTATTCCTCGGACCTGGATTAACTCTTCGTGTTAAGACTGGGCACAAATGAACTGTCATCCTCTGCTGTACCAGGTAGAAGTCTTTATTACTAAAACATTTTATTGAGTTTACATCCACTTTAAATTTATGGTCATTGGGAAGAATCTCACCTTTACAGATAACTAAAAGATTATTCATGTCAGTTATTTATCTGAGAGGCAAAAGTTGATCATTACCCAAGGAACCCCTAGCAACTTTTAAAGGAACCCTAAGGTTCCACAGAACCCTGGTTGAGAAAGCCTGCTCAAGCTGATAAAGGAAAGTAGAAGGAAAAAAAAAAAAAGAATACTTTTTTGGCACTTAATACATTATTTCATCTTTCTAATTGTTTGTGTTCACTTTCCTTCCCCATATTTTCCTAAAACTTCCCTACCTCTGCCCTGTTCCACTTCCTCCAAAATTCCCCCACACCCTTCAGTTCAGGTATTTTTATATACAAAATCCAAAAATTTTATGTATGGTATTTCTTTTGGATCTTAGTGTATACTGTTGTTTCTTCCTTTAAATGATCAGACTGGTATGGCTATACGATAATTTAATAGAATACAACTTTAAAAATTGACTCTAAATATCAATATTCAAGTCATTCAAAACTCCAAGCTGTCTCAGAATTGAGAGAATCACTTTCCTTCCAAAGCCACTAAATAAAAAAATAAAAATAAAAATCTTAAATTATAATTACCGGTCGATTACCAGGAAACATATAATAAGGCCGCGTACACACGCGGGGACTGTTCGCTCAACTTTGTCCGCTGAACAGTGTTTCGGCGGACAGTCCGCTCGTGTGTGGGCTTTCAGCGGACAGTTTCAGCGGACAGTCTGACGAACAAAGTTTTTCGGAAATTCCGAAAAACTGTCCGCTGAAACTTGGTTTGAGCGGACAGTCCGCCCGTGTGTAGGCTTGTTCGTCAAACTAAGTCTCGCGCATGCTCAGAAAGAATTTACACGCCGAAGGTTGCATTGCAGTGTATAGGACGTCGTTTTCTAGTCCCGTCGTACGTGCCGTTCACGTCATCGCGCACGGTTTCAGCGGACTGTTCGTTCGTCGTGTGTGGGCAAGTCCGTCCATGCTAATTTTGAGCGGACTGTCCGCTGAAACTGTTTGACGGACAAAGTTGAGCGAACAGTCCCCGCGTGTGTACGCGGCCTAAATGACAATAACTTGTGTAGTGTAACTCCCTATGAAACTACTGGATAGATGGATCCTCCTGCCCATTCCTCTTCCATGATGACCCACCCTGACTGAACCCAACTCCCTGACACAACTAATAGTTTCAAATGAGGGCTTTTTAAAAGGCAAAGCCCTGAGGGTCAGTTCACACTGAGGCAGCACGACTTGCAGTGCGACTGCCTCAGGCGACCCAGACGCAACCACTGCGGCGACTTGCAAAACGACTTCTGTATAGAAGTCAATGCAAGTCGCCCCCAAAGTCGTACAGGAACCTTTTTCTAAGTCGCAGCGACTTGTGTTGCTCCAATTAGAATGGTTCCATTGTACAGAGCGGTACGCTACTTGTCAGGCGGCTAAGTCGCCTGACAAGTCGTCCTAGTGTGAACCGACCCTAAGGTGGAAAGTATAGTTAAATAGTATACATACAACACATAGTCTTAACAGTTTCTGGACAAGGCGCTGCTACAAAAAAGCAAAAGGTCCTAAATGAATGGCCTAACTGTAAACAAGAGGCTCTACCCTATGGCATTGGCCAATGGGTCAGTATAGAGTCTGCTGATGTTGGGGCCCTAGTTCTCGTGTTGGAGCACTCAGCTACAATAGTGCAAAAGATAGGCCTCTTTAAGATGGTCCTTGAGCCCCATGAAGGCCAGGTAAAAGGTCACGCCCAATAAACACATACAGACCCTACTCTGAATCCGGCGTCATTCAGTAACAACGTAAAGTTCTTTCACCTGGGGACTGAAGTCAGGATTCACCCTTGAAAATCCGGAACAGCTTTGCAGCTCTCTGTTTATGTGGTTCTGACCTGCATTTATCTGTCACAGATGTTCTAAGCAGGCCCATCTCTCTCCTCTGTTCTGTGTTCACTGTCAATTAGCTTCCTGCAGACCCTTTGCTCTTTTTTTCAGCACTCAGGAGTCCTCATCCCTCTTTTTTAGCTGCCTTGAACACCCACCTCAGCACTGACCTGGCAGCAGAGTCTCCTTTCTCTGCAGCCTTGCACATGGCTCTCCCAACAGTGGAGTCAGCAATCTCTAGATAGCACAACACAGGTCACAGCAGCCAGTCTCTCCTCTGCAGCTTCCTTCCAGAGTTACATACTTCCCACCTTTTTGCCATGGGAACGAGGGACACCTATACCCCTTGCCATGCTCACCTTAAAGGAGAATTATACAAAAAAAAAATGATTAGTGCTTTGTTTACGACTACTATTCCTTTATATTGGCTTTTGAAATTTACAAATTCAGAGAAATTGGATGAAAGGTTTACTACTGTGAGACACTTTTTGGAAGATAAAAAGTGCATTTTATATACAACTATATAGATCAGACCAAAATGAGGGACAAATGAGGAGGAAGGAGGAACGGGGGGGGGGGGGGGGGGCTTTGTTCCAAATCAGGGACAGTCCTTTAAAGTCAGGGGCAGTTGAGAGCTATGGAGTTACCCTCAGTCAGTATTCACTCCTTCCTGCTCTCCTACCAGAGCACTCTGGGATGTAGTCCATTACTACCCTGTTTCCCCGATAGTAAGACACCCCCGATTGTAAGACATATCGGGAGTTTCAGAGGGGTCGGCTAATATAAGCCATACCCCGAAAGTAAGACATATGTCTTACTTTCGGGGAAACACGGGGGTATTGCCGCCTCCCTCTCATCTAGCTGCGCGCCGCCTCCTGCCCACGTCCGCACCGTCCCCCTCTCCATACGTCGCCGTGTCTGCCATTTCCCTCTGATCTTAATGAGCGCCGCCTCCTGCCCACGCCTGAGCCGTCCCCCTCTCCATACGTCACCGCGCCGTCCCCTGCACTTGTCACTGCCGCCTCCTGCTTAAAATACGGTAATGCACACAGTATTAATCATACATCAGTAAAACATACACACTGGCATACTGGGGTATCATCTGCTGTATGTAACCCAGTGGGTATCAGCACATAAATCTGTTTTATCTTCCAGTATTCCACTGTTCGTTCTTACCATTTTTCATTGTTTTACATGTTATGCAATGTTGTAACAAGATATTCTTGGCACTTCCTTTTATAAAACTGTTTTGTGGTGAATACAATACTGTTCAGGTTGTTAATAAATGTTAATTTTATGGTTAAAACAAAAAATTCGACAATTTTTTTCCAATATAAGACATACCCCGAAAGTAAGACATAGTGGGGCTTTTGGGGATAAAAAGAAAGTAAGACACTGTCTTACTTTCGGGGAAACACGGTAGGTGTGTGTCTCAGTCAGTGGTGACTGGTGCTCAAATTTTTTTTTGGGGGGGGGGGGGGGCGCAAGCAAACTTAAAAAAAAAACCATAAATCGTAGCCACTGTGCCCATCAAACACAGCCACTTTGCCATCAAATGCAGCCACTTTGCCCCTTAAAATGCAGCCAGTGTGCCCATCAATTGCCACCACTGTGCCCATCAAACACAGCCAGTGTGCCATCAAACGCAGCCACTGTCCCCATCAAACGCAACCACTGTGCCAAACGCAGCCACTGTGCCATAAATCACAGCCACTGTGCCCATCAATCCCAGCCACTGTGCCCATCAATCCCAGCCACTGTGCCCATCAAACGCAGCCACTGTGCACATTAATTGCAGCCACTGTGCCCATCAAACGCAGCCACTGTGCCATTAAATGCAGCCACTGTTCCCCATAAAATGCAGCCACTGTGCAATCAAATGCAGCCACTGTGCCCATAAATTGCAGCCACTGTGTCATCAATCCCAGCCACTGTGCCCATCAATTGCCACCACTGTGCCCAACCAAACGCAACCACTGTGCCCATCAAACGCAGCCACTGTGCCCATCAATTGCTGCCACTGTGCCCATCAAACGCAGCCACTGTGCACATTAATTGCAGCCACTGTGCAGTTGAGAGCTATGGAGTTACCCTCAGTCAGTATTCACTCCTTCCTGCTCTCCTACCAGAGCACTCTGGGAGATGTAGTCCATTACTAGGTGTGTGTCTCAGTCAGTGGCGACTGGTGCTCAAATTTTTTTTTTGGGGGGGGGGGGGGGCGCAAGCAAACTTAAAAAAAAAAACATAAATCGTAGCCACTGTGCCCATCAAACACAGCCACTTTGCCATCAAATGCAGCCACTTTGCCCCTTAAAATGCAGCCAGTGTGCCCATCAATTGCCACCACTGTGCCCATCAAACACAGCCAGTGTGCCATCAAACGCAGCCACTGTCCCCATCAAACGCAACCACTGTGCCAAACGCAGCCACTGTGCCATCAATCACAGCCACTGTGCCCATCAATCCCAGCCACTGTGCCCATCAATTGCTGCCACTGTGCCCATCAAATGCAGCCACTGTGCCATTAAATGCAGCCACTGTTCCCCATAAAATGCAGCCACTGTGCAATCAAATGCAGCCACTGTGCCCATAAATTGCAGCCACTGTGTCATCAATCCCAGCCACTGTGCCCATCAATTGCCACCACTGTGCCCAACCAAACGCAACCACTGTGTCCATCAAACGCACCCACTGTGCCCATCAATTGCTGCCACTGTGCCCATCAAACGCAGCCACTGTGCACATTAATTGCAGCCACTGTGCAGTTGAGAGCTATGGAGTTACCCTCAGTCAGTATTCACTCCTTCCTGCTCTCCTACCAGAGCACTCTGGGAGATGTAGTCCATTACTAGGTGTGTGTCTCAGTCAGTGGCGACTGGTGCTCAAAATTTTTTTTTGGGGGGGGGGGGGCGCAAACAAACTTAAAAAAAACCCCATAAATCGTAGCCACTGTGCCCATCAAACACAGCCACTTTGCCATCAAATGCAGCCACTTTGCCCCTTAAAATGCAGCCACTTTGCCCATCAATTGCCACCACTGTGCCCATCAAACACAGCCAGTGTGCCATCAAACGCAGCCACTGTCCCCATCAAACGCAACCACTGTGCCAAACGCAGCCACTGTGCCATCAATCACAGCCACTGTGCCCATCAATCCCAGCCACTGTGCCCATCAATTGCTGCCACTGTGCCCATCAAATGCAGCCACTGTGCACATTAATTGCAGCCACTGTGCCCATCAAACGCAGCCACTGTGCCATTAAATGCAGCCACTGTTCCCCATAAAATGCAGCCACTGTGCAATCAAATGTAGCCACTGCACCCATCAAACGCAGCCACTGTGCCATTAAATCCAGCCACTGTTCCCCATAAAATGCAGCCACTGTGCAATCAAATGCAGCCAATGTGCCCATAAATTGCAGCCACTGTGTCATCAATCCCAGCCACTGTGCCCATCAATTGCCACCACTGTGCCCAACCAAACGCAACCACTGTGCCCATCAAACGCAGCCACTGTGCCCATCAATTGCTGCCACTGTGCCCATCAAACGCAGCCACTGTGCACATTAATTGCAGCCACTGTGCAGTTGAGAGCTATGGAGTTACCCTCAGTCAGTATTCACTCCTTCCTGCTCTCCTACCAGAGCACTCTGGGAGATGTAGTCCATTACTAGGTGTGTGTCTCAGTCAGTGGCGACTGGTGCTCAAAATTTTTTTTTTGGGGGGGGGGGGGCGCAAACAAACTTAAAAAAAAAAACATAAATCGTAGCCACTGTGCCCATCAAACACAGCCACTTTGCCATCAAATGCAGCCACTTTGCCCCTTAAAATGCAGCCACTTTGCCCATCAATTGCCACCACTGTGCTCATCAAACACAGCCAGTGTGCCATCAAACGCAGCCACTGTCCCCATCAAACGCAACCACTGTGCCAAACGCAGCCACTGTGCCATCAATCACAGCCACTGTGCCCATCAATTGCTGCCACTGTGCCCATCAAACGCAGCCACTGTGCCCATTAATTGCAGCCCCTGTGCCCATTAATTGCAGCCCCTGTGCCCATCAAACGCAGCCACTGTGCCATTAAATGCAGCCACTGTTCCCCATAAAATGCAGCCACTGTGCAATCAAATGTAGCCACTGCACCCATCAAACGCAGCCACTGTGCCATTAAATGCAGCCACTGTTCCCCATAAAATGCAGCCACTGTGCAATCAAATGCAGCCACTGTGCCCATAAATTGCAGCCACTGTGTCATCAATCCCAGCCACTGTGCCCATCAATTGCCACCACTGTGCCCAACCAAACGCAACCACTGTGCCCATCAAACGCAGCCACTGTGCCCATCAATTGCTGCCACTGTGCCCATCAAAAGCAGCCCCTGTGCACATTAATTGCAGCCACTGTGCCCATCAAACGCAGCCACTGTGCCATTAAATGCAGCCACTGTTCCCCATAAAATGCAGCCACTGTGCAATCAAATGCAGCCACTGCACCCATCAAACGCAGCCACTGTGCCATTAAATGCAGCCACTGTTCCCCATAAAATGCAGCCACTGTGCAATCAAATGCAGCCACTGTGCCCATAAATTGCAGTCACTGTGTCATCAATCCCAGCCACTGTGCCCATCAATTGCCACCACTGTGCCCAACCAAACGCAGGCACTGTGCCCATCAAACACAGCCACTGTGCCCATCAAACGCAGCCACTGTGCCCTAAAGTGCAGCCACTGTGCCCATCAAATGCAGCCACTGTGACATCAAATGCAGCCACTGTGCCATCAAATGCAGCCAGTGTGCCCATCAAATGCAGCCACTGTGCCATCAAACGCAGCCACTGTGCCTATCAAACGCAGCCACTGTGCCATCAAACGCAGCCACTGTGCCCATCAAACGCAGCCACTGTGCCCATCAAACTCAGCCACTGTGCCCATCAAACGCAGCCACTGTGCCATCAAACGCAGCCACTGTGCCCCATAAAATACAGCCACTGTGCCACATAAAATGCAGCCCCTGTGCACATTAATTGCAGCCACTGTGCCCATCAAACGCAGCCACTGTGCCATTAAATGCAGCCACTGTTCCCCATAAAATTCAGCCACTGTGCAATCAAATGTAGCCACTGCACCCATCAAACGCAGCCACTGTGCCATTAAATGCAGCCACTGTTCCCCATAAAATGCAGCCACTGTGCAATCAAATGCAGCCACTGTGCCCATAAATTGCAGCCACTGTGTCATCAATCCCAGCCACTGTGCCCATCAATTGCCACCACTGTGCCCAACCAAACGCAACCACTGTGCCCATCAAACGCAGCCACTGTGCCCATCAATTGCTGCCACTGTGCCCATCAAACGCAGCCCCTGTGCACATTAATTGCAGCCACTGTGCCCATCAAACGCAGCCACTGTGCCATTAAATGCAGCCACTGTTCCCCATAAAATGCAGCCACTGTGTAATCAAATGCAGCCACTGCACCCATCAAACGCAGCCACTGTGCCATTAAATGCAGCCACTGTTCCCCATAAAATGCAGCCACTGTGCAATCAAATGCAGCCACTGTGCCCATAAATTGAAGTCACTGCGTCATCAATCCCAGCCACTGTGCCCATCAATTGCCACCACTGTGCCCAACCAAACGCAGCCACTGTGCCCATCAAACGCAGCCACTGTGCCCATCAAACACAGCCACTGTGCCCTAAAGTGCAGCCACTGTGCCCATCAAATGCAGCCACTGTGACATCAAATGCAGCCACTGTGACATCAAATGCAGCCAGTGTGCCCATCAAACGCAGCCACTGTGCCATCAAACGCAGCCACTGTGCCTATCAAACGCAGCCACTGTGCCATCAAACGCAGCCACTGTGCCCATCAAACGCAGCCACTGTGCCCATCAAACTCAGCCACTGTGCCCATCAAACGCAGCCACTGTGCCCCATAAAATACAGCCACTGTGCCCCATAAAATACAGCCACTGTGCCACATAAAATGCAGCCACTGTGCACATCAATTGCCGCCTCTGTGCCATCAAACGTAGCCACTGTGCCCATCAATTACCGCCAGTTGCGGCTGGTGACGTTTTAGGATGGGGCAAAACTCCGCCCCTCCACATTTGGCCCCTCCCGCTTCTCATAAGCCACACCCCTTATAGAATCCACATCATATACCAGGCTGCACATTATACACGGGGCTCTGCACATCATATATCAGGCTGCACATTATACACAGGTCTCTGCACATCATATACCAGGCTGTACATTATATACAGGGCTCTGCACATCATATACCAGGCTGCACATTTACACAGGGCTCTTCACATCATATACCAGGCTGTACATTATATACAGGGCTCTGCACATCATATACCAGGCTGCACATTATACACCAGGCTCTGCACATCATATACCAGGCTGCACATTATACACCAGGCTCTGCACATCATATACCAGGCTGCACATTATACACAGGGCTCTGCACATCATATACCAGGCTGTACATTATGCACAGGGCTCTGCACATCATATACCGGGAGGAGGGGTGGCATGTTGTGCTGCCGTCCAACCTTCAAAAAAAAATGAATGAGTTTGATAAGCTGGGGGGGGGGGGGGGTTGTTCTGCCGTCTGCCCACCGAAAAAAATTTATGAGTAACGGCTCTTAGACAAACCTCAGATTGCTCCTCTGACTCTCCTTGGAGTACCTCTGCATTTTTAACTTTATTATTTATTTTTATTTTTTTTGTTTTCGGATCCTCTCCAGCCCTGGGCAGCAATCAATAGTACAGAAAGCAGATCACAGAATTGTAGGTCACTGAAGTGAGATCCCCTCGGGGGGGGCAGGGGGGGTTGGTGCTGCCGACCACCAAAAAAAAATGAAGGGTGAGGGTGTTGTGTAAGCGGGGGGGGGGGGGGGGGTCTGCTTGCTGTCATCTAGTCTGTCTTGTCTGAGCTTCCACTTACTGTTCTGCTTACATTTAAGTCCGTGCCGCTGAACATCAACTGTATGAGCTTCCTACTCGAGTGCCAATATCACTACCGGTAGCGCTGCTCAGTGAAACTGAACTCACCCGGGCAGTCCATTGCACCCGAAGCTGTGGCGCGATCGACCACACCGAAAGCTGTGGCACGATCGACCGCGCCACAGAGCGACTTTTTTGGGCCAAACTAAGCGCCTCGTCTGCAATCTTGTGATTGCATCGATGTGGCGCTTCCCATATTGCCTGGCGCCGTGGGACACAGTGCACATAAGGACATTTACATTTTTTTTTTTAACCACCTCAATACAGTGCAACTACACCCCCTTCCTGACCAGACCAATTTTCAGCTTTCAGCGCTCTCACAGTTTGAATGACAATTACTCAGTCATCCAACACTGTATCCATATGAAACTTGCGTCCTTTTTTCCACACAAATAGAGCTTTCTTTTAGTGGTATTTAATCACTAGTGGGTTTTTTATTTTTTGTGCTATAAATAAAATAAAACGTAAATTTTGTGAAAAAAATGCCTTTTTCTTAATTTCTGTCATAAATTTTTGCTAATTAGTAATTTTTCTTCATAAATTTTGGCCAAAATTTATACTGCTACATATCTTTGGTAAAAATAACCCACATTAGTATATATTATTTGGTCTTTGTGAAAGTTATAGAGTCTACAAACTATGGTGCCAATCACTGAAAATTGATCACTTCTGATCAGGCCTTCAGTACATCAGGTGTGCCTCATTTCTTGAGACACTAACAAGTCAGGAAAGTACAAATAACCCCCAAATGACCCCTTTTTACAAAGTAGACATCCCAAGGTATTAAGTAAGTAGCATGGTGAGTTTTTTTAAGTTGTCATTTTTTCCCACAATTCTTTGCAAAATGAAGATTTTTTTTTTTATTTTTTTTACTAAATTGTCATATTATCAGGTTATTTCTCACACACAGCATATGCATACAACAAATTACACCCCAAAATACATTCTGCTACTCTTCCCGAGTACGGCGATACCACATGTGTGAGACTTTTACACAGCCTGGCCACATACAGAGCACCAACATTGATGTAGTACCTTCAGACGTTCTACGAGCAAAAATGACGCATCTCATTTCTCAACCACCTATTACACTTTTGAAGGCCCTGGAGTACCAGGACAATGGAATTTCCCATAAAATTACCCCATTTTGGAAAGCAAACAACCCAACGTATAATCTGTGAGGCATAATGAGTCTTTTGAATGGTTAATTTTTTTCCAGAAGTTTTTGGAATATGTGGAAAAAAATTAAAACGCATTTTTTTTTTTTACACAAAATTGTCAATTTATAAGATATTTCTAACACATAGCATGTATATAGCAAAAATTACACCCCAAAATACATTCTGCTACTCTTCCCGAGTACGGCGATACCATGTGTGTGAGACTTTTACACAGCCTGGCCACATACAGAGCACTAACATTGATGTAGTACCTTCAGACGTTCTACGAGCAAAAATTACGCATCTCATTTCTCAACCACCTATTACACTTTTGAAGGCCCTGGAGTACCAGGACAATGGAATTTCCCATAAAATTACCCCATTTTGGAAAGCAAACACCCCAACGTATAATCTGTGAGGCATAATGAGTCTTTTGAACGGTTCATTTTTTTCCAGAAGTTTTTGGAATATGTGGAAAAAAATTAAAACGCATTTTTTTTTTTTACACAAAATTGTCAATTTATAAGATATTTCTAACACATAGCATGTATATAGCAAAAATTACACCCCAAAATACATTCTGCTACTCCTCCCGAGTATGGCGATACCACATGTGTAGGACTTTTACACAGCCTGGCCACATAGAGAGGCCGAACATTGAAGTAGTACGTTCAGGCGTTCTAGGAGCATAAATGACACATCTCATTTCATTCCTACCCATCACACTTTTGAAGGTCCTGGACCACAGGACAGTGAAATTACCCACAAAATGACCCCATTTTGGAAAGCAAACACCCCAACGTATATTCTATGAGACATGGGCTGCAAATAGGTACTCAGGTACTCTGATGGGCTGGAGATAGGTACTCGGGTGCTCTGATGGCCTGGTGACAGGTACTCGGGTACTCTGATGGCCTGGTGACAGGTACTCGGGTACTCTGATTGCCTGGTGACAGGTACTCGAGTACTCTGATGGCCTGGTGACAGGTACTCGGGTACTCTGATGGCCTGGTGAAAGGTACTCGGGTACTCTGATGGCCTGGTGACAGGTACTCGGGTACTCTGATGGCCTGGTGACAGGTACTCGGGTACTCTGATGGCCTGGTGACAGGTACTCAGGTACTCTGATGGCCTGGTGATAAGTACTCAGGTACTCTGATGGCCTGGTGACAAGTACTCAGGTACTCTGATGGCCTGGTGACAGGTACTCTGATGGTTTGGTGACTGGTATTTGGGTACTCTGAAGGGCGGTGACAGGTACTCATATGGACTGTGACAGGTACTCAGGTACTCAGATGAACTGTGACAGGTACTCGGGTACTCAGATGGACTGTGACAGGTACTCTGGTACACAGATGGACTGGAACAGGTACTCGGGTACTCAGATGGGCTGTGACAGGTACTCGGGTACCCTGATGGACTGTGACAGGTACTCGGTACTCTAATGGACTGTGACAGGTACTCGGTACTCTAATGGACTGTGACAGGTACTCGGGTACCCTGATGGACTGTGACAGGTACTCGGTACTCTAATGGACTGTGACAGGTACTCGGTACTCTAATGGACTGTGACAGGTACTCGGGTACTCAGATGGGCTGTGACAGGTACTCGGGTACCCTGACGGACTGTGACAGGTACTCAGTACTCTAATGGACTGTGACAGGTACTCGGTACTCTAATGGACTGTGACAGGTACTCGGGTACCCTGATGGACTGTGACAGGTACCCTGATGGACTGTGACAGGTACTCGGGTATCCTGATGGACCGTTACAGGTACTCGGGTACCCTGATGGACCGTGACAGGTACTCGGGTACCCTGATGGGCCGTGACAGGTACTCGGGTACCCTGATGGGCCCTGACAGGTACTCGGGTACCCTGATGTGCCGTGACAGGTACTCGGGTACCCTGATGTGCCGTGACAGGTACTCGGGTACTCTGATGTGCCGTGACAGGTACTCGGGTACTCTGATGGGCCGGGACAGGTACTCGGATACTCAGATGAACTGTGACAGGTACTCGGGTACTCAGATGGGCTGGGACAGGTACTCGGGTACTCAGATGGGCTGGGACAGGTACTCTGGTACTCTGATGGGCTGGGACAGGTACTCGGGTACTCTGATGGGCTGGGACAGGTACTCGGGTACTCTGATGGGCTGGGACAGGTACTCGGGTACTCTGATGGGCTGGGACAGGTACTCAAATACTCTGATGGACTGTGACAGGTACTCTGATGGACTGTGATTGACAGGTACTATGAGGGGTGGTGACAGGTCCTCTTTATTGGGGGGGGGCAATCAGTATGATTGGTGTACACTGTATGCGGTAACGAGATGTTACCGCAATCTCCTCCTCACACACGATCGGTGTGTGAGGAGGAGAACCCGGTAACATCCCGTTACCGCGGTTTGTTTACATTTTAGTGATCGGCTGTGAAAGGATCACAGCCGATCACGTGGGTAAACAGCCGGCCAATGGCTGTTTACCAGCGTCGGTGACGAGCAGTGTTCCCGGGGAACACGCCGCCACCGACGTGCACGCGCAGAGCGCTCGCGCGCATGCGCCGTGCACGTTCGGGGTGTGACCATCTGTGATCGGCCGTGACTTCATCACGGCCGATCACGTGGTAAACAGCCATAACGAATGGCTGTTCACCCCCTTCGGTGGCGAGCGGTGTCTCTGTGACACGCCGCCACCGAAGAAACATGCGCGCGCATTCCCTGTTTAAACGGGAGGCCGTCATATGACGGCCTCCCGCCACAATAGGTGCGCCGCCTGGCCGTGATTTGACAGCCGGCGGTCGGCATCTAGTTAAAGGAACATGTTTAAATATGTATTTTTTTAAACTTTTTTTTGACTGCCGGGGGTGGGGGGGGGGAGGGCAGCGCCCGAGTGCCCCCTATGGACGGGCCGCCACTGATTGCCGCCACTGTGCCATCAAATGCAGCCACTGTGCCATCAAACGCAGCAGTTGTGCCATCAATTGCCGC
Organism: Lithobates pipiens; assembly: GCF_037356315.1. Classification (NCBI taxonomy): domain Eukaryota; kingdom Metazoa; phylum Chordata; class Amphibia; order Anura; family Ranidae; genus Lithobates; species Lithobates pipiens. The sequence goes on from NW_027507787.1 coordinate 94,763,269, forward strand.
CACTGTGCCATCAAACGCAGCCACTGTGCCCATCAAACACAGCCACTGTGCCCATCAATTGCTCCCACTGTGTCAATCAATTGCCGCCACTGTGCTCATCAATTGCTCCCACTGTGCTCTACCAAACGCAGCCACTGTGCCATATCAAATGCTGCCAGTGTGCCCCCCGCCGGCCCACCGTCTTCACTTACCTGTCTCGGTGGGACAGCTCCTCAATGTCTTCTCCCATCCTCTGCTATGATTGGATGCCTGGCGTCCAATCACAGTGCCTGCCGTTTCAGCCAATCAGGTGATGGGTAACAGATCCGAGCACCTGATTGGCGGAGAGGCGGTTTAGTATTAGAAAAGTGAGTCAATATTTGCTTTCCTAACACAGCCCACACCCAGCATGGCGCTCGCAGGTCATCTTTTTTTGATGCCTATTAGAGCCTATGGCTCTAATCAGGTGATTCAAAACCACCCCTCATGCAGTAATTCAGGCGCCCTGTGCCCAAACATGGGTCGGGCGTATGAATAGGGGGTGGCAGCGGCGGCCATAGATAGATTCATGCAATGAATCTTCCCCCGCGTTCCTGCTGAAATAAGCCCTGGCTGGAACTACAGCCAAATCTGCTCCTTCCAAACTTCTGAATAGGTTGGTAGGTCGCTCACCCATTGTGCTTCTGTAAGTGGAAGTTATCCTCAGCTCGGGTGCACAAGTGACCCTTTTGCAGAGACTTCCATGATGAGCATCTGAGACACTGAAAGATTTAGTGATCTGAAGCATTGGAGCAGAGAAGTTTCCCTGTGATGGATATCTACAAATCAAGTTGTCGTTTGACTTCTAAGTCATTGAACAATCAGGGACCTTAAACACACTAGTCATTGACTCTCAGGGTCCACCACAAGCTATTGATCATTGTTATGAACATAGATCTGGTGAGATGGCTTCCACCCCTATTAACTCAAACTATTTCTCTCCATCAGTGGATCTGCACCCCATGCTGCAGCCAGTATACCGGTGCATGGTTCAAGAACAAAAGGCCCCAGCAAAGGAAGTGAGAAGAATATAGTGGCTGTAAAATATGGAGAATGTTCCACAGCCAGGAGATGTGTCCTGTCTTCAAGCTTCAATGAAGTTAAGCTAGGACCAGTCAAGTCCTTACATTGAGATAGAAACTTTCTGAATGGGGAGAGACTACAGGATAGATTTGATCTCAGAAGTAATCCCAACAATAGCACTTCAGAGGGCCTAAGGAAGATTTACAGTCAGTGTCTGCAACACCACTGACTACCCTGTAAAGTTAAGTGCCTAAATATTACTTGGGTAGGTGAGCTCAACTACACCCATCTGTTTTGGTGGGGAATGCCGAAGATTAGTTCTCTGCAGATTGCTTCCAAAAGTGAATACTCCAATATTGGCTAAAGAGAGAGACCAACTTCTGAAATGGCAAGTTATTCTCCAAGTATGGAATTTTATAAAGGGACTGCAGAGTACCCAGTATTATATCCAGTTGTGATCAGAGCCACTTGCCCTGCATGTGGGAGTGCCTTTTGCCATGAACACACTCATAGATGTTCGGACCAGGCAGGGACTGCAGTCACGTCATTAAGGTAATTTCTTAACTTAGAGATGAGCCGTGTCACTGTGTGCAGTAATAAAAGTTCCTCTGAAAAGTACTATCCCATGTAACTACACAGTGTTCTGTGATGTATGTTGCATTTAGGGTGGACATTGTTGGGCCCATGCCCTCTCCACCAGTCCAGCGTACCTCTGCCACCTCACTCCTAGTGACAGTACTCAAATGACTGTAAAGGGCCAACTGGTTAAGTGTGCTGGATTTGAGGAGCAGGTATCCTCAGATACCACCAGATGCCCATGCTCCCTGAAGAAAGAGAGAAGGCCACCTTCATATGCCCACTAGGGTTTATGAATTCTAAAGAATACCACAAGGCTTGACTGAGGCCCCTACGAATTTTCAGATGCTAATGGAGCAAACTGTAGGGGATGCGAACCTAATAGAACTGCTTGTACACCTGGATGATTTAATAGTCTTAGGTAGGACACTAGAAGAACACAAGCAATGGCTAGAGAAAGTGTTGAACTGGTCAATAAAGAGGGGCTTTTCTTTAGAGAAGGGTAAGTTATGCCAGCCATCTGTCACTTATCTGGGGCACATTGCCTTCACTGAGGGAGTGGTCACCAACCCCTAGAAGTTGGAGGTCTTCATTTCTTGGCGGAGACCCAGAAATGTCACAAAGCTGAGGTTGTTGCTCTGCTTCTTCTTCTTTTACAGACAATTTGTGTAAGAGTTTGCCAAAATAGCCTGACCCCACAATGAGTTTGAGGACAGAGGCAGAGAAAGATGGTTCGAAGCCACCAGACTTGACTTCTCAAGCTAAAAGACCTTGAAATCCACAAGATTTAATACAAGGAAAGTGAATTGATCATTGTGAACAGGTCTTTTTAAGCTATGGTTCATCCTGACTCACCACTATTTTGGTTTATGCTGATCTTGCTTGATCATCTGAATTGCATGTGGATGCAAGTAGAGAGGGACTTGGCGGAATGCTGTACCATGAGTTTTGGCGGGGATCCGAGGCCAACCAAGAAGAATGCCCCACTCACTAGTTACAGTTCCTTGATTGTAGACTAGCTGTAAAGAAAATTGGAGACAGACAACAGTACACTGACAATCACCAGGATAGATGCTACAGTGCGTCTGTGGCTGCTGCTCTGTTGGACTTTGCTTCAGTCTGAAATAGCAGTGACACAGAGATGAAGGCATCTTGTCCAGAAGACCTCCTGATTTTGGAGTCTCTGTAGAAGAATGGGCACAACTGATGCTAGAGGGAATTTGAACCCGGGAGCTCTGCTCTATCTAGCAGTAACTTCTTGCTGAGCCACTTGAGATGCTAGAAAGCTCCTTTTAGATTTGTTAGACAAATTTGACTTGTATGTTGTTTTTTCATTAACTCTTTGCTCCTCCTTTTTGATGTAAGCCATGTTTCTGCACTTCCTGTTTGCCAGATTATTGTACCCTCTCCAGTCAATATCTTGCTCTTTTCTCTCCTGCTGCTGTCCATATCGTCACTTCCATTTGTTACTGACCTTTGGCTTGTTTATTGACTATGATTCTGCTTATCCCTACCTTCTTAGAGTGGTTGTAAAGGCACTAGGTTTTTTACCTTCTGTGTGCAGTACCCTCCAATACTTACCTGAACCCCCTCTCGATCCTGTGTTGTCCACAAGGGCCTTGTCTCTCCAGGAACTAGCTCCTGATCGACTTTTGGCAGCAGCGGGAACCAGCTGCAGGTGCTGCTGTAAAAGACAGTCAGTGAGACAATCATGAGACAGAGGGGGCGGAACAGAGTCAATGTGTGAATGGACACATAAAGCCACAATCGGGATGTGCCTGCTTGGGTGCCCCCAGAGCAAGCTGTTTGAGTGGGACTGATTATGGCTTTGTGATGAGTTGATTTATAAAGGGCCCCCAGGAGCAATCACGAAGACAAGTGCCAACTGTTCTTCTCTAAGATGCATAGAGATACAGTACAAATATCTTTTCACAATGGCCACTGTCACCAGGGACAGGAGAGAACTTTTAAACTGGTCAGGGATCATTTATACTGGTCCTGTATGATGACCGAAGGTAAAAGCTACTGACATTTCTTTCTATTATGCATGCAGAGGGAGAATATGCCCTCCAGAGCTGCCCCATAATGCCACCTTCAAAGTCAAGATCCTATGGAGAGAACATCCTGGTGGTGACTGACCACTTCACCTAATATACCCAGGATATCTTAACAAAAGATCAAGGCAGTGACTATGAAAGCAGACTCATTAAGCTGTTGCCGGAAACTTTACAGCATTCAGAAATAATGGACAACCCTTTATCGTTCACAAGGGGACCAAAACCTGAGTGGCATAATCGCAGCCACATTAACATGTTTGGGACTGCCAGTGGACTTGGCCTTCAGCATCCCTGTTAATCAGACATTAGCTATGACCCACAATGGCTATGCAGACTGGTTTAGGAAGATTCTAAAGAGAATGGCTCAAGTGGCTTCTTTTCTTTGCCTCTCAGGTTAGCTATCTGAATGATAGGGGCAGATTTACTAAACCTGGAGAGTGCAAAATCTGGTACAGCTGTACATAGGAACCAATCATCTTCCAGTTTTTCTTTTCAAAGCTTAATTGACTTAGATGTAGAAGCTGATTGGCTACCATGCACATCTGCATCAGATTTTGCACTTTCCAGTTTTAGTAAATCAACCCTATAGCGTTTCCAGCCTTAAATCACCTGTGCTTCCTGTATGACCCAAATGCAGGGTCTTTGAAGACCTAGCATCAAAACCATGTCTTGCCTTCAAGTGAAGTAATTTGAATGCCAACATAGATAGCCATAGATGATCTCCAGTAAGGGGATCAGCAGGAGGAGGAAGAAGATGACTGTCAGGAAAAGGAATAAGTGAGATGGCTGTGCCAATTTGAGTATAATCAGTTGCTGGCTGTTAGAGGGTCTATTGATGCTGGCTACAGACAGATCTGTTGTTGCTGCAGGGGGTCTATTGTTGCTGAGTGGATATTTTGTTGCGGGTGGTCCATTGTTGTTGGGGGGGGGGCGTCTATTGTTGCTAGCTGCAGGGGATCTATTTTATTGCTTTTCTTGTCATCATTAACAAATTCCATAACCAAAAAAATCATAATTGGTTCTGTATTCTCTAAAAAGGCAGTACTGAGAGGTGGGTAGGGGACGGAACCAAGCAACCTGCTCGGAGGTGGGTATAGGCGGAGACAAGGGGTGAGTAAAAATGCAGGAGTTCCAGCACCTATTCTCTGAGAAAAAAAGCCATGGTTCCAGCTGACTGAGCTTGCACTTCTTGCTTTCTTCGAGAATAGTTTGGATGATTTTCAGGCTGATGTCTTGGTGATTGGTGTGCATTTTTCCCCCATGACAGGAAGCCTGATGCAGTGGGAGGCTTTTGTACCTCTGGGATGCAGGGTGAGGTTCTGCTAAAAGGGCTCAGGCCTTGCCTTCTTCTTTCTCACTTGCAGTATCACTGGCTATGCAGCTATTATCTCCTGTAACATCTTTAAGAGATGTTTGACAGCATCTTAAAGGGGTCTAATTCTTGGGCACTGCGCTTTAAAGTTTCCAGACTCCTCATGCCCCCAACATCTATTTTCAGCAGTGTTGGAGCAGTACTCAATTTAGATTTAGCTAAAGCATTCCCTTTTGAAACCAGGGAAAACACAGAATTGCCAGCCAAATCAGTGAGAGGTTTCTGTATTCAAGTTTGAAAGGAAACAAATTCTGGAGCACATAGAATATAATGTCCAGCCAGCATAAATATCCATGACCCTGATTCTCTGGGTTACAACAAGTCCATAAATATCTCCTATCCATTGTAGGAGAAATAAGAGGAGGCATGAGACCACCTGCCGCTACTATCCTCAGAGTTGTAACCGGCTCTGTGTAAACCAAATAGGGAGAGCGAAGGAAGGAAGAATCAGCTACAGTAAGTGTAGTATCCAAGGTAAAAAGGTTTAATAGCAATGGATTAAAAAAACTCACAAAAGGATAAATTAAAAATATGCTCATCTGGTACAAGGATGTAGACGTTGGTCCCTGCTGCATCTGCTCTGGAGGACCGCTGGCATCAGTTCTGGCTGCTGGGCATTGTGATAGCCAGCTAGAGAGCCTGGAGGAGCCCCGGAAAACCATGTCCACCAGTGTAGAACATATGGCGGAAGGGAGGTCACCAGAAGGATGGGATGACCAGACAAGAGAAATCTTAAGCGCTCGGAACATATAGCTCCTATTACTTTATGGAACCATTTATAGCATTTAGCTGGAGCCATGGTCGGAAGACCACAATGACCAGAGCTCTGCCGCATGTACAATAGAAATAAATAAATAGAAAGCATACAATTCAAACATGCCCATATACATACTGTGTATACATAGCATATAGATTAGATATAATCTAAAGCAAATTGATAATCAGACATATGGTAATAAATTTACACACATATATACAATATCATACATATACCTGCACAGTCACATGTATATGTAAAGGTAAAATTACTGTATACACAGACCATACAAATTCAACATAGGGAGAGCGAAGGAAGGAAGCATCAGCTACAATAAGTGTAGTATCCCAGGTAAAAAAGTTTATTAGCAATGGATTAAAAACACTCACAAAAGGATAAATCTATAATATGCTCATCAGGTACATGGATGTAGATGTCGGTCCCTCCTGCATCCGCTCTGCAGGACTGCTGGCCTCAGTTCCAGCTGCTTAGCATGGTGATGGCCAGCTCGAGAGCCTGGAGGAGCCCTGGAAAATCATGCCAACAAGCGTAGAACACATGGCGGAAGTGAGGTCACCAGAAGGATGGGATGACCAGACGAGAGAGAGGCTACGCTCCCGGAGCATCTAGCTCCTTCTACAGGCCTATTGGGGGCATTACTTTATGGAACCATTTATAGCATTTAGCTGGAGCCACGGTCAGAGGGCCACAATGACCAGTGGCTCCGCCGCATGTACAATAGGTATAAATAAGTAAATAAGTAAAATAAATAGAAAGCATAAAATTCAAAAATGCCCATATACATACTGTATACACAGACCATACAAGATCAACATATTTTGCAAGAAAATGATGATTGGGAAAAATGTAATCATACGATAGTACACACATATACATGTATACATACATATACAGTGCCATGAAACAGTATTTATACTTCTTGAAATCATTCCACATTTTGTCACATTACAACCAAAAACATGAATGTATTTTATTGGGATTTTATGTGATAGACCAAAACACAAAGTGGCACATAATTGTGAAGTATAAGGGAAATGATAAATGGCTTTCAAAATGTTTTACAAATAAATATCTGAAGAGTGTTGCATTTGTTTCCAGCCCCCTTTACTATGATACCCCTAACTAAAATCTAGTGCAGGGGTCCTCAAACTACGGCCCTCCAGTTGTTCAGGAACTACAATTCCCATCATGCCTAGTCATGTCTGTGAATGTCAGAGTTTTACAATGCCTCATGGGATGTGTAGTTCTGCAACAGCTGGAGGGCCATAGTTTGAAGACCCCTGATCTAGTGGAACCAACTGCCTTCAGAAGTCACCTAATTGTAAATAGAGTCCACCTGTGTGTAATTTAATCTCAGTATAAATACAGCTGTACTGGGAAGCCCTCAGAGGTTTGTTAGAGAACATTGGTGAACAAACAGCATCATGAAGGCCAAGGAACACACAAGACAGGTCAGGGATAATGTTGTGGAGAAGTTTAAAGTAGGATTAGGTTATAAAAAAATATCCCAAGCTTTGAACATCTCACAGAGCACTGTTCAATCTACCATTGGAACATGGAAAGAGTATGGCACAACTGCAAACCTACCAAGACAAGGCCATCCAACTAAACTGACAGGCCGGGGAAGGAGAGCATTAACCAGAGACGCAGCCAAGAGGCCCATGGTAACTTGGGTGCCCCCAGAGCAAGCTGTTTGAGTGGGACTGATTATGGCTTTGTGATGAGTTGATTTATAAAGGGCCCCCAGGAGCAATCACGAAGACAAGTGCCAACTGTTCTTCTCTAAGATGCATAGAGATACAGTACAAATATCTTTTCACAATGGCCACTGTCACCAGGGACAGGAGAGAACTTTTAAACTGGTCAGGGATCATTTATACTGGTCCTGTATGATGACCGAAGGTAAAAGCTACTGACATTTCTTTCTATTATGCATGCAGAGGGAGAATATGCCCTCCAGAGCTGCCCCATAATGCCACCTTCAAAGTCAAGATCCTATGGAGAGAACATCCTGGTGGTGACTGACCACTTCACCTAATATACCCAGGATATCTTAACAAAAGATCAAGGCAGTGACTATGAAAGCAGACTCATTAAGCTGTTGCCGGAAACTTTACAGCATTCAGAAATAATGGACAACCCTTTATCGTTCACAAGGGGACCAAAACCTGAGTGGCATAATCGCAGCCACATTAACATGTTTGGGACTGCCAGTGGACTTGGCCTTCAGCATCCCTGTTAATCAGACATTAGCTATGACCCACAATGGCTATGCAGACTGGTTTAGGAAGATTCTAAAGAGAATGGCTCAAGTGGCTTCTTTTCTTTGCCTCTCAGGTTAGCTATCTGAATGATAGGGGCAGATTTACTAAACCTGGAGAGTGCAAAATCTGGTACAGCTGTACATAGGAACCAATCATCTTCCAGTTTTTCTTTTCAAAGCTTAATTGACTTAGATGTAGAAGCTGATTGGCTACCATGCACATCTGCATCAGATTTTGCACTTTCCAGTTTTAGTAAATCAACCCTATAGCGTTTCCAGCCTTAAATCACCTGTGCTTCCTGTATGACCCAAATGCAGGGTCTTTGAAGACCTAGCATCAAAACCATGTCTTGCCTTCAAGTGAAGTAATTTGAATGCCAACATAGATAGCCATAGATGATCTCCAGTAAGGGGATCAGCAGGAGGAGGAAGAAGATGACTGTCAGGAAAAGGAATAAGTGAGATGGCTGTGCCAATTTGAGTATAATCAGTTGCTGGCTGTTAGAGGGTCTATTGATGCTGGCTACAGACAGATCTGTTGTTGCTGCAGGGGGTCTATTGTTGCTGAGTGGATATTTTGTTGCGGGTGGTCCATTGTTGTTGGGGGGGGGCGTCTATTGTTGCTAGCTGCAGGGGATCTATTTTATTGCTTTTCTTGTCATCATTAACAAATTCCATAACCAAAAAAATCATAATTGGTTCTGTATTCTCTAAAAAGGCAGTACTGAGAGGTGGGTAGGGGACGGAACCAAGCAACCTGCTCGGAGGTGGGTATAGGCGGAGACAAGGGGTGAGTAAAAATGCAGGAGTTCCAGCACCTATTCTCTGAGAAAAAAAGCCATGGTTCCAGCTGACTGAGCTTGCACTTCTTGCTTTCATCGAGAATAGTTTGGATGATTTTCAGGCTGATGTCTTGGTGATTGGTGTGCATTTTTCCCCCATGACAGGAAGCCTGATGCAGTGGGAGGCTTTTGTACCTCTGGGATGCAGGGTGAGGTTCTGCTAAAAGGGCTCAGGCCTTGCCTTCTTCTTTCTCACTTGCAGTATCACTGGCTATGCAGCTATTATCTCCTGTAACATCTTTAAGAGATGTTTGACAGCATCTTAAAGGGGTCTAATTCTTGGGCACTGCGCTTTAAAGTTTCCAGACTCCTCATGCCCCCAACATCTATTTTCAGCAGTGTTGGAGCAGTACTCAATTTAGATTTAGCTAAAGCATTCCCTTTTGAAACCAGGGAAAACACAGAATTGCCAGCCAAATCAGTGAGAGGTTTCTGTATTCAAGTTTGAAAGGAAACAAATTCTGGAGCACATAGAATATAATGTCCAGCCAGCATAAATATCCATGACCCTGATTCTCTGGGTTACAACAAGTCCATAAATATCTCCTATCCATTGTAGGAGAAATAAGAGGAGGCATGAGACCACCTGCCGCTACTATCCTCAGAGTTGTAACCGGCTCTGTGTAAACCAAATAGGGAGAGCGAAGGAAGGAAGAATCAGCTACAGTAAGTGTAGTATCCAAGGTAAAAAGGTTTAATAGCAATGGATTAAAAAAACTCACAAAAGGATAAATTAAAAATATGCTCATCTGGTACAAGGATGTAGACGTTGGTCCCTGCTGCATCTGCTCTGGAGGACCGCTGGCATCAGTTCTGGCTGCTGGGCATTGTGATAGCCAGCTAGAGAGCCTGGAGGAGCCCCGGAAAACCATGTCCACCAGTGTAGAACATATGGCGGAAGGGAGGTCACCAGAAGGATGGGATGACCAGACAAGAGAAATCTTAAGCGCTCGGAACATATAGCTCCTATTACTTTATGGAACCATTTATAGCATTTAGCTGGAGCCATGGTCGGAAGACCACAATGACCAGAGCTCTGCCGCATGTACAATAGAAATAAATAAATTGAAAGCATAAAATTCAAACATGCCCATATACATACTGTGTATACATAGCATATAGATTAGATATAATCTAAAGCAAATTGATAATCAGACATATGGTAATAAATTTACACACATATATACAATATCATACATATACCTGCACAGTCACATGTATATGTAAAGGTAAAATTACTGTATACACAGACCATACAAATTCAACATAGGGAGAGCGAAGGAAGGAAGCATCAGCTACAATAAGTGTAGTATCCCAGGTAAAAAAGTTTATTAGCAATGGATTAAAAACACTCACAAAAGGATAAATCTATAATATGCTCATCAGGTACATGGATGTAGATGTCGGTCCCTCCTGCATCCGCTCTGCAGGACTGCTGGCCTCAGTTCCAGCTGCTTAGCATGGTGATGGCCAGCTCGAGAGCCTGGAGGAGCCCTGGAAAATCATGCCAACAAGCGTAGAACACATGGCGGAAGTGAGGTCACCAGAAGGATGGGATGACCAGACGAGAGAGAGGCTACGCTCCCGGAGCATCTAGCTCCTTCTACAGGCCTATTGGGGGCATTACTTTATGGAACCATTTATAGCATTTAGCTGGAGCCACGGTCAGAGGGCCACAATGACCAGTGGCTCCGCCGCATGTACAATAGGTATAAATAAGTAAATAAGTAAAATAAATAGAAAGCATAAAATTCAAAAATGCCCATATACATACTGTATACACAGACCATACAAGATCAACATATTTTGCAAGAAAATGATGATTGGGAAAAATGTAATCATACGATAGTACACACATATACATGTATACATACATATACAGTGCCATGAAACAGTATTTATACTTCTTGAAATCATTCCACATTTTGTCACATTACAACCAAAAACATGAATGTATTTTATTGGGATTTTATGTGATAGACCAAAACACAAAGTGGCACATAATTGTGAAGTATAAGGGAAATGATAAATGGCTTTCAAAATGTTTTACAAATAAATATCTGAAGAGTGTTGCATTTGTTTCCAGCCCCCTTTACTATGATACCCCTAACTAAAATCTAGTGCAGGGGTCCTCAAACTACGGCCCTCCAGTTGTTCAGGAACTACAATTCCCATCATGCCTAGTCATGTCTGTGAATGTCAGAGTTTTACAATGCCTCATGGGATGTGTAGTTCTGCAACAGCTGGAGGGCCATAGTTTGAAGACCCCTGATCTAGTGGAACCAACTGCCTTCAGAAGTCACCTAATTGTAAATAGAGTCCACCTGTGTGTAATTTAATCTCAGTATAAATACAGCTGTACTGGGAAGCCCTCAGAGGTTTGTTAGAGAACATTGGTGAACAAACAGCATCATGAAGGCCAAGGAACACACAAGACAGGTCAGGGATAATGTTGTGGAGAAGTTTAAAGTAGGATTAGGTTATAAAAAAATATCCCAAGCTTTGAACATCTCACAGAGCACTGTTCAATCTACCATTGGAACATGGAAAGAGTATGGCACAACTGCAAACCTACCAAGACAAGGCCATCCAACTAAACTGACAGGCCGGGGAAGGAGAGCATTAACCAGAGACGCAGCCAAGAGGCCCATGGTAACTCTTCCACAACTCAGGTGGGAGAATCTGTCCACAGGATAACTATTAGTCGTGCACTCCACAAATCTGGCCTTTATGGAAGAGTGGCAAGAAGAAAGCCATTGGAGGTCCCCTTTGCAGTTGGCGAGAACCCTTGTGGGGGACACAGCAAACAGGTGGAAGAAGTTGCTCTGGTCAGATGAAACCAAAATTGAACTTTTTGGCCTAAAAGCAAAAAACTAACAGAAAACTAACACTGCACATCACCCTGAACACACCATCCCCAACATGAAACATAGTGGTTGCAGCATCATGTTGTGGGGATGCTTTTTTTCAGTTGATGGGAAGATGGATGGAGCCAAATACAGGCCAATCTTTGAAGAAAACTTGTTATGCCCCGTACACACGATCTGACACTGATTGGACATTCCAACAACAAAATCCATGGATTTTTTCCGACAGATGTTGGCTCAAACTTGTCTTGCATACACATGGCCACACAAAGTTGGTCGGAAATTGCAAATGTCAAGAACACTGTGACGTACAACATGTATGATGAGCCGAGAAAAATGAAGTTCAATAGCCAGGGTGGCTCTTCTGCTTGATTCGGAGCATGCGTGGAACTTTGTGCGCCGGAATTCTGTACACACGAACGGAATTTCCGACAGCCGATTTTGTTGTCAGAAAATTTGAGATCCAGATCTCAAATTTTGTGTGACCGAAATTCCGATGGAAAATGTCCAATGGAGCCTACACACAGTCGGAATTTCCCATCAAACATTTTCCATTGGAAAATCGGACCGTGTGTACTGGAGCAGAGGTTTATCTTCCATCAAGACAACGGCCCTAAACATACAGCCAGGGCTACAATTGAATGGTTTAGATCAAAGCATATTCATGTGTTAGAATGGACCATTCAAAGTCAAGACCTAAATCCAATTGTGAATCTGTAACTTGAAAATTGCTGTTCACAGAGCTTAAGCTATTTTGCAAAGAAGAATGGGCAAAAAGGTCCCTCTCTCTAGATGTGCAAAGCTGGTAGAGACATACCCAAAAAGACCTGCAGCTGCAACTGCTAAATACACACACCCTATAATACTACAAGCTATGAGTAAATACTCTGGAGATGGAAATAAGTGAATATACCCCCCATATATCTTTATAGATCCGAATTACATAAAATGAGGATAGTGACCTTAAGGGTCCACTGAAAAGTAATTAAAAGTTTGGAACAGACACGAAGAACAATATATTCTATATATGTTCTACATTATAGTATGGTGCAATATGGGGGAGCAAAGAACCAGACATAATCAGTACTATGCATAATGCATTGTATGATGGAAAGAACAACAAAGCATTTACAACTGTGTGTGAATCTCGATTTCCACATTCAAGAGTAGCCAAGTAAGAATAGTAAGAGTATCCAAGTTTGAGACTTGCTTTCCTGTCTATGTCTCTGCCACTTGCAAAACTGTCTTCTGAATCTTAGTGAAGCGACTTGCTGCAAAGTAGATTGGAACTGAGCCATCTGTGTTTCCCCTTGCATTAAGACCTCATAGACATGCCATTGGCCACTGAATCAGTAGACACTCTGCCAGCATTTGGGCTCAGTTTCTCTTGTTTGATCGCTGAACTAGAATAAGGGAAACATAGGTGGCCAACAGGCCTCCCTTCACATAAGATGGTCCAGATTGGTCCTTCAATGGTCAGATGAAAGGTCATGCCCCACATAACTGGGGCTCACCCCTCTCAAGTCAGTGTTCATTTGGTAACGGCACCACACAATTTCTTCCTCTGCATCTTAGCTCAATAATCACTGTTCTGTCATTAAGAGTTTTTCGCACATGGTAATGATGTATTGATATATGAATATCAGATATTTCTGGTAAAAAGTTCCTGCATGAAAACACAGAACAGGCTGTAAAACACACATAGTTACATAGTTAGTCAGGTTGAAAAAAGATACAAGTCCATCCATTTTAACCACAAAAAAAAAGAAAACAATATCATACAATCCCATATACCCAATTCTATACCCACAGTTGATCCAGAGGAAGGCAAAAAACCCCAACAGAGCATGATCCAATTTGCTACAGCAGGAGAAAAAATTCCTTCCTGATTCCCAGAGAGGCAATAAGATTTTCCCTGGATCAACTTTACCTATAAATGTTAGTACACAGTTATATTATGTACATTTAGGAAAGAATCCAGGCCTTTCTTGAAGCAATCTACTGAGCTGGCCAGAACCACCTCTGCGGGTATTCTATTGCACATTTTCACAGCTCTTATGCCGCGTACACACGACAGGACTTAAGTCCAGCAGACTTTCGACGGAGTTCTGACGGAGTTCTGACAGAGTTCTGACGGACTTTCCGAATGAACGGACTTGGCCACACACAATCACACCAAAGTCCAACGGATTCGAACGTGATGACGTATGACTGGACTAGAATAAGGAAGTTCATAGCCAGTAGCCAATAGCTGCCCTAGTGTCGTTTTTAGTCCGTCAGACTAGCACACACACGAGCGGATTTCTGGGTCCGGCGGAGTTCTGTCGGAAAAATTTGAAACATGTTCCATTTCTAAAGTCTGTCAGACTTTTGCAAATCAAAAGTCCGCTGCAGCCCACACACGATCGAATAGTCTGCCGGAATCATTCCGTCAGACTTTTGATGTTGAAAAGTCTGGTCGTGTGTACGGGGCATTACTGTGAAGAAACACGTGTGTATACACATTTAAAAATTCTTCTAGCTTTTCTTGGTGTGCTTTATATGTTAAAAATACCCATCAACAGTGCAGATTTTTTTTTTTCAACTGATCAATACGTAGCACAAATGTATACACCCAGGGCCGCTGATAAGGCAGTCCAGCCAGTAGTGATGTCCAGTTCATGAACGAATCTTTCTTTTGAATCGATTCTTTTCAGTGAACTGATTCGTTTGAAACAGTTCACTCTGCACTCAGTACATAGCAGAGCAGCTCCGCCCCTCCCTGCAACCAATCAGCTGACTCGAAGCACAGTGACACTCAGGAACTTGATACAAACTTAAAACAAGACCCAGGAGTACACAGTACACCGCGTTAAAGAATCGAACAAGTTACCGAGTTAAACAATCGAACAGTACACCGAGTTAAAGAATCGTACAAGTTACCGAGTTAAAGAATCATATCCGTTTTTAGAACACAGTACACTGAAAGAACCACGAGTCACCACCAGTAGTTATAACACATTTCCCTATGATCCAATTGATTATAACTCTGATCATACTGATCAAAAAGGAAGGAAAGTGTTAAATTCTCAATGGATGACAATTTAAAAGCCTGTACAGTACATTCATTAACCATGAATTATATTTCTAGAATTATTGCAGTCACTCTAGCGTTTGTGGTGACACCTAACGTGTGAAGCAATCGTCGTTTATGTACACGTGCATGCCCTATGCACATTTATTCACATGCAGATATCAGGGTTGGTGGGGATGGTTTTAGTTTTTATTTTATTAATTTTTTCACTTAACAAGCCCTATGTGATAGTTTGTTGAAATGACAGGTTCTCTTTATTGCATATGGTGTCTGGTATATGATTATATGAGTATAGGATTGTGCTCAGTAACCTGGGTAGCAGGTGTTCTGTCAGATCAAGCAATCTATTGGAGCAGCCAATATTGCGACTTTCGGTGATGCACAAACAGTTGTGTAAACGAAAAGCATGTTTTTGTGTGTGTTTTCTGCATTCTGATGGGCCAACTTCACAGGTAAGATTGCTAGCCAACAGATTTGTCCGTAGTCTTTACAGTGCATAATGAGGCTCCTTTTACACTTGTGTGACTTATCATGCAACTTGGGACTACAAAGTCGCATGACAAGTCGTACCCCAAGATTTCCAATGAGTACCATTCATATCTGTGGGTCTTCCAGTCACAGCGACTTCAAAGTAGTTACTGCACTACTTTGGTCCGATTTTGATGTGACTTGAGGCAGAGACCTCAAGATTACATAAGTATTCCTTCAAGTCACATCAAAATCGCATCAAAGTCACGGTAAAAATCGTGGCAAAAATTGCATGACTTTCAAGTCGCACAAGTGTGAAAGGAGCCTAACGATTGGATTTTACTACCGTGGATACTTCGCCTGCACGCGGAAGTAAAATACAATCATTTTTCCTGTGCATGCACTGTAAAGAGAACGGAAAAATCTGATGTCTAGCAATGTTAACTGTGTAGTTGGCCCATCACATGCACAAAAATCCGCTTTTCATTTTCACAGCTTTATGCGTGTCACCAAAATTGATGACGGTGGCTGATCTGACAAACTGTGGTCTGACAGAATAATAGGATTGTGATTGTGATTGTAGCAAGGAACTAAATGCAAGTAAACCTCCCCAGGACCTGCCAGCCTTCTGAGAAGAATCATTCTTTTGAATCTAATCATTTAAGAAGGTTGAGTGAGAACTTCGGTTCACTTGCTTGTCAGTAGACTCAGCAAGTGAACCGAAGAATCAGTTCATTGAATCGGTTCATTTCACTGAGTAGAGCGAAATGAACCGATTCAGTTAAAAGACCCGGACTTCCCATCACTAATCAGCCAGCCCTCCAGTAGGGGGCCCGAGCCTCATCAGTCCAAAAGGGGGCCCGGACAACTGCAGGAGAGGAGAGCTGGCTGTTCTGCCTTGTGACTCCTGTGCTTTATCCCTATGTTCTACTTACTTGCCTACAGTCCCTTTTTTCTTTAGCAAGCTGTCCCATGCTGGCTTTATTCTCGGGCTGCATCCTGATTTTAGAGCCGCAGGGACAGCTGCACACTGTCTCTCTCTGCTTCTGCCTTGAAATCATTACACTGCCGGTGTTCTGTGGGTCCTTAGGGCCGGTTCACACAGCGAGGCGATGCGAGGCGACACGGCTCGCCTCGCCTCGCTCCCGCAAGTCGCCCCCGTTCTGTACAATGGAACCGTTCTGAGAGGAGCGACTCGAGTCGCTCCGACTCAGAAAAAAGGTTCCTGTACTACTTCGGGGCGACTTCGGGGGCGACTTGCATTGACTTCTATACAGAAGTCCTCTGCAAGTCGCCGCTGAGGTCCCCGCAGGTCGCGGCGAGGCAAGTCGGAGACGCCTCGCCGCGCCTCGCTGTGTGAACCAGCCCTTAAACTCCCCCTCCCCTCCCCCTTTGCAGTGTTATCTTGCAAAGAAGAAAGATTGAAGGTAAGAAGTTCTCTGCCTGTTCCTCCCTGATGAGTCCTGAGCTCTGCTCTCCTGACCTCTACTCCGTGCTCTGTGAATTGTGGCTGTAGGGTTTGAATGTTGTAGTGCTTCTAATGGAAAGGGGTGACTGAGAAGGGGGGGGGGGGGGTGAAGCTGCAGAAAGTTCAGAATTCCAGCTGACAAACATTTCCACCAGCCACAATGCACCAGCTATTTCTATATGCCACTCCTGAGGCCCCATTCACACTTAGCATAGCGAGAACACATGTTCCTGCATTTTTTTATTTTTTTATTTATTTATTTATTTTAGATTGTTTATACATAGGGCAGCCCATTCACTTGAATGGGTGCCCTATATTTGACAAACACACCATAAAAGTTCTAGAACATTTTCAGGCATGCAGCTTTGGAGGTTTGTCACATGACAAAATGCAAGCTGTTTTTGGGATGCCATTAACAATTAACGGCACCACAAGCACTATGCGAGATTGCAGTGCATTTCCTAAATGCATGCAAAGCATGCGTTTCCCTTACCCTTTGTCACACCGTCAGGAAATACAAAGTGGGAATGTAGCCTAAGAACTCTTTCACATGGTTGGCATAGTTGGCAACTGTCCCGAATTTCGCGGGACATTCCCGCCATTAGGACATTTGTCCCAAATTAATTTTGTCCCAGGAAATGTCCCGCGGAATTCGGATTGTCACGGGAAATTGAATTTCCCGTTTTTTTGCCGCCGGCCGCTAGAGGTTGGTCTACACCTGTGGCGCCGCCCACCCCCGCTGCTAGTGTGTGTTTGTGTCAGTGAAGGGCGGTGGGTGGGGCCACAGTGGCGGCAACGGCGGCCAGTCTGTCAATGTGGATGTCCGGGCAGGGGCTAGTCGGGGGCCAGTGACAGTCATGGTATGTGGCCAGTCTGAGAATGTGGGGGGCCAGTCTCTGAATGTGGGGGCCAGTCTGTAAATGTGGGGGCCAGTGACAGTCATGGTATGTGGCCAGTCTGAGAATGTGGGGGTCCAGTCTCTGAATGTGGGGGTCAGTCTGTGAATGTGGGGGCCAGTGGTATGTCGGGGGCCAGTCTGTGGATGTGGGGGCCAGTCTGTGGATGTGGGGGGTCAGTCTGTGGATGTGGGGGGCCAGGCTGTGGATGTGGGGGGCCAGTTGTATGTCGGGGGCCAGTCTGGAGATGTGGATGTCGGGGCGGGGGCCAGTCGGATGTCGGGGGCCAGTGACAGTCATGGTATGTGGCCAGTCTGTGAATGTGGGGGTCCAGTCTGTGAATGTGGGGGCCAGTCTGTGAATGTGGGGGCCAGTGGTATGTCGGGGGTCAGTCTGGAGATGTGGATGGTGGGGCGGGGGCCAGTCGGATGTCGGGGGCCAGTGACAGTCATGGTATGTGGCCAGTCTGTGGATGTGGGGGTCCAGTCTGTGGATGTGGGGGGCCAGTCTGTAGATGTTGGGGGGCCAGTGGTATGTGGGGGCCGGTCTGTGGAGTATGTGGGGGGGCGGTCTGTGCAGGATGTGGGGGGGGCGGTCTGTGGATGTCAGAGGGACACCAGATGTAAGGAGGGGCTCCGCTGATGGACACAGATGTGAGGAAGGTACCTCTGATGGGGCACCTGATGTAAGGACAGACTCCGCTTGGGACACCTGATGGCATCTGGTGGCAGGCAACGTGGCTAGTGACGAGCGCATGGCTACCACTGATTCTGCATTATGGTGAGTGGAATGATTTCATTTCATATTACAATGTAATAATAGAAATAATGCGCTTCAATCACCCTGACACCATAACAATCATGGCGCCGGGATGATTGAAGCGCCAACACCAGGTATTTGGAGTATCTTTATCTGCTGATTGTCAAACTCTGGAAAACACATATTGCTATTGTGGTGTAGGATCAGGGGGCTGCTGTCCCTCCTTTCCCTCCCCCCTCTCTCCATCCCCCTCATTTCCCTCTCTCCATCCCCCTCATTTCCCTCTCTCCATCCCCCTCATTTCCCTCTCTCCATCCCCCTCCTTTCCCTCTCTATCCTGCATTCATCTCAGACTCTAACCACATCCCATGTAAGCCACGCCCACTATTTTGTACACATTATGTAGTTGCAATGTTTTACTACACAGCTGCGGCATTTTAACACAGGCTGCAGAGTTTGACAGGCAGCACCACCTATCAAACGTCCCCTTGAATTCAATGGGGCCACTTTGCAACTGCAAACACTTGGCTCACAGTTGCAGCCAAGAGTTGCTCACAGTTGCAGCCAGTCTCACAAAGAAAAATTACTATTCAGCAATTTTAAAAAATTATAACAAAATACAGGTGTCAGGAGGCAGTAGTAGCAAGGGTATCATTTCTGCGATGGCTGCAAAACGGCATTGCTACCATTGCATTTTAGCAAAAATGTAATTTGATAATTTTTTTTGGTGGGGGGGGCCTGTCAGGTAGGCTGTATGGGGCCCTGTAATTTCTAACAGCAGCCCTGTACACACCTGTGTGTATAGGGCCATTTAAACTGCAGATAAAAAAAAACAAAAAACCTTAATGCCTACACACATGGTGTAAAATGGGTATTAATGTTGATGTACCAATCTGCTCTGTTTTAATTGTGACTTTAATCAGCTTCTCCTCAAAGTGCAGTGTGTGCAATTCTTGTAGGTCTGATGGGAGATCCCATGCAAGGTATTCTGGAGTTGTCAGAAAGGGTGTGGCCTCGCCTAGGGCTAGAGAGAGCAGAAGACCCAAAAGGCGTATGGCTCCTACAGGTGTATCAGTACAAGCATGCAAGAGTCTTAACTTGTAAGTAGAGTGTCTCCTCCCCAGCAGCCTTGTACACCTGGCTCAATCTTGTCCTTGGAGCATAGTCTTCATTCTCTCTAGCCCTGCATTTTGCCCTCATTCCTCTGGAATCAGCAGACTCTGGACCGCACAGAGCAGGTTACAGCAGCTAGTCTCTGCTCTCTTGCCTTCATCCTCCAGCTCCCCTCAGACCACACTTACACTTTTTTGATCTCAGAGCAGGGCTCAAGTCCTGCGGGAACGCATGGGAACAGAGTTCCTGTACATTTTCCACAACAGGAACTCAGTTCCCGTTAGCAGTCACATCCTGCAAGACTTTGAAGTATGCAAGCTGTGCGGCGGGTGCTACACCAGTTGCCGCTGACACAGCGTGCAATAGTAAGTGCCGCACACCAGGGGTGGACTGACTATTTAGGCATTGCCAATAGGGGGCCCCATGACAGCTTCCTCTCCGATCTAACTGCCAATCACAGCTAGCTGATGGGTAGATCAGGTCCCTGCTGCTAAGAGATTGTATTTAGTCAGACCTCTCGTGATGCGCTCCTCCCCGCCGCCCCCTCCTGATTTTCTGTCTCCCCCCCCCCCCCCCCCCCGTCTCCTGCATACTTGCTCTGTGTGTCCCGCTGAATCCCCACCTCCTCTATCTTCAGTGCCATATGTTGAGAGAACCCAGAGGAGGAGCACAGCTATTCTGCTCACAGGACATGCAGGGAGAGAGGTGAGCTGAGGGAGGAACATCAGTTTGGGGTGGTAAGCTGAGCACAATACCTGGCAAAGTTTAATGCCAGGAGGGAAGTTTATGTGGAAATATGTGAAGGGTTGGAATAGCAGCGAGTGTGTGTTGGAGCCCTGCAGAGTTTGCAGCCCCCCCAAGCTAACATACATCTCCTAAGCAGGAACACATCACTATCTCCCCAAGCATTCTGTCCAGATAAAGTGCAGTTCATTTATGACCTTTCCGTTTAACCCTGTGTTATCCAAACTCTGTTCAATGAAAAGTGTAAACTCACCACATAAACACTCTATATACAAAATAACATTCCCCAATAAAGACCAGAATATGATGTTCACATTTGCATGGAAGCACAATTGAATGAATGCTGATTATTCGGAAAATTACCGTATTTATGTTTATTGAGAATTTTTTTTAATGTACTAACAGTTAAGCTTCATACACACAATACGAAAATTGGATGAAAAATACCGCTTTTGAAGTGTTCGTGCATATGACCGTATCATTTTTTTTTTTTTTTTTGGTGGGGGAGTGGATCTTGGGTGGGAGTTCCCACACTTTTTTCTCCAGGACTTGACCCCTGTCTCTGAGCACTCTGGGAGGTGAAGTCCATTTCTCTCTCTCCATGCTAGGACTGTACCTTCCAGTGAACTACATTCCCTAGCAGGGCCCTTCATGCACTGTACTTCATTCTTCTGTGGACGAGACTACACATCCAGCCAGTGACCAATTGGAGCCCACTCTTTCTGGTTTCTAGATATGGGTCTCTGTCCCTGGCTGCAACTGCAACCGCAACCAAGCAGTGTCCATCCGTTGTCCCCCTTCCTGTGATCAGTGAGTCCTTGCAGGGAAGGAACAACAAGCTGCTGCCAAGTGTCAATATGGCATAAAATGCCGACAGCTGTCCTTAGTTGGGCAACACTTGGGTAGGTTAACAGGTTCCCGGCCGGCGCACGCCGATGTACTTCAGTAGAATGGCACAGGTAGGCATATTGGCGTACAGGTACATTCAATCTTTAATGCCGCCCTGCCATCGCGAGCGCGCCGCCGGCAGCGCGCTCGGGTGTCGGTTGGGACCCCCGTGAGTCCTGTCGCGGGTCCCGCGGACTCGATCGCCGTGGGCATACCCGCGATCGGCTCACGGGGCGGCTGAATGGAGAAATGCTGTTGTAAACAGCATTTCCCCATTCTGCCTAGCAACTAGTGACGCTGATCTCTGCTCCATGTGATTGGAGCAGAGATCAGTGTTCACTAAATGAAAGCCCAGCCCCACACAGTTAGTAACACACCCCTAGGAACACTTTACCCCTACACTGCCACCCACTGGTTAACCCCTTCACTGCCAGTGTCATTTACACAGGAATCACTGCATTTATATAGCAGTGATTGCTGTATAAATGACAGTGGTCCCAAAAATGTGTCAAAAATTTCCTATGTGTCCGCCATAATGTCGCAGTCACAATAAAAATCGCTGATCGCCGCCATTACTAGTAAAAAAAAATTATTAATAAAAATGCCATAAAACTATCCCCTATTTTGTAAACACTATAACTTTTGCGCAAACCAATCAATAATCGATTATTACGATTTTTTTTTTTTTTTTACCAAAAATATGTAGAAGAATAAGTATCAGCCTAAACTGAGGGAAAAAATGTTTTTTATATATCTTTGGGGGATATTTATTATAACAAAAAGTAAAAAATATTGCGTTTTTTTCAAAATTGTCGCTGTATTTTTGTTTATAGCGCAAAAAATAAAAACCGCAGGGGTGATCAAATATCACCAAAAGAAAGCTCTATTTGTGGGAAAAAAGGACAGAAAAAAAAAAGTTTGGGAGCCACGTTGCATGACCGCGCAATTGTCAGTTAAATCGACGCAGTGCTGAATTGCATAAAGTGGTCTGGTCTTAGACCAGCAAAATGGTCCGGGGCTGAAGTGGTTAAGTATGTAATGTATTTTCAGTCATGAACCTATCGGCAGTTTCTCCTATTTAGCGATTGAGTAGTCCAAAATGTACACTACTACCCCATTTGATATTAGATCCTTGAAAATAGAACTGTACCTTCAAAAGAGCGCAATTAGGCAAATGCAAGTCATGGAAGTTTAGGCTGTTTGGAAGTCTGTATTTCTACTTTCAGTCCTATATTATTACATCAGTAATGCTACTCCCTTTGTTTGCTAATTCCTGTATAATATACAACCCACTTCATGATAACACTAGAGTCTTCATCTCAAGGGTCAGTTGGGCAATTGCCAGCTGTGCCGCCCTTTTTATTGCTTTGAAATGACTAAAGATCCTTATTTGCTGCAATATTACTTAGTGAAAGGAGACCCTAATGCCTAATGTACACAGGCGTTTTTGTTTTTTTTTGTTTGACCCAGCGGGCTGAGGGTAAACAAAAACTGAGGAGCTCGCTGTACTATCTATCTGATGTTATTACAGTGATCTCCTCACTGAGCTATTGCCATAACCCCCTCGCCAGAACACACTGATCAGCACTGGCAGCCGCTGGCTATCCGTCTGATACAATCGGATACTGGTTTTCCAGCATGCCCATTTGACAGAAGTTGGCCATTCAGCCGACTTCTGTCAGACAGGCTGGTTTACACATGGGTCGAATGTTGGTCGGTTTCTGTTGAACCAGCTGATATTCGGGCTATGTGTACCAGGCTTAAAGCGGTTGTAAACCCTTACAAACCACTTTGACCTACAGGTAAGCCTAGATTAAGGCTTACCTGTAGGTCCAAGAAATATCTCCTAAACCTATATGGTTTAGGAGATATTTGCCCGAAAACAGGCACCGCTGTCTACGGCGCATGCGCCGTAGACAGCGGCACGCAGGCGCACTGAGCGCGGCATTCTCAAAGACAGAGCTGCCGCGTGTGTCAGCTCCCGTGCGCATGCGCGGGAGTGACGTCATTGCGGCTTCGCCGAATGACAGCGGAGGAGCTGCGAGACCCACCGAGAAGATGGATGCGGCGGACTACAGGGGACAGCGGCGACTTCGCTGGCTCCTGTGTCAGGTAAGTGACACATAATGGACTACTATGCAATGCATAGTAGTCCATTATGCTTTGCCTTTGCAGGGAATGAAAGAGGAAGTAAACTCATCAGGGTTTACTTCCTCTTTAAATGTAAGTAAAATTTTGAAAAGCTAATTCAATGTGACCAGGTTACGTGCAATATCTGCAGTTACAGGGTGGATTAAGATAGATATCTGAAAAAGAGATACCGACGCACAGATATATACTATCAATTGGGCCCGCTGCAGTCAAAGTAACCCCTTTAAGAGGGCTATGAAATGTTTTTATATATAGAATATGTGGACTGCTCCAACCTTACAAAAAATAAAATAAAATAAATAAAAATTATATTCCACACCTCTACTGTGAATCAGTGTGTTTTATACACCTTTTCTCAATCAAACCAACGAATCCACACTAGTTGTAATAGACCTTTTACAATATACTTATTGTATCAAATATTTACGTGACCTCGAAAAAAATTAGCAAAATGTGCTAAATACCACCAGTGAGTTTACAAACGCTAAATATATTAATAAATTAATTATTAACAATAAATTAAATGATAAATTATAAAATTGAAAATAAATATTAGATAATCCCTCTATATTAGGTAATCCCTCTCTACGAGAGCACAATTCATGTGTTATAAATCAATTTAAAGCATAACCTATTACTAGTGACAGTCCATCATCACAAAGAAAGAAAAGTGAAAAAATTTTTTTTTCCATAAATGCCTTCCCAGATAGATATCCTCAGTGAACGATCACCAACTCCTGTTTGTTCCTATGTTAATCGTGCAACAAAGACTTCACCCTTATGTGCCACCACCACCTTGTAGATTGGCCACTCACCAGATATAGGTGAATGCTCGCATTTGGTTCATTAAACGGATAACCCCTCCTTACAACAAGTCGTCCGTGCACTCTTCAGGCAATATGCTACTGGATATAGCACTCGGCTAATTCTCATAAAAGATATATAAAGCCATCATAGTGTAGTAATTTTCGATTATTTTATTAAAAGAATAAAAGTTAGTTGCACTCACATCTTATGGTGTCAGTTTGCCGACACCAAGCTTATCCAGCCGTGTATGCGGGGTCCAGTGTACCGGCGTGTAATCCCCTGTACTACTGTACGTGCGCTCCAAGCCTCACTACCGTGCAGAAGACAGCCATGTCACAAAGTCCCAGCGTGTAATCCCCTGTACTACGTGCGCTCCAAGCCTCCCTACCGTGCGGAAGGCATCCATGTCTCAAAGTCCCAGCAGCCTCTACGCGTTTTGAAAATTAAAATTGCGTCATAAGGAAACTGCTGGGTGAATATCCCCCATACCGTTGTTGATTAAGTTAAATTCATTAATTAAATTACTCTATCCAGTTGTGTATGATCGCTTTTTTCTCATTTCTGGAAGTGGTGGATCCACCATCTTAGTTCCAGAAATGGCGAATCCGCAATCTTAATTCCTGACCAGCATAGTCAACCGATTCTCTTACATTACTTAACACCGCCCCTCTATATCCCCTGCTAGTAAATATATATAAGCAGGCAGTATCTGTTAAATATGGAGTTCCACAACCTATTCCTTAATGTTCTCCCTCTTACCTCGCAGCACTTTCGGTTAACTCATTCTATATCTCCCGCCTATCCATCCATTTACTGTGGTGTCCCCAATACGAAAAAGGTCTCACTTCCTCATACAATAGCTATAGGTTTTTTTGCCAGTGGTACAGTGTTCCCACACACATAACTGGAAAAACTTTTACATAGTCAACTCTTAAAATCAACATTCCATAATCAATTCCCTAAAAGTTTATTACATATATCTAAAACACGTTCTTGTATAATACATATCCTTAAACTAATACTGATAAAAAATATTCATAAAAAATAACAAGTATAAAAAATAAAAATATGTAAAAAAATTTAAATAAAAAAAAACTCAAAAATCCTCTATGAAACAATTTACATTCAATCCTAATGGCTTCATTGTATTTAACTTATATATCCAATAAGTTTGATTACATGAAACTTCTCGCCTCTAACTTAAATTCCTCCAATTCTGTTCTATTCTTTCAATAGCATAAAACTTCAGATGTTGTGGGTCTCTATTATGTATTTCTCTAATACATAATATGGTGCTTATAGCCTTTCCTAATGTTCCTGATATGTTCACCTATATGGACGGATAATGCTCTTGTGTTCCTTCCTACGTACTGTAATCCGAAGCTACACTCCATGACATATGTCACGTGGGTGATGCGACACGCGATCAACTTATTTATTTTAAACTTCTGTTTTGTTAAATAAGATTGGAATTCTAATGTTTTTCTTGTCTCCTTGTTAGTGAGCCTACAAGGTTTACATTTGCCACACCGGAAAAAGTCCTTCTGATCAAAAAAAGTGGTCATTTTCTTTGGGGGGTCGGGAACATTTTTAACAATTTGGTCCCTTAACCTTCTAGATCTCCTATATATAAATGTTGGCCTAGAAGGAAGGATTTTGTTCAAATGGGGGTCATTGCATATAATAGGCCAATACTTTTTGACAGATCCTTCCAGTGTTTTATATTGATTATTAAAACCTGTAATAAACGGTATATTATCCATTTTTTGGGGACTCCTATTTCTATCTAATAAAAAGGTTTCTCTATTCTTGCGCCCTATTTTATCCCTAATTTTCTCCAATTCCACCCTGTTATACCCTTTATCCATAAGACTTTCAACCAAAATCCCTGTCTGTGTATAATAGTCAGCTAATAGGTTACAGTTGCGTCAAATCCTAATGAATTGACCCTTAGCAATGGCCTTCTTCAAGTGTTGGTGGTGACAACTGCTAAATGGTATATAACCATTTCTATCGGTGTCTTTAAAATGTGTTCTAGTGTGGAAGCAGTCCTTGTTTTTAAATATTTCTAAATTTATATTACTCTGGTGTACATTCACCGTGAATTTAATACCATATTGGTTTCCACCTATATGCTGTACAAACTTGTTTAGGTCCTCCTGAGCACCTTCCCAAAACAATCAATATATTGTCTATGAATCTTTTATAAGTTAGTAGCTGAGGCCAACATCTTCCGAATATCTCCTCTTCACATTTATTCAGGAAGATGTTGGTCACGCTAGGGGCATACTTATTGTGCATACCCACCCCTTTAATTTGTCTATAATGTTTGTGATTATGCCAAAAATAGTTATTTCCCATGGCCATTCTTAAACTTTCCAATATAAACCGTCTTTGTTTTGATTTTATATTTAAGGACCGCTTTATGGACCATGCAACTGCCTCTAGGGTATCCATTTGTTTAATATTGGGGTACAATGACTCCACATCTATTGTCACCAATAGCGTGGAGTAATTTACCTTAGTGGCCCTAAGTTGTTTCATCACATCTTTACTATCCTTTATAAAAGCCGTCCCTTTACTAGCTAGAGGATGGAGAAAGATGTCAAGATATTCCCCCAGTCTAGAGTGTACTGACCCAATCCCACTTATGATAGGTTCCCCTGGTGGTTTGGTTTTATTTTTATGAACTTGATATATAATTGGTACTTTTGGTGCCTCCGGCAACAGGTATCTCCCCTCTTTTTTGTTCAGTATTTTATCTGCAATGCCCCCATTTAAAAGCTCCTTTAATTTAGATTTCAATTCTTTGCTGGGATTCTTTAATTATTGATACGTAGTTTCATCTCTAACCAGTCTTTCTAGTTCCAGCTCATAGTCCTTTTTTGTCAAAATCACCAAACCCCCTCCTTTGTCGGCAGGTCTAATCACTATGTTTCTACGTTTTTCTAACTTTCTTATCCCCTGCGATACCCTATGCATTGTTCCAGGTTTATCAGGTTTTATGTTCTTAATTTCCTTTTCCATCATTCTTTTAAATACCTTAATGTGGGGATTTGTACTAGATTTAGGATTAAATGTGGACTTGTTTTTAGTTGACTGTGTAAATATAATGTGCTACTAGGCTGTGTAACAGTTTCCCCCTTTTCCATGAAGTGTTTCTTCAAATTAAGCTTCCTTACAAATTTTTGTAAATCAATAAATGCTTCAAATTGATTAAAGGCCCTATTTGGTGCGTACTTAATCCCTTTATCTAATACCAATAATTTCTCTTGTGAGAACACCACCTCTGTTAGGTTGAAAATACCCTCCCCTAGCTTTCTCTTTTTCTTTTTCACCCTCTGCACCCTCTCCTCCTTGTATGTTTCCGTTGGTTCCATTCTCTTGTGGGAATCTGTTTGTTCCATTGTCCCGTGGGAATCTGTTCCACCCCCCCCGCTGGTCTGTAGGGTTCTCTTCAATCCCTCCATTCCCCCTGCCACTGTGGGGGTCCATATGGTGGGTTGTAGCAGCCCCTATATATGTATTATACAAGAACGTGTTTTAGATATATGTAATAAACTTTTAGGGAATTGATTATGGAATGTTGATTTTAAGCGTTGACTATGTAAAAGTTTTTCCAGCTATGTGTGTGGGAACACCATACCACTGGCAAAAAAAACTATAGTTATTGTATGAGGAAGTGAGACCTTTTTCGTATTGGGGACACCACAGTAAATGGATGGATAGGCGGGAGATATAGAAGGAGTTGAATAACTGAAAGTGCTACGAGGTAAGGGGGGGGACATTAAAGAATAGGTTGTGGAACTCCATATTTAACAGATATTGCCTGCTTGTATATATTTACTAGCACAATTTGGATTAGATTGGAAAGGGTGACTACCAGCCGGCATTAAAAATGGTGGATTCCTATTTCCGGGGGATATAGAGGGGCAGGGTTAAGGGAATGGGTTGACTACGCTGGCCAGGAATTAAGATGGTGGATTTGCCATTTCCAGAACTAAGATGGCGGATCCGGCACTTCCAGAAATTTGAAAAAAGTGATCATACGCAACGGGATAGAGTAATTTAATTAATGAATTTAACTTAATCAACAATGGTATAAATACAATGGTGGATATTCACCCAGCAGTTTCCTTATGACGCAATTTTAATTTTCAAAACGCGTAGAGGCTGCTGGGACTTTGAGACGTGGATGCCTTCCACACGGTAGGGAGGCTTGGAGCGCATGTAGTACAGGGGATTACACGCTGGTACTCCGGACCCCACATACATGACTGGATAAGCTTGGTGTCGGCAAACTGACACCATAAGATGTGAGTGCAACTAACTTGTAATCTTTTAATAAAATAATCGAAAATTACTACACTATGATGGCTTTCTATATCTTTTATGAGAATTAGCCGAGTGCTATATCCAGTAGTATATTGCTTGACGAGTGCACGGACGACTTGTTGTAAGGAGTAGTTATCCGTTTAATGAATCAAAGGCGAGCATTCACCTATATCTGGTGAGTGGCCAATCTACAAGGTGGTGGTGGCACATAAGGGTGAAGTCTTTGTTGCACGATTAACATAGGAACAAACAGGAGTCGGTGATCGTTCACTGAGGATATCTATCTGGAACTGCATTTATGCAACTTTTTTTTTTTCACTTTTCCTTCTTTGTGATGATGGAGTGTCACTAATAATAGGTTATGCTTTAAGTAGATTTACAACACATGAATTGTGCTCTCACAGAGAGGAATTACCTAATATAGAGGGATTATCTAATATTTATTTTCAATTTTATAATTTATCATTTTATTTATCGTTAATAATTAATGTATTAATATATTTAAGGTGTTTGTAAACTCACTGGTGGTATTTTGCAATTTTTTTTCGAGGTCGCGTAAATATTTGATACAATAAGTATATTGTAAAAGGTGTATTACAACTAGTGTGGATTAGCTGGTTTGATTGAGAAAAGGTGTATAAACACACTGATTTACAGTAGAGGTGTGGAATATAATTTTTATTTATTTTATTTTATTTTTTGTAAGGTTGGCGCAGTCCACATATTCTATATATAAAAACAGGGTGGATTAAGTCTTACCAACGGTGGCTGGTGTTTTGGGGGGGGGGGGCAAAAAATGCACAACAGCCACCCCCCCCCCACGGGTCGATCGGATCAATCGCACTCGCACCCTCCATGTTGGTCAGGCGGTCTGTCAGGCCCACACTTACCCCATCTATGGAGCAGGCAGCAATTCCTTTCCGTGCGACGGCTTCCCTTGCATCACAACGGCCATGCTCTTTCTCCCTCCTCCTCGGACAATTTTCACTATTGTCACAATTGTCACTATTGTCACACAACTGGGTCTAATCTAATCTGGCTCTAATCACGTGCTTAAAAAACAAACAAAAAAAACCATTAGAATCCAAGCATCTGGCACCCTGCATGTATATTAGGATAGGGTGGGGGGGGGGGGGCGGCGCCCCTGTGCCCCTACTGTTTCACCAAGTTGGAATGTAACATTCCATTAACCTCAGAAAAAATTAACAGACCTAATATTTTGTTTTTGCATGTCCCCCACAAAATAAATACGTCTTTCCAGCCAATGGTATATTTTGAAAATGTATCTCTCCAGCCAAGATAAATTTTGTACATCCTTGCCTGACATCAGCTGGTTGATTACCTCTTTATTTCCATACCATTCTTGGTGACCAAAATATTTGTGCTGGCTGGAGACCCATGATGTAATTTCTGCTACCTTCTCCATGCTGCTGTAGTGGAGCACTTATTTATTTACCATGTTCAGAAGCAGGGCCATTTCATTCCTTTTAACAACATCCTGAACTCTCTGGGTTATTGACACATACAGGAAAGAAAAGTTTGTTTCCCTCTTTCAGCAACTCAGAGAGGCCACACTTGATAAGGCAGGAGAAGCTGAGCAAGTGATCTGCAGCCAGGTGAGAGGACCTCCACAGTTAGAAATGTCATTCAGGTAGCCAGGCAGGAGCCTAATAGCATGCAAGTTCTCTTGGAGACCCACCTGGTTACTGTAGGTAGCCCCTTCCCAATTGCTACCAATGTGATCTACTTCCAGTGGGGTTGTTCCATTACTGTGAAGAGTCCATGTATGTGCAGCTTTTTTTATCCTGTTGTATATTATTCTGCAGTGAATGCATTCTGGCCCTGTTTTGCATTATTAATTCTTACCTGCTTACCGGTAGTAACCTGAAAGTTACACTTATTCTGTCTGATCATCCAAAACACATTTCAGTTCAAATATGGACAATCTTAAGGTTTCATTCAGCTGACCATACATGATTCTTTTTTATTCGTTCAACCAATGGGTTAAAATTTTAAAAAATTAACCGATTCACGCATTCAATGTGGATAGGGGCAAACCCTCCTGAGCTATTGTATTCTGCGAGAGGGGAGCAATCCCCATCGGCAGAATACAATGATCAGTGTTGCTGGGTATAGCTGTTGGCACTGATCATTTTGGAAAAGCCCAACAGGCTGGTTCTGTAAAAGTCAATTGATAGATCGACTTGTGTACAACCAGTTAGCCCATACATGGATTTAAATTTTGGTCAGTCCCTGCTGAACTGGCCAAATTTTTATCCATGTATGGCTGGCTTAAAGAAGCCCATAGATGACTTGATTTTCTTTCCTTCCACCATAGTGTTTATGTGGGAATGCTTAGCACAGCGCGATTATGTTCTGCTGGCAAGGGGCCCGTTGAACTGTCATGGCCAGCAGAACAAAATGATTACTACTAGCAGCTATAGCCGAAGGAACGTTGTAATTATATCCAGAAGAAGCTGAATGTAATTTGACAAAGCACATGCTGTTGAGGAGGGGTGTTGGAAGTACAACAGCAAAGTTGCTTATAAACTGACAACACGGTATGCATTATACCTATCTATACACCAGGTGATGCTGTAGTGTTATCGTGTAATGTGCATGTATTCAATGATATGATGTAATCAGAGGAAGTACCTTCTTTCATCAAGTGTGTACTTGTTTGTGCTCCTGTCTCCATGCTGTAAAGACAAAATTTTTAATCCTCCATGAAAGTAAAGTTATTGTCTACATTCAACAAGCTTCCAGTGCATCCTTTCAATACTCTGCCAACACAATCAGCATGCCCATACATGGATCAAATCCATGTCGATTCCCTGCTAAATCAGCTGATTTTCGATCCTTGCATGGTCCGCTTTACTTGTCCTTGATCAATTTATCATTTACCTAGCTTATCATTTGCCTGACTGATATCTTATCTCAACAGTTAATAAGCAGGGAGTCAACATAGTGACTAATCTACCCAAACTATAGTTGCTAATTTGCAAATTTCTACATTTGACACAAAATAAAAAATATGGAAAAGTATAAATGTAGACATTTTAATGTTCCATCAAAAATTTTGTTTAAATCCGAGTTTCAGTCCCACAATTTGATTTATTTTTTTAAGACTCCACTCTTACTTGACCCACTCTATATGCAATCTTTAGATAGTGTTATTCAAGTAGTCCTTTTTATTTATGTTTGAATTGAATAAAAGTACCTGGATCTAGGAAGCTGGCAGGGTCCATCTCCACTGTGGGCATCTGAAGCCCTCTTCTCTCTTATTGCGAGAATTGGTGCAGCTGGCTACCCAGCATACACCTCCCGATCTCGCGCCTATGCAGTATTGCCACTGTGCGGCGCTCTTTCTTTCTGAGCCCTGACACGTTGCCATAATAGCGTCAGCGGAAGTTCCAATGATCACAAGATTTTGTTACAAGAGAGGAAACATACAAAATAGGTTGAACTCCACTTTAAGGTCTCTAGTTTCAACTCTGCAATAATACCTTTAATTGTGCAGTATGTTCACCTTAAATATTGAAAAAATGCCGTGTGTGTGTGTATGTATGTATGTGTGTGTATGTATATGTATATATATATATTAACGTAACATATGTACTTTGTTTCCTGCAGTATCTGGTCTCAGGAGGCTTGTGTATTACTGTTGGGATCAAGCCTAGTCTAACCTTGGTGAGTCACCACAGAAGATGATCCAGATATTTTGAGCTTTTAATCTTATAGTGTGTAACAGTTTTTATGTCTTTATGCAGGTAAAATGGACCTTAGCATTTATTGCCATCTGCTGCTTGATGTCTTCAATAGAGTTTTGTTTAATCTGTGTGGATTTGACTGACGTTAATAGTTATAGCTGTCCACCATGGAATCCTTGCTGGACCGGGGACTATGTGGCTAAGGTATGTACCAGCAGGTTAAAAGGAGTGAAGTATCTTGTTAATGATATAGCAGGCAACATTATATTCATGTGCTGGAGTCCTATTACCAGTTCTGTCAACATCTTTATTAGTCTCCCATCCTTTTGCCTATGGAGGCACAACAAGAATATTACTGGTATTGAGTAATGCATTGCTTATAAGAAGTATTTATACCCCTTGAAATTTTCCACATTTTGTCATGTTACAACCAAAAATGTAAATGTATATTATTGGGATTTTATGTGATAGACCATCACAAAGTGATACATAATTGTGAAGTTGAAGGAAAATAATGATACATGGTTTTCAAACTTTTTACAAATAAATATCTGAAAAAAAAGGCATGCATTTGTATTCAGCCCCCTTTACTCTGAAACCCCTAACTAAAATCAAGTGGAACCAATTGCCTTCAGGAGTCACCTGTAAATAGAGTCCACCTGTGTGTAAATTAATCTCATCATAAATACAGTTGCTCTGTGAAGCCCTCAGAGGTTTGTTAGAGGAACTTGGTGAACAGACAGCACCATGAAGGCCAAGGAACACACCAGACAGGTCATGGATAAAGTTGTGGAGAAATTTAAACCAGTGACGTCACATTTGCAGATTCTCAGAGCGGGGCCGAGAGGAGCAAGGCCTTTACCTACTGCAGCCCTGCGTTCTGAGCCCACCCACCCCCTCTCCTTCTCCGGCTGTGGCAGCAACACCCAGAGAGAGCAGCCAAAGTGTCTTCACTGTGTCTCCTCCTGAGCCCTGACTCCTCCAGTCTTCAGTTTCCTCCCAACCGGCAACGCCATTCTGCAGTGCTGGCTGGCTTAGATCCACGGCTCAGTTGCCCCGACTCCTGCAGCACATTGCCCGACCTCCCCTCCTCAGAGCTGCCTGACTGCCTGAGAGGGGCCCCCAGCCTGGACCAGGGAACAAAGACCGGCGCTCAACTTCTCACCAGACCAGTCCAGATTAGAAGGTGAGCAAATGGAACCTGATTGCAGAAGGTCAGGTGACAAGTCAGGGCACTATGGCTGGGGACAGTACAGTAATAAGCCATAAAAAAAGTAGTTCCCTGGCCCCTGGGGGGGGGCCCCTGGGGGGGGGGGATAAAAAATTAAGCTGACAATTGGGGGCAATAAATGAGGCTGATAAGGGGGGGCAATAAAATGAGGCTGACAAGTGGGGGCAATAAAACGTGAGGCTGACAAGTGGGGGGGGGGGGCAATAAAAATGTGGCTGACCAGTGGTGGCAATAAAAAAGGAAGCTGACAAGTGGGGGCAACAAAAAACATATACAGTATGTTACATTGTCAGCTTTAATAAAATAAGGCTGACAATTGGGGGGGGGGGGGGGCAATGAAATTGGGGCTGACAAGTGGAGACAATAAAAAAAATAGCCTGACAATTGGGGGGGGGGGCAATAAAAAATTAAGGTGACAAGTGGGGGCAATAAAAAATGAAGCTGACAAGTATGTAGGTAACAAAAAATATATATTTAAAAAACGTATACCACCTGTCTAAACTGGTGACTACTGTTTGCTTTTGTTTTTCCAAAAATTGGCAAAAAAAGTATAAAAAAATCATCTTTTTTTGGTCTGACGTGAGGGCGTATGCGAAAGGGGGGGGGGGGGGGGCGTCCCGGAATGGCAGTTTGGAAATGTGGTCACCCTACTGCAGAGATTCACAGCTCAGGTGGGAGAATCTGTCCACAGGATATCTATTAGTAGTGCATTCCACAAATCTGTTCTTTATGGAAGAGTGGCAAGAAGATGGCCATTGTTGAAAGAAAACCATAAGAAATCCCATTCGTAGTTTGCGAGATGCCACTTGGGGGACACAGCAAACATGTGGAAGAAGGTGCTCTGGTCAGAGGAGACCATAATTTACTTTTTGGTCTAACAGCAAAACGCTACATGTGGCTGAAAACGAACACTGCTCAGCATGATGGAGCAGCTTGCTATAAGGCAAAAGTGATAACGAAGTGGCTTGGGGAACAAAACATCGAAATTTTGGGTCCATGGACAGGAAACGCCCAGACCTTAATCTCATTGAGAAATTGTGATTCAAGCCAGGGAGGCAATAGAGAGAGCAAGTCTTCATCCAACCTTGCCCTGGGGAATCACCATCTGTGTGTGTGTCAGTCAGGCAGAACTGGTGCAGAGTCAGTCAGGAAGACTGGGAAGAGAAACAGCCAGGCATGGTTGGTGACAGCCAGGTGGGCTAGCATTCTGCAAGCAAATGGAACTGGGATCAGTGGCCACAGGAATCAGGTGTTATGCTGTTCACTCCAATTTTGTGCTTAATGAATGGACTGAGAGTACTTACCTGTAATGGGCTTTTGCTGAACTAGGGATATACTGTTAGTTCTCTCGGGAGTGATCCAGGAAGATCTGTACATAGAGGAACGAGTTGTGTGCAGGAGGTGGTAAGAATAGGAGTCTGTATATAGGAAGGAAGTTGTCCCTGAAGTTCTGTTTGTTGTCATCCTAGGCATCCCATAATCCCTTAGAGCCGGTTCACACTGCGGGCGATGCGAGGCGAGGCGACACGACTCGCCTCGCTCTCGCAAGTCGCCCCCGTTCTGTACAATGGAACCGTTCTGAGAGGAGCGACTCGAGTCGCTCCGACTCAGAAAAAAGGTTCCTGTACTACTTCTGGGCGACCTCGGGGCGACTTGCATTGACTTCTATACAGAAGTCATCTGCAAGTTGCCGCTGAGGTCGCGGCAGGTCGCGGCGAGGCAAGTCGGTGTCGCCTCGCCTCGCCTGCAGTGTGAACCGGCCCTTACCCTAGTCAAGTTATCATCCCATAATAAAATAACAAAACAACCCAAAGACTGATTTTCCGTGTTCAAATGAAAGAAATGCAGTGTGACTGCCTGTGCAGCAGTGGACAACCCTAACTTCAGCAAATCCTGTGGAGGAAGTGCTACACTTCTAGTGTTTCCTCTCCATAAACAATGTTTTATTCACTTTTAACATGCAAATAAATATACTACCAAATGATCATGTGACTTGTTCAGGAAGAGTCAGTTCTTTAGCACAGGCCCCTCCCTCTTGCCATATCATAGTATTGGGTGGGTACAGAATGGTGCGGCAGCAATGACACACACGGTCCAAGTGCAAATAATGGAACTTGTATTGGAGTAATAGCAAAACAGTTCACAAAAAACCCAGTGGGAGGAGGCCCAACTGGAAACACTCATGGATGCCAACAGAGTGTAGAAGAGCAGGTTTCAGGCGCACTGACAGCGTCTGTCTGGAGGGGTAGAATGCAGCCTGGCTGGTCCGAGCCAGAACAGGAAAGGTGTGCAAGGAGAGTGTGGAGTACTAAGCTTTTCCTACTTGTCTAGAACTTCTCCCTGCTGCTAATACTGTCCCTAGCAGACAGGTAACCTGCCCCTATGCTGACGGCATGCAAATGCGCTCCAAATCCAGGAGCCAGGGTCTTAAATAGACTCTACTATACTTAAAGGCCCAATGACTCAGGAAACCATAGTGAAACCATGTTTCTCCTGACTTCCTCTCTCTCTGCACTGCCGCTGCACCTGCCTACATAACCATCTACTGGGAGTGTGTCAGAGAAATTCCCATAATAGACAAGCGACTGGGCGCTCTGCGGTGCACCGGTGTGCACTGGTGCGCTGGTGCGCTTGTGCGCACTAATATATGGGCGCACGCGCGTGTGCCTGTGCTCCTGTGCGCGCATGCCCATGGCATTTGCCGCCAAGTGGCCTATTTCGACGTCCCCCGCCGTGTGCTCAGTGCTGTCCGATCTGCATCTCCCAGTGCCCTAGTACCTGTAACCTTGCTTGGAACTCCTGATCTCCTGATTACTCGGCTTGACCCTTGGATCGTCCTGTTTGCTGCCTGCCCTTGGCCTCAGCCTGTCTGTGACCTTGGACCTGCCTGCTCCTCTGTACCGCGCTGCCCACCTGTTGCCAACCCTGCCTGTGACCTGGACTTTGAACTTGCTTGACCCTTTGTACTGCACCACCTGCCTGTTGCCGACCGTGCCTGTGACTGGACTTGACTCACCAGCTCTTACTCTGCATCCGCTGCCAACATCCAGCTGTCTGGATACCTCCTACCCATCTGCATCAGGCCCTTGGGCCTCTTCTCCTGCATCTAACCCGCCAGGTTCTCATACCAGTCTGTGCTCCCTTGCGTCCTGTCCATACTGCCAGGGGCCGCGAACCAGACACGTAAGGGAGACCTTACCCTGCTATCTCGGGCTCGTCAGTCAGGTACGCAAAGTCTGACAGAGTGTCTAATTAATGCTTGTACTGGCGTAACTTTAGTTACCCAGGGAGGAAGGAGGGGGATATGATATAAAGATATCTCTGTGTCTGCTGAGGCTTCTGACAACACAACCAAGGTGGTGACCCTCAGCTGCAGTTTCAGTACATGCTCCAGGGGAGCCGGTGCGGCCTCCCTCTCACATTTGATCCGATGTCAATGTGTCTCTGTGCTGGCGGCGGGGATAACCTTGGATACCAGTATGTGACAGGACAGACCACTCCCCTCCCCTTCACACAGGCGAGACGGGGCTGCTGAATGGAGGAGGCGGGTCATGTACTGCGTGGAATTATAACCAGTACTACGGGGAACATTCTTCCTTCCTGGTGCACAGACCCGCCTTCTCCCCACTGCCTCCGAACTCTGTGTCCTTCCTGTTTCTGTTCCTCTGTGAGTTGGTCTTACCCCCTCCTCCCCTATCTCCTCCCCTCCCCTCACCTCCATCCAAGTCAGCCGCCGCTGGTGTCTCTTCAACTCCTTCTTTGCTTACAACCACCTCTCCCACCACCTGTCCTCAGTCTTGGCAGGACCTGCTAGGGAGATAAACACGCTCTCTAGCTGGAGCCAAAGAAGAGGGACTTGGCAAGAGTGCAGCGGGGCGGGCGCAAGCGGGAATGTTAGAACATTCTGCACTGCGGAACACAGGGCTGGTTGCAGTGGTGTATTTACAGGTTTGTGCTGCCCTAGGCCTGACTAAACTCGTGCACCCCTTAACTTAAATATGACCCATCCCTTCCTGCTAAGGCCACACCCATTTCAGTTTAAGACCCGCCCTATCATCTGTAAACCACACCCCTTCCTCTTTAGGCTCCACCTTTTCCTTTTTGTACATTAAAAGCGGGTACTGAGTGCCTATTTGTAAGCTCCCTGAGGGCTGAGACTGCGAATGTACAATGCAGGCCTCAAAATTTCAAGTCCTTAGCCACTAGCCAGGCCTTAAGAGTTATTCTCCACCACTTGCCCCCCCCAACCCCTACCCATGCTCCGCCCCTAAGTCCAATCTTAAATTATCTCATGAAATTGCACTGTTAAATGTTTTTATGCAGAATTAAGATCCAACAATAAATATTAACAACTTTAACAATATTAACATGAAGCATATCACCACCCATCATCGCAGCCTTATCAGATCCCATCAGTGCAGCCTTATCAGTGCCCATCAGTGCAGCCTCATCGGTCGCCACCGGTGCGGGCCTCATCGGTCGCCACCGGTGCGGGCCTCATCGGTCGCCACCGGTGCGGGTCTCATCGGTCGCCACCGGTGCGGGCCTCATCGGTTGCCACCGGTGCGGGCCTCATGGGTCGCCACCGGTGAGGCCTCATCTGTCTCCCCCAGTACGACCTCATCAGTCTCCCCCAGTACGACCTCATCAGTCTCCCCCAGTACGACCTCATCAGTCTCCCCCCGTAACGACCTCATCAGTCTCCCCCCGTAACGACCTCATCAGTCTCCCCCCGTAACGACCTCATCAGTCTCCCCCCGTAACGACCTCATCAGTCTCCCCCCGTAACGACCTCATCAGTCTCCCCCAGTACGACCTCATCAGTCACCACCAGTGCGGCTCTATCAGTGCTGCCTCAAGCGTGCTGCCTCATGTGGACACCAGCCACTGGATATGTGACTGCAAGTAACTTCTCTCCACTCCCTCCCTGGCCTGTTATCCAGCAGCTCCAACGCTCCATACAGTGACTGTGAGTCTCGTCGGCTCTGAAAGTGAGACTGGAGTCCGAAGTGACTCACTGACGTCACTCGTTGCTAGACGACAGGCGGCCCAGGCATTTGCAATGAGTGCAGGGCAAGAGGCTCCACCCACCTGTTCCTCCTGCTGTTATCGAGTCTCTCTCTCTCTACCCCGCTGATCGGCTGATGTGAGAGAGACTCAGCAGAGGCAGCGGCAGCCGTAGAGCACCTGAAGTGCGACTCAGACATGTCATGTCACTGTTGTCACATCAGTCAGTGCTATTTCGGGGGGATCTGCCCCTGTGCTGTCATAATAAGGAAAGGTGACATGCTCCTCCATGCAATGGATATTTTCAGCAACTCAACAGAGTGTTGGAAGAGTGAAGGAAAGTTATATATATGAGTATATATCATTATTGCGTATATGTTGATGGGGATACAGGGGACGGGGTTTAAAGCAAACCTGATGCTTATTTTTTTTCTAGGGCCAAGTATAGCTTTTACCTCCTGGGACTCTTTAACATTTAGTGCTTGAGTCCAAAAGGGATATACTATACCAAAGCAAACTTCATACAGATTGAATGTTTAAAGTGTAACTAAAGGCAAAACGTTTTTCTTTCATTTTTGGAGAGAGTTATAACCCCTGTCAGGTTTTTCCTTTGACATCTGTGTCTGTGGCTGCTCTCCTGGTGGGGGGGGGGGGGGGGGGGGGGGGGGTCTGCACTGATAATCAGCACATTGATTATTAGTGCAGACCTATTGAGGATGCACACTGGAGAACACCATTCAGTGCCAGTCAGTGCCTACTAGAGATCAGTGATGCCTGCCAGTGCCTCCTGATCAGTGCTGTCTATCAGTGCCACCTATAAGTGCACACCAGTGCCGCCTATAAGTGCACACCAGTGCCACCTATGAGTGTCCATCAGTGCTGCATATCAATGCCACCTATCAGTGCTGCATATAAGTGCCTCATCATTTTCAGTGCTAATCAGTACTGCCTCATCAGTGAAGGAGAAAACTTACTTATTTGCAACATTTTTTTTAACAGAAAACAAAGCCTTTTTTTTTTTTTTTTTTTTTACCGTAACTAAAGCTTTAAAGGGTAACTCCACTTTCAAGGAAAACAAAAGCACATACATTTTTTTTTTTTTTTTCTATCTCCTGGGGACTCCTCTAAAGTTGAAATGTCTGTACTGAGTTCCCATCTTTGCAAACCTTATCTGGGGTTCCCACCATCTTAGCTACATTTTATTTTTTTATATTGTGGAACATGTAACAGGAGGAGCTGAGACATACAGCACACCCAGGTAGACAGGAACAAAGTTGGGAACTATGGGAAGGTTCTCCACTTTTACTAAATTATCTATAGTATGTATAGGTAATACTACTATAGTACAAGGATATATTATCAGCATACAATTAACATTGTCTACAATTTTTTTAACAGCTGCATGGGATAGCTTTGGCATTCCTATTTATTGCTTGTCTGGGGCAGCTCGGAATGTCCATTTACCTGCTGGTTATCGGCAAAAGAGCATTGAGTGCCAAGGAGGATTACACACCAGAGGTAATACAATGCTTCATTGCACAACACAGGAGTAAGCTTTTGTTAGAGTAGCAAAGCTTCTGATAGTGCCACTGGAACTCAGAATGTTCTATTTAACCACTTCAATACCGGGCACTTTCACCCTCTTCCTGCCCAGGCCAATTTTTAGCTTTCAGCGCTGTAACATTTTGAATGACATCTGCGCGGTCGTTCAACACTGTACCCAAATTAAATTTTGATATTTTTTTTTTTCACACACATAGAGCTTTCTTTTGGTGGTATTTGATCACCTCTGCGGTTTTTATTTTTTCACTATAAAACAAAAAGTGCGACCATTTTGAAAAATAAACAATATTTTTTACTTTGCTATAATAAATATCCCAAATTTAAAAAAAAAAAAAAAAATTCCCCAGTTTAGGCCGATATGTATTCTTCCACATATTTTAGGTAAAAAAAAAAAAAACACAATAAGCATATATTGATTGGATTGCGCAAATGTTATAGTGCCTACAAAATAGGTTATTGATTTATGGCATTTTTAAAAAAAATGTTTTTTTACTAGTAATGGCAGTGATCTGCGTTTTTTATTAGGACTGCGACATAGCGGAGGGCAGATCCGACACTTTTGACACCATTTTGGGACCACTGACATTTATATAGCGCTATAAATAGCCATTGATTACTGTATAAATGTCACTGGCAGGGAAGGAGTTAACACTAGGGGGTAATCAAGGGGTTAAATGTGTTACCTAGGGAGTGATTCGAACTGTGGGGGGATGAGACTGACTGGGGGAGGAGACCAATCTGTGTTCCTATATACTAGGAACACGTGATCTGCCTCCTCCCCTGACAAGACGTGGAGTGTTGACACGCACAGATCCAAATTCCTGCTCTGTCAAGAGTGATCGCGGGTGCCCAGCAGGCATTGCGGCCGCCAGGCGTGCACATCAGCTCCCCTGTGACGCGGCCCCTACTCCAACAGGAAGCTTGGGACGTCATATAATGGCCACCCAGCATAGAAAATCCCATCTGCGAATGTCGTATGACTATGTCCGGATATTGAAGTGGTTAAACTTTCTGAAAGTCAGTATTTGAATAAACTTGCCCTAGAAGTGACAAGTTACATATCCGCGATCAGTACTGTTCATCTTACCATGTATGCTACTGATACAGATTTATATGAATGGATCATCTTACCTTTTTACCAAGCTATTTCCAAAGAGCAAAATATGTGTTCCATCCAGGTTTCTATCACGTAAAGTGTGTAAGGCTCAATTCACACTTTGGAGTGCAAATTTATATGGGTGCAACTTGGATACAATTTTGACCTTGGCCAGTGATAATGGACAACTCTTTCTTACAAGTGGCATTGTATAACATTCAGGTAAGACTTTCTTGCAACTTTTGAGGGTTAACATTGAAGTCTATGGACCTCAAGTTGCATGACAGTCGGACCAAAGTAGCGCATGAACTACTTTGAAGTTGCTGAAACTTGAAGTCGTTCATATAAGAATGGTTATCATTGGAAAACATGGGGAATGATTTGTCATGCACCATTGATCTCCAAAGTTGCATGACAAGTCACACAAGTGTGAATGAAGCCTTATGCCGTGTACACACGGTCAAACTGTATGACGTACTTAGTCTGGCGGAAAAGTACGCCAGACTGTCCGTCGGAATTTCCGAACGGGCTACTTGCCCACACACGGCACTTTTTGAGCGGACTAATACGGCGTACTAAGTCCGCCGTACTATCCGCCCTACTTTTGAAATGAACGGACTCGCCCACACACGTGGAGGAAAGTCCGCTCATTTCGAGCGCGTCTCCAGGTAGGCGGGGCCCGCGAAGGAGACGTCGCTGGCCCCGCCGCCTGGTATGGACTTAAAGGGGAACCCCAACGCCGAAAAAAATCGGCGTGGGGGCCCCCCCAAGTCCACAACAGACCCTTGTCCGAGCACGCTATCCGGCCGGCCAGGAAAGGGGGGCGAGCGAGCGCCCCCCCATCTGAGCCGTACCAGGCCGCGTGCCCTCAACATGGGGGGTGCCTTGGCCCCCACCCCAAAGCACCTTGTCCCCATGTTGATGAGGACAAGGGCCTCTTCCCGACAACCCTGGCCGTTGGTTGTCGGGGTCTGCGGGCGGGGGGCTTATCGGAATCCGGGAGCCCCCTTTAATAAGGGGGCCCCCGGATACCGGCCCCCCACCCTATGTGAATGAGTATGTGGTACAATGTACCCCTACCCATTCACCTGTAAAATAAAAGTACAAAAAAAAACACAACACACGAGATAAAATACTTTATTGCACAGCTTCGGGGGTCTTCCGTCTTCAGGGGTCTTCTCGCCGGACTCCTCCGCTATCTTCTTGTAGCTCTTTTGCTAGCGGAGGAGTCCGGCTTTCTTCCTCGCCGCCGGCCTCTTCTCCCGACTTCGGGGGTCTTGTCTTCTTCTTCTTCTTCTTCTTCTTCTTCTTCTTCTTCGCCAGGGCCGCGCTGCGCGGCCACTTATATAGGGACAAGGGGCGGTGTCACATGGCTTTATGTCACATGGGTTGATGTCACATGGGTTGGTTACATGGGTTGATGTCACATGGGGACTATGACATCGTAAGGGGGCGGGGTCACCATGTGACACCAACTCATGTGACATAAAGCCATGTGACACCGCCCCTTGTCCCTATATAAGTGGCAGCGCAGCACGGCCCTGGCATTGTGGCCGGAGAGATCGTCGAGTCAACATCTCCTGAAGAAGAAGAAGAAGAAGAAGAAGAAGAACGGAAGGCGGCGGCGGCGACGGCGACAGAAGACCGGGCCACCGCCTGTAAAAGAGCTATAAGAAGGCGCGGTGGCCCGGCAGAAGAACCGAAGAGGGGGACAAGACCCCCGAAGTCGGGAGAAGAGGCCGGCGGCGAGGAAGAAAGCCGGACTCCTCCGCTAGCAAAAGAGCTACAAGAAGATAGCGGAGGAGTCCGGCGAGAAGACCCCCGAAGACGGAAGACCCCCGGAGCTGTGCAATAAAGTATTTTATCTCGTGTGTTGTGTTTTTTTTTGT
This sequence comes from Lithobates pipiens, assembly GCF_037356315.1. Taxonomy (NCBI): domain Eukaryota; kingdom Metazoa; phylum Chordata; class Amphibia; order Anura; family Ranidae; genus Lithobates; species Lithobates pipiens. Next base: position 94,806,263 of record NW_027507787.1, read on the forward strand.
ACTTTTATTTTACAGGTGAATGGGTAGGGGTACATTGTACCCCCATACTCATTCACATAGGGTGGGGGGCCGGTATCTGGGGGCCCCCTTATTAAAGGGGGCTCCCGGATTCCGATAAGCCCCCCGCCCGCAGACCCCGACAACCAACGGCCAGGGTTGTCGGGAAGAGGCCCTTGTCCTCATCAACATGGGGACAAGGTGCTTTGGGGTGGGGGGGCCGCGCGGCCCACCCTTCCCCAAGGCATCCCCATGTTGAGGGCACGCGGCCTGGTACGGCTCAGGAGGGGGGGGGGGGCGCTCGCTCGCCCCACTTTCCTGGCCGGCCGGGTAGCGTGCTCGGACAAGGGTCTGTTGTGGACTTGGGGGGGGGACCCCCACGCCGATTTTTTTCGGCGTTGGGGTTCCCCTTTAAGTCCATACCAGGCGGCGGGGCCAGCGACGTCTCCTTCGCGGGCCCCCCTACCTGGATACCCGCTCGAAATGAGCGGACTATTCTCCGGGCGGGAAAAGTCCGCTCATTTCAAAAGTACGGCGGACTGGCATACACACGGCCGGATTGTCCGCCGAAATGCGAGTACGACGGACAGAATTTCGAAAAAAACGAAATTCTTAGTATGCCGGACTGCACGCTGAAAAAGTCCGCTGAAGCCCACACACGAGCGGACTGTCCGCTGAAATGTGTTTCGGCGGACTAAGTAGGCCATACAGTCCGCTCGTGTGTACGCGGCATTAGACTGTATGACCCTGAAGACTGTGGTCAAATATAGAGGTACAATGAAATTGGTCTGTGGTAGCTACATTGTTTTATATAGGGGTTCTGCATATACTTAATACTGTCTGTTTAATCTAGTGCTATTCGCATAGTGATCATACCATCTTGTTATTTCTTATTTTGCAGGTCTTTGCTGTAAACAATGAATATAAGTATTTTATATCCTGTGAAATGCCACAAACAGCCAATGAAAACCCAAATTACAATCCTCTGACCCCCAGCAGCAATTCATCAGATGTCAAAATATGATGGGAGTCCTGTTTATGACAGCTCTACGAAGGAATACTAACCACTAATAGTAAATTACACGTGAAAATAGATTCATGATTGGGAAATTTTTTGGAATTAGACTAATGCCAAGTATACATGATCAGACTTTCCGTAGGGGAAATGTTGGATGTGAGGCGGTAAGTCCGACAGTGTGTATGCTCCATCAGACATTTGTTGGCGGACTTTCCGCCAACAAATGTTGGCTAGCATGTTCTCTTTTTTTTTCCGCCAACAAATGTGTGTTGTCTGACTTTCTGATCGTGTGTACACAAGTGCATCAGACAAAAGTCCAAAGTACAAACACGCATGCTCAGAAGCAGAAGCGGTCAGTCTTGTAAACTAGCGTTCGGAATGGAGAATTAACATTCGTGACGTGGCAAATTCTGAAATCTCCAAATGCAGCGCACAATTCTCTTCTTCTTTAATGGGATAATAATGAAGCCGCTTTGCTGGTGATACTGATAGATTTCTTGCAAACAAATTTTCAAAGGCTTTTTTTTTCTAGTGATATCAGATAATATTAATGCTTTTTTTTTATTTATTTTTATTTGTGCAAGTAACCACAACACTTTATCCTATAGTTTTTAAGATCAAAGATACAACTATGTTGGTGTCCCTTGTCAATTTTACATTGTATTTTTTTTTAAATGTAACTGCCTACTCCCAAACTGTCATTTGAAGTAAAACACATAGCCAAGTATTATTCTCCACAATTTTTTTATTGTGCATTAAAAGAAAAAAAAGAAAAATGGACATACTATCTGCCAATAGAACTTAACCAAAAAGTGCATTCTATGCATCCAAAAATATAGAAAATATACCAAATCAAATCATTATTCAACCCAAAAAAAAAATTTCAAAGTAATAATGCCAAGGCCAATAATAAATAACACGTTATCTCCTCTGATTCCGCAACATGGTTGGTTGACGAATGGCTGTTCAGAAACAAACTGAAAAGCATGAAATGAAAAGCGCAAACTAAAAAGCATGAATCAACACTTACCAAACTTCTACTAACACGAAATTAGCAGAAGGAGCCCAAAGGGTGGCGCTAATTGTTGGTCAACATTTGTATGACTGTGTGTATGCAAGACAAGTTTGAGCCAACAACCTTCGGACAAAATTCCACAGTTTTGTTGTCGGAAACTTCGGTCGTGTGTACGAGGCTTAAGACTGTGTGGAAATATGTGGAAATGTGGAAATACTCCTGCTGGCTTCAGAAAACCTTACTCTAAGGGTTTGTTGCTCCAACACTTCATATTCCTGATAGGTGCCTGCTGTATTATGTACGTGTATGGAAAGTATCCTGTTCTCTTTTGTAATGCTTTCCATCTAATAAAGTGGTTGTAAACCCTTACAAACCACTTTGACCTACAGGTAAGCCTAGATTAAGGCTTACCTGTAGGTCCAAGCAATATCTCCTAAACCTATACGGTTTAGGAGATATTTGCCTGAAGACAGGCACCGCTGTCTACGGCGCATGCGCCGTAGACAGCGGCGCGCAGGCGCACTGAACGCGGCAGTTCCAAAAATGGAGCTGCCGCATTTGTCGACTCCCGTGCGCATGCGTGGGAGTGACGTCATCGCGGCTTCGCTGAATGACAGCAGCGGAGCTGCGAGACGCCACAAGCCACATGGATGCGGCGGACTACAGGGGACAGCGCGACTTCGCTGGCTCCTGTGTCAGGTAAGTGACACATAATGGGCTACTAATGCGATGCATAGTAGTCCATTATGCTTTACCTTTGCAGGGAAAAAAAGAGGAAGTAAACTCATCAGGGTTTACTTCCTCTTTAAGTTCTTGTGGTAAAACCAAGGAAGCTTAGACTTCTGACGTGTATCAATGCTTTACTAAACAGGGAAAAATCTGCACATACAAACTGTAGGATGAACAATACAACACAGCTTATAGCTTACAAAATATATGCCTACACATATAAACATGTACACTTTAAGTAAACCAAACAATTACTCAACTTAGGGGGTCAAGATGTCCTCCATGGTCCTTTGGTCAGTCCAACTCACAAAGTTCTCCAGCTTCCAGCAGCCATGTTTCCTCTTTGTCCTCCCAACAACCATCTGTTGTCCGAACACAAGTTTCTTGCAAACTCTCTCCATGCTCCTCCCACCCATTTCCTGCACACACCAACTTCCTTTGTTCAGCTCCAAAACCTATCCATCTGGTTTATTTACATATCAATGGAGGGGGAAGGGCTATCAAGACAATATACAAAATTGGCCATAGCAACACACTTTGTATTGCTTCCTTTGTGTGAAATCCCCGGTGTTCCTGCCAGTCCCTTTGCATTCCTAATAAAAACTGATCACATTAAGCAGGAGAGCACATCGTGGTCAGTTCTCTAGCTGTGCTGGGAACTCAGTGTGCTCTCCTTCTATGATCAGACTTGTCCTGAGACGCCCCTGCTGCATGGCCATTCACTGGGAAGCTCAGTGTGCTGCTGCTTCTCCTCCCCAAGCTCTTATGCAGCTGAGAACAGAGGATATGAGATCACTTATAAAAAAAAGGGAAAAAAAATATTTATAATGTTTTTCTATATCTATACAAAAATGTTTTGCCTTCATTTCTCTTTTAAACTGAATGGGTTGTTTTACAAGGTGATTATTTACAATCACTTTAACGCTGAACGCCCAGCATATATAACAGTCTCAAATTAATGCAGCTCTGCAATCATTAATACATCATGAAAAGTATATTTTTTTAATGAAAGTAGTGTATGTACTTGAAATTGACTTGGTATCAGACCGTTGTAACCTGTGCTGCAGAGCTCAGACAGAGAGAGGGATTAGTGGCACAAATAGCCAGTCAGGTATGTTGCATGGCAAGGAAGGGGTATGCTGATAGGAGACAAAAGCAAAGTGAGTGATAAGTTCATCAGCATGCTCCTTCTTCTCAACTCCAGTTACAAGGTGAGGGTGGGGAGACCGGTAAGTGAAAGGGAATCTGCAATAACTGTTAATAACCCTGAATTGTGCATGATGACACCAAGGAACTGCCCACAGCCCAGAGATTTGGGGAGAAGAGGACGACATCAGAGTAAGGAAGTCAGGGAAAGTAGTACTGCCTGTTCCTCTACTCCTCTACTCCAGGGGTCTCAAACTAGCGGCCCTCCAGCTGTTGCAAAACTACAAGTCCCATCATGCCTCTGCCTGTGGGAGCCATGCTTATAAATGTCAGCCTTGCAATGCATCATGGGACTTGTAGTTTAGCAACAGCTGGAGGGCCGCCAGTTTGAGACCCCTGCTCTACTCCCTAGACCTAATTGGGTTGATTTACTACAACTGGAGAGTACAAAATCTAGTGTAGCTGTGCACGGTAGCCAATCAGCTTCTAACTTCAGCTTGGTAAATTAAGCTGATTTCTATGCACAGCTGCACCAGATTTTGCACTCTCCAGTTTTAGAAAATCAACCCCAGTGAGTATTTTACTCTTGCGGTGTGTACGTGTGTGTTGGGGGGAGGACATTGCAAGGGTAGATTTTGTCTAATTCCTTAGGTTGAATTTTAATCTGTTTGCCTGGGATTCAATTTTAAGTGATTCAAAGAGTTTGGCTTTCTTCCCAAGAAACCTATAGGCTTGGATTAGAATGTCTGTTCTTAGGAAATCAGAAGGGCTAAATAAGAAGGTCCTCTTGCCATAGTAGGGTAAACGTCTAATTCACAAACCTAATAAATAACAGCATGGAAGTTCAAAATGTGCCATATAAACAGATCTAATGCTGTGTACACACGAGCGGAATGTCAGACAGAAAAAGTCAGAAGGAAGCTTTTCATCGTATATTCCGATCATGTGTATGCCCCATCGGATTTTTGTTTAGAAAGTTCTGACAGACCTAAAAAGAGAACATGTTCTAAATATTTCCAACGGAACCAATTCCTATCAGGGAAACCGCTCTTCTGTCCGCTTTTCCTACGGACCAAAAACGACGCATGCTCTGAAGCAAATACGAGACGGAAGCTATTGGCTACTGGTTATTGAACTTCCCTTTTCTAGTCCTGTCGTTCCTTTTGTATGTCACCGCATTCTTGATGGTCTGACTTTGGTGTGATCGTGTGTACGCAAGACAGTTTCAGTGGAATTGCGTCGGAACTCCATCAGAAAAACCTTCAGAGTCTATTCCGACGAGAAAACTGGTCGTGTGTACAGGGCATTAGGATATCTCAGAAGATCTTGCCTAAGGAAGCCTCAGAAAATATCACCAAAAGCCAGTTCAGAGTATCTCAGAAGAAAGACCACCCAACCAAGAAAAGCCCCAATCATGTTTTTCAGTGTATACCTGCTTTAGTCACTGTGACAAACGCGGGTATCAGATCCCTGCCCTCCTCACTAACTCCTGACAGTGTACGGGACCACAATGTAAGTGCCAGCAGCCTGAGAGCGATTTTCACTGGGCTAATTAAGAAATTAACCCTTTAACTGCCAGCACCCCCTCTTTTGGATCGAGCAGGAGGAAACTCGTAGTTTTAGCAATACCAATTATGATTTTCGAATAATCGTCTGTAACACACACTGTCACCACAGACAGGGACGTTCAGAGGATTTATCCTATACAGTAGCACTCTTCAAGAGACAGGTTGTTGTTTATTTTGCATTAACCCCCCTAGCGGTAATCCCGAGTCTGGCTCGGGTTGGGATTTTACTAACAGGAGCGGTAACCCTGAGCCAGACTCTGGATTGCATCGCTGGATGCAGGGGTGGACACAGGGAGAGTTACTTACCTTGTCCCCTGGATCCAGCGATGTCCTCAGTGCTGTGTGATCAAGTTGTCCTCCGCTCAATTCACAGTGCCGAATGCCGCCAAGCTCCATTCCCTGCGACGTTACGGCGCACGGGAGCGGAGAACGGCGGCAAATTCAAAAAAGTTAAAAAACGCAAAACACACACAGTACTGTAATCTTACAGATTACAGTACTGTATTAAAAAATACACACCCCCTTTGTCCCTAGTGGTCTGTGCAATGCCCTGCAGGCACTTTTATATTATAAATACTGTTTTTTCTGCCTGAAATTTGGAGATTGTCCATAGCAACCAAAAAGTGTCCCTTTTTCAGTGTTTTAGGATTTGATTACATTATTGAATAATTTTTATTATTATTATTTATTATAAACTTTATCATACCCGGGATGTCTGCTAGACTCTGGTTTGAACATATTTAAGAGAGTTATTCCTAAGAATTACAGCACTACAATATAAGACGCCAAATTTCCATGCAAAATAATTGTACCGCTTTCAGCACCTAAAACCAGACTGAATCTTCGCCGCATCACCCAGAAATTTACGGAGCATGCTGTCCCGGAAGAGGCGGCCTTTTTTCTGCTTCATCATTCTATAACCCCCGTTAAAAGATACAGGAGATCACTGATCTGCCACCTCCTCAATGCAGCTAAAGCATGTATTCCTCTTCACTGGAAACAGCGTTCTCCCCCGACTGTGGCACATTGGCTGCGGAAAGTGGAAGAAGTACGCAAACTAGAAGATTTAATCCTCACGGCCCAACATAAACAGGAGGTCTTTAAGAAGACCTGGGATATATGGTGTATGTTTATATTTTCAGACGAAGGTCAGCGTCTGTTGATGACCTGACCCTACCACATCATCCCTGCAGGGTTGGTATCTCAGGCCACCGCCATGTCCACGCACATCCGCTTGACTCTCCCTAGCCCGCCTTCTCTATTTTCTCACCCCCCCCCCTTTTTCCTCTTTTTTTTTTTCTTTTCTTCTCTTTCTTTCTTGATTCTTCTTCTCCCTCTCCCTCTTTCCTCTTGTCATCCCTTTTCCCTTCACTCCTTCTCTTTGACAGCCCTGGATGCCCCCCCTCACACTGTGCATGGGGGGCGCAGGGGTCGACCCCCATTTCAAAATCTTCTACCTGAGCTATGACGTAGGTTGCTGTTGCTTTTGATCTGAGCAGTGACCGATCGTTTATTTGATTGTTCTCTCATGACTTGTACACTGCTCTGTTATATTTGTTGTCATACTGATATTTGTAGTCATAGCTCTGTATGTTTTCCTGTATGTATCATGGGGCACCACCCCTTCTGGAGTTAAATAAATAAAGATTATATTTGAAAAAAAAAAAAAACCAGACTGAATCATACCGCCAGGGAGGTTAAGAGCTTAGGGACAAGGTTAACAGTTTTCAGAATAAAGTTTTCATAATGAAGGTCAAAATAGGTGCAAATAAAATATTTACAGAAAAAACATAAAAAAGAGAATTCAGCAACAAAAAAAGAAGGTAGAATTAACGAGGAAGTATACTTGCAATGTGCTTAGGTCGATGAGCCAGGTGTGGTCGGTTCTCAAACTTGACAGATGCTCTTTATTTGATGGTAAAGGAGAACTCCCTAACTGTCCTGGCATCTTCCTTTTCTTTGGGATCAAAGGGGTGTGGACAGATGCTTTTGGCCAATTGTCTGGTCATCTTCTCTAGGGGTTGGTTGCTGGGAGGTCTTTACATTCATGACCATGTGCCAGATACAGCTTGGGATAAATATTCATATCTCTGCTTCTCTACTGTTTACAGACTGCTAGCATCCATATTATGGTCCAGCCTGACATTTGATTTAAAAAAATATAAACATGGCATGTTTCCAATGTCTATTTTACCTGGGAGAAATAAGTGGTGCCAGTAGTTCCCCATATGATCTGACATAGGGGTGTCTGGACTTGAAACGTTACAAATTATCTGAGGAAACTAAATATGTCCATATTATGGCTGTGCTATTCTTATTTTGGAAGTTATAAAACTTGCTGAAGTTTCAGAACTATACTAAACTGTCTGAAATTTATGTGGATTGAGTTATTTTCGACAGGGATCTGTTGGTTCTCTGGATTGAGAGGGTGACAGTTTTATTAGGGTTTCCAGCCTTAAATTGTGGATTAGGTAATGGAAAACTCTGTCCGATCAATGGACTGATAAGGTCCTGGCCTCAGTCACCAATTTGTGTATTGGATAACTTAAAGGAAAAGGTGGGGGCAAGGTCACTGTGGTGTGCCCTTCACTGGACAACATGGCTGAGATGATCTGCACAATGACAAATTGGCCACTGACCACACAGCTATGCAGTACGCATGACCATTACAGTCACTATGTAGTGATAATATGCTAATTGCATAGAATAATTTCTGAATAAATTATTTTAGTTTACAGAACAAAAGCATTGTGAGTACATTAAAACCATGCAGACAGCATTCCTAAAAACAAAATAAATAAATAAATACCCATCTTCTTTTTTTTAAGGTGGTATTATTCAAATTTTTCGAACAGTTAATAATAATAATAAAAATGACATGGTCTATGCCAATCTGTTTTCTTTCACTGGTTTAGGAGATGATAGAGAAGGTATTATTAAACATCACAGGACTACAGTTAAACTATTCACTCTCTAGCCATTATGGGAATGAGAAGTTACTAATGGTTATTTTCAATTATTTTTTTTAATGGCTTATAGTCTACTAAATAGCCCTTAAAGTTCTGGGTGACACCATGGCTCGGTGACACTTAATCAAAGCCTGTAGTGCCACTCCCTTGGTGTATGTGTGAGGACACCAGTACATCAGTGACACGGAAAAGGGGTGGGGCCAAACTCCAAGGCTGTCCAGGCCATCAAAAACACTTTATTATATCTCTTTAATAATTGCAAAAAATTACCTGTTTATCCTGCCAGAAATCTGGTGGTGTCTTGTGTTTTGTTATATTTGCATTGCTGTCTTATACAGTGTTATCAGCCTTATCCAGTCCTTCTCTCTTCTTGCTATCTAACACCTCCCCTATGTCATGGAGATGAAGAAAGTGGGAGGTATTCTACAATTGTAGTACATTTCCTGTACTTAAGTGACAACTTTGCTCCTTCATAGATACAGTTGTAACCCTCTTTTGAGGAATGGGTTAGGATAAATGGCCATTTCCAAACAAGATATTGTGCTAAGCCTGTAGGTAACAAGAGAACCAGAATCTCCGCTGAGTGGAATAGTGGGTTTGATTAAAAAAAAAGGTGGCAGTGCCTCCACCCAGGATGGGACCTCTGTGAACAGAGAGGATTCCCTTCCTGTGAAATTAATGAGTAATCTAATTAAAGTAACTGGGAGCAGATGAACTACTGCAGCCAGAATATAACTTTAAGCATAAATATATAGATGCACATCAGTATAGAAATAACACAAGCTTTATTTAACAAAAGATTAATAACAGTAGAATGTACAAACAGGTGTTACCTGCATCGGTCTGACAGGACCGCTGTTGGAATTGTGCACATATACCTGGGTATATATAGTTATCAATAAAGATACCTCTGGTAATGTTGCAGCAAAGTCCAGTTCCAGGGGCCCTTGATGATGATCCGGATGCGCCACCTTGGTGTCAAAAATCAGAAAACAGAATCTGAGATGATGGTGAAATCCTCCAATCAATGTATGACCAGCCTGTAATGTAGCTTTTCACCAGAAGAAATTGTGATCTAACACTGGAACTCAGAATCTGCCTATCTACGCTTCATCTTCATCTTAGTCCTTAGCAGTGTCTAATTTATCACGCAACAGGACCTCTAACTACCTGTGGGTCATCGGATGCCCAACCTGGCTCTAGCAGTTATTGAGTCCTGAGCTAAAATGAACCATAGAATCCCAGATCAGAAGTGACAGGGTTTACTATAATAACAGGAGCTGCATATAAACTCTATTGTAATAAACAGGTTCACCTACTATGATACAGCAAGATGACCACTACACACACACACACACACACACACTGTGGGGTTGATTTACTAAAGGCAAAGATATTGTGCACTTTGCAATGTGCAGTTGTTCCAGAGCTTAGTAAATGAGGTAAAGCTTCACTTTGCAAAGAATACCAAATCATGTGCAAGAAAAATATATATATATAATATTTGCTTGCACATGATTGGATGATGGAAGTCAGCAGAGCTTCTGCTCACTAACTAAGCTCTGGAGCAACTGCGCTTGCAGAGTGCAACTGCCCATTGCAAATGCACAGTCTATTTGCCTTTAGTAAATCAACCCCTGTGTCACAGACTGAACTATCTGGTATAGTGCATGTGATAATATACTGTATATATGTTGTAGGGGATCAGACTCAAAGCAGGGACCAACTCAGTTTGCTTAACACAAGTGTCATATTTAATCCAAAGGATATTCATAAGCAGAAGGCAAAGACCTCTTGCTACAAATCATAAGAAAGTAAACTTCTCCTCTACTGAGCCTAAAGCCCCATACACACGGTCGGACTTGTACAAACTTTTCCGTGGACTTTTGTACAAAGTGTGTTGTCCACAAGTTTGTATTGCATACACACGGTCGGACTTTTTGACAACAAACACGAACGTGGTGACGTCACAACGTACGGACGCCACTTCAAAAGAGGACGTTCAATGACTCCAGCGCCACCTTTGGTCAACTTCTGTATTGTAGTCTGATCGTTTGCAATGGTTCTGAGCATGCGTGTTTGTACCTTGTACAAAAGTCCGATGCTTTTGCATACACACGGTCGGACTTTGCTCCATCGGACTTCTGTTGTCAAAAAGTTTGTCCGTTCGCAGAGCCAACAAAAGTCCGATGAAAACAGAAAAAGTTTGTCCGATGGAGCGTACACACAGTCGGATGTTGCTCCAAAACAGCTAATTTGCATGTTTGTTGTCAAAAAGTCCGACCGTGTGTACGGGCCTTAAGGCCGCGTACACACGCGGGGACTGTTCGCTCAACTTTGTCCGCTGAACAGTGTTTCGGCGGACAGTCCGCTCGTGTGTGGGCTTTCAGCGGACAGTTTCAGCGGACAGTCTGACGAACAAAGTTTTTCGGAAATTCCGAAAAACTGTCCGCTGAAACTTGGTTTGAGCGGACAGTGCGCCCGTGTGTAGGCTTGTTCGTCAAACTAAGTCTCGCGCATGCTCAGAAAGAATTTACACGCCGAAGGTTGCATTGCAGTGTATAGGACGTCGTTTTCTAGTCCCGTCGTACGTGCCGTTCACGTCATCGCGCACGGTTTCAGCGGACTGTTCGTTCGTCGTGTGTGGGCAAGTCCGTCCATGCTAATTTTGAGCGGACTGTCCGCTGAAACTGTTTGACGGACAAAGTTGAGCGAACAGTCCCCGCGTGTGTACGCGGCCTTACTGTGTCCGTAGTACATCAAAGTCCTTGGTTTAAGGCAGTGTTTCTCAATTCCAGTCCTCATGGCCCACTAACAGGTGATGTTTTCAGGCTCTCCATTATTTTGCACAGGTGATTTGATCAGTTTCACTGCCTTAGTAATTACCCCAGCTGTTTCATCTGAGGGAAATCCTGAAAACATGACCTGTTAGTGGGCCATGAGGACTGGAATTCAGAAACACTGGTTTAAGGTAAGTGTCCTTTATAAAGCAAGCAATTGTATCCAAGTTCAGTTATATGCAGCCATGCTCCTAGTTGCCTCCTACATGGAGACACCACACACTCTCCTCGAGAGCTAAGACCACATCAAACTGTGGTCCATGAAGTTGGGAGTCTGTCCCACCCAGATCTTTATCAGACGCTTAGTAAAACCAGCCCCAGAACAGACTTTAATAACACAGGGTAAACTGTTATGCAGAGTATTGCAATTAAGTGCTGGAAGCTTCTTAGATACAAGCAAATGGCTTTACTTTTATGGAGGATGTTAGATTATGTCTTACAGCATTAGAAACCTAAAACAAGAACAAGGAGCATACAAGTGCGTACAATGAACATAGACAGAACATCCTGTGATCACATTTGCATGGAATAACACACTATAACACTGCAGTGCCATCTGCTGGATAAATAGGTATAATGCATACAGTATTGTCAGTATATTAGCAACTATGCTGTGGTACTCCCAACACCCATTCTCAACAGAATGTGCTTTGTCGAAGTATATTCAGCTTCTTCTGGGAAAAAAACTATGACGTTCCTTCAACAAAGGCTTGGTGAGTGCATCAGCAGTCATCTCCTCTGATGGGCAATATTGAATGTCAATGAGACCTTGCCAGTAGCCAATAGCTGCCCTTGCGTCGTATTTGGTCCATCGGACCAGCACACAGACGAACAGTTTTCCCCAATTTTTAGTCCGTCGGACTTGAGTCCATCGGTTAGATTTGAAACGTGTTCTATTTCTAGGTCCGTCTGATTTTTTTTATAAAAAGCGGTCAGACTAGCCCACACACGATCTGATTGTCTGATGGACCAATCTCGTCGGACCTAGTCTGCCGCAAAGTCCGGTCGAGCGTATGCGGCATAATTCTTCTTCTGTTGCTTTTCTCTATTTATTGGCTTCACATTTTGGCAATTTTTCTATGTCTCCCCAGGATGTTGGTTCAAGTATGCTGTGAAAAAAATGAGGGAACTAGGCTCACAGATAGATAAAATCACTATAGGAAAAATACTGAAATTAACCCACAGCTCAGCAGTAGACAGTAGAATGGCGGAAATGAGCTATAAATGCCTAACCAGGTTGCATGCAACTTCTGACAAACCTGTAAATATCAACCCGGCAAATCAGCGGATTGCTGGAGAGGATGTAAAGAGATAGGAACAATGGCCCATCTATGGTGGAACTGTCTTAAAAATCAAAAAGTTCTGGGTAAAGATCTCAGCTCTCATAAAAGAAATCACTAAAAAAGAAATAGTGAACGATCCATGGGTTATTTTTCTGCATGGAGTGAAAGGAGGGGTTGAGCAATATAAAGATTCATTAATACCACATCTACTAAATGCAGCAAAAAGACTCATCCCCAAGAAATGGTGAGAAGTGGAAAGCCCATCTACTTGGGAGTGGATAGACACAATAGAATAAACATATAATATGGAATGTTTGAGGTATAACATAGAGGAAAAAAGTGTGGGGGTTAAGGAAAAATGGGAGTGTTGGAAAAAATCATTGACAATCCTTGGTAAAAAAAAACATGGAGCTACGCGGAGGCACTAAGGGCCTAGTTCTACATTGGTGAAAGAACAACAAGAATAGAATTACACTAAGGCTGCTTTCACACTGGGGCGGGAGCAGCGTCGGCGGTAAAGCGCCGCTATTTTTAGCGGCGCTTTACCGTCGTTTTAGCGGTGGTGTGCGGGCGCTAGCGGGGTGGTTTTAACCCCCGCTAGCGGCCGAAAAGGGGTTAAACCCGCCCGCAAAGCACCGCTGCAGCGGCGCTTTGCCGGCGGTATTGCCGCGGTGTCCCATTGATTTCAATGGGTACGAGCGGTATAGGAGCGGTGAATACACGGCTCCTTCACCGCTGCAAAGATGCGGCTAGCAGGACTTTTTTCACCGTCCTGTCAGCGCATCGCTCCAGTGTGAAAGCCCTCCGGCTTTCACACTGGAGTTAAAGGGGCCGGTTTTTTTCAGGCGTTACACAGGCGCTATTTTTAGCGCTGTAACGCCTGAATACCGCCCCAGTGTGAAAGCAGCCTAAGTAAAAGAACATTGGAGCAGCATTGAACATGGGGCAAAAAAATAAATAAAAAAGAATAACACACTATAACACTGCAGTGCCACCTGCTGGATAGATAGATATAATGCATAGAGTATTGTTAGTTTATTAGCAACTATGCTGTTGTACTTCCAACATAAAGAAATCTCTGCAGGCATTAACATAGATTGCAAATTGAACAATCCGTGGAGGAACATATATCTCGCCAATCACTTTTCCTGCCATTTAAATTTATTTCACAGGCACCCCACTACAATATATACACACACACTCAGAAGCTATTGGCAACAATAATAGACTATTAAACACAGAAACACTTGCCTAATAATCTGCCCTATTAATATCTCTGTAAGGCCCCTTTAACACTATCGAACCGATGGGCTCCACCTGTCAGTTTTTTTAGGCGGACCCAATCGGACCATCCAGTCTCCTCCAGGGAGTGTGGAATATGTGTTTGTTGACACCCGCTAACATCCAATCCGCTAAGAACGGAGGGATCAGTGACGGCATCTGGTGGATAGGATGGTAGGCGGGTGTAAATGTACAGACGGTCAGTTTCTATCCGACCACCCATAGAGGAGGTCGAGCTGTGTCTGTGTCTAATCTGTATAAGCAAAGTGGACACAGACCAGCTTACCCCTGCTCAACGGGGATCAGCGGCAGATTCCCTGCTGAGCAGATGAACTCTGACACAGCCCGACCTAAGTGGAAGGGGCCTAAAAATGAACAAGCAACATCTATTTACAAATGCAGACCTTAGAGGGCAGCAGATCACTTCACAGTACATACATACACACATTTAAAATATACATTTAAAATATACAAAGTATTACAAAATACATGATGGTGCATTACTGTGCATTGGGGTGCTATTTAGATTGAATGGCACTGCAATACTCTAATGCATGTATGTGAGATAATGTGCATTTCGGTAATGCTCATGTGTTACTAAAACATACCCCAGGACCAAACTGTGTTTCAGCCCTAATGCAAGATTTTTTGGGGATGTTTGTAAAACAAATATAGGTTTATTACTAACACTTTGGTAAAAGATATCAAATACTTTCGTAGATAGCAAAAACAAATTACTGAACTATTTGCCTTTTCCTATAATTGTCACAAAAAACACTGCATAATTCAACTTTGTCAGAACTTTTAATATCAAGTTTGTACAATGACTTCACCCATCCAGGTGTCTTGGCCTCTGAGTATGCAGACAGGCGGGCAGGAAAAGTCAGAATTCTCTTCTCACTTTGGTTATTGTCTTCAGGCTGTCAGTGGTTTTGAGCTGGCATGGAATCTGAATTATTAGTCACCTCTGTGCTCACAGGCGCTGTGCTGACAGGAGGAATGGCCACTGAGTTTAGGTTATCAGTCTGTAAGATAAGGCCCTGATAAAGGATCAAGACAATGTAATTACTTCCTTCAGCTTCATGATAAGATGTAAGGCATGGTCAAATCTGCAACAATATAATTTAATCTGTCCAACTCTCCCAACAGAAGGAAAGAAAAAATGATCATTGGAAAAGCATGACTGCTCTCTGAGTTTCTGTTAACATACTGTATTGAACAACCTGACACCTGTAAGCCAGTGGTGGTCAATGTTCTTGATATAGGCTTCACATTATACTCAATGAATTGAATGCTAAAGAAAACTGCCAGGGACCAGGGCTGAATTTCCCACAAGGCCACCGAGGCCAGGCCTTGCGAAGGCAGTGGTGCATGGGCGGCGCCGCTCCTGCAGCGACTTCTCGCCCTCCGCCCCCCCCCCCCCCCCGTACTAACATACATAGCCCCTGGGATGCTGCCAGTGTAACAACATATTCAGCAACCCAGTGCAGTTTTCTATGGAAGTGACATTTCGTCGCCATCATCTTGCTACACCCCACACTTCTCCATAGTAAGGATACACTAAGAAGGGAGAAAGCGAACATGTTGTTAAACCCACCGGAGTTTTGCATTTTACATGTATTTATAACAGTAAAGTGAGTTTATATAGTGAAATACAGGACTTACAACACCGTCTGACTACTTAGATCTTGAATTTTCAAAGCAGCGGCAACCCTGCTCATCTCAAAGTTTTGCTAATCTGACAGAAGTTTGCTGCTTTTAAAATTCAACATCTAAGCAGTCAGACGGAGTTCTAAGTCCTGTATTTCACTATAGAATTTCACTTCACTGGTATAAATATGTCTAAAATGCAAAACTCCGGTGGGTGTAACAACATGTCCGCTTTCCCCCTTCTTAGTGTATCCTTACTGTGGACGGGTGTGGGGTGTAGCAAGATGGCGGCAATGGAACATCACTTCTGTAGCAAACTGCGATAGGTGGGCAAATATGTTGTAACACCGGATCCAGGAGGAGGCGGGAATGACACTGCATAGCCGTGCCTGCGCTGGGCACTGTGAGATCCACGCTGAGCCGCTCGCCCTGTGTAAATGGGCGGGTGGCTCTTCTATCCTGGCTCTGCCTGCCTGCAGGGCTATCTGAGTGATGGATGTGGACGGTGAATGCTGAGGCCGGGATGAGTGTACTCGCACACTACAGGACAGGCAAGACTGAGCCGCAACAATCTTTATATCAGTAGTCAGGTCAGTCATGTATGTCAGCAGTCAGGTCAGCCATGTATGTCAGGAGGTAGGTCAGTCATGTATGTCAGTAGTCAGGTCAGTCATGTATGCCAGGTAGGTCAGTCATTTATGTCAGTAGTCAGGTCAGTCATATATGTCAGGTAGGTCAGTCACGTATGTCAGTAGTCAGGTCAGTCAAGTATGTCAGGAGGTAGGTCAGTTATGTATGTCAATAGTCAGGTCAGTCATGTATGTCAGTGGGTAGGTCAGTGTATGTGTCAGGGAGGTCAGCGGGGCGAGCGCAGCAGGTGAAAATTGTAGGGAGTTTCTTACTGCTATAATCTTTAAAAGGCATTTTCTGCATTACAAAGTATTTTCAATCTGTACAATTAAAGGCAGTTATTTTCAGTGTTCTTGTGTGTGGAGATATGTTTTTAATTGATCTATTGTAGAAGTCATCTATAAAGGATGAGAATGGTGGTGTGTGTGTGTGTGTGGGGGGGGGGGGGAGGTTGCGTTATTGAAGGACCTGGCCTTGGGGCGGCAAAGGGAGTAAATCCGAGCCTGCCAGGGAGTGCATATATACAACATGAGATAGTCAAAGTCCATGTCCAGGCTACAAGAGGTGGTCAGGGACTACATACATGCTGCAGGAGATGGGCGATTATAGTAGCTGTGGGAGGCTGGGGACAAGCATTAAGAGTAAGTCATTTACTGGAGATACATATGACTACTTGAGATTACTGCTATTACAGCCCCCTGATAAAAATCTTTTGCTGAGGGTACATCACATGAGACATGACAACATTTTTACTCATTAAAAGCTTTTCATTTTTTAATTAATCCAAAAAAATATAATAAAAAACATGATTAAGAAAACTTATGGCTGATATTACACAGTCACATTGGGGGTTATTTAAGAATGGCAAATCCATTTTGCACTGCAAGTGCACTTGGAAGTGCAGTTGCTCTAAATCTAAGGGGTAGATCTGAAATGAATGGAAGCTCTGCTGATTTTATCATCCAATCATGTGCAAGCTAAAATGCTGTTTTTTATTTTCCTTGCATGTCCCCCTCGGATCTACAGCGACTTTACTTCCAAGTGTACTTTCAAGTGCACTTGCAGTGCAAAGTGGATTTTCCTTTAGTAAATAACCCCCATTGCATCCAGTGTTGCCATCCTATCAGGATGCAACACCTAAAATTTACTGGCACAGCCAAGTTTTTGCTGGCATTTCTAAAAGTTACAAAATTACCGTTTTAAGTGAGATTTTCAGCATATAGGCTCCAAACTTGTACAATATGCAATTAGCACTATGATCTAAGGTAGCTATTAAGGCAAAAAGATTTTTTCTTATTTTATTTTCAATATAGTAAGTAGCTCAGGGACATTACTCAGGAGGGCAATAAATTAGAATGGGCAGGCACACACACATGAAATTGACTCTCACAGTGGCACAGATGATGATGACACCTCACCGACATGACACGTCCCCTCCTGAGTCACAGTAACAGTCTCTCTCCACACCAGGTGGTCCCTTTAATCCACTCCAGTCCAAACAGCACTGACAGTCCCACTCCTGGCTTGCCTTGCTGCAGACCAGCATACGAGGCTCCGACTGCTCCGCCTGGCTTCCTTGCACCATGACATCACACCACAAGCTCAGGCACAGCCTCCACCAGACCCACCCCCTGCAGGGGTATGCTGTTCCTTCAGAGCGCATATGCCGGAAATATCACCGTTTGTGACAGGGACATTGAATATCTCCTAAATGGTGCACGTTTAGGAGATATTCCATGTACCTACAGGTAAGCTTTATTAACCACTTAAGGGACCCCCATATACTACCTAATAAAGATTTTAACCCCCTGATTGCCCTTAGTTAACCCTTTCACCAGTGATCACTGTATAAGTGTTATGGGTGACTCTGGTTAGTTAGTTTGCTTTTTATAGCATCAGGGCACCCACCATTTATTACCCAATAAAGGTTTAACCCCCTGATCACCCGGTGGGTGATATCAATTAGGTTTTAGGGTCAGGGTCTGCGTCGCCCCAGGCAGCGTTAGGTTAGTGCCAGTACCACTAACACCCACGTGCAAAGCATACACCTCCCGTAGTGGTATAGAATCTGAACAGATCAATATCTGATCTGATCAGATCTATACTAGCGTCCCCAGCCGTTTAGGGTTCCAAAAAAACGCATTGTTAGCGGGATCAGCCCAGATACCTGCTAGCACCTGCGTTTTGCCCCTCCGCCCAGCCCACCCAAGTGCAGTTTCGATCGATCACTGTCACTTACAAAACACTAAACACATAACTGCAGCATTCACAGAGTCAGGCCTGATCCCTGCGATCGCTAACAGTTTTTTTTGGTAGCGTTTTATATTTAAATCCTGAAGCGGGGCTTGGTTTTCGGGGTCCCGTACGCAGCTAGGCTCTCAGAAAGTCCCCCAAATGTGGTATCCCCGTACTCAGGAGAAGCAGCAGAATTTATTTTGGGGTGTAATTTCACTTATGCCCATAGCACGTGTGAGCAATATATCATTTAGTGCCAACTTTGTGCAAAAAAAAAAAAAAAATTGTAATATTCCTGCAACTTGCGGCAAAATATAAAATATTTCATGGACTCAACATGCCTCTCAGTAAATAGCTTGGGGTGTCTACTTTCCAAAATGGGGTCATTCGGGGGGGTTTTGGGCTATTTTGGCATTTTAACTGTGATAGGTAGTGAGGAGTGAAATCAAAAATTTGCACCCTTAGAAATCCTGAAGGCAGTGATTGGTTTTAGGGGTACCGTGCGTGGCTAGACTCCCAAAAAGTCCCACATATGTGGTATCCCCGTACTCAGGAGAAGCAGCAGAATATATTTTGGGGTGCAATTCCACATATAACCATGGCATCTGTGAGCAATATATCATTTAGTGACAACTTTTTGTAAACTTTTTTTTTTTGTGTCATTATTCAATCACTTAATGACATTAGGGGCAACAGCAGCCAAGGACTACTCTATTGCACTATATTGTCACCGAAATTTGCTACTTCTTGGCTTAGCACCAGACATTTCTAAGGTTTCATACAGATATTCTTTACAAATTATAGTACATAATGTGTTTGACATGATACATACTGTTGATGAAGACAAAGAATGGCGGGACCATTTTTTGTCTTCTTCAACAATATGTTATCCATAAAGGGATATGGAACATACAATTGAGCCATTCCTTCTGAAAGTTGTTAATATGATAGTACTTCCACAGGATTACCCATAAAGATCATCACGAAACGCATTGAGAAATAACTTGCCTAGCTGGAGAACAAGCGTGAAGATTTTTATGGCTAATCCAGAGGCAGTAATATCATAACAAATAAATTGTGGACTATGATTTGTAAAGAATTTCTTTATCTATATGCACTATAATCATGTGAGATACAATGGGACTATATAACATCATCCATGCGGTTGCTATGATGCTTTTTATTGGCATGGTTTTTATTGATAAAAAAAGTGAAGATTTTTTTTAACGAGTACAAATTTTGTTATGTCTAGTGAGATGTATCCTCAACGAAAATCCCATTGAGTTTTTCTTGTTCTTTTTTTCTTAAGCCCCGTACACACGATTGGAAATCCCGCCAGCAAAAGTCTGATAAGAGCTTTTGGTCGGAAATTCCAACCGTGTGTATGCTCCATCGGACTTTTGCTGGCGGAATTTCTGCCAGCAAAAAAATTGAGAGCATGTTCTCTCGGAAAAAGTTCAGATCGGAAATTCTGATCCTCTGTAGCAATTCCGACGTGCAAATTTCCTACGCATGCTCAGAAACAATTTGACACATACTCGGAAGCATTGAACATAATTTTCTCGGCTCCTCCTAGCGTTGTACATCACGTGTTCTTGACGGTCGAAAGTTCAGAGAATTTTTATGTGACCGTGTGTATGCAAGCCAAGCTTGAGTGGAATTCCATCAGAAAAACCATCAAAGATTGTTCCGACAAAAAACTCTGATTGTGTGTACACGGCATAAGAGTTCCCTGACCACAGAAGGATAACACTGCTGCACTATTCACTACACATCAAGCAGAGTTGTCATCCAGCTAAAGTGAAAAAAATAGAATTAGTGGCAGGACCAAAAGGTAATAAAAGTGTGTTACAGAGAGGCTCAGAAAAACAAAAACTACTGTGAAAATGTACCCATAGTTCACTTTAACCCCTTTCCTCCTGGTACCCTGTTACCTGTGCACCCACTACATTGGTTATTCATCATCAAATTCTCTCCTGTCAATATCTTAAACATTCTACCTGTTGAACATTCTGAGACTTCTCCTTCAAGGAGCGAATGCTGAATACTAGCAATGACACGGTGACACAAAACTGAAAGGCAGCAATGAAGATGAGTAAGATGTTACTAATCACTTGGATGACCTGGAAGCAGACAATGGTAATACCGTTAGAGAATACAGCGTAGTACAAGGATGGAGCTTCTCAAATTCTCTAGCATTTTAAAAGCCACCAAACAAAAACAAATATATAATTTCATGTATCAATAAATGGATAAATGTAAAAGTTACCAGAACATATTCTGGATTAGTAGCTGAAAAACATTAACAGTCAGGCAACTGGCATGTTCAGTAATTAACAACTAGAATTTTCTCAAGAAGGTTTATTTTGTGGTGTATATACTGTATAGCCCAAACATTTTCTTTTAAATTGAGGGTTTTTAAACGGGTTAAAAACCTTTAGTATATTTTTTTTGCTCTCTGTGTATTGTGTAGGAGATTTCCTCACACTTACTCTCCCAAAGACAAGAAATGAATGGAAAACTCTACCAGGCAATATCCTCTTTTAGACATCTATTAAGAGGCATTCTGATGGAAGATCTATCTTTACTTCTTGTTCAAGTGTCAACTCTAAAATTTTAGGTTTCTTATCATATTCCATCTGATGGCACTGGTCACCAGGGCTTGACTTGAATGGATGAATTTGACATATGTGCTTTTACTAAACAAAATGCTGTACATACACACTATTACAGTTATAGGGATATATTACAAGACTGACAGATATACATACAACAAGCATGCGCATACAATACCTATATTTCATAGCGAATAAGCAGAAATAATGGTCAGTGTACAATAAGAATATGATAAAAGTTACTTAGATTAGGTTATAGCAGCTTCCCGATCTCCATAGGCAACCAGGATCCCAAGCTCTACTCTAATCTATGAGTTATTAATGGAATTTGGGCGATACCGCCATCCATCACAGTTTCTTCTAGCACAGACCTTCCTTGGTGTTATTTCATTAGGGAGTCTTCTATTCAGCTTATGTTGCTGGCCTTTTATTTGGAAAGTTTAGCTAGACAATCCCACATGGGCATATCCTTTTTTGCTTAAATTTGTATGGCTGAACATTTCCCAACTCCACCTTTAGATGGCAATGTTTCATCATACATGCCATAGGTCATATACAGCATCTCAAAAAAGTGAGTACACCCCTCACATTTTTATAAATATTTTATTATATCTTTTTATTGAAGCAGTGTAAATTTGCTGTCCCCTCAAAATAACTCAACGCAGAGCCATTAATGTCTAAACCGCTGGCAACGAAAGTGAGTACTCCCCTAAGTGAAAATGTCCAAATTAGGCCCAATTAGCCATTTTCCCTCCCTGGTGTCATGTGACTCATTACAAGGTCTCATATGTGAATGGGGAGAAGGTGTGTTAAATTTGGTATTATCGCTCTTACTCTCTCATACTGGTCACAGGAAGCTCAACATGGCACCTCATGGCAAAAAAACTCTCTGAGGATCTGAAAAAAAGAATTGTTGCTCTACATAAAGATGGCCTAGGCTATAAGAAGATTGCCAAGACCCTGAAACTGAGCTGCAGCATGGTGGCCAAGACCATAAAGCGTTTTAACAGGAGAGGTTCCACTCAGAACAGGCCTTGCCATGATCGACCAAAGAAGTTGCGTGCACATGCTCAGTGTCATATTAAGAGGTTGTCTTTGGGAAATAGACGTATGAGTGCTGCCAGCATTGCTGCAGAGGTTGAAGGGGATATGGGTCAGCCTGTCAGTGCTCAGACCATAAGCCTCACACTGCATCAAATTGGTCTGCATGACTTGGAGTGTCATGATCTGGGGTTGCATGAGTGCTGCTAGTACTGGGGAGCTACAGTTTATTGAGGGAACCATGAATGCCAACATGTATTGTGACATACCGAAGCAGAGCATAATCCCCTCCCTTCGGAGATTGGGCCTCAGGGCAGTATTTCAACATGATAACGACCCCAAACACACCTTCAAGACGCCCACTGCCTTGCTAAAGAAGCTGAGAGTAAAGGTGATGGACTGGCCAAGCATGTCTCCAGACCTAAACCCTATTGAGCATCTGTGGGGCATCCTCAAATGGAAAGCGGAGGAGTGCAAGGTCTCTAACATCCACCAGCTGTGTGTAAATGTCGTCATGGAGGAGTGGAAGAGGACCCCAGTGGCAACCTGTGAAGCTTTGGTGAACGCCATGCCCAAGAGGATTAAGGCAGTGCTTGAAAATAATGGTGGCCACACAAAATATTTACAAAAATGTGAGGGGCATACTCACTTTTGTGAGATACTGTATGTCTAGGTCATATATGTCAAAAGGTCAAGCTATTGTTGATCTCTGTTACCTAAATGCATCACTTAAACAAAATACAATGGAAGCATCAAACTGCCAAATGACATTTATCCAACATACACCAATAGTATCCACGTTCCCATTGCATTAGAGGACAGCTTGTGCAATTGTTTCCTATCCTCCATGTAGGTAAAAAAAAGATAGGAAAGGGGGTAAAAACAGAAATCCGTTTTTTTACAGCCAGTTATCAATAAGAACATAAATGGTCTACACCTACAGCTAGGGCAAAGCTGCACGGTTTGTTTGTATCTAGAGGCGCGCCTTACCTGCATAGCCAGTTTTTTTTTATAAGCTTTAAAGATTAAAAAACTGAATGCATTGAGAAGGTTTGTCCACAGCAGTCCATCATCAACTGTTTGGAACGTTTTCTCAACTTTGAGCAACTAGACACTTAAATATGGGTAAAATACAGTTGAAATTGTTTTTGGGACTAGCATTGTGGTGATTTTGATCAGCTTAGTTACAGTACAGTATTATTGTCACTGAAAACCAGGAAAGAGCTTAAATTGCAAGTGGCAGATTTTTAGACACAAATCAGTTGATCAGTTCTGACCGATTGTTTTCCAAATGAAAGCTCATAGAAAACTTCAGCAAATGTTAAAAAGATGTCACATATCCACGACCTGACACTGACTGAACCACCCAGCTCTGATCCCCAGCCTGGCCACACATTTACACCTCATTCCCTTTTTAGACAAATTGCTGCAATCCATTCAGCCCCTGAAAATAAGCATGTTCCCAGAACAATAAAAACATGTATACAGTTAATAACCTAAATCAATAAAACAGACAATGTACTCACATAAATGGTGTCTTGGTAAAGAGAACAAGGTTGTGTATAGCAGGGCCCGTAAATGTTATAGTATGTCAGAAATAAGTCAGAAATGGCCAAACCAATCTCAAGGATAGAAACCAAAGTGGATATTGCATTTGTGGCCAGAGCCCCTCTGATCTAGAGAGAGGAATGATGAGAGAGAAAGAGAGAAATATGTGATGTTCAAATCTGGCTCATTCAGTGACTGGAATATTTACAGTACAGTAAATAGTTTTTGCTTGTTTTATTTATTGCACTTTTCTACTGTTTGGAGAGTCAACCACAGAATGTTCAGTTAACATGTCAACTGAAATAAGAACTTCCTTTACCTTCCCACTTAGTATTGGCTGGAAACTGGGTCCATTACCTCCTTACTTCATGTTTGTTTCGTTATATATGAGAAAAAAATAAAACATTGAATTATGCAGTCTATTACTACAAAGGAGGAAATGTGTGTCCCGTATTTTCTCATTCTTTCTTCCTGCCTTCCCTTCCCTCCCTTTCCTTTTCTTTTCCTCTTATTTACCTCCATTCCTTTTCATTCCACCCACTCCTTCCTTCCTTCCTTCCTTCCTTCCTTTTTCCTTCCCTGATGTGTGTGTGGATGACAACGCTGGACTGATGGAACCAAAGTATGGTATTTGATGTATACATTTATTTATGGGGAAGGTCTTTTTTCTGGGGTTTGATACCCACATGGTAGTGGATTCTACGATCTTTGGCTGCTTCCTCTCTGATACGACAGCGAGGACATTTCAGCAGGAGACATTTGTTCAGGCATAGACCAGCGCCTGGTAACAAAAGATCATCTCACTCAAAGGTATATTTGAGAAGTTTATTGAAGGTAATACGTTTAGCCAACATGTTTCAGGGGGATCACCCTGCATCCCATTCACAGGACTCCAACACTCTACAGCCGCAACCAGTGCCAACAGCTTTAAAAAAGTCCAAATTAAGTCTTTTTGCTGTTCCAAAAACATCTAGAAATTCAGCCCTAAGGAAGAGGGAGGCAATTTCTTAAAACATGTAGGATAACCTGTTACCTTTAATAAAGTTCTCAAATGAACCTTCAAGTGAGAGGAAATTTTTTTTACTCCTCCATAACCAACCAAGAGTCTTTCCTTCCCTTTCTTCCTTTTTTGTTTTTTTCTTTCAACCTTCCATCCTGCTCTCTTTCCTTTCTATATTCCCTTGCTTTTTTCTTCTTTTCACTTTCCTCCTTCCAAATTTCTGTCATGCTCTCTTTCCTTCCTGCTCTCCCTTTTTCAACCTCTATTTCTTCCGAACATATATACTATGAACCTACCAGACAATGAGATGCTTTTGCTGCTGCTGCCACTGCCAGCGATCCTGAGATAATGTACTGAAAAACATTAAAGATATCAATATATATATATATATATATATATATATATATATATATATATATAAAACAATATTAAAAAAGTCCCCAGTATATTAAATACAGCTGATCTTCTACATCAGACACGAACATTACCAATATTGTTTACAAAAATGTTTGCAAACCTAAAAATCATATATTTATTTCCAAATTGAGTTTTAATTATTTCCAGCCTGCTCCTATTTTACTGAATGAGCTTGAAGTATGTATATTTATTGACGACCCCCACACGTTTACTTTCTTGAATTCCGTGGCCTGTATCCACTTTCTGTGAGCAGACACTGCTGTTTTACACATTTCACAGAGCCTGCCTTCTGAACTACAGAGGTGCTGAGGGGAGGAGTTAGTACAGAAATCACTGCTTGCTGGCAGCAAGGTATCATGGGATATGTAGTCCTTAGAAATTGAAAGTAAACAGCAGAGAGGAAGCTGCAAAGCGAGCAATGAGTCCAGTAACTTGTAGAGATGACCAGCAGACAGATAGAACTCACACGTGAAAGGAGATTTTATAAGTAAGCTTATACTGGATTGTCAAATATAACTATTTTTGTATTGGTATTACAATGATGATGTTATAAAATGAAAGTGTATGCTGTGACCATAGAACACTTTTAAGAAGCCTAGCATCTCCAATTTCCTATCAAATTCACAGAATGCTGTATTTCTGAAATTCTAAGTTACATAATTACACATTCAGGTTGAAAAAGGGCACTAGTCTATCTAGTTCAACCAACGGAAAAAAACCCAAATAGAAAACCTCCATGTATACAATACTATACCCACAGTTTATCCAGAGGAAGGCAAACGAAAAAAACAATAAAGCATGATCCAATAAGCTTCAGCGGTGCGGAAAAAAATATCTGACCATCAGCACTCTGGTCAAAATTTGGATTTTGATTATGGGTATTATTTAACAGCCCCTTTGGGATTTAAAATTTTAAATACTGCTGTTAAAATGGTAACTGTTGGCAGGGCTTTTTTTCAGGGGGAACTTGGTGGAACTCAGTTCCACCACCTCTGGCTCAGACCCTTGGGGGGTGCCTGCTCACCACAATCACTTGTAAACACAGAAGTCCGGTTTCTGTGTTTACAAGTGACAGCTCTGCACTCTGTGTGTAACCCCCATAAACTCTGCACTCTGTATGTAATGCAATCCTGGTATTTAATGCCCCTTTAAGACCCTCCTACTGTTCGTGAAATGTGACTGACCACACCCACTATTTGATGTGATTTGGAGGGTGTGTGTGTGTGGAGGGGTCTTGGGGGGTCGTGGTTGAGTTCCAGCACCTATTGTTTGAGAAAAAAAGCCCAGACTGTTGGATTATGTTGGCACTGTGTACCTCTTATTAGTCTGCTCATTTAGAACCCAACCTATCTCTTACTAATAATACAAGCGAACTGATTTGAAGACAGGCTAATCCTGAAGTCTAATCACCACAGGCCTGAATCTTTAGGGCCAGCTTACAAAGCTATGTACAAAACCAACCAACCCAAAAAAAACACAACACGATAATGACCAAAACTTACAAATATTCCTCCCCAATATCCAATGAAGCTCCAAGCTACGTTTGATGTAAATGAACTCAGTGTACAAAGCACAATAGTTTCCACTGCAAACTGAACACAACCCAAAGGGATTTGGATTGCCTATGAAAAAAAGAAAAGAGTTTACAACACAATTGTGTTTAAAGTGATACTGCAATCTTTAGTTTTATTAGTTTAAAAAGTTAATGTGATCAGTTAAATAATCACATTACAGAGTGTTACGTTTTAAATAACTGCTTCCCTGAATAGTTTGCATATACTTATTTACATGGTGGCAACTACTACTACTGCTTAGTAGTGCTGCACAGTAATTGTGCTTCCCTGTAAATATTTATGCAGTACACGGTGACAACTAATGCAATACCAGCACACGTTTGTTATGCACATTGCCTTGAAATACCCCCTTCATACTCCTTGAAATTTGCCACATTCTGTTATTTTACAATCAAAAACATACATTTATTTTATTGGGATTTTATGTGATAGACCAACACAAAGTGGTACATAAATGTGAATTGGAAGGAAAATGATAAATGGTTTTCAAAATTTTTTACAATTAAATATGTGAAAAGTGTGATGTGGATTTGTATTCAGCCCCCTGAGTCAATATTTGTAGAACCACCTTTCACTGCAATTTTACAGCTGCAAGTCTTTTTTTGGGATGTCTCTACCAGCTTCGCATAGTTACATAGTAGGTGAGATTGAAAAGAGACACAAGTCCATCAATTCCAACCCATGTGTGTGATTATATGTCAGTATTACATTGATTATCCCTGTATGTTGTGGTCGTTCAGGTGCTTATCTAATAGTTTCTTGAAACTATCGATGCTCCCCGCTGAGACCACCGCCTGTGGAAGGGAATTCCACATCCTTGCCGCTCTTACAGTAAAGAACCCTCTACGTAGTTTAAGGTTAAACCTCTTTTCTTCTACTTTTAATGAGTGGCCACGAGTCTTGTTAAACTTCCTTCTGCGAAAAAGTTTTATCCCTATTGTGGGGTCACCAGTATGGTATTTGTATATTGAAATCATATCCCCTCTCAAGCATCTCTTTTCCAGAGAGAATAAGTTCAGTGCTCACAACCTTTCCTCATAACTAATATCCTCCAGACCCTTTATTAGCTTTGTTGCCCTTCTTTGTACTTGCTCCATTTCCGGTATATCTTTCCTCAGGAGTTTCCTCAGGAGTTGATCCCCTTTTTAATGCATGCCAATATTCTGTTTGCTTTGTTAGAAGCAGCTTGCTGAACCTATCATCTACTAGGACCCCCAGGTCCTTTTACATCTTCGATTTCCCCAGAGGTTCTCCTCCCAGTGTATAGATTGCATTCATATTTTTGCCACTCAAATACATTATTTTACATTTTTCTACATTAAACCTCATTTGCCATGTAGTTACCCATTAATTTGTTCAGATCTTTTTGCAAGGTTTCCTGCGGAGAAGTTATTGCCCTGTTTAGCTTAGTATAATCTGCAAATACAGAGATTGAACTGTTTACCCCATCCTCCAGGTCGTTTATGAACAAATTAAATAGGTTTGGTCCCAGCACAAAACCCTGGGGGACCCCACTACCCACCCCTGACCATTCTAAGTACTCCCCATTTATCACCACCCTCTGAACTTGCCCTTGTAGCCAGTTTTCAATCCATGTACTCACCCTGTGGTCCATGCCAACAAACCTTATTTTGTACAGTAAAGGTTTATGGGGAACTGTGTCAAATGCTTTTGCAAAATCTAGATATACCATGTCCACGGGCCTTCCTTTATCTAGATGGCAACTCAGCTCCTCATAGAAGGTTAATAGTTTGGTTTGGCAAGAACGATTCTTCATGAATTCATGCTGATTACTGTTAATGATACCGCTCTCATTACTAAAATCTTTTATATAGTCCCTTATCCCCTCCAAGAGTTTACATAATATTGATGTTAGGCTAACTGGTCTGTAATTCTCAGGGATGTATTGTGGGCCCCTTTTAAATATTGGTGCTACATTGGCTTTTCTCCAATCAGCTGGTACCATTCCAATTAGTAGACTGTCAGTAAAAATTAGGAACAATGGTCTGGCAATTACTTGACTGAGTTCCCTAAGTCCCCTCGGGTGCAATCCATCTGGTCCAGGTGATTTATTAATGTTAAGTTTCCCAAGTCTAATTTTTTTTCTATCCTCTGTTAACCATGGAGGTGCATCCTGTGGTGTGTCATGAGGATAAACACTGCAGTTTTGGTTACTGAAGCCCCCCGATTCCCTCGGGGAGACTGAGGAGAAGAATAAATTCAATACATTCGCCATCGCCCCATCCTTTGTAACCAGATGTCCTTCCTCATTCTTTATGGGGCCAATATGGTCTGTCCTCCCTTTTTTACTGTTTACATACTTAAAGAATTTCTTGGCATTTTTTTTTGCTCTCCTCCGCTATGTGTCTTTCGTGTTCTATTTTAGCCATCCTTGTTGCACCCTTACATTTCTTGTTACATTCTTTATAAAGTCTGCATGCTGATGATGATCCCTCAACCTTGTATTTTTTGAAGACCTTCTCCTTTGCTTTTATATGCATTTTTACATTGGAGTTAAGCCATCCAGGACTTTTGTTCGCTCTTTTAAATTTATTACCGAATGGGATGCATTGGTTAATGCCCTTATTTAATATGCTCTTAAAGCAAACCCATCTCTCCTCTGTGTTCTTTGTTCCTAAGATTTTATCCCAATTTATGCCTTCTAGCAAGGTTCGTCGTTTAGGGAAGTTGGCTCTTTTGAAATTCAGTTTCTTTGTATTCCCCTTATGTTTCCTATTTGTGTGATTTATACTGAAGCCAATTGACCTGTGATCGCTGTTACCTAAATTGCCCCATAATTCCACATTCGTGATCAGGTCTGTATTGTTGGTAATCAGTAGATCCAGTAACACTTTATTTCTAGTTGGTGCGTCTATCATCTGACCCATAAAATTGTCCTGTAAGACGTTTAGGAACTGGCGAGCCTTAGATGAGTGTGCGGTTTCCTCTGCCCAGTCTATGTCTGGATAGTTAAAATCTCCCATTATGATAACATTTCCCATCATTGCTGCTAATCCAAATTGTGATAGGATATCTGTCTCCCCTTCCTCCCTCAGGTTAGGGGGCCTATAGCATACTCCCAGTATTATTTTCCCCTTAGCTTGATCCCTTTGGAGCTCTACCCATAAGGATTCCACTTCCTCCCTAGCTCCCCTAGTGATGACGTCTCTCACATTCACTTATACATTATTCTTGATATATAGGCATACCCCTCCCCCTCTACCAGCTTTACACATCTAGAGAGTGACATTGTTGCCCATTCTTCTTTGCAAAATAACTCAAGCTCTGTCAGATTGGATGGAGAGCATCTGTAAATAGCAATTTTCAAGTCTTGCCACAGATTTTCAATTGGATTTAGGTCTGGACTTTGACTGGGCCATTCTAATACATGAATATGTTTTTATCTAAACCATTCCTTTGTGGCTCTGGCTATATGTTTAGGATCATTGTCCTGCTGGAAGGTAAACCTCCACCCCAGTCTCAAGTCTTTAGCAGACTCTAACAGGTTTTCTTCTAAGATTGCCCTGTATTTGGCTCCATCCATCTTCCCATCGACTCTGACCAGCTTTCCTGTCCCTGCTGAAGAAAAGCATCCCACAACATGATGCTGCCACCACCATGTTTCATGGTGGGAATGGTGTGTTCAGGTCTCATCTGACCAGAGCACCTTCTTCCACATGTTTGCTGTGTCCCCCATATAGCTTCTTGTAAACTGCAAGCAGGATGTCTTATAGCTTTCTTTCAACAATGGCTTTCTTCTTGCCGCTCTTCCATAAAGGCCAGATTTGTGGAGTGTATGACTAATAGTTGTCCTGTGGACAGATTCTCCCACCTGAGCTGTTGATCTCTGCAGCTCCTCCAGAGTTACAATGGGCCTCTTTTCTTCTTCTCTGATTAATGCTCTCCTTGCCTGCCCTGTCAGTTTAGGTGGATGGCCATCTCTTGGTAGGTTTGCAGTTGTGCCATACTCTTACGTTTTTGGTTGAAACATGACAAAATGTGGAAAATTTCAAAGGGGTAGGAATATTTTTTCAAGGCACTGTGGGGTAGATTTACTAAAGCTGGAGCACTCACAATCTGGTGCAGCTGTGCATGGTAGCCAATCAGCTTCTATCTTGAGCTTGTTCAATTAAGTTTCGCCAATAAAACCTGGAAGCTGATTGGTTCCTATGCAGAAGCTAATTTTGCACCCTCCAACTTTAGTAAATAAACCCCAGTATGTCAAGCCAACACCTTTTTCTTTAACTTTTGGATAGCACTAGGAAGGATTAGAACCCCATCAGGTTCACACCACAGGGTGCTCATTATGATCCGTATAACACATGCACAGATGTTTGTTGTGTTTTGGTGGTTTTATGAGATATAAGACATTGTGACGCTTAAACATGTTTGAAAAAGCAAAAGGAGGTTGCTGGTATGAGAAGGTGCTGTCCTGTGCTTCAAGAGAGATGAGCTGAAAGGAAGGCTGTATAGCAGTGGCAGGCTCATTGTCTTGCCCCAGAGTTTGTCTCCCCAGCATGTGTGATGTAAAGTGAAAGTCTGACTTCATATAAGTGCATTTATATTCATTAATAAATATTTTGATTTGCAGAGAGCACTATGGTGTTTCCTTTTGTATCTCTCTTTATATAAATTGGTCCTTGATAAGATCTAGAAAAATCTTTTGAGTGACAGCCATGTCCAGGCTCTAAAAGAGATATGCTCATAAGACCTTTTATTTTAGATGTCAATAAGATAAGGTGAGAGCATACCCATGGGAGGTGGTGGTTAAAAAAGTTTTTTTGGGGAATTGACAATCAAAAATCTTTCACAAATCATACCATGCAGGAGAGAATGGTGCTAAAGAGAAATAAAAAGCCGTGAGACTTCAACTGGGTTTTATAACATGTTGTATACTACTGTATATCCTATCCAACAAACATACAAAATGCATGTACAGTACAAACATAAAAAATAAAACACCATTCACAAGTGCCCTTCCCCTAAAGATGAGAATATGTTTCATACATCAATTATTACTAAATTTAAATACATTAAAAAACAAAAAAAAACAATCATGCTAATTACAACAAACAAACTCAAAATCGGAAAATATGAAAAATAACTAACGTAACAATAAAAAAAGAAAAACTGACTATAATGCATAAATAACATTAATAACATAATATTGACTGCATACGATGGATGCATACTGTAGAAAAAACAGAAACAAAAGCAAACTAATCATATGTATGCACAAAGAAGGCAAAAATATAAAATTGCCAAAGTAGTCATAACAGTATAAAACCTAATATATGACACCGGGACATATGTTTTAATATAATACTTTCCGAACAGCTGCCCTGGACTAAATAAAGTGAAACTATGGACAAAAAAAAATTACATATATAGTGCAGTTTGTCAAAAGCATTCACACAAAGTTTTTGTTTCCTGACAGACTCCATGACAGCAACGTGTGGGTTAGCCTCGCCTCCATAACTACGCTATAGGACACCTCTCCCTTAAATCTTTGCTCTGGGCTACTATCCGAGTTCCTTTTTTGTCCTCCTTTGTAGGACCAAATTGTTGGTTCTCCTACCTGAAGATGATTCCCCTGAGATCAGGATTGTCACGTCCCTCCGTTAGGCCTTGACTGTTAAGCAGGGTATGTAGTTGTAGCGGCCATAACCCTTGATAGGGCGGCCTTGACTTTTGGGCTTACCGGTTACCTCCGCTGTGCTTGTTCTTCCAGGTCTAGGGGTTCCCAGGGTTAGTACCCAACAACTTTGGATGCTGACACCATAAAAGTCCTTTAGAAAGGTTTTTATTTGCAGGGGTAACATCCAACAAACACAGTCTTGTATGGGAACAGAGAGCAAGGGTGAAAAAACTCCTAATCATCAAGAAGTCTCTAATACAACCCAGAGAGTAGCCACTCACAGCTGGGTGCCTCAAAACTGAACAAATCTCTAGCCAGAGATTATGGCAGTCAGCACTTTAATTCAGAACTTGTGAAATCTCTGACCTTGAATAATTTGTAACAGAAAGTGAACAGGAACATTTTCCTTGGTACCTGGAACGTTCTCTGTCTCCTTGGCAGTATTGGAAAAGTGTGGATTCATTAGTGTCGCAACCCAGCAACCAGGCACTTCTTGGGATGCCAGCTTGTTGACCCTCCTCCAAAGAGTCCTCCCCCAGTCACTTACATGAACTGCGGTGCACCTCCAAGCTGAGAGCACACCTGGATGCCTTGAATCCTCCCTCAGTTACTGCCCCTAGGACCAGCCGGTTCCGAGACTCAGGAACAGATGGATCCTTACCCCAGACCAGGCGGGTCTATTGGGGGTAGTCCAACGATCCATATTGTGGGGCTACCCCGGTCCAGGAACAGGCAGCTTTGGCCTCACGAACGAACCATGAACACGTGACTTCAACATCTTAAGTACCCTTCCCCAGACTCCTCAGCGGGGCCAGACGCACCCACTGATGGGTTCCGGGGAATGCCGATACCTAAAGCGTCCAACCAGGCCTGGTTATGGGCCTGTTATGTGCACTTAACTGTACACATGACCTGGCAGAACTCTAACACAGCCTAGCCAAACTGATGTCAAAGTTAAACCTACACAATCAGGGGGCGTGGCCGGAAGCCGAGGTGGACGGACGCACTGGAGAAGAGCTCCGTGTATCCCCGTCTGTATCCACCTCCATCCGCACTCAGGATTGTCTGCCGAGGCCCCAAAACGGCTCATCCTGAGTGGGGAAGCTACCCGGCTCGGTTTGCGGGCGGTATTTTCACCCATCGGCGCTCTCACCATCCGCGGCCTAGCGCACGGCCGGCGCCACAGTGGGAGTCCCGTCGCCGCCATCTTGCGGCCTACCTCCTCCGATGGGCCCTGCAGGATCCGGGCTCCATCGAGCAGGCAGACGCATATGCCCACCGCAAGACCACCGCGCATACCGGAGGCTGAGCGCACCGACGGCGAAGCGTCCACAGCGGCCTATCAGGAGGTGTCGAGGAGAAGTAGCTCTTCATGCTCCTGGTGAGCTCCGGCGGCCATCTTGCTACACCCAGGGCCTAAGGTGAGGAGACGCCCTGGGAGTTTATTGTTCCAGTTACCCCCGCTGGCTTGGCTCTGAACTCTGAGCACACAGGCAGGGCAACAGACCTCTGCCTCTCCCCCTACCACTACCCCCAGCTGCATACTGAGGCTCTGGCCTATCTGGCGGCCATGTTGGGACTCCCGAGACCTTTTCAGTGAGCTCTGCTCCTACCTCCTTCCCTGATCCCTCCACTTCACCAGCGCATTCTACCCCCCTGGAATCCTCTTCCTCATTTAGGGGCCCCACGTTACCCTCTATACCCGTGTGGTCCCTCTACCTCATGTGCTTCATTCTCTGCTGTGGGGGCCACACCTCTGGTCCCATAGGATGAACGCCATGTAACTATTATATGTCGCCCTAAGCCGCCTTCCTACTCCCCCTACAATGTATAACCAGCATCTTTACAACGGGGGACAGCACAATTGTCTGACTTCTAGTCCAAACGCCTCATGGTGAAATACGGGCCAAAACATCCCACTCAGTCGCAATCTCCAGACCTGCGACCCTCACAGACACTTGATCGCTTTCTGAGCAGACCTACATCCCCTTCCCCAACCTTGACAGCCACCCTGTCCGCACAAACGCCTTCTCAAGGGGTGACGCGAAACGCTTCTCAGCTTTCCTCAGACGCCGCACCAGAAACAATGGCCGCCCCTGTCACGGTAGAAGTCCTTGACGACAAACTTAAGGCCCTACTGCAAGATCTGACCAGCAACGTCTCTAAAGAAATGGGAAAGCTTGCACACGAACTACGGGGAGAGATAGCTGAAATTGGTGAGCGCACCGATGTCTTGGAAACGAAGTCTGATGATCTGATACAATACATTCACGTATTGGAAGAAGATAATGCTGGCCTGAAACAATCAATCTCCCAGCTTTAATCCCAGCAAGAGGACTTGGAGAACAGGGAACGCCGTCAAAATTTACGTATCAGAGGCGTGCCGGAGACCGTTAGCGAGGGAGAGATTAGACCTTATCTTCTCAGCTTGTTCAATGTGGTGGCCCCCCGGATTCCGAACATTGACTGGAGACTGGATAGGGCACACAGATCCCTGGCCCCCAAGCCCCCAGCAGGTGCCAACCCCAGAGACATTATAGTACGCTTTCATTACTATGACAGTAAGGAGGCTTTAACAGTGGCTACCCGCAACAAATCCCGCCTAGAGTTTAAGGGGGCGAAGATACAGATTTTCAGCGACTTATCTCCGATCACCCTTGCCAAACGCAGAAGCTTCCGACCGGTGACTACGTACCTACAGAATCATCAACTCCCGTACCGATGGGGTTTCCCCTTCCACCTGTCCGCCTCAAAAGATGGAATTCAATACTCCATGAGAGACTTACAGGAAAGTGAAGCATTTATCCGCAGCCTTGGTCTACCACCGATTCCAGATGAAGACCCCACTCCTCTTCCCGTGATGCCTAAACCCACTTCCATCCCAGGACGGCTCTGGACCCCCGCTCGGCAGAGGTCGCAGAAGAACTTTTCTACCCCTCAATGCTCACCATTTGCCAGACACCCTCCTTGAGATGGACCCATTCCCCAAACCCTGGTTGGGATTGACTTCGGCCCCTATGTCACCATGTTTCCCCTGTTCTGGGGTTAGCCTTGCCCGTAATTATGGGTCTTTCATCACTCCTATGGACTAGAGCCAAGTTAAATTGTTTTTTTTTTTGGCTATCTTTAGGCGCTGTCGGAAGGTGGCGAGGGGAGCCACTCCAGATGAGATGGAACCCCTTGTGTGCCTCCGTTTGTTCCGCGGCCTTGGCCGTGGACTCCTGGGTGGTTTTTACCCCCCAGGCTCTTTTTCCCTGGTTTTTTCTTTCTTTTTTCTTGTTATAGGCCTTTTTTTTGGCCTATTTGCTGTTTTTGACCTCCATTGCTCAAGGTACTGTGTAGCCTTTTTCCTTATAGTTGATGTTGCATGCATACGTCTGCTTTTATCCCACAGGATACACCATGGTTTATATTGCCTAGTTAATTCTTACGGGTATTTTTGGTTACTACATGTTTGTTCTGCTTACATTGCATTAATGCCAATCCATAAAGATGGCTTTAAGGGTTCTTACTTATAATGTTAAAGGCTTGAACTCTATTTATAAGCGCTGGCTGGCTCTGAAAGAGTTCAAATCCTCGGCTGCAGACATAGTCCTGGTCCAGGAGACTCATTTCCGCCCCGGGGGTTCTCTTAAATTTGCTGCTAAACACTTTCCAAATTCTTTTTTGGCTTCTGACCCCTCTGGCAAAGCAGGGGTTGCAATCCTGATTGAGAAATCTTGCCCGCTAAGGGTAAAATCTTCGTTTATAGATCCCCATGGTAGATATATCCTCCTGGACTGCGAATATCTCTCACGCTCTCTTACTGTGATTAATGTGTATGCTCCTAACTCGGGCCAAATCCAATTTCTTTCTGACTTATTGGACAGCTTAGGTAAATACGCTCAACCCTTCATGATCATGGGGGGGGGATTTCAACATGGTCATGTCTCCTAGGAGAGACAGACAGACACTTTTTCCTTCCAATCCCTCATCTAAAGTGGAACGTCAGTCCACCACATTTCGTAAACTAATTAGAACCCATAATTTGTTGGACATATGGAGAATCAAACACCCCACTAGCAGACAATTTTCATTTTTCTCCCCCCCACATAAGATGTACTCCAGACTTGACCACCTTTTTATATCAGCACCTTTACTGACATCGGCGGTGGCGTCGGAGCTGAACCCCATAACATGGTCAGATTATGCCTCGGTTCAGCTTGACTTGGCTCTTGCCTGCTCCATGCCGAGAACCTGTCATTGGAGACTCAATGACTTTCTCCTCCGCAACCCCATTGTCGAGGCTCAACTGTCCCAAAATTTATCGTAATTTTTTCAACTGAATGAGGGCTCAGTGGCGGAGGTGTCTACCCTATGGGAAGCCCACAAGGCGTTTTTTAGAGGTGCGTGTATCTCTGACGGTTCCCGCTTAAAGCGGGACTCGGCAGCCCAGAGGCAAGACACCCTCTTACAGCTCCGTAAGGCTGAAGATCTGCTTCTGGTTTCCCCTACGGTGACCCCGTCTGCGCACAGTCACAACCCTCCGTGAGCGTTTGAAATCGCTAGATATGCAAAAATGTTCTAAGGCCATAATTTGGGCAAAGCAGAAATTTTATGAGTTCGCTAACAAACCCCACAGGATGCTAGTAAACAAGCTTAAACCGCGTCCTTTTCAATCTTATCCTGAACTCCTCCTTCAGGCTGACGGCTCGCCGACCCATTGTCCTTTGGCGATGTCCAAAGTTTTTGGCTCGTTTTATGACAAATTGTACAACTGTTTAGCTTCTGACCCTAAACACTTATTCACTCAAGAGGCTTTTGATTCTTTTTGCTCCCCTTTAAAGTTGCCTAAACTATCACCGTCACAGGTAGCCACCCTTAATGCAGATATCTCGACAGAAGAGTTAGCAGCAGTAGTGAAGGAACTGCCCTTACATAAGTCCCCTGGGCCTGACGGTCTACCATATCAATATTATAAGACTTTCCTTCCCATCCTCAGCCCCCACTTATTAAAGCTCTACTCCTCCTTACAAAAAGGGGTCACTCCACATTCGCAATTCCTACACGCTCATATCACAGTCCTTCCGAAACCGGGCAAACCCCCATCCTGCCAGATAATTACAGGCCCATTGCCCTACTGAACTCAGATTATAAAATCTTTACTAAAATTTTAGCCAACAGACTTTCTTCCATAATCCCCACCCTTGTTCATAACGATCAAGTGGGTTTAGTTTTAGGTAGACGAGCGGGCGATAACACCAGACGTACCATTGATCTAATTGACATGCTCGATAAAACCTCCCGCTCTGC
The DNA here is from genome assembly GCF_037356315.1 of Lithobates pipiens. NCBI lineage: Eukaryota > Metazoa > Chordata > Amphibia > Anura > Ranidae > Lithobates > Lithobates pipiens. The sequence continues at coordinate 94,843,749 of NW_027507787.1, forward strand.
TCTTATTCTCAGCCTAGATGCCCAAAAGGCTTTTGATAGGCTTGGATGGCCTTACATGTTTGCCACACTTGCACGCTACGGTTTTTCAGGCTCCTTTGTATCGGCTCTTCAAGCCCTTTATTCCCATCCCACCTCACAAGTTCAATTGGCATCCTTCAAATCCCCAACGTTTACACATAGCAATGGTACTAGACAGGGCTGCCCCCTTTCCCCCTTGTTATTTATATTGTGCCTTGAACCTCTGGCAGCACGCATTCGGGAAGACTCGGACATCAGGGGAGTCTCTTTACGACGGAAAGAATACAAGCTGTCCTTGTTTGCAGACGACATATTGCTTACTTTAACTAAACCTCACACCTCACTCCCCAACCTCCATGCCCTCCTAGAAACGTTCGGTAATATATCAGGATACAAAGTTAATACAGCTAAAACCAAAGCGCTTCCCATTCACATCCCTCCCCCACTCCTCGCCGCTTTACGCAACACCTTTCCCTACCAGTGGCGCTCTGACTCACTCAAATATTTAGGCATTCATTTAACAGCGTCCTATCGCACACTATACCAGGCTAACTTTCTCTCTTTAATTTCAGAAATGCACAGTCCACTCCGTAAATGGATGGAATGTCCCCTATCTCTTTTAGGTAGGATAAATGTCCTCAAAATGGTGATACTCCCTAAATTTTTGTATCTTTTCGAAACTTTACCTTTTGCCATTCCCATGCCCCAGCTTCGCAGTATCCAGAGGGCCTTTACTAAATTCATATGGGGTGACAAAGCACATAGAATTGCCCATACGGTTGTCTTCGCACCGCGCTCACACGGGGGTCTGGGAGCTCCCGATATTATACGATATTATTACGTGACTCACTTATCTACGACGGTCTCCTGGTCCTCCTATTTTGCGACAAGTCGATGGGCGGAGATAGAAATGAGTATCACTGACCCGGTCCATCCTTGTTCTATGCTATGGTCTGACCTATCCTCTTCTATATCACAACTCAGACGTATTTGCCTTGCTCCTATGCTATTTACTCTGGATATTTGGAAAAAATGCCACAAGAAATTCTCTCTCTCCTCCCCCTGTCCACCCCTTTTAAATGTTACCCACAACCCGGACATACCTGACAGTCTGTCCACAGTGGCTATGACCCCATGGACTCAAGCAGGCATTTTCCAACTTCGCCACTAAGTTCACCCAGTGTCCCGCAAACTTTTATCTTTCCCAGACTTACAAGACAAATTCGACATTCCACAACGGTCCATTTTCACCTACCTTCAATTTAAACACTACTTTTGCTCCATATCTCCTGCCATGAGCCTGGAGAAACCTAACGCCTTTGAAATTCTGTGCACACAGGGCTCACACCAGAAGGGTCTCTATTTACAGGATTCTTCATGACTCATTACCTCCCACTCTAGATTCTCACCTTTATATGCGGAAGTGGGCCAAAATCCTACCCGCTACTATTTCTCTCCCTCAATGGCAGGAGATCTGGACTTCCATCTCCAAAGTTTCGAGATGTGTAGAACAGAAAGAAACTGCTTATAAAGTACTAATGTTTTGGTATAGGACCCCCGAAGTTTTACATAAGTATGATCCCTCACTGTCTCATTTATGCTGGAGGTGCCTACAGGATATCGGCACACACCTTCATATCTTTTGGGACTGTCCACGTATCACATCTTTTTGGTCTATGGTCCAATCCATTCTCCAATCAATATTGAAAAGAGATATCCCACTGACTCCGACACATTACCTTTTAGGCCTTCCGATCCTAGATCTCCCTAAATATGCTAAAAAACTGATGGCTTTTATACTCCTAGCTGCCAAGAGAGTAATACCGGCTCATTGGCTATCTCCCATACCTTCCACGCAAGCACATGTGGTCTCGTCCATTGCTCACATGCGTAGGATGGAACATTTGACGGCAATAGCTCAGGATTCCTTGCCTAAATTTTTTAAGACATGGGACCCATGGGATGCCTCCATATTCAACCCAGAATCCTTTGTTGCCCCTTTTGCCAGCCCTTCCTTAAGTAACCTTAGGGAGATTTGATATCCTGTTTACTGTATTATACCGTATCAGACCAAAAACACCCATACTTACCCACACGTCTGGTTTTCAATGTTTTGGCTCGTTCTATCTTCCTTTTTCAGTTATGCCATCACCATTGTATACAGCTTCATGGTGTATCCTATCACTTAACCTATTTATAACCTACAATATGGTGCCCCTACTATGTCTAACCAATGTTATTGACTACTGTACCGTATTTATGACATTTTTGTACTGTTTACAAAAAATTTTTCAATAAATATACATTTAAAAAAAAACCTACACAATCAGCCCACAGAACCCCTTTACTGTTCTGAGGTAAAAAACGAAATTTGTATATAACAGACACCTTTTCCAAAGTGTTGCCGCTACATAGTGTATATGCAGAGTAGCACTGAAGAGCTGGAAGCCTGGACAACAGCAGGCTAGCACACACAGCCTGTTTGCCTAGCCGTTAGTAGGCGGCCATTATCTGCCATAAAGTCTGGTGTGTGTGTATGTTTACCTCGGCCCAGAAGATCGCAGGTGGAGTGGTAAGACTAATGTCAGCATATATGGCAGCAGTGTTTATATTTATGTATTGTCTGTACCTTTTGCTCTTTTTTTTCTGTTTCTCTACGCTGGTGTATCCTGCCCCTGTGCATGGCGGCTGGTTTTTCCAGTGTTCCAGCCGCCGCTCTCTCTCTCTCTTCCGGGTCCTAGCGTATGCTCTGCGCATGCACACACCTGGAACAATAACTAGACTTGGTTCGTGCATGCGAGCGAGCCTCTTGTACCTGATGCTGAGTAAAGCCTGTAAAGCCCGGGAATGATCGTGGGCTTTATGGCGACTTCCCCAGACTCCTGGTTTGGCTTTCCCAGGTAAGCACTGGCTCTATATGGTGTGGGTAGGCTGATTCGTGTTTCTTCATGCAGCCTTTACTGCCTCCTGGTGGCCAGCCCTCTTGTAGCAGGTATGTCTTAGGTTTTCCCTGTGTTCTGCCTGCTGGGAGAGGGGAGAGAGTAGGGTACCAGGGCACCAGTTTAATACCTGTCTTCTTTCTTTCTGCTCTGTTTTTTGTTTTCACTATCCGTCTAGGTCCAATCCACCACGTAGTTCCCGCAAGGGAAGTGGGTCCTCAAAGTCACACCATTCTTTCTCCAGGTCCAAGTACCGTGGATCTCCCTCCAGATCCAGACAGCATAGTAGTGATCTTCCTCACTCCCCCCCTCATCTCGCTCTAGCAAAGGGCCAGAGAAATCATGCTGGGGGTGCTCCTGTCCCTGTCGGGAAATCCCTATGTGACCACTGTTTCTCAAAAGCAGCAGATGAGAGGGAGGGTGAAGTCCTGTGCCTTGAATCCTTGGTGAAGCGGGTCATGAAAGAATCTCTGCAGGAGAGAGAGGCTCATCAGCCTCGTGAACCCTCGTCAGAGCCACTATGCTCTCCACCGGGAGAAGGGCAGGCCCGCAAAACATGGGAATCCTCCCAGCCAAGCCGTCCATCCACCCCTACCTCGGAAAGTGAGTCGGAGGCAGAGGATCCGGGAATGGGCTTTGAATATTCCTTGGTACCTCTCTGTAAGGGAAACCTTGAGTTGGGAAGATCCTGTAACTTCTCCTCCAAAAGCAGAATTTATTTTTCAAGCAGCTCAATAAGGACCATCAATACTTTCCCTTTCTCACCGAACTGGGCGATATAATCTCTGATGAGTGGGGCAAGATGGACAAAAGAGTTCCATGCAGTCAAAAATCCTGAAGCTATATCCCTTCAGGGAGGAAGAGGTTAAAGATCCAAATCAGCTCCTTTGGTGGATGCAGCACTGATGAGACTAGTTAGATATGTAACCCTGGCCGGGAGTTTTCAAGATCCTGGAAAGCTAGGCAGTCCTCATTTAAGAAACCCACTAAAGGTGGGTCTTCCGGCAACGAGGATTCCACTAAGTCCTTTTGAGATTGGGCCCGCTCAGGTATGCCAGGTAGGGCTCTTCTTCTCTGCTTTCTGCATGTTTGGACGGCCTCAATATAGGACTTCTGGACCATCAAAATGGTCTCCTCATGTCACACCTGGGTCCTCAACAGTGCCCCAACACTCAGATTCATTCCTACGACTCTTCCACGTTCAGAAGAAAAAAGGCAGATCCTGTTAGCTTACATAAACTGTTTATTGGAGCAAGGTGCAGCCATTCCTGTTCCTTCAAAAGTTTGTGTGGTTCCTGAATTTGGAGAAGAGCCACCTGGAACCAGCACAGTCCCTCGTGTTTCTCTGTGCTCATTTCAACACGTTGGAAGGCACTATCTCGCTGCCCGAGGAAAAGATTGTGGTAGTACGAGGCAAAATTCACTCAACCCTCGCTTCGTCTCACCTCTCCCCTCTCCAGTGTCTGAAGGTGATTGGCACTATGGCAGCTACTATTCCCATGGTGTGGTGAAGTGGGCACAGTGGCACACACGGCCCTTCCAGAAAGGGTTCCTCTAACAATGGAATTCCTCCAGCAAAAGCCAGTGCATCCACCTTACTCCAGTCATGAGAGTGTCTCTCCTTTGGTGGCTCCAGGTGAAAAACCTTTGCAATTGCCACTCAATCATTCCCATCACATGGGTCACGATAACCTCAGATGCCAGCAACTGGGGCTGGGGCACTCCTTGCCTATCGGAAGTGGCTCAGGGCAGATGGAATTTTCCTTCTCTGGGGATTGTGTGCAACATCCTGGAACTGCAAGCTGCCTTTCAGGCATTTCTATCATTCTGCCGTCTAACAGAGAACTCTTCAGTGATGCTCAGTTTGGACAATACAACTGTGGTGGCCTACATAAGGAAGCAGGGTGGAATTCCCAGCTAGTCCCAGCTACAGGAGGTGGAACCACTCATGAACTGGGTTCAGAGGAACTTGTCCAACATCTCAGCGGTCTACATTCCTGGGATCCAGAATGTACAAGCGGTCTTCCTTTCTGATGAACAACAATGAGTGGTGAGGTGTTCGAATGTCTCTTGACCCTGGGAGTATCTCCAGAAGTCAACCACCTCTTCACATCCCTGTGCAACTGCAAGTTGTCCAAATACTACTCGAGATCCTCAAGCGTATGGGATAGATGCTCTCATTGACCAGGGGAGGTTCCATAAGGCCTACACCTTTCCTCCAGTGCTGGTGATACTCAAGTTTCTCCGGAGGCTCAAAACAGAGATGGTGGAAGTCATAGCGGTAATTCCTTTCTGGCCTAACAGGCCATGGTTTCCATTTTTAACACTCCTCAGTTATCAAGACCCAGTTCCTCTGCCTCTCAGGCTGGGTCTACTGTCTCAAGGCACAACACAAGGCAGTAAGCTCACTTTGGGTTCAAGTATCGCCATCTCACCATTCACAGGAGTTTCAAGGACAAATCGTTCCCTTGTTCGCCAGTTTTTCAAAGGTGCTATCAGGCTTAGACCTCAGAGGAAGCCATGGTTCCCCAAGTGGGACCTCCCTATTGTTCTGCATTTCCTTTCTAATCTCGGATCAGATCCTGACAAAGGTCTCTCAGCGAAAGACCTCACACTCAAGACAGCCTTCCTAGTAGCTGTCACTTCAGCTAAAAGAGTGTCTGGAATCAGAAACTTGGGTTCAAGGGAGCCTTTTCTAACTTTTTTCCAGACAAGCAGTATTGATTCCCATGTTGGGGTCAAACCCTAAATTGACCACAGTTTTCCATGACAATCAAGAGTGTCACTTACCTGGTATCAGAGCCAATTGTAGAAGGAGACCTCCCTTACAGCCCTGGCTCAGGGACCACTGGGGACCACTGGGGTTGTAACAGTGGTACAGGAACGCAGCGAGGTAGGAGTGCCTGTATGATCCATGGTAGCTGGTACACGTGCGGCTAGTTCTTGCAGGAACACATGTGCGCACTCACGTACGCCCGTGCGTCTGCCTTGTCACAGGGTATCCCTGACATTACCCCCCCAAGGGGCAGCCTCCGGATGCCCAACAGGCCCTTCTTTTCAGGGTGAGCGAGAAAAAAGGCACAAACTAACCTTCTTGGATGGATATTGCATGTGGGTTCCCAAATATTATCCTCCAGGCCGTATCCTTTCCATTTAACCAGAAATTGTACCTGATTTTGCCTTCTCCTGCAATCCAGGATAGTCTCCACTTCAAACTCCTCATTTGACTCAATCAGAACAGGTTCCGGTGGCTTAGGTCCTCTTTCAGGCCGGGTCAGGAGAGAAGAAGGCAGCAGTGGTCAGACGAAGAAGGATCAGATAACAGCAGGTACAGGATCAGACTCAGGTAAAGCTGCACATCAGACAGAGCTGTACTGGAGCAGCTGTTGTCTTTTTAAAGGGGAACTGGCGCCAAGCCGAGTTTGCTTGCGCACACGTGCGCTTGCCATGCTTCCTGCGTGCGCGCGCCTGCCGCTTCTGCGCGCGTTCATGCGCCACTGCCCAGTGTGGCTCTTTCTCGCAGGAACACATGTGTGCATGCGCGCACGCCCGTGCGCCTGCCTTGTCACAGGGTATCCCTGACAAACAGATTGTGCTTCCCACCATTAGGTCAACAGAAAATCAGGTTGTCCATCCTTTTGATGTGGGGCACAATCTGAAACATTACCTGGAGGTTCACGGCTCCATTTAGACAATCAGTTTTTCTTTTCATCCTTCTCCACAGGAAAAACAAAGTAATGTGGGCCTCAGTTAGATCCATTGCTGCATGGATCGTACAGACCATTTAAAGGGCTTATATGGCAAAGGGCTTGGCTCCTCCAGAGGCAGTAACAGCACATTCATCTCGGAGTATCTCAACCTCTTGGGCAGCTCTCGACATGTCGCTACTGAAATAATTTGTAGAGCGGCTTCCTGGTCCTCTTTTAACACATTTGTGTCTCACTACTGTGTTGAACCAGCTGCCATGTCATCTGTTAATTTTGGTTTGCAAGTAATGTCGGTTGATGGTGTTAAATACATTTTGGTTTCTTTGCTTAACATTTTGCCCACCAGGGTGTGTATGGCGAGTTATTTTCTAAATGTTGCTGCCATGGAGTCTGTCAGGAAAATGGAAAATTCCCTATCAAATACTTACCGTAATTTTCCTTTCCTGATAGACTCCATGGCAGCAGGACTGCCCTCCCAAATGTCAAGAGTAGGCTAGTTACAGAACACGAATAATAGCCCAGAGCAAAGATTTATGGAAGAGGTGTCCTATAGGGTAGTTATGGAGGCGGGTTAACCCACGCGTTGCTGCCATGGAGTCTATCAGGAAAGGAAAATTACGGTAAGCATTTGATAGGAATTTTTCAGTTTTTCATTCAGAGCCCCCTCCCCCAACTACCATAACATAGATACTTTATATTATCTATTAATCCTGCCAGCTATTTTGTTCCCACTGTAACAGACGAAACTGTCCCTCAAAAGCACTGCTTACAGGGCTCGGGCAAACCATACAACATTGAGGGGTTGCTTACAATGATCAGCTTTTATTAATTTAGCTTAAATCTTTTTTACAAAAGAGAAAAAAAACACTCTTGCTGTAGCTGCTTAAAGATTTTAATGGGTCCACAAGGTGACAACTCTGCTGGATCTGAAATACTACTCCTGTAAGTTTTCTGCAACTTATCTGGAAATGAGGGGCCATTCACACCTTGGCAGTCTGTTCTGGCATGTTAACGTGTGTTGCATTAAGGCAAGGAATGGACAATTTTCAATCCATCTATGGCCATTTCTGCTCAACAGAATTCAATCAGTATAACCAACAACATTTGTCAAATGTTGAAAAATTTTCATTCAATCAGCGGAAAAATAAAGTTGTTGAACTATAAACCATAGTTGAACAAGCAAAACCTTACCCCTAGGGCCTTTGGTTGCCCTTTTAGGAACATTTGGTAAAATGGTGGGGTCATGGATTGTGTATCATCATTAATATGTGTAGTCACTGTGACAGGTCCATTTGCTGTATCCAGTGGGAATGCCATTGTTGCAGATTACTAAAAAAAAATAAAAAAATAAACACACATTGTACAATTTATAATGGTTTGGGGTCAGTTTTGTTTTATTTATTCTGTTTTACATTCAAACATTTTTAAACAGATGTTTTAAAGCCCATGTAGCACTGCTAACCTTATGGTGATTTGGAATGAACTCTAAGATGGTGTGGTAGGATAAAGCTGACTATAGATTACACATCTTTTTTTTTAGATCAACCAGGGGGCTGATCAAAAAAATATGAATGAATTCTCACATCCACACAAGCTGACCCTCTGCTGCCAGAATAAACTGATCAGTGGCTGCAGCTGCTGATCGACAAGAGTTTTCCAATGTTCCCATTCAACAGAAGTCAATTGTTAGATCAACATTTCACCATGCAGGAAGGACCATACATGTGTAAGTACTACCCCTGAAGCCGCTGCATTTCAAGCCTATTTCCCCTGATAGTTCCCACAGCTGGGCAAAAGGAATTTTCCATACACTCTCCGATGACTCAAGAAACAGTCTAGGGGTTTTGGTTTTTAGTGTTTATTTTGGGAAGATAGAACTTGGGGGTACATGGGAGGATTTGGGGGTACATGGGATTCCAAGGATAGGGACAATTGTAGACACTCACTCAGGTTGAACTGGATGGACTGGTATCTTTATTCAACCTTACTATATAACTATGTAAGGTTTTCCTCACATACAGGCTCATGCATTAGGTATGGGCTAAGGAGAAGCAGCTTCAACATGTCAAAGGTTGTACTGTTTTTAGTCGTGATTGGAGAAACCACTCCTACCCAGATTTGGTCACATTACAATATGCAGTTAAATGGCAGGCCTATGGCATATGGCATCACTCACCAGTGCCACATTTTTAGTGGAGGCAGACTATTATAATTCACTCAACTACAATCACAGTTTGGTTAACCAATATGCATTTATATTACCTACAACTTCAGCCAGCGATCCTGGCCCAAAAACCCTTTGTTGCTTTACACCTGTTCCCAGCTCAGGTTTTCAACTTCCCTTCCCTCTACCAAAGGATTAATCTCCAGATGTTGCTTGTTAACCATTTAGAGAATTCCCCTTGCTCGGCTCTAGAGAAATGGAAGGCTGGGGTGGGCACCTTGAAAACAATGGGAAATGGCTTTAAAATCAGTCCACTCTTGTTCACTAAATGTGGCGCAATAATTGAACATTTCAGACTACGATAATGTTAAGGCCCGTACACACGGTCGGACTTTTTGACAACAAACATGCAAATTAGCTGTTTTGGAGCAACATCCGACTGTGTGTACGCTCCATCGGACAAACTTTTTCTGTTTTCATCGGACTTTTGTTGGCTCTGCGAACGGACAAACTTTTTGACAACAGAAGTCCGATGGAGCAAAGTCCTACCGTGTGTACGCAAAAGCATCGGACTTTTGTACAAGGTACAAACACGCATGCTCAGAACCATTGCAAACGATCAGACTACAATACAGAAGTTGACCAAAGGTGGCGCTGGAGTCATTGAACGTCCTCTTTTGAAGCGGCGTCAGTACGTTGTGACGTCATTACGTTCGTGTTTGTTGTCAAAAAGTCCGACCGTGTGTATGCAATACAAACTTGTGGACAACACACTTTGTACAAAAGTCCACGGAAAAGTTTGTACAAGTCCGACCGTGTGTATGGGGCTTTAGACATAATTTATGATGTGGTGCAAGAAACACATACCAGAGAGGCAGTTTCCAGAGTCCTTTTCTAAGCCCAAAAACTTTTTCTGGTTCACTGGAAGCCTGCAACTCCCCCTTTTGGTTTGGGTTGACCACCTGAATATCACATTGCAATATGAACGTGTTATATCAACACCAATGTTGTTCGTCCAAGTACAACACAGTAGCACCAGTGGATTTAGTATTAGACTACTAATGTAAGAGGATATTATTTGTTTGGCAGTATTTGGGACGTTAGGTTTGGTATTATAGGACAAGCACTACTTTACAGATGTATGGGAAAGTGTTCTTTCTGAAACCATTCATATCAGTCTGTATAAACTTTTTGTATACTGTTTTACTTGAAACAGTAAAAGTGCCTTGTACTGTATAGACACTGAAATATATATTTTTTCTTTTGTTCTTCCTTTTGTTAATAAGCTTTGTCTTGATTAAAAAAATAAAATAAAAAATTTATGGCAAAACTGTTTTTTTTTGTTTTGGACGAAGTGGAGATGAATTGGTAAAACTGTTTTTATTGCTACTTCTGCCCAAAGTGAAAGTAAAAAAATATCTAATTTTGGGTTATCAATGGTGGAGAAGAATCTGGGTGTTCTGGTAGATCAGAAGCTTAATAATAGCATGCAATGCCAAGCTGTAGTTTCCAAAGCAAGCAAAGTTCTTTCTTGCATTAAGAGAAGTATGGACAGCAGAGAGAGAGAGATATCATTTTGCCCCTGTACAAATCCTTAGTAAGACCTCATCTGGAATATGCAGTTCAGTTTTGAGCACCATTTCACAAAAAGGATATCGGGGAACTGGAGAAAGTGCAGAGAAGAGCAACCAATCTGATAAGAGGCATGGAGGAGCTCAGCTATGAGGAAAGATTAGAGGAACTGAATTTATTCTCTCTTTAGAAGAGGAGATTAAGGGGGGATATGATCAACATGTACAAATACATAAGTGGTCCATATAGTGAACTTGGTGTTGAGTTATTCACTTTAAGATCATCACAGAGGACAAGGGGGCACTCTTTACATCTAGAAGAAAAGAGATTTAATCTACAAATACAGAAAGGTTTCTTGACAATAAGAGTTGTGAAAATGTGGAATAGACTCCCTTCAGAGCTGGTTCTGGTCAGCCAAGGAGATTGCTTTAAAAAAAGAGCTGGATTCTTTCCTAAATGTACATAATATAACTGTGTACTAACATTTATAGGTAAAGTTGATCCAGGGAATATCCAATTGCCTCTCGGGGGATCAGGAAGGAATTTTTTCTCCTGCTGGAGCAAATTGAGTCATGCTTTATTTGGGTTTTTTTGCCATCCTCTGGATCAACTGCATGTATAGGATTGTGCGTATAGGATTGTATGATTTTTTTTGTTTTTTTTTCTCCTTTTATTGGTTGAACTAGATGGACTTGTGTCTTTTTTGAACCAGACAACTATGTAACTATGTCCTCAACAAAGTATGAACCCCTTGCCGATGATCGTACGCAGATGTGCGTACTCGGCTTTTGGGGGTTATACCGGGATCATGCCCACAGCTGCAGGCATCATCCCGATACTATTTTTTAGAGCTGGCTTTCCAGCTATAACAACCGATGGTGCTACAAGTCGCTCGGCTGTTATACCGGAGGAACAGGAGGGGACATACCCCCCTCCCGCCACCTCCCGCCGCTCTTACCGGGGCTCCCGTTCCATCGGGAGCCCCGATCAACAAACCGTCACTTCTGGCAGCTAGGGACAGACTGGAATGGCTTGATTCCAGCCTCTAAATTGTGAACACGGAAGCAACGCCATGACGTCACTTCCCGTTTACTCGGCTGCCAATGGCGTCAGTTTTAAAAAACGATACAATATTCAGAATCGCCGAAAATGGTGATCTGAATACTTTGAAGTGCAAAGGAGGGTTTGGAGATCTTTTAGACCCCTGATCCCTCCATAAAGAGTACCTGTCACCACCTATGTGGTGTTTACATGTTTACATTTCTTGTGACAGCAATAAAAGTGATCAAAAACATAAAAAAAAAAAAAACAATTTATTAATTTTAAAATAAATAAGAAACATTTTTCCCCCGTCGCCGCGTGCTTGCGCAGCAAAGAAAACGCATATGGAAGTCTCGTCCGCATTTGTAAATGGTGTTCAAATCACACATGTGAGGTATCACTGCGATCATCAGAGCGAGAACAATAATTCTAGCACTAGACCTCCTCTGTAACTCTAACCTGGTAACCGGAAAAATATTTTTTAAAGTGGCGCCTATGAAGATTTTTAGGTACCGTAGTTTGTCGTCATTCCACGTGTGTGTGACATAAAGCGTGACATATTTGGTATCTATTTACTCGGCATAACATCATTTTTCACATTATACAAAAAAATTGGGCAAATTTTACTATTTCGTTTTTTTTTAATTCATGAAAGTGTCCCTTTTCCCAAAAAAGTTGCTTTTAAAACACCGCTGCACAAATACCGTGTGACATAAAATTGCCATTTTATTCTCTAGATTCTCTGCCCAAAAATATATATATATAATGTTTGGGGGTTCTAAATAATTTTCTAGCAACAAAAATGGATTTGAACTTGTAAACATCAAATGCCAAAAATAGGCTTAGTCATGAAAGGGTTAAAGAGTATCTCTTCCAATGGAGGACACTAGTTCTGGTTACATTTATTCCTCTTTTTTCCTGTTTGGCTATGTGACAGGAAGTGAAGGTAAATCTCCCCAATGAGACACAGATGGCTAAAAAACTGACTAGGATTATAGCCTTCCCTTATTCTATCCAAAATGGAAAAACGTTTTGTTTATAGTTCTACTTTAACACTCAGGATTGGGGTGAAACCAATTGAGCAGTACTCACTTTAGTTTGTTGCAATTTTATTTTCTGAATAATGTTGTGAGGGAGGGTTAAGGTTGCAGGATAACCAAAAATATAAGGTACCACACAGGGCCAGATTTAGACTTTGAGGGGCCTTGGACACTTCGGGTTTGGTTTTAAAATGTATGAGAAACATCCTTCTGAGGTCACGTGTACACAGACATATGTATGCAGTCATAGGCTACCTTTCTTAAAGCGTAACTCCACCTATGTTGAGAAAAAAACATTCCCCTGGGTGATCTATGTACATGGCAAGGATTATAACAACCTTTGTTGCAGATTCCTACCTTTTGTTATTCTGAAAAAATCCCTGTGTGTTTGTCTGTGCCTCTGTTCTGAGTGGTTCTAATGGGAGTGGTTTCATAATTATCTGTCAGCTGTGACAGCTGCAGGGCTCTAATGAGGAAGCTACTGGCCCTGCATCCCTTGAGACGTGTCCCTTTTGGAAATATCTCACCAAAAATGACATTTTTGTTGCAGGGGATGCCGGAAATCTTACTTGTATCGTACGCAGACTTCTGTGTACAAAACAACTCCATGTAGCCATATTGCATTGCATATATAGAAATTTACAGCGGCTGCAGATTGAAAAGGAAAGGTAATTTTTAATAACATTCAATTACAATATGACTTGTATTGCAATTGTGCATGCTATATTATTTTTCTTTTTTTTTCTTTTTTTTCCCCTTTAACCACTTCAGGACCGCCGTATTGCCAATGTACGTCAACACAATGGCACAGGCAGGCACAATCACGTAGATCTACGTGATTGTGCCTGCCTGTGCCATTGTGTTGACGTACATTGGCAATACGGCGGTCCTGAAGTGGTTAAAGGGGAAAAAAAAGAAAAAAAAAGAATACATTGGCCAGGAGCGCTCCGTGATGAGGGGATGGCCGTTGGTTTTCGGCCACCCCCTCTGGATCGCTCCTGGCCAATGAGAAGCTTCCTCCCCTGTGTATTGTTTACACAGGAAGGAGGAAGTGATGTCATTCTCCTCGGGGCGGTCTTTTTGACCGGACTACGAGGAGAAGACTAATAGTAAGTGTGCACCAACACTACACTGACATGTAGGTACACACAGGCACACAAACCCCCCCCCCCGATCCCCCCCCCGATCGCCCCCCCTCCCCCCCCAGTCACAGTGTCACTGATTGCATTGATCATTTCTTTACTGATCAATGCATTCAGTGTCAGTTGTGACAGTAAAAACTGTCAGGACAGTTAGTGTTAGGTCCAGGGTAGCCCCCTATCACCCCCCAATAAAGATTTAACCCCCTGATTGCCCCTAGAGTTAACCCTTTCACCCCCTTTTGCCAGTGTCACTAAGCGATCATTTTTCTGATCGCTGCATGTGTCGCTAGGTAGCTATTTATTTTTTTAGGTTCACCGCCAGGTTTTTATATCGCTAGGTACCCCGATATACTACCCAATAATGGTTTTAACCCCCTGATTGCCGCTAGTTAACCCTTTCACCCCCTTTTGCCAGTGTCACTAAGCGATCGTTTTTCTGATCGCTGCATTAGTGTCGCTACAGTCGCTAGGTAGCTAGTTATTTTTTTAGGTTCACCGCCAGGTTTTTATAGCGCTAGGTACCCCGATATACTACCCAATAATGGTTTTAACCCCCTGATTTCCGCTAGTTAACCCTTTCACCCCCTTTTGCCAGTGTCACTAAGCGATAATTTTTCTGAACGCTGCATCAGTGTCGCTAGTGTCGCTAGGTAGCTAGTTATTTTTTTAGGTTCACCGCCAGGTTTTTATAGCGCTAGGTACCCCGATATACTACCCAATAATGGTTTTAACCCCCTGATTGCTGCTAGTTAACCCTTTCACCCCCTTTCACCAGCGATCACAGTATAAGTGTCACTGGTGACGCTGGTTAGCCAGTTAGTTATTTAGGTTCCCCGTCAGGTTTTTATATAGCGCCAGGGACCCCCATATACTACCTAATAAAAATTTGAACCCCCTGATTGCCCCTAGTTAACCCTTTCACCACTGATCACCGTATAAGTGTTACGGGTGACTCTGGTTAGTTTGTTTTTTATAGCATCAGGGCACCCACCATTTATTACCCAATAAAGGTTTAACCCCCTGATCACGGGCAGCACAGTGGTGTAGTGGTTAGCACTCTCACCTAGCAGTAAGAAGGGTCGCTGGTTCAAATCCCAACCACGACACTACCTGCCTGGAGTTTGCACGTTCTCCCTGTGCCTGCATGGGTTTCCTCCGGGTACTCCGGTTTCCTCCCACAATCCAAAGACATGCAGGTAGGTTAATTGGCTTCTGTCCAAAATTGGCCCTAGTATATGAATGGGGACCTAGGATTGTGGGCTCCTTGAGGGTAGGGACCGATGTGAGTGTACAGGTACAGGGATGGGGACAATTGTAGACACTCACTCAGGTTGAACTGGATGGACTGGTGTCTTTATTCAACCTTACTAACTATGAAACTATGAAACTATGAAACTATCACCCGGCGGGTGATATCAATTAGGTTTTAGGGTCAGGGCCTGCGTCGCCCCAGGCAGCGCTAGGTTAGTGCCAGTACCGCTAACACCCACACGCAAAGCATACACCTCCCGTAGTGGTATAGAATCTGAACAGATCAATATCTGATCTGATCAGATCTATACTAGCGTCCCCAGCAGTTTAGGGTTCCAAAAAAACGCATTGTTAGCGGGATCAGCCCAAATACCTGCTAGCACCTGCGTTTTGCCCCTCTGCCCAGCCCACCCAAGTGCAGTATCGATCGATCACTGTCACTTACAAAACACTAAACACATAACTGCAGCGATCGCAGAGTCAGGCCTGATCCCTGCCATCGCTAACAGGTTTTTTGGTAGCATTTTATATTCAAATCCGGAAGGCAGTGCTTGGTTTTCGGGGTCCCGTACGTGGCTAGGCTCCCAAAAAGTCCCCCACATGTGGTATCCCCGTACTCGGGAGAAGCAGCAGAATTTATTTTGGGGTGTAATTTGACTTCTGCCCATAGCATGTGTGAGCAATATATCATTTAGTGACAACTTTGTGCAAAAAAAAAAAAAGTTTGTAATATTCCCGCAACTTTTGGCAAAATATAAAATATTCCATGGACTCAACATGCCTCTCAGTAAATAGCTTGGGGTGTCTACTTTCCAAAATGGGGTCATTTGGGGGGGTTTTGTGCTATTTTGGCATTTTATGGCCTTCGAAACTGTGATAGGTAGTGAGGAGTTAAATCAAAAATTTGCACCCTTAGAAATCCTGAAGGTGGTGATTGGTTTTCGGGGTGCCGTGCGCGACTAGACTCCCAAAAAGTCCCACACATGTGGTATCCCCGTACTCAGGAGAAGCAGCAGAATGTATTTTGGGGTGTCATTTCACATATGCCCATAGCATGTGTGAGCAATATATCATTTAGTGACAACTTGGTGCAAAAAAAAAAAAGTTTGTAATATTCCCGCAACTTGTGGCAAAATATAAAATATTCCATGGACTCAACATGCCTCTCAGTAAATAGCTTGGGGTGTCTACTTTCCAAAATGGGGTCATTTTGGGGGGTTTTGTGCTATTTTGGCATTTTATGGCCTTCGAAACTGTGATAGGTAGTGAGGAGTTAAATCAAAAATTTGCACCCTTAGAAATCCTGAAGGTGGTGATTGGTTTTCGGGGTGCCGTGCGCGACTAGACTCCCAAAAAGTCCCACACATGTGGTATCCCCATACTCGGGAGAAGTAGCGGAATATATTTTGGGGTGCAATTCCACATATAACCATGGCATGTGTGAGCAATATATCATTTAGTGACAACTTTTTTTTTTTTTTGTCATTATTCAATCCCTTAGGACAAAAAAATAAATATTCAATGGGCTCAACATACCCATCAGAAATTTCCTTGGGGTGTCTACTTTCCAAAATGGGGTCATTTGGGGGGGATTTGTACTGCCCTGCCATTTTAGCACCTCAAGAAATGAGATCGGCAGTCATAAATTAAAAGCTGTGTAAATTCCAGAAAATGTACTCTAGTTTGTAGACGCTATAACTTTTGCGCAAACCAAAAAATATACGCTTATTGACATTTTTTTTTACTAAAGACATGTGGCTGAATAAATTTTGCCCTCAATGTATGACTAAAATTTAGTTTATTCGATTTTTCTTATAACAAAAAGAAGAAAATATCTTTTTTTTCAAAATTTTCGCTCTTTTTCAATTTATATCGCAAAAAAAAAAAATCGCAGAGGCAATCAAATACCATCAAAAGAAAGCTCTATTTGTGGGAAGAAAAGGACGCAAATTTCGTTTGGGTGCAATATTGCATGACCGCGCAAATACCAGTTAAAGCAGCGCAGTGCGAAATTGCAAAAAGACCTCTGGTCCTTAAGGTGTTTATTGGTTCATCATGGCAAAGAACTCTCTGAGGATCTGAAAAAAAAGAATTGTTGCTCTACATAAAAATGGCCTAGGCTATAAGAAGATTGCCAAGACCCTGAAACTGAACTGCAGCATGGTGGCCAAGACCATACAGTGGTTTAGCAGGACAGGTTCCACTCAGAACAGGCCTCGCCATGGTTGACCAAAGAAGTTGAGTAGCGATGAGCTTCGTGTTCGAGTCGAACATACGTTCGACTTGAACATCGGCTGTTCGCCCATTCGGCGAATTCCGAACATTATGGGCCGTTCGCGCCAAATTCGTGTGGCGCTCACGGCCCACAATGCACTGCGTCATCGCAGTGCATTGCTGGCTCATGATTGGCCAAGCATGTACTTTGACCCCGCATGCTTGGCCAATCACAGCGCCAGCAGCGAGGAGAGCCATGATTGGCCACAGGCAGGATGCCTGTGGCCAATCATAGCTCAGGCTGTGTAGTACACGCCCCACACTATATAAGGCCGCCAGCGCGGCGGCCTTGTGTAGTGTGTTGGCGTCTGAAGCAGTTTGTGGGTGTTCGGTGTACCTTCAACACAGTATACACTGATCGTTATCGGCCGATTTTCGATCTTGCTCTTCTGTAGTGGTTGTTGTCTGCGTGCCCTGACCACAGTATACACTGCTATATTCACCTCACCTATATAGCTAGTGATCTATCTTTTATAATAGAGCTCGCAGTCAGTAGTGTTAGGAGCTTGTGAGTGCTGTCTGCGTGCTCTGTATCCAGTACACACCGCTATATCCACCTACATAGCTCTTCTCTATTTGAGCCATCTGCCATCTGCAGGAGTTATTGGAAGTTGTGTGTGCCTCCAGCACAGCACAGTATACATCTGTATATATCCCTTTATCTCTGGTGTTCTATAATATTGCTGTTCTCTAATAGAGCCATCTGTAGGGCTTAGTGGGTGTTGTGTGCCTCCAGTACAGTATACCCCTTTATCTCTGGTGTTCTATAATAAAGGCATCTGCAGGAGTTAGTGGGTGTTGTGTGCCTCCAGCACAATATACACTACCCAACTGCTGTTTTACCCAACTCCCTTCAGGCCATTACCATGTCTGGAAGGCCAGCAAGGAGAGGCAGACAGGCGCGAGCCGATAAAAGAGGGCAAGCAGGCTCTGTGTCTAGAGACAACAGTGCTGGTCGTGGACGCAGTGCATTGTCATCAGCACGTGGCCATGAAACACGCTTGTCCTTCTTTTCGGCAGCTGGACATGTTGAACCGCAACATGCCAACGACTTGGTAGAGTGGATAACCAAGCCCTCTTCATCCTCCTCATCCTCTCTCACCCAGTCTCAGGGTACTAGCAAAGCAGCTGCCAACGCATCGTCTTCCCTCGTCTCAATGTTATCATCAGTGACTCCTTCCCTAGACCCAGCACGTCCTCCTGAGGAGTCTCCTAAACTCTTTGAGCACAGTGTTGGGTACATGCTCCAGGAGGATGCCCAGTGTTTTGTAGGCTCTGATGATGACACTCAGCTAGAGGAAGGCAGTAGCGTGAATGCAGAGAGAGGGGATGCTCAAGAAGGACAGCAATCTGGCAGTCATGTTCCACAAGCTGCACCGTATTGCCAGGTTTGCTACAGCGATGAAGAGGGAGGGGATGATGAGGGCACTGACTCCACCTGGGTGCCTGGTAGGAGAGAGGAGGAGGAGGAGGAGGCACATGTACAACGAGGCCAGCTTAGGGGCAGCACACCGACTGAATCACACCGCAGAGCTCCACCTGTGCAGGGCGCTGCCTCTGTGCGTTATTCTAAAAGTTCTTTGGCATGGGCCTTTTTTGAGACGAGTGCATCAGATCGCACCGCTGCTATTTGCAACATATGTCTCAAGCGTATCTCGCGTGGCCAAAACATCAGCCGCTTGGGCACCACATGCTTGACCAGACATATGTTGACCTGCCATGCAGCTCGTTGGCAAGCGTACCTCAAAGACCCACACCAAAGAACAAAGCGGACCTCTCCTTGCTCCTCATCAGCTGGCATCTCCAACCTCACTAGACCTTCAGTCCTCTCTGAGACCTGCTCTGAGAGGAATGAAGGTGTAGAATTAGGTGTGTCACAGCCAAGTGCTTCCGGGCACTCTGCTAGCAGTACACCCACGTCCGATTATAGCAGGCAAATGTCCCTGCCCCAGCTGCTGGACCGGCGAAAGGAGTTCACTCCCAGCCATCCACATGCCCAGCGGTTGAATGCTAGCTTGGCTAAATTGCTAGCACTTCAACTGCTGTCTTTTCAGTTGGTAGACTCGGCCCCCTTCCGTGAGTTTGTACAATGTGCGGTTCCTCAGTGGCAGGTCCCCAAACGCCACTTTTTCTCACGGAAGGCGATTCCGGCTCTCTACCGGCATGTGGAAGGCAATGTCCTTGCCTCGCTGGACAGGGCGGTCAGCGGTAAGGTGCATATTACCGCTGACTCATGGTCCAGCAGGCATGGACAGGGACGTTACCTGTCTTTCACGGCCCATTGTGTCACTCTTCTGGCAGCTGGGAAGGATGCATGACAAGGTGCAGTAGTGTTGGAGGTTGTTCCGCCACCACGCCTCCAAAATGCTACTATTGGTTGTGACACACCTCTCTCCTCCACCCCCTCCTCTTCTTCTTCCTCCATGGCTTCTTCCAGTGCTCTGTCCTCAGAACCAGCGGTGCTCCATAGGCGTTCCAGGGGCTACGCAAGTATGCAGGCAAAACGATGCCATGCCGTGGTTTGTTTGGGGGACAGGAGCCACACTGGGGCGGATGTTTTGTCAGCTCTGCAGGGGCCGGCCGAGAGGTGGTTGACGCCACGCCAGCTTAAGCCAGGAATGGTGGTTTGCGACAATGGCACCAACCTCCTCTCCACCCTCCGACAGGGACAACTGACCCATGTGCCCTGTGTAGCTCATGTCCTTAACCTGGTGGTGCAGCGGTTCTTGGGCAGGTACCCGGGCTTACAGGATGTCCTGAAGCAGGCCAGGAAAGTCTGTGTGCATTTCCGCTGATCATTTAATGCCTGTGCTCGGCTGGCTCCAAAAGGAGTTGAACCTGCCCAAGAACCGCCTTATATGTGACATGCCCACCAGGTGGAACCCAACGTTGGCCATGCTGCAGCAGCTGCACACGCAGCAGAGGGCCATCAATGAGTACCTGTGTGACTACGGCACCAGGACAGGGTCAGGGGAGCTCGGTTTTTTTCTCACCACACCAGTGGGGCATGATCAGAGATGCATGCACTGTCCTGTCACCGTTTGAGGAGGCCACAAGGATGGTGAGCAGTGACAGTGCATGCATCAGTGACACTGTACCTCTTGTCCACCTCTTGGAGCATACGCTGCGTGGAATAATGGACAGGGCACTTGAGGCAGAACAGATGCAGGAAGAGGAGGACTTCCTTGCCTCTCAAGGCCCCCTTTATCCAGACAGTGTTCCTGCTGTGCCACCCATCACACAGGAAGAGGATGAGGAGGAGGAAGAGGAGGAGGAGGATGATTGTGTCAGCATGGAGGTGGAGGCTGGCACTCAGCATCAGCAGCAGCAGTCTTGTAGGGATGATTTACAGTCCCAAGAAACACGTGGACTTGTATGTGGCTGGGAGGAGGTAGCTGTGGATCATGTTGTCCTTAGTGACCCAGAGGACTCCGGACCGAATGCCTCAGCTAACCTACGCTGCATGGCCTCCCTGATCCTGCAAAGCCTGCGGAAGGATCCTCGTATTCTTCGGATCAAGGAGAGGGACCATTACTGGATGGCCACTCTCCTTGATCCACGGTACAAGGGTAAGGTTGCCGACCTTATCTTGCCATCGCAGAGGGAGCAGAGGATAAGACATCTCTGGGAGGCCTTGCAGAAAGGTCTGTGCAACGCGTTCCCAGAGACTGGGAGGTTACAAACTCCTGGTCCTGGACAATGTGTTGCTGAGGCATCGGTCAGAAGGAGCGGTGGAGAAGGTGGCCGTCTGACTGATGCTTTCAGACAATTTTTTAGTCCGCAGCCCCAAGGTATGATCGGTTCCAGCAACCATCGCCAGCGACTGATTTACATGGTGCAGGAATACCTAGGGGCAAGGTCAGACTTGGGCACCTTTCCCACCGAAAATTCTCTGGCTTACTGGGTCTTGAGGATGGATCACTGGCCAGAGCTTGCACAGTATGCAATTGAGCTCCTGGCCTGTCCTGCATCCAGCGTTCTTTCGGAACGCACCTTCAGTGCTGCTGGTGGCTTTGTTACCGATCACAGGGTGCGCCTGTCCACCGAATCAGTTGATCGACTGACCTTCATCAAGATGAATCAGTCTTGGATCACCCACAGCTACCAAGCACCTGAAGCTGATGTAACCGAATAATTTTTTTTGAAATATCACATCCCTTCAAGACTGCCTATGCTGATGCTGAGTGACTGTCCTGTTATGTTGATTGTCTACCCTCTTCCTCCTCCGCTGATATGTTGGAAGAACATTTCTGGTTCTGGGTGATGCCATCAGCCCAATTTTTCTGCCCCTGTTTAACAGGGGCGTTTAATTACAATTTTTGATGCAATGCTTTGCAGCAGGGCTAATTCCTGCAATAAAACAAGAGTATATGGGAGAGGTTGCAGTGTGGTGGCACCAGCACCAGTGCCTAAGGCCCAATTTTTCTGCCCCTGTTTAGCAGGGGCGTTTAATTACAATTTTTGATGCAATGATTTGCAGCAGGGCTAATTTCTGCAATAAAACAAGAGTATATGGGAAAGGTTGCAGTGTCGTGGCACCAGCACCAGTGCCTAAGGCCCAATTTTTCTGCCCCTGTTTAACAGGGGCGTTTAAGTACAATTTTTGATGCAATGCTTTGCAGCAGGGCTAATTCCTGCAATAAAACTAGAGTATATGGGAGAGGTTGTAGTGTGGTGGCACCAGCACCAGTGCCTAAGGCCCAATTTTTCTGCCCCTGTTTAACAGGGGCATTTAATTACAATTTTTGATGCAATGCTTTGCAGCAGGGCTAATTCCTGCAATAAAACTAGAGTATATGGGAGAGGTTGCAGTGTCGTGGCACCAGCACCAGTGCCTAAGGCCCAATTTTTCTGCCCCTGTTTAACAGGGACATGTAATTACAATTCTTGATATAATATTTAACAGGAGGGCCCGTTCCTGTGCCCACCCAGAGTAACTGTGAGGACTTATAGTGTTGTGACACCAGCACCACAACCACCAAAGGTCAATTTTTCTACCACTGTTCAACAATGGCATGTAATTACAATTCTTGATATAATCGTTCACAGCAGTGCGCTCCAGCGCCCACCAAGAGTCACTTTGAGGGCTTACAATGTTGTGGCTAGGGATGAGCTTCGTGTTCGAGTCGAACGTACGTTCGACTCGAACATTGGCTGTTCGTCCCTTCGGCGAAATCCAAACATTTTGGTCCGTTCACGTCAAATTCGTGTGCGATGGCGCAGTGCATTGCTGGCTCATGATTGGCAAAGCATGCACTGTGACCCCGCATGCTTGGCCAATCGCAGCGCCAGCAGCGAGGAGAGCCATGATTGGCCACAGGCAGGATGCCTATGGCCAATCATAGCTCAGGCTGTGTAGTGCACGCCCCACACTATATAAGGCCGCCATCGCGGCGGCCTCGTGTAGTGTGTTGGCGTCTGAAGCAGTGGGTGTTCTGTGTACCTTCAACACAGTACACACCGATTGTTTTCGGCCGATTTTCTATCTTGCTGTTGTGTAGTGGTTATTGTCTGTGTGCCCTGACCGCAGTATACACCGCTATATTCACCTCACCTATATAGCTAGTGATCTATCTTTTATAATAGAGCTTGCAGTCAGTAGTGTTAGGAGATGCGTGCTGAGTTAGAGTAGGATTTTGCAATATCAATCAATTGGATCGCTCTGCAAATGCTGTCTCATGTACCCCTTAAATGGACAAAGCCTACTTGATCTTTATGCGCAGCCACTGCGCCCATCAAGCGCAGCCACTGTGCCTATCAAGCGCAGCCACTGTGCCCATCAAACGCAAGTACTGTGCTCATTAAATGCAGCTACTGGTGCCACTAGCGGCTGGTGCTCAAAATTTTTGGGGAGGCGCAAACAAACTGAAAAAAGAAAATCAATTGCGGCCATTGTGCCATCAAACTAAGCCACTGTGCCCATCAAGCCCAACCACTGTGTCTATCAAACGCAGCCACTGTGCCCATCAAGCGTAGCCCCTGTGCCCAGCAAGTTCAGCCACTGTGCCCATCAAATGCAACCACTGTGCCCATCAACCACAGCCACTGTGCCCATCAATTGCCACCACCGTGCCCATCAAATGCAACCACTGTGTCTATCAAACGCAGCCACTGTGCCCATCAAACGCCGCCACTGTGCCAATCAAATGCAGCCACTGTGCCATCAAACGCAAGCCACTGTGCCCATCAAATGCTGCCATTATGCCCATGAAACGCAGCCACTGTGCCCATCAAAGGCAGCTACTGTGCCCATCAAGAGCAGCCATTGTGCCAACTACCATACCTATCCATTGCTGCCAGTATGCCCATTCATTTCTGCCAGTGTACCCATCAATTGCCGCTCCTGTGCCCCATCAAATGCTGCCAGTGTGCCCATCATTTGCCGCTGCAACTGTGCCCCATCAAATGCTGGCAGTGTGTATCACCCCGGCACTTGCCTGTCTCACAGCGGGTCAGTGGCGGTGTCCTGCGTGCTCCTTGATGTCTTCTTCCGTCCTCTCTATCAGGCGTCCAATCACAGCATCTGATGTTTCAGCCAATCAGGTGACAGATAACAGACCCGAGCACCTGATTGGCTGAGAGGTGGTTCAGTGTTAGCAAAGTGAATTCCTTCGCTTTGCTAACAAACAATTGAGTGAGCAGCAAACGCACAGCATTGCACCCGCTGTTCACCTTTTTGGGTGCCTATTAGAGTCTACGGCTCTAATCAGGTGCTTCCAAAAAAAAAAAACATCACTATAATTCAGGTGCCCAGCGCCAGAAAAGGGGCCAGACACCTGAATAGGGGGTGTCAGCGGGGACTATAAATAGATTCATGCAAGGCATGAATCTATCTATGGTGATAGAGCGGTGACAGAAGAGAGGGGGCAGCGCTCCTGCGCCCTTTACGGACGCACTGCCACTGTATGTTATACTTTTCATTTAAAGCCCCTCTCAGAGATAAAATCCACACCCCTGCCTGTTGTAGCCATTTCCTATTGGATGGGCTATGGTAAAAAAAAGGTAGACGTCAGCAGAGAGGATTGGAGGAGACTGGTGGTCCCCTGGGTCGGTGGTACTCCTAACAGTGGGGATGTGGGATCTAGTTTGGGGATTTACGTGGGTATATCTGGCTTCACACAGTAAGGGGGAAAAGGCCTAATAGAAAAAGATAGTGGGTATTTAAGTCAAATAATGAAGAGGTAGAGAAAACATTTTGGGAGCCCAATGGATCCAGCAAATTATGCATTCTAATTATTTTCCTATTGCATTCTTCTTTCTTTTCTCCAGTACCACTACATTAAACTCCCACTTAAATTAATATTTTATTGCTTCATAGGCAGAACAAATGTCATTTGTAATTATATGGCAGAGGTTGCAGTGTGGTGGCACCAGCACCAGTGCCTAAGGCCCAATTTTTCTGCCCCTGTTTAACAGGGGCGTTTAAGTACAATTTTTGATGCAATGCTTTGCAGCAGGGCTAATTCCTGCAATAAAACTAGAGTATATGGCAGAGGTTGCAGTGTGGTGGCACCAGCACCAGTGCCTAAGGCCCAATTTTTCTGCCCCTGTTTAACAGGGGCGTTTAAGTACAATTTTTGATGCAATGCTTTGCAGCAGGGCTAATTCCTGCAATAAAACTAAAGTATATGGAAGAGGTTGCAGTGTGGTGGCACCAGCAGTAGTGATGGACGAACGTTTCGCCCGGCGGTCGTTTCGCGGCGAATTTCCGACATTCGCGGTCCGCACGTTCGAACGCCTTTTTCCGTCGTTCGCCGCGGCGGACTTACGTGTTTAATGTATACAAGAACTTTAACCTTTGGTGACACGTTTATCATGTGATACAGGACAGCCAATTGAGACATGACAGCACATGGACACTTGGACATTCCCCCTAACCTATAAATACACCCGATCCGGTGGCCATTTTACATTCTTTCTTCTGTTACGATAGGGACAGGTTCCTGTGTGGAGTAGGGAGAGATAAACCACTAGCTATTTGGTACACAAAAGTTCTTTTCAGGACTGGTATAGGTGTTAGGTGTTGATAGGTTTGCTGTGCTGCTGATTCTTGCAGCAGCCTGAGTGTCTTTTGTTAGTTTAGAGAAAGGGAAAGGACGGTGTATGCTACAGGGACAGCCAGATTAGTCTTTCATCATCATCATCATCATCATCATCATTAGCTGTTACTATCAAGGTCCACAAAAGAGCTGTTCCAGTAACCACTAATCGTTCTCTTTTTTTGCCAATTTGTATAGGGACAGGAAGGAAGCAGTGTTGTCAGGCAGTGAGGGTAATTTTAAAGACTTGCTGTTATTATTAGTTCCACAAAGGTTCTTTTCAGGACTGGTATCAGTGGTACAGTAATAGGCTTGTACATGTATAATATTCTTTCTTCCAAATATAGAAAGGATATTATACTTGACTGCTGCCCTTCTGCTGCAGTCTGCTAAACATTCACAACTCACTTGTTCCACAAAAGTTCTTATAAGGACTGGTAACTTGGTATAGGGTGCTACGGTACATAGGCTTGAGTGCGGTACAGTCTGCTGTTCTGTAAGGACCGCTATCGGTCCACAATAGATAGGGTTGACGTGCACCACTGCTGACCGCTGCCCTATACTGCAGCAGTCCTTCAGCGGTATAGGGACTGACGTACAGTCTGCTAAACAGTAATACACAACCTGCTTGGTCCACAAAAGTTCTTATAAGGACTGGTAACTTGGTATAGGGTGCTACGGTACATAGGCTTGAGTGCGGTACAGTCTGCTGTTCTGTAAGGACCGCTATAGGTCCACAATAGATAGGGTTGACGTGCACCACTGCTGACCGCTGCCCTATACTGCAGCAGTCCTTCAGCGGTATAGGGACTGACGTACAGTCTGCTAAACACTAATACACAACCTGCTTGGTCCACAAAAGTTCTTATAAGGACTGGTAACTTGGTATAGGGTGCTACGGTACATAGGCTTGAGTGCGGTACAGTCTGCTGTTCTGTAAGGACCGCTATCGGTCCACAATAGATAGGGTTGACGTGCACCACTGCTGACTGCTGCCCTATACTGCAGCAGTCCTTCATCGGTATAGGGACTAAGAGTTTTGTCACAGGGTCATTTAAAAAATGACAGGCAGAGGAAGAGGCAGGCCCTTCCGCAGGGGTGGTAGGGGTAGGGCAGGAGCAACAGGCTTGAGCCAAAGTGGGAAGTTGCAGAAGGTGCGTTCAATTACTTTAAAGGATGCACCAGACTTGGTTGAGTGGCTCGCTCAGCCTTACTCTTCTGCACCCTCCTCATCCTCTCGATCTGCACCCTCTTCTTCACTCTCTGCTATGTGCACCCCCAAAGACACTACCACCAACAACACGACCACCACCACCACCACCACATACCTTCCGCTTGAGTCACTGGAATTATTTTCCGATCCATATCAAGAGGACATTTCTGATGCGCAGCCACTCTTGGTATTGGATCAGGAAGAGGAGGTAGCAACAAGCGCTACTCAGCAGTCTGACGACAGTACCCAGATCAGCCCAAGGAGGAGGTTGGTCCCCGGTGTTGCTGCCTACTCCGAGATCTCTACTTATAGCGGTGGGGAAGGTGACGTTGATGATGACGTGTCTAGTGATGTCACGTGGGTGCCCACAAGAGAGGAAGAGGAGGGGAGTTCAGAGGGAGATATGGACCAGCAGATAGGGAGGAGAAGCAGCAATGACTTACATTGCACAGCAGGGACAAAGCAGACTGCAAATGTATCAGGAGCGAGTCATCGACCATGTACGGTCACATCTGGCGCTCCCAGGACACCGGCACATGGCTCCGCAGTGTGGGCTTTTTTTAACGTGTCCGCTGCTGACAATAGCGTTGCCATCTGCAATCTTTGCAGTCAACGCGTTAGTCGCGGTAAGCCCAATACTCACCTAGGGACGACCGCCTTAAGAAGGCACATGAGCAGCCATCACCGAGCCCAGTGGGAGCAACGGAACACACAAAGCCACACTGCAGGCTCTCACCGTCCAGCCTCGTCTTCTACTTCTCCTTCTCCTCTCTCCTCACAATTGTCCTCCACTCCACCTTCCATCACGCCAAGCTCACATTTTTCTGCAAAAAGGCAGGCTTCCGTGGGCCTAATGTTTGAGCGTAAAAAAATGATGACGCCGGATAACCCTCTTGCCCAACGGTTGGCGGCTGGCTTGTCAGAACTCATAGCCCGCCAACTACTGCCATATAAACTGGTGGACTCGGAGGCCTTTCGCAAATTTGTGGCCATTGGAACACCACAATGGAAGGTCCCAGGAAGGAAGTATTTCTCAGAGAAGGGCATCCCAGAGCTATATGGCCATGTTCAGCGGCAAGTGAATGTATCTCTGGCACACAGTGTCGGTGCCAAGATACATCTGACCACAGACACGTGGTCTAGCAAACACGGGCAGGGAAGGTATATCAGTTTTACTGCCCACTGGGTGAACCTTCTGACGGCCGTCAAGCATGTAACCCGTGGCACCCGTGTAGATTTGGTTTTACCGCCACGGATTGCATGCAGGCCTGACTCTTCTTCTCCTCCTCCTACTCCATCCTCCTCCCTCTCCTCCTCAGCTGCCTCCTCCTTTTCCGCTGCTAGCGTCTCTTCCGCTGCACCGCCCAAGCTCCCCAGAACCTATTCCACATGCCAGGTGAGACGTTGCCATGCCGTGCTGCGTCTGTTGTGCCTGGAAGCAAAGAGCCACACTGGCCCGGCACTCCTTTCAGCTTTGCGTTCACAGGCAGATGAGTGGCTAACACCGCTCAATTTGACAGTTGGTAAAGTGGTGTGTGACAACGGTGCCAATCTGCTTAGCGCATTGAAACAGGGCAAAATCACGCACGTGCCGTGCATGGCACACGTCTTAAACTTGGTCGTGCAGCGATTCCTTGTCAAATACCCTGGGGTCCAGGACATCTTGCGGCAGGCAAGGAAAATCTCGGCCCATTTCAGAAGATCTTACACGGCCATGGCTCGCCTTGCTGACATTCAGCGGCGACACCATCTGCCGGTCAGACGTCTTATTTGCGATTGCCCGACGCGATGGAACTCAACCTTCTATATGCTTGATAGGCTGCTCCAGCAGAAACGTGCAGTTAACGTCTACCTGTATGAACTCTGCGAAAGAAACGGTTCTGGGGAGCTGGGTTTTTTTTCACCGCGCCAGTGGCTGCTCATGCGCGACACATGCAGACTTCTGCGGCCATTTGAGGAGATCACCAAACTGGTCAGTCGCAGCCATGGCGCCATCAGTGACATGGTACCTTATGCCTTCTTTCTGGAGCGTGCATTGCGTCGTGTCATTGATCAGGCTGTGGAGGAGCAGGAGCGGGAAGATGAGGAAGTCGCAATGCTGGATGAATTCCCAGGGGGGGCTACTCTATCTGAGACAAGTCAACAACAGGAGTCTGATGAGGAGTCAGAGGAGGATGGTGCCGGGGCGGATGAGCAGGAGCAAGAAGAGCATGCTTTAAACCTTTCTGGGATCCCTGTTGTGCGAGGATGGGGAGAGGAGAATGAAGAGGACGACATTATCCTGGATGATGAGCAGGAGCCAGGCCACCACACCGCTTCCACTTTAGTGCAAATGGGGGCCTTCATGCTCCAGTGTTTTAATAGGGACCCCCGTATAAAAAGCATGAGGGTCAAGGACCAGTACTGGGTGGCAACGTACTTAGACCCCCGGTACAAACACAAAATGGCGGAAATGTTACCGCCGTCGCAGAGGGCTGTCAGAATGCAGCACTTCCAGGCCTTGCTTCGAGAAATGCTGCATTCTGCTTTTGCGTGCGCTGGCAGAGGAGCAATTCCCACTCCCAGAGAAGGATTTGCGGGTACCAATCCAACAGCGCCTGCAAGAAGAGGCCGGTTTGAAGATGTGTTGGTGACTTCGGATATGAGGTCATTCTTTCAGCCGACCCATCGACAGGTGTCATCCGGATCCAGCATCAGGGAACGCCTAGACCGTCAGGTGTCCGACTACATTGGGTTAACGGCCGATGTGGACGCTCTGAGGAGTGATGAACCCCTAGACTACTGGGTGGGCAGGCTTGACCTCTGGCCAGAGCTTGCCCAATTTGCAATCGAACTGTTGGCTTGCCCCTCATCCAGTGTCCTGTCCGAAAGGACGTTCAGCGCAGCAGGGGGGATTGTGACCGATAAGCGTACTCGCCTAGCTCACGACAGTGTTAACTACCTCACATTTCTAAAAATGAATGAGGCATGGATCTCGGAGGAATTCAACACATGTGACCAGTAGACCATGTATATGTCTATAAACTATTTTTTTAATCAAGCACACAGACCTTCTTAATTCATTTGGCTCACTTCCTTGACCCAAAAAAGCACACCGTACTATATGCCCCTACCCTCCTCTTTGAAGAGGTTGAGCGGTGTCATATTTCTACTGGGGCTGCTTATGATATCCCTGTGCTGTGCTGACTTCCTCCTGGGGGTTCTTATTATGAAGGGATCACACTATCCCTGTGCTGTGCTGACTTCCTCCTGGGGGTTCTTATTATGAGGGGATCACACCATCCCTGTGCTGTGCTGACTTCCTCCTGGGGCTGCTTACGGTGCTGCTGTCAGTGCTGTATGTCACGGTGCTGCTGTCAGCGCTGTATGTCACGGTGCTGCTGTCAGCGCTGTATGTCACGGTGCTGCTGTCAGCGCTGTATGTCACGGTGCTGCTGTCAGCGCTGTATGTCACGGTGCTGCTGTCAGCGCTGTATGTCACGGTGCTGCTGTCAGCGCTGTATGTCACGGTGCTGCTGTCAGCGCTGTATGTCACGGTGCTGCTGTCAGCGCTGTATGTCACGGTGCTGCTGTCAGCGCTGTATGTCACGGTGCTGCTGTCAGCGCTGTATGTCACGGTGCTGCTGTCAGTGCTCTGTATTACGGTGCTGCTGTCAGATGCCTCTATCACGGTGCATGTGTCATTCCGGTATGTCACGCTGCTGGTGATCATCTCCTGCACCCTCTTCTTTGCCTACCCTGGTCCCTGACCTTCCCTCTCCTCCATTGCCTTCATTAGCTCCATAGTCCTGAATTGTTAGAACAATTTCCCAAATAAAATAAAAATGCTTGTAGTTATCGATCCCAAATTCACCTCATACATGTATTATGTCATTGTCCAGATGGTGGGACTACGTTTTACCCCCTAATAATTACCACGTGGCCGCAAATTCGACATGAAGGTTTGCAAAGTTCGCCTCCCATTGAAGTCAATGGGGCCCGCGGCGAACGTTCGGTTTCGCGAACGTTTGGGTCCGTTCGCATTTCGCTTTCGCGAAACGTCCCGTCGGAAGTTCGTCCATCACTAACCAGCAGCAGTGCCTAAGGCCAAATTTTTCTGCCCCTGTTTAACAGGGACATGTAATTACAATTCTTGATATAATATTTCACAGGAGGGCCCCTTCCTGTGCCTACCCAGAGTAACGGTGAGGACCACAACCACCAAAGGTCAATTTTTCTACCACTGTTCAACAATGGCATGTAATTACAATTCTTGATATAATCGTTCACAGCAGGGCGCTCCAGCGCCCACCAAGAGTCACTTTGAGGGCTTACAATGTTGTGGCAAAACCAACACCTTGTTCCGCCATTTCTGCAGAGCATATAGGGCAGGCCCCTACTTTCAAACATCCAACTTACAAACATCTCTTACTTGCAAACGGAAGGAGACAACAGCAAGTGAGATGAAAAAAGATGTAGGACAAAACAAATTATACAGGGGTGATAACCCTTCCCTATGTTTTCCAAAAAGCTTAAAAATAGTTTTTTTGACTGGAGCTACACTTTAAAAATGTACCAGTTGAAAATTACAAACAGATTCAACTTAACACAACAAACCTACACAGTCCCTGTCTTGTTTGCACCCCCTGTATACTGCTGTTCTGAGTATATAGGGCCTGGGGGCCACACGCATTTCCTTTTTTTAATATGGGTACAGGGTTCCCCTTAATATGCGTACAAGACCCAAAGGGGCTGGTAATGGGCAGGGAGCGCTACCCATGCCATTTTTCTCAATGATTTTCAACCATATTGCAGGAACCAGATATAACATTAAAACCGCAAGCAGTTTTAAATGATGTTATTTCCGTTTAATGTCATTTTGTGCAGGGACTGTTCTAAACACGGGAAACATGTGGCACTTCACAGGCATACTACAGACACACCCCAGGCACCATATTTAAAGGAATATTTCACTTTTTTTTCACTTTAATGGTCATTAAAATCAGTGCTCCCACCAAAACGGCCATTTTTAAAAACATTTTAGGCATTGACCCATGTCCCCTGAGGCAGGAGCCAGGTCCCCAAACCCTTTTTAGGACAGTATCTTGCATATTAGCTGTTAAAATTAGCACTTTTAATTTCGAACGTTCGAGTCCCATAGACTTCAATGGGGTTCTAAAGTTCGTACGAATTTGGGGTTCGTTCGAAAGTTCTGGTGCGAACCGAACCGGGGGGTGTTCGGCTCATCCCTAAAGTTGAGTGCACATGCTCAGCTTCATATCCAGAGGTTGTCTTTGGGAAATAGACATATGAGTGCTGCCAGCATTGCTGCAGAGATTGAAGGAGTGGGGGGTCAGCCTGTCAGTGCTCAGACCATATGCTGCACACTGCATCAAATTGGTCTGCATGGCTGTCGTCCCAGAGGAAAGCCTCTTCTAAAGATGATGCGCAAGAAAGCCTGCAAACAGTTTGCTGAAGACAAGCAGACTACAGACATGGATTACTGGAACCATGTCCCGTGGTCTGATGAGACCAAGATAAACTATTTTGGTTCAGATGGTGTCAAGCGTGTGTAGTGGCAACCAGATGAGGAATACAAAGACAAATGAGGGAAACATGAATGTCAACATGTACTGTGACATGCTGAAGTAGAGCATGATCCCCTCCCCTCAGAGACTGGGTCCCAGGGCAGTATTCCAACATGATAATGACTCCAAACACACCTTCAAGATGATCACTGCCTTGCTAAAGGAGCTGAGGGTAAAGGTGATGGACTGGCCAAGCATCCAGACCTAAACCCTATTAAGCATCTGTGGGGCATCCTCAAATGGAAGATGGAAGAGCGCAAGGTCTCTATCATCCAACAGCTCTGTGATGTCATCATGGAGAGGTGGAAGAGGACTCCAGTGGCAACCTGTGAAGCTCTGGTGAACTTCATGCCCAAGAGGGTTAAAGCAGTGCTGGGAAATAATGGTGACCACACAAAATATTGACATTAATGGCTGTGTGTTGAGTTATTTTGAGGGGACAGAAAATTTGCATTTGATAAATAGCTGTGCAAATGTTGTGTAACAATTTTAATAGCCACAATTTTTTATTCTCCAGGGCCTTTGCTTTCTGAAAATACGTAAATTGCGAAGTGTAAGTCATCTTCTAGTAAAAAATTTAGATTTTTTACATGTATGTAAGAAATACCAAACATACCCCGGGCAGCAAGCTCTTAAGCATTCATTTGTATGAGCATTATACTGCATATGTATATAGTGCATTTTATTCATTATACTATTTTCTTTTATATATGTTTAATTTGCCTTCTTTCTTTTTGGGGGTCGATATCTGATCCAGACCCACCCAATGTAGCTTTGCCTCAGCAGATCACTGCTATTAGTCATTTGTTGCTAGCTGCAATCAGACTGCAATAGATCCTATACCAGTTATCTGGTGCTGTGTGGACAGACCTATAACAGCATGACGGAAAAGGTCCACCGATTGGCTTCAGATCAGCGATCTTCGCCAATGGCTGAGAGTGCCGACCATTGTGTTCTGACGAGTGGTCTGTTACCCTGTCAGAACACGAAACATTGGTTTGTTAGTACAGTGGCCCCTCCTGAGCTCTTCATTTTTTCGGCCTGCTGGATTGAACAAAAAAAAAAAATTGACTAATGTGTACCAGACTTAACACTGCCACAGCCCAGAAGTGGGCTCCAATGGAGCAATCTGTAAAATCATTGGAAAACCAGGGGCTGGTCTTTTCAGTTCCTGGATGCCAACTGTCACATACAGCCAGTGGTTCCAGTGTTAATTCTCACCAGGACCCACAGGAGACACCAATTTGCTTCTCTGTTTTAACCACTTCCAGCCCAACTTGGGGGCAAGTGTTTTTATACATCTGACAATCACTGAATTGGCCTCACAGATGCTGGATCACTTTTTCAGGGTTGGAAGTGGTCCTCCCCCCTGCCATCACCCGCTGCCATTCCGAGGCTATCCTGCCTGGGTCCACTGTAAGCAGTTGGGTCAGCTGCACACAGAGGAGAAGGAGGAACATCCATTCCCTGATCTCCTCTATGACTAATGAAGCTGGAAGCGACAGGGATTTAATCACTT
This sequence comes from Lithobates pipiens, assembly GCF_037356315.1. Lineage (NCBI taxonomy): Eukaryota > Metazoa > Chordata > Amphibia > Anura > Ranidae > Lithobates > Lithobates pipiens. The sequence goes on from NW_027507787.1 coordinate 94,877,235, forward strand.
ACCGTTTTTGTGCAGTGCTTCCCTGAAGCATCTCATCAGACTGATCTGTGTTTGATCAGATTATTTGAAGGGCAGAGGAGGAATCAGGGGTCTAATAGAGTACCTGTCACTGCCCAAAGCTCGCACAGTCTAAACTGGTAATCTGTAAAGGCTTTTAAAGCTTCGCCTATGGAAAAATAGAGGGGTGGGTATGTAAAGAAAGCAAAAGACTTAAAAAAACAAATGTAACTAGAAAATCTTACCCATAAACTAAGCCTTTGTTCTTTAAATGCACCTACTCTTGTTCCAAGAGATGCTGAATCAAAGCAATGTGGCTCAGCACAAAGAGGCACTGGTACCCAACACAACGTATGTTGAAAGTGTAGGGAAAGAAAATGACATAAGAAATGCATTACCTTTGTTGCTTCATGTGAAGTGCAACACATTTAGTCCTTTAAGTAAGTTTAGGATATGAAACCTCCATCTTCCAGGTGACAGTAGATATGAAGTAACAGGGAATCAGAAATTAGTGCAGTTACTTAAGCGGCTGCCTCAAATAATTTGGAAATGACAGGCTTAAATTCCACATTCAGTACAAAGGAAACACAGAAGTGTAAAGTTACCAGCCGGTAACCAAATCCTTCTGCTCAGCAGTGTGACTGTATTGCCCTCTCTTCAGTGTGATAGCTGCTCAGCAACCACTTCTAATATATTGTATAACCCCAGTCTAACTTCCTGGCATATCTTGAATCTACATGACCAGACAGTCATACTCATACACCTAGATCTAACAGAGGATCACAGTGTGTTCTGTTTAATTGGTGCCTATTAAAACTTTTAATTCTAGTAAACAGTAAAAGAATGTAATATCATAATCTGACACTAAATTTCAGCCCCCCCCCCCCCCCAAAGAAAAAAAAACGGTGGATCCGATGCTGCATCTGTGCCCTGCCACCTCTACACTGAGAACTGAGCGATCATACACCGCTGATTACTCAGTGACTGTCACCAGCTCTCTGCTCTGCCCCTCCAGCGCTCACTGGACTGTGCCGGAGGTGGGAATGGCTGGATCAGTCTCCCAGTCCAGGCTGCTGGGTGGATCCTGACTGTAAAGCCTGGCTCAATCCAGCGCCTTGACCGGCTGAGTGATGTCAGCTGAAATTGTGTCACAATTACAGAATTACAGAATGAGATAAAGATTTTTGGATACAAAATTGATAGAAATGTACCTCATCCTAATTTAAATAATTGCTTGGAAAAATAGAATAGACTTTGAATGAATGAAATACTTGTATAGCGCACAATGCGAACTGAATCGCCTCTAGGCGCTGTGGCGAGCTTTGATCATCTGCTAAAAGAGGAAGGTCTTGAGTTTTTTCCTAAAAGCCAAGTGATTTTCTTCCAGGCGGATGGTGATTGGTAGAGCATTCCATAGCCGAGGCCCTTGGACAGCGAATCTCCGATCACCCTTGGATTTATACTGGGCTTTGGGCATGAGGAGGAGGTTTTTGTTGGCTGATCGAAGACTGCGGTTTGGTGTGTAATGATTTATTTTCTCCATTAGGTATTGCGGAGCTTCTCTATGCACGCATTTGTGGGTGAGGCACAGGGTCTTGAACGTGATCCGATTTTTTACGGTTAGCCAATGTAAGCTCCTCAGTGAAGGAGAAATGGATTCCCAGGGTTTTTTCCTGTTATCAGCCTTGCCACCGTGTTTTGGATCAGTTGTAATCGCGCAAGTTGATATTGTGGTAATCCTATGTAAAGCGAGTTTGCGTAGTCCAGTCGTGAATTAATGATTGTTCCAACTACCACTGCTTTGTCATTCTTTGGGATAAAAGGGATGAGTCTGCGAAGCATGCGCAGCAGATGGTGAGATCGACTGACTACAGATCCTATTTGCGCATCCTTTGACATTTGTGCGTCTAAAATAACCCAGAGACTCTTCGCTTTGGTCTTTGGGGAGATAGTCTGCCCAAAGACGGTTGGTGGAAACCAGGAGGTTTTGGTTGCGGGCTTATGATTTGGGTGTAAGATAAGAAGCTCTGTCTTTGATTCGTTCAGCTGGAGGGAGTTGGTGGTCATCCAGTCCTCTATTGATTTGAGGCAGTTTTCAAGTTGTTGTTGGTGATCTTTTTTTCCATTGATCCAGAAATAAAGTTGCGTGTCGTCAGCGTAAGAGTGGAAGCAGAGATCTGAGCATCTGATGATTTGAAGGAGTGGACGAATGTAAATGTTGAAGAGAACGGGTGACTACGGAGAGCCTTGAGGGACTCCGCAGGTGACTGCCCGAGTTTCGGAGAGGAATTTTCCTAGTTTCACTGTCTGTGACTGATTTCCTAGGAAGGATGCGAACCATTGGAGATCTATGTTTTGGACTCCGGCTACTTCTGTGAGGCGAACGAGTAGAGTATTGTGATCTACTGTATCAAACGCTGCACTTAGGTCTAGCAGTACGAGGAGACACGGCTCTCCGTCATCTGCTGCTTCGAGGGCATCATCACAAATCTTGAGGAGAGCAGTTTCTGTTCCATGACCCGGGCGGAAGCCTGATTGCAGCAGGTCCAGGAGTTTGTGAGTATCCAGGTGAAGTTGTAGCTGATGTACTACAGCTTTCTCCATGATCTTAGAAATGGTGTTGAGGCTTGTAATTGGCCTACGGTTGTTTGGATCCTGAGGGTCCAGGTTTGGTTTCTTGAGTAGAGGTTTGACGATGCCTTGTTTGAGGATGCTGGGAACAATCCCTTCGTGGAATGATCGGTTTATGAGGTGGGTTATGGTTGGAGCCACGATGTCGAAGCATTCTTTCAGTAGTTTTGTGGGGATGATGTCAATAGGTGAGGTACTGTCACGCAGTTTATTAATGATGTTTTTTGCGGTGTCTACGGTAATTGGGGATAGTGAAAATTTTGGCAGTTGCGGTATGTTGGTGCAGAATCCTCTTTATGTATTTGCTGGCTGAGATTGGATGTTTTCTTCTGACAAATTGTTTCCCTGATGGTTTTGACTTTATCAATGAAAAAATCCGACAGTTTGTCACAGTAATCCTGGGATTCGCTTTCTGGGGGTTCTAGGCACACCGGATTCATTGATTGATTAACCAGTTTAAACAGTTCCCGTGGTTGGTTTGCGGCCGTTGAGATTGTATATGAGAAGTGGTCCTTTTTGGCTTTGAAGATTGCTTTCCGATAATTCTCTGTGAGACCTTTGTAGTTAAATAGGTTTTCCTCGGTGGGATTTCTTCTCCATGTTCTTTCCGCTCTTCTGCGTTCTTGCTTTAGTACGGAGAGGGAGCTATTAAACCATCCAGCATTTTTCTTCCTGATGAGTGCCCTGTGTTTTGGTGCTACCGAGTCTGCTGATTGCAGTAATGCCTTGTTCAGGAAGTTGAGTGTTTCCTCCCTAGAGTGGTTTAATGTTATTGTAGATATCTTTTTGGACAGAGTGGTTTTGAAGGCTTCGGAGTACAGTTTTTTATGCGATCTGGTCCAGTGCGTTGTTACAGGTTTCCGTTTTGCGTTGGTGATGTTGGTAGCGATTTTGAATTTGATGGCGTTGTGATCCGTCCATGGCAGAGTTATGTTGTCGAGTATGTTGACGTCGATGTTCTGTTTGAAAATGAGGTCCAGGGTGTGTCCTGACCCATGCGTGGGAGTCTTTATCAGTTGCTGTAGATCCAGTTCTTCTAGTTGATTGATGCAGGCAGTCGCGATGGGGTCTTTAGGCTCGTTTGCCCAAAGGTTGAAATCTCCGAGTGCCAGGAAATTTTTGAATTTTAGGGTGTGCATTGCAAAGGATTCCGTGAGGGGTGAAAGAAGATTGGACTTTGGTCCCGGTGGTCTGTAGCACAGTAGAATATGAGTGGTGTCATGGGGTGTTGGTTGAAGATGTAGCGTCAGGGTTTCCATAAAAGGTGCTGGGTTCTGAGATGATGGTTTAGTGAGATCCAGGTGACCTTTAAAGATCACTGCTAGGCCTCCTCCTTTTTTCCCTATCCGGTGTTCGGTTAGGATCCTGTAGTTTTCCGGCACCAATTCGGTGAGGATGGTGTTGCAGTCAGAGGTTAACCAGCTTTTGGTGATGAAGAGGCAGTCTACATTGTTCTCGATGATGAAGTTGTATACTTCCAGTCTATGTTTGACTGCAGACCTGGCGTTAATCAAGGCGCAATCTAATTGTAGTGGTCGAGTAGATGTCTTCCTGTGGTTGGGAGCTGCTTGTCGTCCGGTTTTTAATAGTTGTTCTCTTTGAAGTATTTTTTGTATGGAAGATGGCAATGTGGTGTTGATGTTCCTTAGTCTGTGCAGAACTTCAGCTGAGTATTTGAAGTAGCACATGGTTTGTGGATGCTGTTGATGGTACTATGGGCCTAAGATGATGATCCTGATCAGGGTATTGATCCTGAGGTGGGGTTAGGTATCAGACTTGCCGCTGTGCTTGAGGCTATTAGCGCGCAAGTTGATCAGGGGATGCCTATATGGATGCGGAAAGAGTTGTTGTATTCGGTTGCTGGCTGTTCCAGCTACCTTTACTTAAGGTCAGAAAAGAAGTCTGGCTGTGATCTGGAATAGTCGTCCTAGGATAGCGTAAAAAATGGAAAGGAGGCCGGAGGTAGGGGTATGCTAACCTATGGTTGTTCCTGATTGTTCCAGAGAAAGGCGAAAAACCCCCTGACAGTAGCAGCCAAACGCACACTTTATAGGCCCTAAATGCACACAATTAAAAGGTTTAGGGTTACTTATGTGTAAATATAATGGTTGTACGTATTATTCAGTGAAAGACTCATATGTTTTTACTTATCTAGAATATATGCCTAAACTCCTGAAGAAGTGATGGTGCATGTAACATGTAGAGTGGCATCATGCAATCTACACCAAGACATTGTTGATTGCCACATCTTGAACGCTCTCACGACCATCCAGCTTACAATTTTGGTGTAACTCATGTGTATTAGTTATTTTGTGATTTCTTTTAGTAAATGTATGTCTATTTTTAAACGGAATGTGAGTACAGAACGAACCACACTCCTGTGTTTAATAGGAGAAGTAGGGTGACCACATTTCCAAACTGCCATTCAGGGACACCCCCCCTTCCCAAAAATAAGCTTGTGCTGTAATGAATCACAACACAGCCGGGGCGGCGTGTGCAGGCTCTACATAGAAGCGCTGATCAATGCCACCCAAAAAGGTTGCCGCATCAGGGATTGTGCCTCTGCAGACATTTCCAGGACAAGTACTGTCAGTTAGTAAAGCGGTGGGGGGCATCAGACCTGCAAAATGTGGGAATGTCCCGGGCAATCCGGGACACGTGGTCCCCTTTTAATAGGCTTCGTGAAGCCAAAAATTAAGAGTACAAGAAATTCATAACCACTTGATACAAATTTCTTCCAGTAAAAAAATTGACAAATATGAACAAATTGTTTCACAAACTTTTTGCAAGTGTTACTGGACAGATGGAGATAATGGGCTTTGTTAAGCCAAAGTACAAGAAATTGATAACCACTGATACAATTTTGGGCAAAAAAAAACAAACAAACCAGCATAAACAAGTCCAACAGCAAACTAATGCCTCAAGAAGCACCATCAACTAGAATATGTTGCTGATGGAATGGATCCTCTCCAATGCACTCCACATAACTTAAGGGAAACTTATGGAATGAGCCTCAAGGAAACAGCAAAATGACAAGAAAAGTTCCTGTCACTACAAACATAAAAACAGGGCCAAAATAATAATAATAAAAAAAAAAATTAAAAGCAGATAGGACAGCTGTTTCACAGTTTGAGGCAGTTATCAAATATGTTTATAGAAAGTGAAGACAAATAGAACAAAATGGTACATATTGATTCAGCGAAGCTCCAAAAATCTTTATAAATAGCCATTGGAAGGACGATCTTGAGTCAGGAAGGTATTTTACTCGTTATGTGAGGCATAGCTGTCATAACTGTCTCTGTAGGAGCTTCCGCCTGAGCGATCACCATAACCTTGACTCCTGCTACTGCCATAATAATCCCGGGATCCACCACCATAGCCTCCTCCTCCACTTCGGTTGGAATCAAACCGGCTGCTTCCACCATATCCACCACCTCCACCACCACGGCCTCTACCTCCACGGAAGAACCCTCTTCCACCTCCAGATGAGCCACCTCTGTAACCTCCTCTCCTGTCGTTGGAGGATTTCCCAGCCTGATCAACCCGAATCTGACGACCATCCACAGTTTTCCCATTCATTCCCGCCATAGCATCTTTCGCATCTTCAGCATTTTCGAATGTGACAAAACCAAAGCCACGCGATCTCTTGGTCTCCCGATCCTTCACCACAACCACTTCCTGGATGTTTCCGTATTTACCGAATACATCTTCCAGACTCTGCTCATTGGTATCAAAGCTCAGACCTCCAACAAAAAGCTTTCCTTCGTCAGATGACATGATGAGTTCTTGTCCAAGTACAGCTTAACGATCACACAGAAACCAGCAATGCAGAGTCACACGTGGTCACCTTAATGAGAAGTAGGGCCAAATAAAATTTGGCCCTACTTCTCCCTTAAAGTATATGTGAACTCTTACCTTGTAAAACAACCCATTTAGTTTAAAAAAAGAAATGAAAGGCAAAACATTTGTGTATAATATAAAAACACTATAAATACCTTTATTTTTTTTCCTGTTATCCTCACATATCCTCTTTTTTTCAGCTGTACAAGGAGCTCAGAGAGCGAGGGGAGGAGAAACAGCAATACACTGATCTTCCCAGTGTATGCTGACCAGCTCACTCATAATCCATTAACCCCCATGGTGGTATTGCCGAGTCTGGCTTGGGGTGGAAGTTTTATACCAAAAGCGGTAACTCCGAGCCAGACTCGGGGACCACATTGCTCAATGCAGGAGGAGGTTTTTTCACGTACCTTCTAGTAGCGAGCCCGGATTGCGGAGAGAGGCCTCCCTTACGACTCCCACTACCGGTTTCCTGGCAATGTAACAGGGAACACAGGAGTAAGGAGGGGTACAGGTGCCTGGCAGGATCAACAGATGGGTAGGATGGGTAGGTGGAGTTCAGTGGAGCAGGTAATCACAGTGAATGGATCAGCAGGTAGTTTATAGCAGATAACACAGTTCAATGGAGCAGGTAACTTGATGATAAGCAGTGCAGGGAAGTAGGCAACTTGTAGCAGATGAACAGTGCAATATACACAAGTACTTGCAGCAGATAAACAGTTCAATATGAGCAGGCACTTGCAGCAGGTGAACAGTTCAATAAGACAGGTGACTTGAAGCAGATGAACAGCGCAATATGACAAGTGGCTTGAAGCAGACAAACAGCGCAATATAAGCAGATACTTGCAGCAGATAAGCAGTTCAATATGAGCAGGCACTTACAGCAGGTGAACAGTTCAATACAAGCAGGTTACTTGCAGCAGATGACACAGTTCAGTATAAGCAGGTTCACCTTTAGCAGACGGATGGTCAAAGCAAGCCGGATCGGATATCAGACAGGAACGAAGTACAAGGGAACAGGCAGGAGAATCGTTACAACAAGCCGGGGGTTGGGTGCAGGCGGATAGCAGATGGGTCACAGGCAGGCCGGGTCAAACAGGAACAAACAATACGGATCAGGTCTCACAGGTATAACGCTGTAGAGCAGACAGCAGAGACCATTAGCCAGAGGCTAGTTTAAATAGGCAGTTTGGCACCAACACGGACGCACGCACGCGACCGCGCACGTGCCCGCGCACGCGCACCTGCGTACGAACGCATGCACGTTCGTACGATCGTGCGTACCTGCGACGATCTAAATCAGAAGACCTGGAGGTCAGTCTCTTCATGCGATTTTCATGACAGGTTTACTTACCTTCTCCCTTGGATCGAGTGATGTCCCCCCGCTGTACGAGCGTCTCGTCCTCCGCTCAATTCATCACGGAGCCGATCTCATCACGGAGCCGACACATGGGGACGGAGATCGGCGCCAAATTCAAAAAGTGAAACACACAGTATACATACAGTAATATAGAGATTACATTGCTGTATGTAATTATTTCACATCCCCTTTGTCCCTAGTGGTCTGCCCAGTGTCCTGCATGCAGTTTTATATTATAAAAACTGTTCTTTATGCCTGGAAACTGGAGATTGTCCATAGCAACCAAAACTGTCACTTTACATCAAAAATGATTTTAGACCAGCTAGAAAACAGCGATAATAAATTGGAATCACTCGCAGAATTGAGGGATATTTGTGGGGAGATCCGTCATCAAATACTGAAAAGTAATGACAGTGACAATTCTACAACTGAGCAAATTTCTGTGTTTTTGATTTGATTACATTATTGAATAATTTTTATTATTGTTATATTATTATTTGGTATAATTATTTATAGTTATTTATTATATTATAATTTATGATTTCATTTTTCAAAATTTACCATACCTGGGATGTCTGCTAGACTCTGGTTTGGACAGATTTAAGTGAGTTATTCCTAAGAATTACAGGACTACAATATAAAACGCCAAATTTTCATGCAAAATAATTGTACCGCTTTCAGCACCTAAAATCTGAAATAATCATACCGCCAGGGAGGTTAGCACTTCTTCTAGCTTTCTAAGAGAGGTATGGGAAGAAAGCTTGGAGACTGCTCTTCGGGAGCCTGACATTTCACTCATGATCTACTGATTACGAGTGCAATGCTTTGCAGGCTCCGATGCAAAAAAAATAAAAATAATAACTGCACCTTTTTTTTTCTTAAAGGTGAACTTAGCCTTTAACCACTTCACATCCAGGCCAATTCTGACATTTCTCTCCTACATGTAAAATTCATTATTTTTTTGCTAGAAAATTACATAGACCGCCCCAAACATTATATATGTTTTTTTAGCAAAGACCCTAGAGAATACAATGACGGTTGTTGCAACTTTTTATCTCACACGGTATTTGCGCAGCAATTTTTCGAACATGCTTTAAAAAAAAAAAAGAACAGTAAAGTTAGCCCAAGTTTTAGCATAATGTGAAAGATGAAAAATATGTCGAGTAAATAGATACCCAACATGTCATGCTTGAAAATTGCACGCGCCTGTGGAATGGTGCCAAACTTTGGTATTTAAAAATCCCCATAGGCGACGTTTACAATTTTTTTACTGGTTACATGTTTTGAGTTTCAGTGGAGGTCTAGGGCTAGAATTATTGCTCTCACTCTAACATTCGTGGTGATACCTCACATGTGTGGTTTGAACACTGTTTTCATATGTGGGCGGGACTTACGTATGTGTTCGGTTCTGCGTACGAGCTCACAGGGACAGGGGCGCAAAAAAAATGTTATTGTTAATTTTACTTATTTTTTTAGTTTGACACTTAAAAAAAAATTTATTACTTTTATTCCTATTACAAGGAAACATCCCTTGTAATAGGAATATGGCATGATCGGACCTATTTACAGTGAGATATGGGGTCAATAAGACCCCATATCTCACCTCTAGGCTGGGAAGCCTAAAATCAAAAAAAAAAAAAAGCGATCACGGCTTCCCAGCCAAGGTGGTGCCGTTATTTTGAATGCAGAGGCCGGGTTGTGACGTCATAACATCGCGCCTGGCCTCCGAACGATCATAGAGACTCCGGGGACCATCTGGTCCGCTGGAAATCTCTATGATACCATCCGGGGGGCGGCGGATCCTGTGACCGACTCACCGATGGTCTCACCGACTCTCCATCGGTGAGACGGTAGAAGCACCAGAGGGCGGCGGGAGGGGGAGGCATGTCCCCTCCCGCTGCCCGTAAGAACGATCAAGCGGCGGAACAGCCGTTATGATCATTCTTATGGTGCAGGGAATCGCCGGCTGAAAATGGCGATATCTGAATGATGTCTGTAGCCTCAGGCATCATTCAGATATAACACCACAAAGGCCATTACATCATATGACGTAGCGCCAAGTGGTTACATTTTAATTGTTGCTGTGGCTAATCTGTGCACTCAATAGGGCCCTATGTTTGGCTGCAGAAATTTGGATTAACTACTTGTTGCTGTAGGCCAGTGACATGGTGCTGAGTGCTGAATCAGGAAAACATACTGGCATGCCGAAAAAAAAAGGCTCTCCAGGATAGCACCAGAAGCAAAAACAATAGAGTTACTGTAAAGCCCCATACACACTATCAGATTTTCTGCTGATTTTTGTCTTCAGATTTACCAAAACCATGTAGTGCAAGGGCCTGCCTGATTGCATACAAATTGAAACTAAGGTTTGACCTCATATTATATGGTTTTGGTAAATCTGAAGGAAAAAATCTGCAGAAAATCTGATAGTGTGTATGGGGCTTAAGATAACAGAAAGCCTGTGCTAATCTCAACATAGCTTTTCTGTTTAAAGGTGAACACAAAAGCAATTGAAGATTTTTTAGGGGTAAGTTCAAAAGGGTTAATGTAACTTCCGAACCGCTGCACCCTGATACGTCCTTACTTTGAAGTGGAATATCGTTGTTATGGCAGCAGCTAGAGACAGCAATAATTCTAGCCCTAGACCTCCTCTATAACTTAAAACATGCAACCTGTAGAATTTTTTAAATGTCGCCTATGGAGATTTTTAAGGCTAAAAGTTTGTTGCCATTCCACGAGCAGGCGCAAATTTGAAGTGTGACATGTTGGGTATCAATTTACTCGGCATAACATTATCTTTAACAATATAAAAAAATTGGGCTAACTTTACTGTTGTCTTATTTTTTAATTAAAAAAAGTGATTTTTTTCCCAAAAAAGTGTGCTTGTAAGAGCGCTGTGCAAATATAGTGTGATAGAAAGTATTGCAACAACCGCCATTTTATTCTCTAGGGTGTTAGAAAAAAAAATGTATAATTTTGGGGGTTCTAAGTAATTTTCTAGCAAAAAAAACAACAGTTTTTAACTTGTAAACACCACATCTCAAAAAGAGTCTCGGTCCTTAAGTGGTTAAAAAAAAAATCTAATGCCCCGTACACACGAGAGGACTTATGTCCGACAGACTTCCAAAGGAGTTCCGCCGGAGTTCCGCCGGAGTTCTGACGGAGTTCTGACAGACTTTTCGGCCGAACGGACTTGGCCACACACGATCACACTAAACTCCGACGGATTCGAACGTGATGACGTACGACCCGACTCGAATAAGGAAGTTCATAGCTAGTAGCCAATAGCTGCCCTAGCGTCGGTTTTAGTCCGTCGGAGTAGCATACACACGAGCGGAGTTTTCGAAGGGGACCGGGTCCGGCTGAGTTCCTTCGGGAAAATTTGAAGCATGCTTAATTTCTAAAGTCCGTCAGACTTTGGCGAATCAAAAGTCCGTTGCAGTCCACACACGATCGGATAGTCTGACGGACTCGGTCCTTCGGACTTTGGATGTTGAAAAGTCCGCTCGTGTGTACGGGGCATTAGGCCAACTACAGACATACCATGTGCGTCATATTCAGTAGCCCCCTGACAATAGATACAATTGTGCTCATAAAGTTTAAATACCCTGGCAGAATTTGATTTCTTGGTAATTTTTCTGAGAATATGAATGATAAGACAAACATGTTTCACTCATGGTTAGTGTTTGGCTGAAGCCATTTATTATCAATCAACTGTTTACTCTTTTTGAATCATAATGGCAACAGAAACTATCCAAATTACCCTGATCCAAAGTTGGCAATTTTGGCCTGATAACATGCACACAAGTTGACACAAAAGGGGTTTGAGTGGCTATTAAAGGTAACCATCCTCACCTGTGATCTGTTTGCTTGATCGACTGCTGTAATGAAGTTTCTGGATTCCGAGTCATGGGGAAAGCAAAAGAATTGTCAAAGGATCTGCGGGAAAAGGTAGTTGAACTGTATAAAACAGGAAGGGGATATAAAAAAATATCCAAGGAAATGAAAATGTCAATCAGCAGTGTTCAAATTCTAATCAAGAAGTGGAAAATGAGAGATTCTGTTGTAACCAAACCAGGGTCAGGTAGACCAACTAAAATTTCAGCCAAAACTAGCAGGAAAATTGTTCTGGGTGCAAAGAAAACCCACAAATAACTTCAGGTGAAATACAAGACTCTCTAAAAACATGCAATGTGGCTGTTTCAAGATGCACAATAAGGAGGCACTTGAAGAAAGATGGGATGGATCTATGCAAGTATCCCGCTTTCAATACACCAAACAGCATGGAGACAAGCTTCAAACCTTCTGGCACAAAGTTGTTTGGAGCGATGAGACCAAAATTTTGCTTTTTGGCCACAACCATAAACGCAACATTTGGAGAGGAGTCAACAAGGCCTATAATGAAAGGTACGGAGGTGGATCACTGATGTTTTGGGGATGTGTGAGCTACAAAGGCACAGGAAATTTGGTCAAAATTGTTGGCAAGATTAATGCAGTATGTTATTAAAAAATACTGAAGGAACATTTGCATTCATCAGCCATGAAGCTGCTCATGTGATGTTTTGGACATTCCAACATGACAATGATCCAAAACACAAGGCCAAGTCGACCTGTCATTGGCTACAGCAGAATAAAGTGAAGGTTCTGGGGTGGTCATCTCAGTCTCCTGACCCCAATATCATTGAGCCACTCTGGGGAGATCTCAAAATGTACAGTTCATGTAAGACAGCCCAAGAATTTACAGGAACTGGAGGCTTTTTTGCCAAGAGGAATGGGCAGCTTTACCACCTGAGACGATAAAGAGCGTCATCCACAAAAACCACAAAAGACTTTAAGCTGCCATTGATGTTAAAGGGGGCAAAACACGATATTAAGAGCTGGGGAATGCAAACTTTTGATCAGGGTCATTTGGGTAGTTTCTGTTGCCATTATGATTTAAAAGGAGTAAACACAGTTAGTGATGGACGAACTTCCGACGGGACGTTTCGCGAACGCGAAACGCGAACGGGCACAAACGTTCGCGAAAACGACCGTTCGCCGCGGGCTCCATTGACTTCAATGGGAGGCGAATTTCGCAAACCTTTAGGTCGAATTTGCGGCCACGGGGTAATTATTAGGGGGTAGCACGTAGTCCCACCACCTGGACAATAGCATAATACATGTATGAGGTGAATTTGGGATCGATAACTACAAGCATTTTTTTTTTATTTGGGAAATTGTTCTGACAATTCAGGACTATGGAGCTAATGAAGGCAATGGAGGAGAGGGAAGGTCAGGGACCAGGGTAGGCAAACAAGAGGGTGCAGGAGATACAGAGCACTGACAGCAGCACCGTAATACAGAGCACTGACATCAGCACCGTGACATACAGCGCTGACAGCAGCTCCGTGACATACAGCGCTGACAGCAGCTCCGTGACATACAGCGCTGACAGCAGCTCCGTGACATACAGCGCTGACAGCAGCTCCGTGACATACAGCGCTGACAGCAGCACCGTGACATACAGCGCTGACAGCAGCTCCGTGACATACAGCGCTGACAGCAGCTCCGTGACATACAGCGCTGACAGCAGCTCCGTGACATACAGCACTGACAGCAGCTCCGTGACATACAGCGCTGACAGCAGCTCCGTGACATACAGCGCTGACAGCAGCACCGTGACATACAGCGCTGACAGCAGCTCCGTGACATACAGCGCTGACAGCAGCTCCGTGACATACAGCGCTGACAGCAGCTCCGTGACATACAGCACTGACAGCAGCTCCGTGACATACAGCGCTGACAGCAGCTCCGTGACATACAGCGCTGACAGCAGCACCGTGACATACAGCGCTGACAGCAGCTCCGTGACATACAGCGCTGACAGCAGCTCCGTGACATACAGCGCTGACAGCAGCTCCGTGACATACAGCGCTGACAGCAGCTCCGTGACATACAGCGCTGACAGCAGCTCCGTGACATACAGCGCTGACAGCAGCTCCGTGACATACAGCGCTGACAGCAGCTCCGTGACATACAGCGCTGACAGCAGCTCCGTGACATACAGCGCTGACAGCAGCACCGTAAGCAGCCCCAGGAGGAAGTCAGCACAGCACAGGGATGGTGTGATCCCCTCATAATAAGAACCCCCAGGAGGAAGTCAGCACAGCACAGGGATGGTGGGAGCCCCTCATAATAAGAACCCCCAGGAGGAAGTCAGCACAGCACAGGGATGGTGGGAGCCCCTCATAATAAGAACACCCAGGAGGAAGTCAGCACAGCACAGGGATGGTGGGAACCCCTCATAATAAGCAGCCCCAGTAGAAATATGACACCGCTCAACCTCTTCAAAGAGGAGGGTAGGGGCATATAGTACGGTGTGCTTTTTTGGGTCAGGGAAGTGAGCCAAATGAATTAAGAAGGTCTGTGTGCTTGATTCCAAAAATTGTTTATAGACATATACATGGTCTACTGATCACATGTGTTGAATTCCTCCGAGATCCATGCCTCATTCATTTTTAGAAATGTGAGGTAGTTAACACTGTCGTGAGCTAGGCGAGTACGCTTATCGGTCACAATCCCCCCTGCTGCGCTGAACGTCCTTTCGGACAGGACACTGGATGAGGGGCAAGCCAACAGTTCGATTGCAAATTGGGCAAGCTCTGGCCAGAGGTCAAGCCTGCCCACCCAGTAGTCTAGGGGTTCATCACTCCTCAGAGCGTCCACATCGGCCGTTAACCCAATGTAGTCGGACACCTGACGGTCTAGGCGTTCCCTGATGCTGGATCCGGATGACACCTGTCGATGGGTCGGCTGAAAGAATGACCTCATATCCGAAGTCACCAACACATCTTCAAACCGGCCTCTTCTTGCAGGCGCTGTTGGATTGGTACCCGCAAATCCTTCTCTGGGAGTGGGAATTGCTCCTCTGCCAGCGCACGCAAAAGCAGAATGCAGCATTTCTCGAAGCAAGGCCTGGAAGTGCTGCATTCTGACAGCCCTCTGCGACGGCGGTAACATTTCCGCCATTTTGTGTTTGTACCGGGGATCTAAGTACGTTGCCACCCAGTACTGGTCCTTGACCCTCATGCTTTTTATACGGGGGTCCCTATTAAAACACTGGAGCATGAAGGCCCCCATTTGCACTCAAGCGGAAGGTATGTGGTGGTGGTGGTGTTGTTGGTGGTAGTGTCTTTGGGGGTGCACATAGCAGAGAGTGAAGAAGAGGGTGCAGATCGAGAGGATGAGGAGGGTGCAGAAGAATAAGGCTGAGTGAGCCACTCAACCAAGTCTGGTGCGTCCTTTAAAGTAATTGAACGCACCTTCTGCAACTTCCCACTTTGGCTCAAGGCTGTTGCTCCTGCCCTACCCCTACCACCCCTGCGGAAGGGCCTGCCTCTTCCTCTGCCTGTCATTTTTTAAATCACCCTGTGACAAAACTCTTAGTCCCTATACCGCTGAAGGACTGCTGCAGTATAGGGCAGCGGTCAGCAGTAGTGCACGTCAACCCTATGTATTGTGGACCGATAGCGGTCCTTACAGAACAGCAGACTGTACTGCACTCAGGCCTATGTACCGTAGCACCCTATACCAAGTTACCAGTCCTTATAAAAACTTTTGTGGACCAAGCAGGTTGTGTGTTAGTGATTAGCAGACTGTACGTCAGTCCCTATACCAATGAAGGACTGCTGCAGTATAGGGCAGCGGTCAGCAGTAGTGCACGGCAACCCTATGTATTGTGGACCGATAGCGGTCCTTACAGAACAGCAGACTGTACTGCACTCAGGCCTATGTACCGTAGCACCCTATACCAAGTTACCAGTCCTTATAAGAACTTTTGTGGACCAAGCAGGTTGTGTGTTAGTGATTAGCAGACTGTACGTCAGTCCCTATACCAATGAAGGACTGCTGCAGTATAGGGCAGCGGTCAGCAGTAGTGCACGTCAACCCTATGTATTGTGGACCGATAGCGGTCCTTACAGAACAGCAGACTGTACTGCACTCAGGCCTATGTACCGTAGCACCCTATACCAAGTTACCAGTCCTTATAAAAACTTTTGTGGACCAAGCAGGTTGTGTGTTAGTGATTAGCAGACTGTACGTCAGTCCCTATACCAATGAAGGACTGCTGCAGTATAGGGCAGCGGTCAGCAGTAGTGCACGGCAACCCTATGTATTGTGGACCGATAGCGGTCCTTACAGAACAGCAGACTGTAACGCACTCAGGCCTATGTACCGTAGCACCCTATACCAAGTTACCAGTCCTTATAAGAACTTTTGTGGACCAAGCAGGTTGTGTGTTAGTGATTAGCAGACTGTACGTCAGTCCCTATACCAATGAAGGACTGCTGCAGTATAGGGCAGCGGTCAGCAGTAGTGCACGGCAACCCTATGTATTGTGGACCGATAGCGGTCCTTACAGAACAGCAGACTGTACTGCACTCAGGCCTATGTACCGTAGCACCCTATACCAAGTTACCAGTCCTTATAAGAACTTTTGTGGACCAAGCAGGTTGTGTGTTAGTGTTTAGCAGACTGTGCGTCAGTCCCTATACCGCTGAAGGACTGCTGCAGTATAGGGCAGCGGTCAGCAGTAGTGCACGGCAACCCTATGTATTGTGGACCGATAGCGGTCCTTACAGAACAGCAGACTGTAACGCACTCAGGCCTATGTACCGTAGCACCCTATACCAAGTTACCAGTCCTTATAAGAACTTTTGTGGACCAAGCAGGTTGTGTGTTAGTGATTAGCAGACTGTACGTCAGTCCCTATACCAATGAAGGACTGCTGCAGTATAGGGCAGCGGTCAGCAGTAGTGCACGGCAACCCTATGTATTGTGGACCGATAGCGGTCCTTACAGAACAGCAGACTGTACTGCACTCAGGCCTATGTACCGTAGCACCCTATACCAAGTTACCAGTCCTTATAAGAACTTTTGTGGACCAAGCAGGTTGTGTGTTAGTGTTTAGCAGACTGTGCGTCAGTCCCTATACCGCTGAAGGACTGCTGCAGTATAGGGCAGCGGTCAGCAGTAGTGCACGGCAACCCTATGTATTGTGGACCGATAGCGGTCCTTACAGAACAGCAGACTGTAACGCACTCAGGCCTATGTACCGTAGCACCCTATACCAAGTTACCAGTCCTTATAAGAACTTTTGTGGACCAAGCAGGTTGTGTGTTAGTGATTAGCAGACTGTACGTCAGTCCCTATACCAATGAAGGACTGCTGCAGTATAGGGCAGCGGTCAGCAGTAGTGCACGGCAACCCTATGTATTGTGGACCGATAGCGGTCCTTACAGAACAGCAGACTGTAACGCACTCAGGCCTATGTACCGTAGCACCCTATACCAAGTTACCAGTCCTTATAAGAACTTTTGTGGACCAAGCAGGTTGTGTGTTAGTGATTAGCAGACTGTACGTCAGTCCCTATACCAATGAAGGACTGCTGCAGTATAGGGCAGCGGTCAGCAGTAGTGCACGGCAACCCTATGTATTGTGGACCGATAGTGGTCCTTACAGAACAGCAGACTGTAACGCACTCAGGCCTATGTACCGTAGCACCCTATACCAAGTTACCAGTCCTTATAAGAACTTTTGTGGACCAAGCAGGTTGTGTGTTAGTGTTTAGCAGACTGTGCGTCAGTCCCTATACCGCTGAAGGACTGCTGCAGTATAGGGCAGCGGTCAGCAGTAGTGCACGGCAACCCTATGTATTGTGGACCGATAGCGGTCCTTACAGAACAGCAGACTGTACTGCACTCAGGCCTATGTACCGTAGCACCCTATACCAAGTTACCAGTCCTTATAAGAACTTTTGTGGACCAAGCAGGTTGTGTGTTAGTGTTTAGCAGACTGTGCGTCAGTCCCTATACCGCTGAAGGACTGCTGCAGTATAGGGCAGCGGTCAGCAGTAGTGCACGGCAACCCTATGTATTGTGGACCGATAGCGGTCCTTACAGAACAGCAGACTGTAACGCACTCAGGCCTATGTACCGTAGCACCCTATACCAAGTTACCAGTCCTTATAAGAACTTTTGTGGACCAAGCAGGTTGTGTGTTAGTGATTAGCAGACTGTACGTCAGTCCCTATACCAATGAAGGACTGCTGCAGTATAGGGCAGCGGTCAGCAGTAGTGCACGGCAACCCTATGTATTGTGGACCGATAGCGGTCCTTACAGAACAGCAGACTGTAACGCACTCAGGCCTATGTACCGTAGCACCCTATACCAAGTTACCAGTCCTTATAAGAACTTTTGTGGACCAAGCAGGTTGTGTGTTAGTGATTAGCAGACTGTACGTCAGTCCCTATACCAATGAAGGACTGCTGCAGTATAGGGCAGCGGTCAGCAGTAGTGCACGGCAACCCTATGTATTGTGGACCGATAGCGGTCCTTACAGAACAGCAGACTGTAACGCACTCAGGCCTATGTACCGTAGCACCCTATACCAAGTTACCAGTCCTTATAAGAACTTTTGTGGACCAAGCAGGTTGTGTGTTAGTGATTAGCAGACTGTACGTCAGTCCCTATACCAATGAAGGACTGCTGCAGTATAGGGCAGCGGTCAGCAGTAGTGCACGGCAACCCTATGTATTGTGGACCGATAGCGGTCCTTACAGAACAGCAGACTGTAACGCACTCAGGCCTATGTACCGTAGCACCCTATACCAAGTTACCAGTCCTTATAAGAACTTTTGTGGACCAAGCAGGTTGTGTATTAGTGTTTAGCAGACTGTGCGTCAGTCCCTATACCGCTGAAGGACTGCTGCAGTATAGGGCAGCGGTCAGCAGTAGTGCACGGCAACCCTATGTATTGTGGACCGATAGCAGTCCTTACAGAACAGCAGACTGTACTGCACTCAGGCCTATGTACCGTAGCACCCTATACCAAGTTACCAGTCCTTATAAGAACTTTTGTGGACCAAGCAGGTTGTGTGTTAGTGTTTAGCAGACTGTGCGTCAGTCCCTATACCGCTGAAGGACTGCTGCAGTATAGGGCAGCGGTCAGCAGTAGTGCACGTCAACCCTATGTATTGTGGACCGATAGCGGTCCTTACAGAACAGCAGACTGTAACGCACTCAGGCCTATGTACCGTAGCACCCTATACCAAGTTACCAGTCCTTATA
Organism: Lithobates pipiens; assembly: GCF_037356315.1. Taxonomy (NCBI): domain Eukaryota; kingdom Metazoa; phylum Chordata; class Amphibia; order Anura; family Ranidae; genus Lithobates; species Lithobates pipiens. The sequence goes on from NW_027507787.1 coordinate 94,896,172, forward strand.
AGAACTTTTGTGGACCAAGCAGGTTGTGTATTAGTGTTTAGCAGACTGTGCGTCAGTCCCTATACCGCTGAAGGACTGCTGCAGTATAGGGCAGCGGTCAGCAGTAGTGCACGGCAACCCTATCTATTGTGGACCGATAGCGGTCCTTACAGAACAGCAGACTGTACCGCACCCAAGCCTATGTACCGTAGCACCCTAGACAGACCAAGTTACCAGTCCTGATAAAGAGCTTTGTGGAACAAGTGAGTTGTGAATGATTAGCAGACTGCAGCAGAAGGGCAGCAGTCAAGTATAATATTCTTTCTATATTTGGAAGAAAGAATATTATACGTGTACAAGCCTATTACCGTACCACTGATACCAGTCCTGAAAAGAACCTTTGTGGAACTAATAGTAACAGCAAGTCTTTAAAATTATCCTCACTGCCTGACACACTGCTTCCTGCCTGTCCCTATACAAATTGGCAAAAAAGAGTAGGCTGGAACGATTAGCTGGAACAGCTCTTTTGTGGACCTGATAGTAACAGCTAATGATGATGATGATGATGATGATGAAGAAAGACTAATCTGGCTGAGCTGTCCCTAAAATAGCAGCATACAGCGCTCTGTCCCTTTATCTAAACTGACAAAAGAAACTCAGGCTGCTGACCTAACACCTATACCAGTCCTGAAAAGAACTTTTGTGTACCAAATAGCTAGCGTTTTCTCTGTCCCTACTCCACACAGGATCCTTTCCCTACAGTGACAGAAGAAAGAATGTAAAATGGCCACCGGATCGGGTGTATTTATAGGTTAGGGGGAATGTCCAAGTGTCCATGAGCTGTCATGTCTCAATTGGTTGTCCTGTAACACATGATAAACGTGTCACGAAAGGTTAAAGTTCTTGTATACATTAAACACGTAAGTCCGCCGGGGCGAACGACGGAAAAAGGCGTTCGAACCCGCGGACGGCGAAAGTCGGAAATTCGCCGCGAAACGACCGCCGGGCGAACCGTTCGGCCATCACTAAACACAGTTGCCTCAAATATGGTGGCAAAGAAAGTCACCGACTGTGAACAACACAAAGGCACTAGCAGCGCTTTAAAAAAAAAACATAAACATAAAACTATAAGTATGAATTTAAAATGTAATACAAAACTAAGTATATGTAAATATCAACCTACACACAGTAAGAAATCTTATAATATGCATAAATACTGTGTTATTTAAACTCAATTTGTTCCTCTATGGATCACTCTACCTACATATTTCTCATATTCAGTAGGCATATGTCTATTCATATAATTGGTCGCAATACAAATGCAAGAAACCAAAAATATCCGTTACATATGCCAGAAACAAAAAAAGTCCATCAATGTTTCAATAATAATTCATAGTCAAAATTACTGCAAGCAAAAAAATTTGAAATAAAAATGTGGCAAGTGTTGCTAGCAGATCATTCAGAATCTTAGTAGTCCACCACCACACCTCCTGTGCAAATCCCTATAGGTTATGCACTTACCAGAAGCAGCTGGTTCAAAAGCACATCTCTTATCATCTCTTATCAACAGATGACCGTATCTTCAGCTCTCACATATGACAAGGCATCAGATATATCCCATCGGTTATATATTAGTCACTGTATCAGTATAACTGCTGTGGTAAATAAATCTCCTGTCCATTAGGTCCTTGTAGCTCGGGAGATGGGGCTTCCATTTTTGAGTAATATAGCAGCAGCCAGGGCAGGACTTACCATTGGGCTTGACTGGGCTCAAGCCCATGGGCCCCTGCCTATTAGGGGGCCCCGCGGGCCCCACGAGATACATAGCCGAGTGTACTCAGCTCGGCTCTGCTTACAGTCATGCCCATTCCCTCCCTATGATGGACATAACACAGGGACTGGGCGTGACTGTGAGCCGAGCCGAGTACACTCAGCTACTCTCGGCTCTGCTCGGGACTGCGAGAGGACCTGAGAGCCACTGTAAGGACATATTCGGCGACCCATCACAGTTTTCTATGGAAGTTACATTCCGTCTCCGCCATCTTGCTACACCCCACACTCGTCCACACTAAGGATACACTAAGAAGGGGTAAAGTAGACATGTTGTTACACCCACCGAAGTTTTGCATTTTAGACCTATTTATAACATTAAAGTTAGTATATAGTAAAATACAGGACTTACAACTCCGTCTGACTACTTAGATGTTGAATTTTAAAAGCAGCGAACTTCTGTCAGATTAGCAAACCTGTGAGATGGGCAGGGTTTCCGCTGCTTTTAAAATTCAAGATCTAAGTAGTCAGACGGAGTTCTAAGTCCTGTATTTCACTATATAAATTGACTCTGGTGGGTGTAACAACATGTCCGCTTTACCCCTTCTTAGTGTATCCTTACTGTGGACGAGTGTGGGGTGTGGAAAGATGGCGGCAACGGAACTCCACTTCCATAGCAAACTGCGATGGGTCACCAAATATGTCGTTACACTGCCGAGAGGACCCGACAGCCACCGATATACACAGGACTCTGTATCTTGGCGGCGCCATTTTAAAAACTTCAAGACTGCAATGACAAGGCTGCAAATGACACTAGACAAGGCTGCAGAAGGATGGGCAAGGCTGCAGATGGACACTGATAAGGCTGCATTGATGGGCATTTAAATGTAAGTTTTTCCCTTAAACTTCCCTCCTAAAAGATTTTTTTCCTTAAAATTCCCTCCTAAACGTGGGGTGCGTGTTATACGTTGGCACGTGTTATACACCGATAAATACTGTAATGTATGGAAGGTAGGGCCTGAAAGTGACTCATGCCCAGGGGCCCCCACCACTCTAAGTCCTGCCCTGGCAGCAGCTATAGTTTAGCACTTACCGTGAGCACTGAGGGAGTGGGATTTTAGTTTTCTAATATCTTGCTCATATTTTTTTTAGTAAACACAGTTGATTGATAATAAATGACTTCAGCCAAACACTAACCATGAGTGAAAGAAACGGTTTTGTTATCATTCATATTCCCTGAAAAATGGCCAAGAAATCAAATTCTGCCAGGGTATGTAAACTTATGAACACAACTGTATCAGGAAAATAATCTACCACGTTCAAATAGATTTTCAGCTGAAACTACTGTTCATGTGTATATAATGTAGCACCCTGAGGTTTAGTCCCAAATTTACCTGTAAGGACTAGTTATTTTGGTTGATTTAGGGAGAAATCAATAGATCTCTATCAGTTTGGCCTTGTTACATAGTTGCACTTGTTGCACTTTTCTCTTCTACCGCTAGGTGGGCGGGTACTTGGTGGTAATAGAAATTATATGGGCACCCCAAGGTCTGGTTATGGGTATATGGGTATTGAGCTAATGAGTAGAGGTTTTCTTGAATCAATTAGCCTGCTGGGAGCACCTATATATTTGGGTGGAGTCAGGTGATCTGTGACACTTGGATTGCTGTCTGGGTGGACGTGTGTTGTACCCCCCCAACCCCTCCCCCCCCCCCCCCCCGGGCTGCTAGGCTGAGGGCATCTGGCTGCTAGGCTGGATGAGGGCCTATCCAGAAGTAAAAAGAGTGGCACAGGGTTGGTATTGCCGCTTGTAGTCCAACCAGAGGTGACGGTTCTGCCGGCCGGAGAACCTGTCAGTGGTCGTAGGTAGAAGGAAAACTGTGACCAGGCCTGGACTGGGACAAAAAATAGACCCGGGCATTTTGGAATGAGCAGCCCATGACACCATAACCGGCCCCTTTCCCACTTTCCATCCTGATGAATCCCCCGGGAGAGGGGAGCAGGAAACCCGGCAAAGGTGCGGGGGGCAAGGGGGACAGGGAAAGAGTGGGGGGCAGAGAGCACAGGGAAGAACCTTGAGAACATGGGGTGGGGCGAGAGTACAGGGGGGCTGGAGAGCACTGTGGGGGGAGATGGAGAGAATGGGGGGCAGAGAGCACAGGGGAGAGGCAGAGAACACAGGGAGGAAGAGGAGATCACAAGGGGGCTGGAGAGCATGGGGGGACTGGAGAGCACAGGGAGTGGGGGGTTGGGGAGCACAGAGGGAAGCAAAAACACAGGGTGGGGCGGAGAGCACAGGGGGGAGGTGGAGAGCACAGGAGGGAGGCGGAGATCACTGGGGGGGGGGCTGTAGAGCACTGGGGGGAGAGGCGTAGGGCACAGTGGGGCAGTGTAGAGCATGGGGGAGGTGGAGATCACAGGGGGGCTGGAGAGCACTGGGGGGGCTAGAGAGCACTGGGGGAGAGGCAGAGGGCACAGGTGGGCACCATAGAGCACGGGGGGCTAGAGAGCACTGGGGGGCAGCGAAGAGCGCAGGGAGAGAGATGGAGGGCCTGGGGGCAGCGTAGAGCATGGGTGGAGGTGGAGAGCACAGGAGGGAGGTGGAGAGAAGAGGGGACGGTGAAGAGCACAGGGGGAGAGGCAGAGGGCATGAGGGGAGGTGGAGAGCACAGGAGGGAGATGGAGAGCACAGGGGGTGAGGAGAGCACTATGGGGGGAGGCGGAGAGCATGGGAGGGCAGAGAGCACAGGGGAGAGGCAGAGAACACAGGGAGGAAGAGGAAGAGGAGAGCACAAGGGGGCCGGAGAGCATGAGGGGACTGGAGAGCACAGGGAGTGGGGGGTTGGAGAGCACAGGGGGAAGCAAAAACACAGGGTGGGGCGGAGAGCACAGGGAGGAGGTGGAGAGAACAGGGGGTAGGCGGAGATCAATGGGGGGGGGCTGTAGAGCACTGGGGGAGAGGCGTAGGGCACAGGGGGCAGTGTAGAGCATGGGGGAGGTGGAGATCAAAGGGGGGTTGGAGAGCACTGGGGGGGGCTAGAGAGTACTGGGGGAGAGGCTGAGGGCACAGGTGGGCAGCGTAGAGCACAGGGAGAGAGATGGAGGGCACAGGGGGAAGCGTAGAGCATGGGGGCAGGTGGAGAGCACAGGAGGGAGGTGGAGAGAAGAGGGGGGAGGTGAAGAGCACAGGGGAGAGGCAGGGGGCACAGGGGGCAATGTAGAGCATGGGGGAGGTGGAAAGCACAGGAGGGAGCTGAAGAGCACAGGGGGTGAGGTGCAGGGCACAGGGGGCAGCGTAGAGCATGGGGGGAGGTGGAGAGCACAGGAGGGAGATGGAGAGCACAGGGGGTGAAGCGCAGGGAACAGGTAGGCAGCATAGAGCATGGGGGGAGATGGAGATCACAGGGGGAGGTGAAAAGCACAGGGGGGCAGCGTAGAGCATGGGGGAGGTGGAGAGCATGGGAGGAAAGATGGAGGGCACAGAGGGGCAGCATAGAGCATGGGGAGGTGTAGAACACAGGAGGGAGGTGGCGAGAACAGGGGGGCTGGAGAGCACTTGGGGGTGCTAGAGAGCATTGGGGGAGGTGAAGTGCACAGGGGGGCAGCGTAGAACATGGGAGGAGGTGGAGAGCACAGGAGGGAGGTGAAGAGCACAGGGGGAGAGTCAGAGGGCACAGTGGGGCAGCATAGAGCATGGGGAAGTACTGGGGGGAGGTGGAGAGCACAGGGGGGGCTGGAGAGCACTGGGGGAGAAGTGGAGGGCACGGGGGGGGCAGCGGATACCATGAGGGGAGGTGGAGAGCACAGAAGGGAGGTGGAGAGCACTGGGGGGGCTGTAGAGCACTGGGGGAAGTGAAGAGCACAGGGGGAGAGCATAGAGCATGGGGGGAGGTGGAGAGCACATAGGGAGGTAAAAAAGCACAGGGAGGAGAGGCGGAGGGCACAGGAGGGCAGTGTAGAGCATGGGGGGTGGTGGAGAGCCCAGGAGGGAGTAGGAGAGCACGGGGGGCTGGATAGCACTGGGGGAGAAGTGGAGGGCACAGGGGGGCAGCGGAGAGCACGGGGGGAGGTGGAGAGCACAGGGAGAGAGACGGAGAGCACAGGGGGGCAGCGGAGAGCATGGGGAGGTGGAGAGCACAGGGGGCAGCGGAGAGCATGGGGGGAGGTGGAGAGCACAGAAGGGAGGTGGAGAGCACTGTGGGAGGTGAAGAGCACAGGTGGAGAGCGTAGAGCATGGAGGGAGGTGGAGAGCACAAGGGGGAGAGGCGGAGGGCACAGGGGGGCAGTGTAGAGCATGGGGGGAGGTGGAGAGCACAGGGGGCAGCGGAGAGCATGGGGGGAGGTGGAGAGCACAGGGTGCAGCGGAGAGCATGGGGGGAGGTGGAGAGCACAGGGGACAGCGGAGAGCATGGGGGAGGTGGAGAGCACAGAAGGGAGGTGGAGAGCACTGTGGGAGGTGAAGAGCACAGGTGGAGAGAGTAGAGCATGGGGGGAGGTGGAGAGCACAAGGGGGAGAGGTGGAGGGCACAGGGGGGAGGAGGAGAGCACAGGGGGGCCTGGATAGCACTGGGGGAGAAGTGGAAGGCAAAGGGGGCCGCGAAGAGCATGGGGGAGGCGGATATCACAGGTAGAGAGAGGCAGAGGGCACAGCAGAGAGAGAGGCAGAGGGCACAGCAGAGAGAAAGGCAGAGGGCACAGCAGAGAGCATGGGGAGGTGCATATCACAGGGAGAGAGAGGCAGAGGGCACAGCAGAGGGGGAGGTGGAGAGCACTGGGTGGGTTAGAGAGCACTTTGCGGGGGGGGGGGGGAGAGGGCATTGGGGGGGTGTAGAGATAAGCAGGACAGGAGGAACGGTAGGGCGGTTGCATATAGAAGAATTATTCTCTCCATCTTCCTCCCGCAGTACCTGAAAGCCTGCAAGAGGGAGAGGAGAAGCATTCAGAGACTGCCGGAGGAAGATGGAGAGAATGATTCTTCTATATGCATCCGCCCCACTGCTCCTCCTATACAGGTTACAGGTGGCCACACTTACTTTCTCTCTGATCCGGGGCTGCATCAGGCTCCTCTCCCCTTCGTGGTCACGCCCCCAGGCTCCAACGGGTTAACTCTACTGGCGGCCGTGGAGAGGTCTCTCCTCTAGCCCCTTCCCCTTTATGCCTCAGTCCCCCTTGTGCCGATGGCTGAGCCTGAGCTGAACTGGCAGCCGGGCGGCCACGGAAAGGTTAGGGGACTGGCGGGGGGTTAAAGAGCAGCCTGCCTTGGCCCCGCAAGCAAGGACATGTGGCCACGGCCCACCGGGCAAATGTCCGGTTTGCCTTATGGCCAATCCGGGCCTGGCTGTGACCACAAAGAGACCAACCACCTTTACCAGAAACCACAGTGAGTAGCTGAAGCAAGTACCGGAACCACATTCTCACCAAACTTCGGGTGGTGATCAAGTCAGCAATCCCAACCCGCGGAGGAGAAGCTTACAGCGCACAATACACACAATATTTTTACACAGGGTATACAGAATAGGTAGGTGTGTGTTTGTGTGTGTGTATTTCTAAATATAGTTAGGCTTAAATTCCCCTCTAACCACAAATTTTCATATATTTATATGATAAATGTACTTTTGGTAAAGTAATCTCTCTATATGTTTACTCCCCCCCCAAACAGCCTCCGAAAATTCATCGCATTTTTTTTCCCCGTTGTTCAAGATCTTCAGTGTGCACCTACACAGCCCTTTTAGACAGTCGTCCAGTAGGGCTTCATTTATAGGAGAGGCCATCCACTGTTTTGAAAGGTGGAAGACCTTTCCTTAGGAATAAAAAAAGTTTGTGCCACACTTGTGTAGATAAAGCAAAAGCAGAGCCTGGCTGGGAGACATCTGTTTGGATCCCAGGGGGTAGCACAGTGAAGATCTCATATAGCAGAGGCAGGTAAGTATGAGATTTTCGGGGGGGAGGGTGGGGTGGTGGTCATGTAAAGGATCACTGTATGTAAAGTAGTTATCCTTTAACCACTTCAGCCTCAGAAGGATTTACCCCCTTCCCGACTACGCCATTTTTGCGATATGGCACTGCGACGCTTTAACTGACAATTGCGGTCATGCTACGTTGTACCCGAACAAAATCAATTTTTCCCCACAAATAGAACTTTCTTTTAGTGGCATTTGATCACCTCTGCGCTTTTTTTTTGGTGCTATTGTCAGAAACCATGAAATCAGACTGAGACAGAAGTACAGTTAAATCACACTTGTTTAATAACAAAGGTAAAAAGAACAAATGCAGTCAAAACATAGCCAAAGTTCAGTAACCGGAACGGATAGTCAGCCAAGCCAGAAGTCAGGGATCAATGTAGTGGAACAGCAAGCAGGATCTGGAGCCAGAAGGGATGTCAGCAAAGCAAGTATTTGAACAGGAACACAGGCGATCGTCTCTGTGATGTTGGCAAAGGCAAAGGCAGAGATCCACTGGGCTAAACGGTTTAAGTAGGCTGGACTGACGAGCAGGATCATCAACAGCTGGGTAACTGTGGAGTAGGGATGAGCCCGGTGTTCGATTCGGACTTCAAATTCGTGTGATACGAACGGCTCACAATGTACTGCGCCAGTCACAGTGCATTGCTGGCAGATGGTTGGCCAAGCATGCACTGTGACCCCACATGCTTGGCCAATCACAGTGCTGGCAGCGAGGAGAGCCATAATTGGCCACAGGTTGGATGCCTGTGGCCAATTATGACTCAGGGGGTTTAGTACACAGCCCACACTATATAAGGCTGCCAGCGCTGCGGCTTTATGTAGTGTGTCGCGGCGTTCATAGAGAGAAGGATAGGCAGGGACAGTGTCAGCTGTGCTTTACTTCTTTAGATAGCGCTGTTACAGTGAGTGTAGTGTTCAGGGAGAGAGCAGGATAGGCAGGGACAGTGTCAGCTTTGCTTTGCTTCCTAACCTAGTGCTGTTACAGTGGGTGTAGTGTGCCTCCTGCACAGCATACACCTGAATCTACCCCCCCCCCCATTGCTGGTGTTGTGTAGTTGATTTGTGCAACACAGGCATCTGCCTAATATTCAGTCAGTGTAGTGTGCCTCCTTCACAGCATACACCTGAATCTACCCCCTCGTTGCTGGTGTTGTGTAGTTCATTTGTGCAACACAGGCATCTGCCTAACATTAACATAATATATTTTGGGTGCGGGGTTCCCCTTAATATCCATACAAGACCCAAAGGGACTGGTAATAGGCTGGGGTAGGGGGGTGATGGGGTAGCCATGCCATTTTTCTCAAATATTTTCATCCATATTTCCAGGACAAGACATTACATTAAAGCCGCAAGCAGTTTTAAATGGCTTTTTTTCCTTTACAAATGTTATTTTGTGCAGGGACTGTTCTAAACATGGGAAACACGCGCTACTTCACAGGCATACTTTAGACACCCCCCAGGTACGATATTTAAAGAAATATTTCACTTTTTTTTTTCCACTTTATGCATCATTAAAATGACTGCTCTAGAAAAAACATCAGTTTTTAAAACTTCTTTTTGCATTAATACATGTCCCCTGGGGCAGGATCCAGGTCCCCAAACCCTTTTTAGGACAATAACATGCATATTGGCCGTTATAATTAGCACTTTAGATTTCAATCGTTCACGTTCATTGTAATTAATAGGGTTCTAACGTTCGTGCAAACTTTCAGTCCTTTCGCAGGTTCTGGTGCGAACCGAACCGGGGGGTGTTCGGCTCATCCCTACTGTGGAGAGATAGGAGCTGGCAATTAGCCAACAGCTGAGCGGCCAGCTCTGAGAAGGAAGGGCTGAGCACAGCCCTGACAGCTATGAACAAAAAAAGCAACAATTTTGAAAAAAAAAAAGCAATAGACTGATGAGCTTATCCCTCTGCCGCTATACTTTTCTATCCTTTCAGCAAGCTGCGTGCCTGGTTGGGTCCTCGTGCTGCTTCTCCTTTCCCCTTTTTCCTGAGCTCTGCTGTACAGTAGGTTGCAGGAGGCTTATAAGAGAAATTCAGGTACTTGCATTAAAATGCATTTAATTGGGTATTTATATGAGATAAATTGAATAGTTTGTGCTTTATATATCTATCTGGAGTTCAGCTTTAAGAATAAACTATGTATTAAGGTGCTGCTTGATATACATTGACATACATTTATACTGACATTTTCTGGGAAAAATATGTGTACTCTGCTAAAGCTGCCGTTTGCTCAAGTTGTTTTTCCTGTGGGGCTTAATGGGAATAATGCGATCCATCTAGTTCTGATAATTGGATGGAAACATGGGGTACTGAGGAGCTTGGTTCACTGTAGGAGAACTAGCCATTCCTTGGTTGGGAGCAGTTGGATATACATTTCTTTCCAGGCCACTATTCCCGATCACAAACACCTGCTGGGAGAGCAATGATAATAATATAAAGGTTAAAAAGTACTGTATATTCACAAAGATAAATCCACAATTTTAAGGCTTACAAAGACATGCAAATAAAATAAAAAAAAGTAGTAAAATACAGCCAGGACTGATTATTTATGATTTGTTTAACTCAGAAATAGTATTTGGTATGGAGAGAATGTCACATATTTAATAGCGCTGGACCTCTGAGGTTACTTCACTGGTGTTATATTATCTTAAAGTATTGGTGTTTATGTAAATTACATGGTTCCCGAATAGTCAGCTGCTACACCCTATAGGATCTTTAAGGTCAGTTTGGCTTGTAGTGTAAAAAAAAATGAAAATGAAGCACGGCACCACTACTGGGAGGTAAATACAATTTTATTCCAATAAAAGTCAAGAGGACAAGCCAAAAAGAAGCCAACTGCTGCTAACCTAGCAGCTGTTAAGGGCTGTGCTTGTAATCACTTTGAAAAAAAAAACACAAAAAACCACACACATTAAAAAGGTCCAGTTCACATGTCTATCACCACCTGACGACAGAGGTGCTCTTGGACCAGTGTTGCCAACCTAGCAGAGTGAAATTTACTGACACGACACCCAAAATTTCCTGGCACAGCCAAGTTTTTACTGGCATTTACAAAAGTTACAAAATTAAGTGCAAATTTTTGTATTTAGGCTACAAACAAGTACAATATGCAATTAGCAATTTGATTTAAGGTAGATATTAGGGCAAAAAACATATTTCTTATTTTATTTTTGATATAGTAAGTAAGTAGCTCAGGGACAGGACTCAGGAGGGCAAGAAATTAGAATAGGAAGGCACACACACATGAAGTTGACTCTTTGTCACTTCAGTCCACTCCAGTCTAAACAGCACTGACAGTCCTGCTCCAGACCTGATCTGCTCCTGACCTTGCAGACCCACACACGAGGCTCTGGCCTCTCTGCTTTACTCCCTTGCATCATGACATCACACAATACGCTCAGGCACCGCCTCCACCAGTGCTGCCCAAACACACTGTAGCAGGGACTCAGATGGTCTCGGCCGACTCTGGACCGAGCCGAACATCACAGCCATATTTTTTACTGTCAACTTTTTCCTTTTACTGGCATTTTCTGGCAGGAGAAAATTGCCTATTTTTTACTGTCTGCCAGTAAAAATACTGATGGTTGGCAACACTGTCTTGGACCTGCAAAACTTGTTGACTACTGTTTGGATTTCCCCCCTGACTTTTATTGGAATTGGGGTTGTATGTGGTTCTCTTAATAGTGGTGTGGTGTCTCAGTTTAAATTTTTATTACAAACCATTTTAGGAAATTGTGGCTGTATAAGGATTTGGATTTAGGTGGTCACATACATAGGATATGGGTTTAGAAAGTGCTGGGACTTCTAGCACTGTCATGTAGACTTGGACAATGTTCATCTAAGCCCTTGTACACACGGTTGGACATTCCCACAACAAAATCAGTCGGATTTTGTCAGAAACTGGTGTTGCATACACACGGTCGGAGAAAGTTATCGGAAAATACGATCATTCGGAATGTGATGATGTTCGTTCGTTACGACGAGACTACGTTCAGGCTAGTAGCCAATAGCTTTGGTCTAGGAATTTGATCTGAGCATGCGTGGCACTTTGTCCGATTGGAATTCTCCACAAACGATCGGAAAAAGTCCGATCAGATCATGTTGTCGGAAAAATTTTATATCCAGCTCTCAAACTTTGTTGGTCGGACATTCCGACGGAAAAAGTCAGATGAAGCCCACACACAGTCGGATTATTCGAAAACACGGTCCGATCGGACATTTTCCGACGGAATGTCCGACAGTGTGTACAAGGGCTTAGGCAGTAACAATCAGGAGGCATTCTCTATGATGCTCCACTTGTTCAATGTGGCAGGCAGATGGATCCTTTCCTGCTGCCTGATTGGCCATGAGCTATGCAGAATGTTGTCTTCATTTCCTCTTTATACCTTTAGATTTGAAATTAAAGCACATTAGGGTCCAGAGAGCATAGGACATTACTAGTCTTGATCTGCATCTACAGTATCTGTCTCTAAAGTGAAAAAGCGTTTATACTTTGACCTATAATTTAATTCTTGTACAGGGACCCTTTGCTGATTACATCTTCCACTAAGTAGAGTTAGTTGTTTTCCTACAAATATCTATGACAGCGATCCTTAACCTCTGCCTTCAAGTACCCCTAATAGGCCATGTTTCCTCTTGGTGGAAGATGTAGTCAGCACAAGGTTCCATGACTGCTATTTTATCCAAGTAGAAGATTACCTTTAGTTGTTTCCTACGAGGACCAATGACAGTGGTTCACAACCTCTGCCCTCAAGTACTCCTGGTAGGCTATTTTTGGGAATCCTTCTGAGTTAAAAAGGCTGTAATGGAACCCTTTGCTGGCTGCATTTTCCACTAAATAAAAGATTTCCTTTAGTTGTTTTCCTATGAGGATCTATGGCAGTGGTTCACAACCTCTGTCCTCAAGTACCTCCAGTAGGCCATATTTTGGAATTCTAAAATAAAATAACTGTCATAATTACCAAGTTACTGGCATTGACTTAAAGCACCTGTAAAGGAAATACTGAAACATGGGCTGTTATTATTCAGGATTTATATAGCACCAACAGTTTACACAGCGCTTGAGGTACTTAAGGTCTGAGGTTGGGAACCACTGAAAACATGGCCTGTTGAAGGTATTTAAGAACTGAAGTCGGGAACCATTGATCTATGGTATTTATTTTCATATCCTTGCACAAGCATTTATGCTTCCCAAATATAACTAATGATATCGTTAAACTATTGACAGGCATCATACATGTCACTTTTGCAAGTAGTTCCACTTTAACATATCTTCAAATCAATACATCCTAAAGCATAGCTATGATGTGCACAAGGTAAAAAAAGGCAAGTAGGTCTGATGAGCTAAAAATGTATGCTTGATGCTTTTTACCAAAAGCTCCTCTTACCTGCTGTGGAATAGAATTTCCAATCATTGAGCTACATCCAAATGATGAGATGGAGATGGACAAACACAGTTGTAGCATGGTTGCTATGATCAGCGATATGAAAATGGTCTCTCTAACAGCCTGTCAAAAGAAGCATGGGAATAATATGTGGCATATTTGTATTTCTAGTTTCCTGTTCATGCATCATTTCAAGTTCTGCACAAGCCACTAAAAGTCTCATAATGAAACCAGTGGCGGCTGGTTTTTTTTGGGGGTGGGGGGGTGGGGAAACCAGTCGGTCGGCAGCAAACCCCCCTGGGAGGACAGTCGGGACATCAAAGCCCTGCACTTACCCCATCTAGAAAATGGGCAGGTAGCAGCTTTCTTCCTTCTCCTGTGGATCATGGCAGCTTCTGCCATGCATCTCCCTCCTCCTCCGCCTAGGCCTCCAATAGGATCGCCTGTCCTTTCAGCCAATCAGGAAACGGGTATAAGACCCTCGCTTTCAGATTGGCAGAGAGGTGATTCAGTGTTAGAAGAGAGAATATTAATTCGCTCTGCATCCCGAACCCACCCTATTTTGAAGCCAAGGCCCATCCGCCCTTGAATGAAACCAATGTTAAGGTCTTATCTCTCTGGGCAGCATTAATATTTAAAGGCTAAATTCACCTTTAAAAAAAATAAAAATTCCAGCTCCCCTATGTACCAATATACCATTAATGTACCTCTTTTGCAAAAAAATAAAATCTTTCTTTGATTTTTAGAACAAGGCCTTACCTTAACCCCTGCTGTAGTTCTCAGAAAGTTGCATCACTGTCTGGTATGTAGAAACAGAAAGAACAGCCCGGAGTAAAAAAGAAAGAGAATAAACGCAGGGCTGGCATGAGTAGGTTAACAGGGAGTAATACAGGCAGGGGGAGTGGCTAAGGATTGAATGGGGGCTGAGCTGGGAGCAGGTAAAGCAGAGGTGGATCCCGCCCCAGCGTCAGTCGGAAGAAGGAGAAGGATCCCCACCCTCCCTCCCTAAATTTAATTAAGGTGGATTGTGATAACATATTCCTTTTCAGAAGTTCTTAACGGATGTCGTAGCAGTTGGCAGGTGTTGGTCTGCAGGTGAAGAAAGATACCCCCTCCCCACAGTGAAGGTGATGCAGGACCCATTGGAGATATGGGCTTGTTGGTGATATTACATATAAGGATTTATATGGAATATGTGAAATGGTGCACTGCGGTCAATAGTTGGTTGTCTTTGAGCTAGTATGTCAGCTTGAGGCCTAGTTTACAGTTAATAGGCCCGCAGTGTATGGTTGATCATTTACGGTAATTGGGTGGGAGAGAGAATGTCCTGCAGAAGACCAACACTATCAATTTCCAGTCAACAGATGTTTATTGTTACATGTTCAATTTATTGGTTATTAATAAAGAGGCTGCTACGGCCACTAATTGCTCCAATAAGGTGTGGTCTCCTTTACTGGGAAAAAGGGGAAAGGTACGGAGTGGGTGGCTGGGCAACTGTATCAAACATCTAAAGGGAATTATTCCTGCGCCTAATCAGGAAGAAGTCTGATTGTTGTACTGCTGCACACACTGGGATGGGGTACTAGAACCAGAATAAAAGAAAAAAGGGGGCAGAGAAGTAGTGATGCGCAGTACTATAATGGAAAATCTAGTCGGAACAGGTTAATAGGTACACTAGGCTCTCAAATAATTAGGTAATAAATATAGTATCGTTCGTCCTAAAAGGTGCTATATAAGAACATACAAGCCAATATGTGTTTGAAGAATAGTGAGGAGCCCTCACAGCTATACCGTAATAGTATTTTGAATAAAAATCATGTGAATGTTCAAAAAATTCCAATAGTTTAAAACATAATTCCCAATGCGAAGTTGCATAAAGTGGCAGTGCTGGATATAAGGTCCGTGCAGGTAACTACTACATCATATAGTGATTTAAATAATATATATGAAACAGTCGACAAGATATATGGTGATTCCCAATGCGATTTGTTCAAACTGACAAAGTCGCATAAAAGTGCCAGTGCCAAACAGAAAATAGGTCTGTGAAAATATCTATTGCATCCAAATATGAAAATATAATGCACAAAAAACAGTCACTAAAATAAAACAATGGTGCAAATAATGGTTGACTTGTGACTGAAGAAATCGCATAAAGTGACAAATGCAAAAAAAGGGGGAGGGGGAGTGAATATGTGCAAGTGTCCTATGTGGTAAAGAGTAGTATCAGTTAAATACTATCATCAAACACAACAGAATATTAAATCCAAAGCAGAAAAAAATATAGAAAAAAATTAATCTTGGTGTTGGGGGAAAGGAAAGAACCTTCTAAAAAATAAATATAATCCGAACATGAGAAGGGGGAGTGCACAATGTTTTCAAACTTAATAAATACATAAAATTGAGCAATAATCTTTGTTAAAAATGTCCATTCAACTTGTGCGACACCCGATAGCGATTATCTCGAAAATCACGTGTAACGAAGTAATCGCATACAGTGCTGGTGCTTTAAATATCTGTGTACTACAAAGTAACAGCTTAAGCGGTGGTGGTAATAGTGATGGTGAATGTATCCCACGTGGTCCTGTGTGATCGAAATATGGGTGTCCCCTTACCTTACGGCTGTAAGGTAACAGCGTATGATATATATGTCCTCAGGGTTCCTACCGGAAGTGACGCAATCGAGCTCGAGGCTCGTTTATACCTTATACTAGAAACCTATCTGTTTGTGAGTATTCAATCCGTTTTTATGAATAAACTTCAATATTGTTCATTTTACTTTATTTATTTTAGTTTGACATTTTTTTCCCCAAAAATATATTTTTGATCACTTTTATTCCTATTACAAGGAATGTAAACATCCCTTGTAATAGGAATATGGGGTGACAGGTCCTCTTTACAGTGAAATCTGGGGGTCAATATGACCCCACATCTCACCTCTAGGCTGGGAAGCCTGAAATAAAAAATCAAAAAAAGATTCTGGCTTTGATCGTACTGGCGAGTTGGTAGAAGCACCGGAGGGCGGTGAGGGGTGGGGGGCGTCTATGGCTGGGTATTTCAGGGTATCACCGAGTATGGCTGGGTATCTCCGAGTATGGCTGGGTATGGCAATTTATAGCAGGGTATTGCAGAGTATTGGCGGGGTATTGGCGGGGTACTACAGAGTAATAGCAGGGTACTGCAGAGTATTGGGGGGTACTCCAGAGTAATGGTAGGGTACTGCAGAGTAATGGGGGTTACTGCAGAGTAATGGGGGGTACTGCAGAGTAATGGCAGGGTACTCCAGAGTAATGGCAGGGTACTGCACTGCAGAGTAATGGCGGGGTACTGCAGAGTAATGGCGGGTACTGCAGAGTATTGGGGGGTACTGCAGAGTATTGGGGGGTACTGCAGAGTAATGGGGGGTACTGCAGAGTAATGGCAGGGTACTGCAGAGTAATGGCAGGGTACTGCACTGCAGAGTAATGGCGGGGTACTGCAGAGTAATGGCGGGTACTGCAGAGTATTGGGGGGTACTGCAGAGTAATGGGGGGTACTGCAGAGTAATGGCAGGGTACTGCAGAGTAATGGCAGGGTACTGCACTGCAGAGTAATGGCGGGGTACTGCAGAGTAATGGCAGGGTACTGCAGAGTATGCACTGGTATTGCAGAGTATTGGCAGGGAATTGAGGGGTTAAATTCGGTGAGCAGCGATGTGGGCACTGCAGATGCAGCCCACATCGCTGCTGACACCGATCTCTTTCCCCTCTGCTGTACCGATTGGTACAGAGATGCCTGTACCAGAGGATGCCTGTGGCCAATCATGGCTCTCCTCGCTGCTGGCGCTACGATTGGCCAAGCATGCGGGGTCACAGTGCATGCTTGGCCAATCATGAGCCAGCAATGCACTGCGCCACCCCAGTGCATTGTGGTCCGCGCGCGCCACTCGAATTTTGACGCGAACGGCCCAAACGTTCGGAATTCGCCGAACGGCCGAACAGCCAATGTTCGCGTTGAACGTACGTTCGACTCGAACACGAAGCTCATCCCTACCTCAAACACATATTGGCTTGTATGTTCTTATATAGCACCTTTTAGGACGAACAATACTATATTTATTACCTAATTATTTGAGAGCCTAGTGTACCTATTAACCTGTTCCGACTAGATTTTCCATTATAGTACTGCGCATCACTACTTCTCTGCCCCCTTGTATCAAACATCTGTTATACTATAGTCAAGGAGTTTACCAGCTGATCTCATTAGCACACATGACCTTCACCCATCAGCTATGTTTGCACGGCATCCCTGGCAATCCTCCAGCAATGCATTTTCCTGGCTAGTCAACGAAGGCTGTCACAGCTGCTATTTTTGCCATGTCTGCATGCTAAACTCTCTGGGGCCACATGCATCCCACAGGTTGGACATCCCTGTGATGTAGAGCGTGGGCCTGCCTGATTGAATACAGTGTGAATGGATAGATAGGCGTGTCCTCCAATTCCATCGTTTTGGCAAATCTAAGGGAGATCGTACAGAGATTGTACAATCAGATTATGTTGCCACCTTTAGGCTCAGTCCACAGTAGATGCAGCGCAAATTCACAGCGACTTTGCTGCAAATGCGCACCGCATGTAAATTGAAAGTCCATTCATGCGAACTGATTGCGGCATGTATGTTAAGTTAACGACACCCACAATCATTTTGCAAAATGCAGAGCGATTTGCAGAATCAGATCGCATGGGTGTGAACACCCATGCGATCTGATTCTGGTGCGGACCAAAAAAAGGATCCTGCAGGCGTTTGACCTGAATGCAATGCGAATTCAGCCATACAGTTTGTATGGCTGAAATTTGCATTGCACTGATATCGCATGTGATCTGCACATTAATGCGGTGCGAATCACATGCAATGTCTGACATTGCAGCAGTGTGAACCGGCTCTTATATACCTAAAATTAACTAGTTGGGCTTTCAGTGCCATTGATTGCTAATGGCACAGCAAACACACAAGAAAAAAACAGGTGATAAATGCAGCAAAAAGCACAGTAAAAAACATGCAACTCGCACCACGCCAAAATGTCCCATGAGCTACGTGCAGCCATTTTGCCATTTATTGTGTAATCAATGGGCTGCCTTATGCATATCACGGGAAAAACAAGCCAAAAAAATGCACTCCCACGATACTAGGTGTGAATGGGGCCTAAAAGTGACATTTGTGCGTTTACACAAGAACAAAGTGTTTCCAAATTCATGGCAAACTGCACAGAAAATGCATGCAAAAGCACGGTTAAAAAAAAAACACACACACACAACGCATAATGTTCCCCTCAAAAAAAGTCCCGGAGCCCTTTTTGGAGAGAGTGTTGTGCATAGGCCAGCCCATTCAAGTGAATGGGCTGCTTTATGTTTGATGAGTCTATATGCTCAAAAAAGCCCCCACGAAAAACAAACGTGCAGGATCAATATTCATGGGACTGTCCCTGATTAGAAACAAAGTCCCTCTGTCCCCTTTTCCTCCCTCATGTCGGTCTGGTCTTTATAGTTGTATATAAAATGCACTTTTTATCTTTTAAAAAACTGCTTCCTGGTGCTAAACCTTTCATAAAATTTTTAAATGGCTGCATTTGTAAATTTCAAAATCCACTGTAAAGGAATAGTAGTGGCAAAAAAATAAAAAAAAATTGTGGGTTTAACAAATTTTTTTTGGTACAATTCTCCTTTAAGGGGGGTGTTTCCTATGCCTATATACTTTTGTTAATAGGTGTCCCTCGTTTCCATCTCACAAAGTTGTTAGGTATGGTATAGTAATGAGGGAGGTGTGGTCCAGACTGGTAGTACACGCCTTATCACATCCTTTTCATAGATACAAAAACACAGAATGATGGGAGCTGACCTACAGGAAGTGATGCAAGCAGGAATCATTTTTTAAAACTCAGACAGAAACATGAAGTTTCAAACCGCATTATCCGGACTATGGAAGTCTGGGGGAACCCCAGAAAAGGAGGATCGGGACCACTCTGTGCAAAACCCTTGCACAGAGCAGGTAAGTATAACATGTTAGTTATTAAAAAAAAAAAGCTTTACAATCACTTTAATACAATGTTTTGCTACTGACCCAAAAACATTTCTATATCCAGTATTATTCATACAGAGTATATTACATCCAAAACTGCAAAAACATAAATAAAATAAAGTCTCTTAGTATATATGATCCACCACACTGCTCTTCAGTGTTCCACTTGATAAATAAAAATGCACAACCACCATTGGGTGAAATAACAGCTCACCTCACAGCAGATAATCAAAGCTTATGAATATCTCTCCTGCAGCTCTCCTTAGGATGATCTTCTCCTTTCCCTCCCGGGATAGAGTGCTGCTTACAAACTCTAAAAACACCACTTCACACCCAACCCCACTGCCCCCACAATGTTGACTTTCATTTGAACTGTTTTCATCAGTAATGGAGTAATGGCTAGAGTGCTGAGATGATATATTAGGTTCAGATGCAACTCCAAGAGTAGTGAAATATTCCTTTAAATATCGTGCCTGGGGGGTGTCTATAGTATGCCTGTGAAGTGGCATGTGTTCCCTGTGTTTAGTACCTGCACAAAACTGAAAATTGTATACTCACCTTTCTGTAATTTTCTTTTCCTGACGCATCTTCATGGCAGCACACACTGGGTTGTGATTCCGTCCCCACAACCTGACAGGATTGGTTTAACTATAAATTTGAAGGGGAGACACCCCGCTGCATTCTCTGTACATATCATCACAAAAAAACAGGGTCGGCAACTGTGTGCTGCCATGAAGATACGTCAGGAAAGGAAAATTACGGAAAGTTGAGTATACAATTTTCCATTTTCCTGGCGCCTTCATGGCACGGATCTACCGAAGTTCGCCAAGGACAAGTGAGCAGAATCCACTCTGTAGTGGGAAATGAAAGTATGTCCAGAAGACCATGTTGCTGCCCTGCATATTGTCTCTGGTGAGACCCTGCAATATGCTGCCCAGGAGGTAGCCACTGCCCTAGTCGAATGAGCCCTGATGTCTTCAGGAACAGTCAGATGCTGACTGGAATATGCCTTTTTAATGGCTCTCACCAACCAGGATGCGATAGTGCGTGAGGAGGCCGTTTGCCCGTGTCTGGTTCCATGGAGAATGACCATGAGAGAATCAGTCTTTCTAAAAGAGGTGGTAGCTGCTAAGTAGTTACTGATGGTAGTCTTGATGTCCAGTGGATGAGGTTCATCCTGATCATCAGTGGAGGATGGGAGTATGATGTCTTGGTTATAATGGAAAGAAGTTGCTACTTTTGGCATGAAGCGATCTGAAGGTCTAAGAACTACTCTGTCAGGAAAGAATACTAAGTTGGGTTCCAAAATAATTAGTGCTTGGATTTCTGATACTCTCTTAGCTGGTGTTATCGCAATGAGGAAGGAAAGCTTCAAAGTCAAGTCCCATATTGAGATTCAGGTGGAATAAATGGAGGATTGGAGAAAGCATGGAGGACTACTGACAGATCCCATGATGGATAAATAGGGTTTCTGGGAGGTTTAATCTTCAGACAGGCTTTCAGGAATTGTATTATCAGGAGGTGGAATGCCCACTTTGTACCTGTCTTAGCAGACAGAGCAGACACTTGTACCTTGAGGGTACTTGAGCTTAGACCTTTGTTAACTCCTGACTGAAGGAACTCTAGAATTTGAGGAGGTTCTGGAGAAAGGGGATTCCATTCCTTCTGTTGTGCCATGGAGCAGAGTTTTTCCCAAATTCTTGTATAGATGGTATTAGTAGTGAATTTTCTGGCCTGCATCAGGGTTGATATAACTTCCTGAGAACAGCCCTGTGCCCTTAGAGCCGGTTCACACTGCAGGCGATGCGAGGCGACACCGACTTGCCTCGCCGCGACCTGCCGCGACCTCAGCGGCAACTTGCAGATGACTTCTGTATAGAAGTCAATGCAAGTCGCCCCGAGGTCGCCCGAAAGTAGTACAGGAACCTTTTTTCTGAGTCGGAGCGACTCGAGTCGCTCCTCTCAGAACGGTTCCATTGTACAGAACGGGGGCGACTTGTAAGATAGCGGCGAGGCGAGTCGTGTCGCCTCGCATCGCCCGCAGTGTGAACCGGCCCTTAGTCTAGCCCTCTCAACCTCCAGGCCATCAGATTCAACTTCTCTGGTGCTGGGTGTAAGAACTGTCCTTGTGATAGAAGATCCGGGGTTATTGGAGGAGGAATTGGAAGTTGAAGGCTGAGCTGTAGAAGGGTCGTAAACCACGGTCTTCTCAGCCAAAGTGTAATTACTGCGATTACTGTCACTGAGGACCTCCAGAGCCTGGACAGAAATCTCGCAATTAACAGAGTAGGGGGGAATATGTACCCCAACCTGAAATCCCACGGGTGGATCAGACAATCCGCTCCCTCGGCTGATGGAAATGAACCCCTCGACAGGAACCTGCGACACTTGGTGTTCATCGGTGTGGCTACTAAGTCTATTTCCGGCATTCCCCAGGCTTCTGTCAGGAGAGAGAAGGCCCGAAGACTCAATGACCACTCGTTGTTTGATAGTGTCTCCTGACTCAGGTAGTCGGCTAACATGTTCTGTGCCACTGGGACATATGCTGCCCTCAAATCTGCTAGGTGTATTTGTGCCCATTCCAGAATGGGATGGACCTCTTCCATCAGCGTGACACTCCTGGTACCTCCTTGTTTCTGAATATAGGGCACTGCCACTCTGTTGTCCATTCTGATAAGCACATTCTTTAGGAGTGGTTCAGGAGTGGTGTGAATGCCCTTAAGGCGTGGAAGGCCGCCCTGAGTTCCAGTATGTTCAAGGCCACACCTTGTGCCTGGAAATGCCATTGGCCCTGGGCTGCCTGATCTTGAAAGTGGGTTCTCCAGCCACTCTGGCAGGCATCCGAAGTGACTACTTTGGGGTCCAGAGGGATTATTGGTCTGTATTTCCTGAGATTGCTCGGGCGCGTCCACCACCATATTGATTGTTTCACTGATCTGGAGATGAGAATGGTCTGATGCATCGATACTCCATCCCACTGCCTGAGAAATTAGTTCTTCAGCACTCTCATGTGCCATTGTGACCATTGCACCATGGGTATGGTTGAGGACATAGACCCCAGTATACTCAGACAGGCTCTGGCTGGTAGACGATTTGTGGATAAAAGCTTCCGCATTTTCTGTATTAAAGGTTGAATCTTTTCTTGCGGGAGTTGTGCCCTGTTTGATTTGGTGTTTAAATCTGCTCCCAGAAATACCATGTTTTGAGTGGGTTGCAGGCTGCTTTTCTTGATATAATATTTCACAGCAGGGCCCGTTCCAGCGCCCACCGAGAGTAACTGTGAGAACTTGGAACTTGGAACTTGTGGCCCTTGATCTGGTAGGGCTGCCAAGAAAATGCAGCATTAGCGGTCTGACACTTCCTGTTGTCTTCTTCCGTTTGCAAGTAGGAGACATTTGTAAGTTGGATGTTTGAAAGTAGGGGCCTGCCCTATATGCTCTGTAGAAATTTGCGCCTAAGGTGTTGGTGTTGCCACAACACTGTAAGCCCTCAAAGTGACTCTTGGTGGGCGCTGGAGCACCCCTGCTGTGAACTATTATATCAAGAATTGTAATGACATGCCATTGTTGAACAGTGGTAGAAAAATTGGGCCTTTGGTGGTTGTGGTGATGGTGGTGCTGTTGCCACAACACTGTAAGTTCTCACAGTTACTCTCGGTGGGCGCTGGAACGGGCCCTGCTGTGAAATATTATATCAAGAATTGTAATAACATGCACCTGTTAAACAGGGGCTGAAAAATTGGGCCTTAGGCACTGGTGCCACAACATGGCAACCCCTCACAGATACTCTAGTTGGAGTGCAGGAATGAGCCCTGCTGCAAAATATTGCATCAAAAATTGTAATTACACGCCCCTGTTAAGCAGGGGCTGAAAAATTGGGCCTTAGCCCCTGGTGGAGGAACCCAGAACCAAAAATTTTATTCCAAGCTATCAGGATCATTGAGGAGGAAGAGGATAGTCAGTCAACATAACAGGATAGTCACTTAGCATCAGAATAGGCAGTCTTGAAGGGATGTGACATTTAAAAAAAAAATATTCGGTTACATTAGCTTCAGGTGCTTGGTAGCTGGTTGTGATCCAAGACTGATTCATCTTTATGAAGGTCAGTTGATCAACCGAGTCGGGGGACAGGCGCACCCTGTGATCGGTTACAAAGCCTCCAGCAGCACTGAATGTGCATTCCAAAAGAATGCTGGATGCAGGACAGGCCAGTATCTCAATTGCATACTGTGCAAGCTCTGGCCAGTGATCCATCCTCAAGACCCAGTAAGCCGGAGGATTTTCGGTGGGAAAAGTGTCCAAGTCTGACCTTGTACCTAGGTATTCCTGCACCATGTAAATCAGACGCTAGCAATGGTTGCTGGAACCGATCATACCTTGGGGCTGCAGACTAAAAAATTGTCTGAACGCATCAGTCAGACAGCCACCTTCTCCACCGTTCCTTCTGTGACTGACCGAAGCCTCAGCAACACGTTGTCCAGGACCAGGAGTTTGTAAGCTCCCAGTCTCTGGGAACGCGTTGCACAGACCCTTCTGGTCCCTCTCCTTGATCCGAAGAATACGAGGATCCTTCCGCAGGCTTTGCAGGATCAGGGAGGCCATGCAGCTTAGGTTAGCTGAGGCATTCGGTCCGGAGTCCTCTGGGTCACTAAGGACAACATGATGCGCAGCCACCTCCTCCCAGCCACGTACAAGTCCACGGGTTTCTTGGGACTGTAAATCGTCCCTAAAAGACTGCTGCTGCTGATGCTGTGTGCCAGGCTCCACCTCCATGCTGACACAATCTTTCTCCTCCTCCTCTTCCTGCTCCTCCTCTTCCTGTGTGATGGGTGGGACAGCAGGAACACTGTCTGGATAAAGGTGGTCTTGAGAGGCAAGGAAGTCCTCCTCTTCCTGCCTCTGTTCTGCCTTAAGTGCCTTGTCCATTATTCCACGGAGCGTATGCTCCAACAGTGTCACTGATGCATGCACTGTCACTGTTCACCATCCTCGTGGCCTCCTCAAATGGTGACAGGACAGTGCATGCATCCCTGATCATGCCCCACTGGCGTGATGAAAAAAAATGAGCTCCCCTGTCCCTGTCCTGGTGCCGTAGTCACAGGTACTCATTGATGGCTCCCTGCTGCATGTGCAGTCGCTGCAGCATGGCCAACGTTGAGTTCCACCTGGTGGGAATGTCACATATAAGGCAGTTCTTGGGCAGGTTCGACTCCTTTTGGAGCTCAGCCAGCCGAACACTGGCATTATATGATTGGTGGAAATGCACACAGACTTTCCTGGCTTGCCTCAGGACATCCTGTAAGCCCGGGTACCTGCCCAAGAACCACTGCACCACCAGGTTAAGTACGTGAGCCACACAGGGCACATGGGTCAGTTGTCCCTGTCAGAGGGTGGAGAGGAGGTTGGTGCCACTGTCGCAAACCACCATTCCTGGCTTAAGCTGGCATGGCGTCAACCACCTCTCAGCCTGCCTCTGCAGAGCTGACAAAATATCTGCCCCAGTGTGGCTCCTGTCCCCCAAACACACCAGCATGCATGGCATGACATCTTTTTGCCTGCCTACTTGCGTAGCCCCTTGAATGCCTACGGAGCACCGCCGGTTCTGAGGACAAAGCACAGGAAGAGGCCATGGAGGAAGAAGAAGAGGAGGGGGTGGAGGAGAGAGGTGTGTCACAACCAGTAGTAGGATTTTGGAGGTGTGGTGGCGAAACAACCTCCAACACTACTGCACGTTGTCCTGCATCCTTCCCAGCTGCCAGAAGACTGACCCAATGGGCCAGGAAAGATAGGTAAGGTCCCTGTCCATGCCTGCTGGACCATGAGTCAGCAGTAATATGCACCTTACCGCTGACCGCCCTGTCCAGCGAGGCATGGATATTGCCTTCCACGTGCTGGCAGAGAGCCGAAATCACCTTCCATGAGAAAAAGTGGCATTTGGGAACCTGCCACTGAGGAACCGCACATTGCACAAACTCACGGAAGGGGCCGAGTCTACCAACTGAAAAGGCAGCAGTTGAAGTGCTAGCAATTTAGCCAAGCGCTGCGCATTTGGATGGCTGGGAGTGAACTTCTTTCGACGGTCCAGCAGCTGCTGCAGGGAAATTTGCCTGGTATAATCGGACATCGGTGTACTGCTAGCAGAGTGCCCGCAAGTACTTGGCTGTGACTCACCTAATTCTACACCTTCATTCCTCTCAGTGCAAGTTTCAGAGAGGACTGAAGGTATAGTGGGGTTGGAAATCCCAGCTGATGAGGAGCAAGGAGAAGTCCGCTTTGTTCTTTGGTGTGGGTCTTTAAGGTACGCTTGCCAATGAGTTGCATGGCAGGTCAACATATGTCTGGTCAAGCATAAGCGGCTGCTGATGTTTTGGCCACGCGAGATACGCTTGAGACATATGTTGCAAATAGCAGCGGTGCGATCTGATGCACTCTTCTCAACAAATGCCCACACCAAAGAAATTTTGGAATAAGACGCAGAGGCAGTTCCCTGCACAGGCGGAGCTCTGCAGTGTGATTCAGTCAGTGTGCTGTCCTTAAGCTGGCCCTCGGAGGGCATCTTGCCTCATTGGAGATGTGCCTCCTCCTCCTCCTCTCTCCTATCAAGCACCCACATGGAGTCAGTGACCTCATCATCCCCTCCTGGCAAACCTGGCAGTATGCTGCAGCTGGTGGAACATGACTGCCAGATTGCTGTCCTTCTTGAGCATCCCCTCTCTCTGCGCTCACGATACTGCCTTCCTCTAGCTGGGTATCATCATCAGAGCCTTCAAAACGCTGGGCATCCTCCTGGAGAATGTACCCAACACTGTGCTCAAACAGTTCGGGGGACTCCTCAGGAGGACATGGTGGGTCTAGGGAAGGAGTGACTTATGACATTGAGACGGGGGAAGAGGACGCGTTGGCAGCTGCTTTGCCAGTACCCTGAGCCTGGGTGAGGATGGCTTGGTCATTCACTCTACCAAGTCTTCAGCATGATGTGGCTCAACACGTCCAGCTGCCGAAAATAAGGACAAGTGTGTCCCATGGCCATGTGGTGATGATGATGCACCGCTTCCACAACCAGCACTGTTGTCTCTAGACACAGAGCCTGCTTACCCTCTATTATTGGCTCGTGACTGTCTGCCTCTCCTTGTTGGCCTTCCAGACATACTAATGGCCTGCAGGGAGATGGGAAAACCAGCAATTGGGGTAGCTTTAGGTGCACACTGAGCAGATGACACCGACTGTAATTACTGCAGCTGACTGTCTGTGGTATAGGATCTGAATAACACCAGCAATAAGGGGTAGCTTCAGGTGTATACTGTTCAGGAGGCACACTACACCCACTGTAACTGCTACAGATGTCTGTGTTAGAGAAACAGAACAACACCAGCAATAAGGGGTAGCTTCAGGTGTATACTGTGCAGGAGGCACAATACACCCACTGTAACTGCGCTAGGTTAACAAGCAAAGATGACACTGTCCCTGCCTATCCTGCTCTCTCCCTGCATGCCAACACACTACATAAGGCCGCCGCGCTGGCAGCCTTATATAGTATGGGGCATGTACTAAACCCCCTGAGCTATAATTGGCCACATGCATCCTACCTGTGGCCAATTGTGGCTCTCCTCGCAGTGCAGTGCAGTGCAGTGCATTGTGGGCCGTGAGCGCCACACGAATATGGTGTGAATGGCCCACAAAGTTCTGGATTCGCCGAACAGGCGAACAGCCGGTGTTCGAGTTGAACAAGCGTTCAAGCTCATCGCTATCCATGAGGATAGAAGAAAATGCAATGGGTTGATTTTAAGGGGTCCTAGCATAGAATAAAAAATATGTGGAACTCAGACATATTAATTTTATATTTTATAGATATAGGCAAGATAAGAAGGTAGGTACATGAAATGGACCCTGTACTCTTGAGTAGTATGTCCGTCGTATAAAGCCGCGTATACACGGGTGGACTGTAAGGCCTACTTAGTCCGTCGAAACACATTTCAGCGGACAGTCCACTCGTGTGTGGGCTTCAGCGGACTTTTTCAGCGTGCAGTCTGGCGTACTAAGTATTTCGGATTTTTCAAAATTCTGTCCGTCATACTTTGGTTTCAGCGGGCAATCCGCTCGTCAGTAGGCTAGTCGGACGGACTAAGAATGACGCATGCCCAGAAAGGATTTACAGGGCGGAAGCGCTCGGTCTTCTAAAACTAGTGTTCGTATTGAAGCTAGCATATTCGTCATGCTGCTAATTTTGTGTTTTTTTAATATAGCCCATTCTTTTCTTCTTCATAATGCAAGAAAAGTGAAGTAGCTTTGCTGCTTATATTCACACAGAGTTATCACAAATGTTTTTATTCATCCTCATCCTATGATTAATATTCCAATTTGAGAAAAAAATAAAAAAATAAATAAATATATATATATATATATATATATATATATATATATATATATATATATATATATATATATATATATATATATATATATACATAACATTTTATAATTTATCTATTACTATATATTTTTGGAACTACTATTGTTAGTTTAAAATTATTTATTTATTTATTTATTTTTTTTGTGGGGGGGGGGGGGGGTTTAAACAAGATGGACTTGCGTTTTTTTTGGCCAAGCAGACTATGTAAGTAGAGATAGATAGATAGATAGATAGATAGATAGATAGATACCCAAACCAGCATTTTAGCTTACACATGATTGAATGTTCAAAATCAGCAGAGCTTCCCCTCATTTCAAATGTTAGCCTCAAATTTACACTTCCAAGTGCACTTGCAGTGCTTTAAAAATTGCACTTGAAGTTAGCATATTTATATTAACATGAACGTGTGTTTTGTAAATAACCCCCATAGTCTTTTGACATGTACCTGCCTACTCACAAATAAACTCTGTTTTTTTTAAGCCAAAAAATAAATAAAAAATTACAATATTTTTGGAAATAATAAATATTTATTTTTAGTCTGTACAAAACAAAATCAAGAGGGAGGCAACACTGGAGACAATTTTGAAGTTTGTGAAGCCTTTTGTCCCCCAGGCACACATCAAGTCAGTGGCCACCAAAATTCAGATCCTGTGTAACATGAAAATAGGGAGCACAACATGGTCCTAGAATCCCACAGACCAGGAACAGCAGCAGATGACATCTATGTCCCCAGACTGTGGTACTACAACAGCCTGCGTCTTCTGTCAGAGCAGACTGAAGCCAGGCAGTCACTTCTGACTCTTCCGTCTAGCCTTCCCTCCACGCTTCGCTGGAGGCTGTGCCTCTGGTGGTGGACTTGTGGTAGGAGGAGGAGGAGGAGGAGGAGGAGGAGGAGGAGCAGTAGGGTCTGTGTTGTACAGTCTGGTGGTTGGTGTTAGCTCACCCTTCAGACCCCGTTGAATGAATGAAATGAATGAATGAATGAATGAATGAATGAAATACTTATATAGCGCACAATGCGAACTGAATCGCCTCTAGGCGCTGTGGCGAGCTTTGATCATCTGCTAAAAGAGGAAGGTCTTGAGTTTTTTCCTAAAAGCCAGGTGATTTTCTTCCAGGCGGATGTTTATTGGTAGAGCATTCCATAGCCGAGGCCCTTGGACAGCGAATCTCCGATCCCCCTTGGATTTATACCGGGCTTTGGGCACGAGGAGGAGGTTTTTGTTGGCTGATCGAAGACTGCGGTTTGGTGTGTAATGATTTATTTTCTCCATTAGGTATTGCGGAGCTTCTCTATGCACGCATTTGTGGGTGAGGCAAAGGGTCTTGAACGTGATCCGATTTTTTACGGTTAGCCAATGTAAGCTCCTCAGTGAAGGAGAAATGGATTCCCAGGGTTTTTTTCCTGTTATCAGCCTTGCCGCCGTGTTTTGGATCAGTTGTAATCGCGCAAGTTGATATTGTGGTAATCCTATGTAAAGCGAGTTTGCGTAGTCCAGTCGTGAATTAATGATTGTTCCAACTACCACTGCTTTGTCATTCTTTGGGATAAAAGGGATGAGTCTGCGAAGCATGCGCAGCAGATGGTGAGATCGACTGACTACTGCTCCTATTTGCGCATCCATTGACATTTGTGCGTCTAAAATAACCCCGAGACTCTTCGCTTTGGTCTTTGGGGAGATAGTCTGCCCAAAGACGGTTGGTGGAGACCAGGAGGTTTTGGTTGCGGGCTTATGATTTGGGTGTAAGATAAGAAGCTCTGTCTTTGATTGGTTCAGCTGGAGGGAGTTGGTGGTCATCCAGTCCTCTATTGATTTGAGGCAGTTTTCAAGTTGTTGTTGGTGATCTTTTTTTCCATTGATCCGGAAATAAAGTTGCGTGTCGTCAGCGTAAGAGTGGAAGCAGAGATCTGAGCATCTGATGATTTGAAGGAGTGGGCGAATGTAAATGTTGAAGAGAACGGGTGACAACGGAGAGCCTTGAGGGACTCCGCAGGTGACTGCCCGAGTTTCGGAGAGGAATTTTCCTAGTTTCACTGTCTGTGACCGATTTCCTAGGAAGGACGCGAACCAATGGAGATCTATGTCTTGGACTCCGGCTACTTCTGTGAGGCGGACGAGTAGAGTATTGTGATCTACTGTATCAAACGCTGCACTTAGGTCTAGCAGTACGAGGAGACACGGCTCTCCGTCATCTGCCGCTTCGAGGGCGTCATCCCAAATCTTGAGGAGAGCTGTTTCTGTTCCATGACCCGGGCGGAAGCCTGATTGCAGCGGGTCCAGGAGTTTGTGAGTATCCAGGTGAAGTTGTAGCTGATGTACTACAGCTTTCTCCATGATCTTAGAAATGGTGTTGAGGCTTGTAATTGGCCTACGGTTGTTTGGATCCTGAGGGTCCAGGTTTGGTTTCTTGAGTAGAGGTTTGACGATGCCTTGTTTGAGGATGCTGGGAACAATCCCTTCGTGGAATGATCGGTTTATGAGGTGGGTTATGGTTGGAGCCACGATGTCGGAGCATTCTTTCAGTAGTTTTGTGGGGATGATGTCAATAGGTGAGGTACTGTCACGCAGTTTATTAATGATGTTTTTTGCGGTGTCTACGGTAATTGGGGATAGTGAAAATTTTGGCGGTTGCGGTATGTTGGTGCGGACATCCTCTTTATGTATTTGCTGGCTGAGGTTGGATGTTTTCTTCTGACAAATTGTTTCCCTGATGGTTTTGACTTTATCGATGAAAAAATCCGACAGTTTGTCACAGTAATCCTGGGATTCGCTTTCTGGGGGTTCTAGGCACACCGGATTCATTGATTGATTAACCAGTTTAAACAGTTCCCGTGGTTGGTTTGCGGCCGTTGAGATTGTATATGAGAAGTGGTCCTTTTTGGCTTTGAAGATTGCTTTCCGATAATTCTCTGTCAGACCTTTGTAGTTAAATAGGTTTTCCTCGGTGGGATTTCTTCTCCATGTTCTTTCCGCTCTTCTGCGTTCTTGCTTTAGTACGGAGAGGGAGCTATTAAACCATCCAGCATTTTTCTTCCTGATGAGAGCCCTGCGTTTTGGTGCTACCGAGTCTGCTGATTGCAGTAATGCCTTGTTCAGGGAGTTGAGTGTTTCCTCTGTAGAGTGGTTTAAGGTTATTGTAGATATTTTTTTGGACAGAGTGGTTTTGAAGGCTTCGGAGTACAGTTTTTTATGCGATCTGGTCCAGTGCGTTGTTACAGGTTTCCGTTTTGCGTTGGTGATGTTGGTAGTGATTTTGAATTTGATGGCGTGGTGATCCGTCCATGGCAGAGTTATGTTGTCGCATATGTTGACGTCGATGTTCTGTTTGAAAATGAGGTCCAGGGTGTGTCCTGACCCATGCGTGGGAGTCTTTATCAGTTGCTGTAGACCCAGTTCTTCTAGTTGATTGATGCAGGCAGTCGCGATGGGGTCTTTAGGCTCGTTTGCCCAAAGGTTGAAATCTCCGAGAGCCAGGAAATTTTTGAATTTTAGGGTGTGCATTGCAAAGGATTCCGTGAGGGGTGAAAGAAGATTGGACTTTGGTCCCGGTGGTCTGTAGCACAGTAGAATATGAGTGGTGTCATGGGGTGTTGGTTGAAAATGTAGCGTCAGGGTTTCCATAAAAGACACTGGGTTCTGAGATGATGGTTTAGTGAGATCTAGGTGACCTTTAAAGATCACTGCTAGGCCTCCTCCTTTTTTCCCTATCCGGTGTTCGGTTAGGATCCTGTAGTTTTCCGGCACCAATTCGGTGAGGATGGTGTTGCAGTCAGAGGTTAACCAGCTTTCGGTGATGAAGAGACAATCTACATTGTTCTCGATGATGAAGTCGTGTACTTCCAGTCTATGTTTGACTGCAGACCTGGCGTTAATCAAGGCGCAATCTAATTGTAGTGGTCGAGTAGATGTCTTCCTGTGGTTGGGAGCTGCTTGTCGTCCGGTTTTTAATAGTTGTTCTCTTTGAAGTATTTTTTGTATGGAAGATGGCAATGTGGTGTTGATGTTCCTTAGTCTGTGCAGAACTTCAGCTGAGTATTTGAAGTAGCACATGGTTTGTGGATGCTGTTGATGGTACTATGGGCCTAAGATGATGATCCTGATCAGGGTATTGATCCTGAGGTGGGGCTAGGTATCAGACTTGCCGCCGTGCTTGAGGCTATTAGCGCGCAAGTTGATCAGGGGATGCCTATATGGATGCGGAAGGAGTTGTTGTATTCGGTTGCTGGCTGTTCCAGCTGCCTTTACTTAAGGTGGAGGTCTCCGCTTAGAAAAGAAGTCTGGCTGTGATCTGGAATAGTCGTCCTAGGATAACGTAAAAAATGGAAAGGAGGCCGGAGGTAGGGGTAGGCTAACCTATGGTTGTTCCAGAGGAAGGCGAAAAACCCCCTGACAGTAGCAGCCAAATGCACCAGTGGGGCAAAAATTCCTTCCTGATCCCCGTAGGCGGTCGGACAGAGTCCCTGGAACAATCACTGGGGGGGAGGGGGGGGGGGGGGAGTGGAGGTGCGAGCTTACCTGGCTGCGGTTGTCCCCTTAAAACACTCTGATCCGGTGAATCTGGCTTGCTGTCAGCCTGACATTTCTGGAAAGCTGTCTGGTTGCCCCTTACAGTGGGATCTTTAAAATGGAGGGGAGGATGGATGTAGGATAGAGGTTAGAGACTCCTGTCTTAACTCCTGTTTTCAACTCCTGGTTATTAACTCTCCACTTTAGTTCAAAAAAATCCACTTACCGTATGTTCAGAAAATCCACATGCAAGCCACAATCAGGGAGCAAGCTCAAGGGGGAGTTTGTATAACTACCTTTATACACCTGTGAACAATTAACCCCTCCCCTAATTTGGGAGGAAGAAAGAGGGGAAAAAAAAATGCTGTTTAAAAAGTGTCAGCAAAAAAGGTCTTTTAAAAACTGCTAGCAAATGTATCAAATAAAGGAGGGGAGAAAATAAAACACCCCCAAAAACAACACTTGCAAGCAGAAGCAGTCAAGCAGAAGCAGTCAAAGCACAACTCCTGGTTATTAACTCTCCACTTTAGTTCAAAAAAATCCACTTATGTTCAGAAAATCCACATGCAAGCCACAATCAGGGAGCAAGTCAACTATTCAAGACCCCGTTGAATAGTGTCAAAAAAAATCGCTTTGCACAAGTTGCGCTGTCCCTTCTCCATTTCAAGCAACTTGCTTGCCAAATATGTAGCGTAGGCCTCCTCAGGATTGGGGGGTTTACTCAACACTTGGGTGGCTTGGCATATAAGTGCCAATGATTCCTCCTCTGTCTGCGTCATCCTCCTGGGCCTTTTGCTGGCTAGGCGGAGGGGAGGGACCTGACTTTCGGTCCGACTCCTGCTGGGCCCAGCTAGCTCCTGCGTGTGGCTGGTCCCGGCCTCCTCCTCCATACCACTGGTCCCGGCCTCCTCCTGGGTGAGCTCATCCTGTGTAAAAAATAAATAAATAAATAAATAAAATATGTCTATATTTTGAAATCATCAATCACTGTCAATTTTACAGTTCTCACATGCAAATACATTTGTCTTGAAATACAAAAGGCTATCATTTTGACACCATCATTTTTCCATCAGTTCACCAAGATTTGAGCCACATTTGTGAAAACTACTGTATCCTTATATCTAATTTAATTTGTGATGAAATCCTAGATTTGGAAGCAAATCAAACATTGAACTTTACATCATTAATATTTGAGCAATCCTAACTTTAGAAACTAAAATATACCTGGCTCCAGCTGGGCGCATCAACTTCGTCCAGCAAGGAAGGGTCTGGATCTTCCTGGGGTGGCTCACCTGAGGTGGAGGGAAGGGTGGAGGGAAGGGTAGACGGAAGAGTGGAAAGTGACTGCCTGGCTTCTGACGTGTCATCCAGAAAACGCAGCCTGTCGTAATACCACAGCTTAGGTACATATATCTGATCTGCTGCTGCTCCTGATGTTTGGGACTCTAGGATCTTGTTGCGCTCCCACCTATACATGTTACGCAGGTTCTGAATTTTGGAGCTCACTAAGTTTAAGGTCTGCCTGGGGGAGTCGGGTTTTCACAAACGTCAAAATTGTCCCCAGTGTCTTCCTCCGGCCAGGACGGCTTGGATATAGTGGGTGCTTGGAATCCCACAGGCTCCTGTGCATCTCAAACATATCTATAAATGTTGAGAGCAATGCCTCCTCCTTAAAGGGGTCCGGAGTGTACTTTTGCATTTTGATTTCTGAAAAAAAAACAAAAAAACAAAAAAAAAACATAAATACTAATGTCAGACCAAATGCACACTATTTATATTGTGACAATGTAGGCGAGACACACACTACACCCACACTACCCCCAAACACACACTACCCCCCCCACACACACACTACCCTCCCACACACCCACCCCCACCCCCACACACACTACCACACACATTACCCCCACACACACACACTACCCCCCCCCCACACACCCACCCCCACCCACACTACCCCCCCATACACCCCCCCCACCCCCACACTACCACACAAAACACCAACCCCACTCAACCACCAACCCACATAAAAATCAACTAACCATCCACAAGGTGAAATCCCACTATATACATT
This sequence comes from Lithobates pipiens, assembly GCF_037356315.1. Lineage (NCBI taxonomy): Eukaryota > Metazoa > Chordata > Amphibia > Anura > Ranidae > Lithobates > Lithobates pipiens. The sequence goes on from NW_027507787.1 coordinate 94,930,311, forward strand.
CCTAACGCAGGCCTAAAACCCTAGAAATAAAAAGATAACCATCTTACCGTCACGTGTATCACTCGCTGCTTCCGTTCGGACAAACGTACGGCCTCGCGGTAACGCTTTATATACAGCGCATGCGTTAAAGCTCCGCCTGCGTCGCCCACGTTGCCCGCCCCTGATGTTCCGTGTGACCGTATTTCCCCGCCCCTTTTACCCTCGTTCCGCTGTGGGAGATTGAATAGATGAAAATGGCGGACGGATTTTCAGTGAGCAGCGCGGAGGAAAGCCCTGAACCCCATGCTTCCGGAGCAAGGAAGAGGTATAAGGCCACAAACATGGCCTTTGAAGAGATGGTGGAGATAGTGGATATACTGAGAAGGGAGGATTACGATGGGGAAAATGGCCCGTATCCCAAACCCAATATCAGAAAAAATGGCATCATGAATATAGTTGTGAGCACTTTGGAAAGCAAATTTGGGGTCCGAAGAGCCAAAGATCAGCTCCGGAAACGATGGTCCGACATCAAATCCAGGGAGCCGGACCAATACAGGAGAATCAAAAAGGCCCTGAAAAAAAGTGAGTACTCTGCGCTTATCGTGACGGTCGGACATAATCGTTCGTATAGGTGTATACGATATATTTGTAAATCTGGCGAATTTGATCGTTCGTGTGGTTAATAGTTCATGTAATGAGCGAATATGCTCGTTCGTATATGTGGACGTAAATAGCATGAATTTGTATATGGTGTAAATTTATCTGGTGTTGGATTAGATTTTAATTAGTTATTAATTTTTTTTTGTATTGTTCATGATTAGGGATGAGCTTCGTGTTCGAGTCGAACGTACGTTCGACTCGAACATTGGCTGTTCGTCCGTTCGGCGAAATCCGAACATTTTAGTCCGTTCGTGTCAAATTCGTGTGCGATGGCGCAGTGCATTGCTGGCTCATGATTGGCCAAGCATGCACTGTGACCCCGCATGCTTGGCCAATCGCAGCGCCAGCAGCGAGGAGAGCCATGATTGGCCACAGGCAGGATGCCTGTGGCCAATCATAGCTCAGGCTGTGTAGTGCACGCCCCACACTATATAAGGCCGCCATCGCGGCGGCCTCGTGTAGTGTGTTGGCGTCTGAAGCAGTGGGTGTTCTGTGTACCTTCAACACAGTACACACCGATCGTTTTCGGCTGATTTTTCTATCTTGCTGATGTGTAGTGGTTATTGTCTGTGCCCTGACCCCAGTATACACCGCTATATTCACCTCACCTATATAGCTAGTGATCTATCTTTTATAATAGAGCTTGCAGTCAGTAGTGTTAGGAGATAGTGCGTGCTGAGTTAGAGTAGGATTTTGCAATATCAATCAATTGGATCGCTCTGCAAATGCTGTCTCATGTACCCCTTAAATGGACAAAGCCTACTTGATCTTTATGCGCAGCCACTGCGCCCATCAAGCGCAGCCACTGTGCCTATCAAGTGCAGCCACTGTGCCCATCAAACGCAAGTACTGTGCTCATTAAACGCAGCTACTGGTGCCACTAGCGGCTGGTGCTCAAAATTTTTGGGGAGGCGCAAACAAACTGAAAAAAGAAAATCAATTGCGGCCATTGTGCCATCAAACTAAGCCACTGTGTCCATCAAGCCCAACCACTGTGTCTATCAAACGCAGCCACTGTGCCCATCAAGCGTAGCCCCTGTGCCCAGCAAGTTCAGCCACTGTGCCCATCAAATGCAACCACTGTGCCCATCAACCACAGCCACTGTGCCCATCAATTGCCACCACCGTGCCCATAAAATGCAACCACTGTGTCTATCAAGCGCAGCCACTGTGCTCATCAAGCGCAGCCACTGTGCCCATCAAATGCAACCACTGTGCCCATCAAACGCCGCCACTGTGCCCATCAAATGCAGCCAATGTGCCATCAAACGCAAGCCACTGTGCCCATCAAATGCTGCCATTATGCCCATGAAACGCAGCCACTGTGCCCATCAAAGGCAGCTACTGTGCCCATCAAGAGCAGCCATTGTGCCAACTACCATACCTATCAATTGCTGCCAGTATGCCCATCAATTTCTGCCAGTGTACCCATCAATTGCCGCTCCTGTGCCCCATCAAATGCTGCCAGTGTACCCATCATTTGCCACTGCAACTGTGCCCCATCAAATGCTGGCAGTGTGTATCACCCCGGCACTTGCCTGTCTCGCAGCGGGTCAGTGGCGGTGTCCTGCGTGCTCCTTGATGTCTTCTTCCGTCCTCTCTATCAGGCGTCCAATCACAGCGTCTGATGTTTCAGCCAATCAGGTGACAGATAACAGACCCGAGCACCTGATTGGCTGAGAGGTGGTTCAGTGTTAGCAAAGTGAATTCCTTCGCTTTGCTAACAAACAATTGAGTGAGCAGCAAACGCACAGCATTGCACCCGCTGTTCACCTTTTTGGGTGCCTATTAGAGTCTACGGCTCTAATCAGGTGCTTCCAAAAAAAAAAAAACATCACTATAATTCAGGTGCCCAGCGCCAGAAAAGGGGCCAGACACCTGAATAGGGGGTGTCAGCGGGGACTATAAATAGATTCATGCAAGGCATGAATCTATCTATGGTGATAGAGTGGTGACAGAAGAGAGGGGGCAGCGCTCCTGCGCCCTTTACGGACGCACTGCCACTGTATGTTATACTTTTCATTTAAAGCCCCTCTCAGAGATAAAATCCACACCCCTGCCTGTTGTAGCCACTTCCTATTGGATGGGCTATGGTAAAAAAAAGGTGGACGTCAGCAGAGAGGATTGGAGGAGACTGGTGGTCCCCTGGGTCGGTGGTACTCCTAACAGTGGGGAGGTGGGATCTAGTTTGGGGATTTACGTGGGTATATCTGGCTTCACACAGTAAGGGGGAAAAGGCCTAATAGAAAAAGATAGTGGGTATTTAAGTCAAATAATGAAGAGGTAGAGAAAACATTTTGGGAGCCCAATGGATCCAGCAAATTATGCATTCTAATTATTTTCCTATTGCATTCTTCTTTCTTTTCTCCAGTACCACTACATTAAACTCCCACTTAAATTAATATTTTATTGCTTCATAGGCAGAACAAATGTCATTTGTAATTATATGGCAGAGGTTGCAGTGTGGTGGCACCAGCAGCAGTGCCTAAGGCCAAATTTTTCTGCCCCTGTTTAACAGGGACATGTATTTACAATTCTTGATATAATATTTCACAGGAGGGCCCCTTCCTGTGCCCACCCAGAGTAACGGTGAGGACCACAACCAAAGGTCAATTTTTCTACCACTGTTCAACAATGGCATGTAATTACAATTCTTGATATAATCGTTCACAGCAGGGCGCTCCAGCGCCCACCAAGAGTCACTTTGAGGGCTTACAATGTTGTGGCAAAACCAACACCTTGTTCTGCCATTTCTGCAGAGCATATAGGGCAGGCCCCTACTTTCAAACATCCAACTTACAAACATCTCCTACTTGCAAACGGAAGGAGACAACAGCAAGTGAGATGAAAAAAGATGGACGACAAAACAAATTATACAGGGGTGATAACCCTTCCCTATGTTTTCCAAAAAGCTTAAAAATAGTTTTTTTGACTGGAGCTACACTTTAAAAATGTACCAGTTGAAAATTACAAACAGATTCAACTTAACACAACAAACCTACACAGTCCCTGTCTTGTTTGCACCGCCTGTATACTGCTGTTCTGAGTATATAGGGCCTGGGGGCCACACGCATTTCCTTTTTTTAATATGGGTACAGGGTTCCCCTTAATATGCGTACAAGACCCAAATAGGCTGGTAATGGGCAGGGAGGGCTACCCATGCCATTTTTCTCAATGATTTTCAACCATATTGCAGGAACCAGATATAACATTAAAACCGCAAGCAGTTTTAAATGGTGTTATTTCCGTTTAATGTCATTTTGTGCAGGGACTGTTCTAAACACGGGAAAGACGTGGCACTTCACAGGCATACTACAGACACCCCCCAGGCACGATATTTAAAAGAATATTTCACTATTTTTTTTTCACTTTAATCGTCATTAAAATCAGTGCTCCCGCCAAAACTGCCGTTTTTAAAACTTTTTTTTGCATTGACCCATGTCCCCTGAGGCAGGAGTCAGGTCCCCAAACCCTTTTTAGGACAGTATCTTGCATATTAGCCGTTAAAATTAGCACTTTTCATTTCGAACGTTCGAGTCCCATAGACTTCAATTGGGTTCTAACGTTCGTTCGAACTTGGGGTCCGTTCGAAAGTTCTGGTGCGAACCGAACCGGGGAGTGTTCGGCTCATCCCTATTCATGATAAACTGAATTGTCACACTCAGTTTAGGATATCTTTGTGTACATGTCTTTATAGCTGCAGCTGTTTCATAAATTTATTCAGTGTAATGTAGTCTAAATAAAAAAAAAAGATAGATAGGTAGATAAAATGCTGGTTCAACATCTGGACTGGGAATCATTTAGTGTAGTTTGGGACATCATAGAACATTTTTTGACATAATCACACACAGGTACTCCAGGGGATGATTCGAGTGTGTCCGTCTATGAAACTTGGACAAAAGATATAAAGTATCGCAGTTTGGTTAAAGGCTAGGTTCACATTGCTGCAATGTACGAGATTGAATGTGATTTGCACCGCACTGCAGTGCAAATCACATGTGATCTCTGTGTGATGCGATTTCAGCCATACATATAGTATGGCTGAATTCGCATCGCATCCGGCCCAAACTTGTACATGGCCCTTTTTTTAGTCCACAGCAGAATCGGATCACATGGGTGTTCACACCATGTGGTCCGATTCCTGTCCGAGTTTAAAGATTGCACTGTGATATGAGAAATAATTTGGAGGTGTCAATAAAACTTTACACTGACACTCCCAGCAGGTCACATAGGGCAGTGTGAACTGCCTCCGGGAGGCATGCGATGCGTGAAACCACAGTAGATTTGCAGCGTTCGCACATCGCAGCAGTCTGAACACAGCCTAACTAAAAAAAAATCATTTTAATGATGTATTAAACTAGGATCTTGTAATAACCAGCTAATAATTGTACACCACTTCAAACCAATGTTTCATATTCCAATTTCTGAACTCAAATATCAGTATGCTTAAAAGTATACCTTTTTTTTTGTTTTTTTCATTCTCATAGGGGAACAAAGACTCAGACAAGAGGCGGAGCAGCCCAGGACCCCCCGACCTCACCAGCCTGATTGGGCAGTTAGCCCAAGCCCAGTGTCCGAGCTGGAGCAGCCCAGCCCAGTGTCCGAGCTGGAGCAGCCCAGCCCAGTGTCCGAGCTGGAGCAGCCCAGCCCAGTGTCAGAGATGGAGCAGCCCAGCCCAGTGTCAGAGATGGAGCAGCCCAGCCCAGTGTCAGAGATGGAGCAGCCCAGCCCAGTGTCAGAGATGGAGCAGCCCAGCCCAGTATCCGAGCTGGAGCAGCCCAGCCCAGTGTCCGAGCTGGAGCAGCCCAGCCCAGTGTCAGAGATGGAGCAGCCCAGCCCAGGGCTAGATGTGGAGGAGGAAGAGGTGGTGGAGATACGCACCCCACAAAGTGAGTGTCTGATAACCCAGCTTAAGGTAAACAATTAATGGCTGTATATTTTAACAAATTTTTTTATCTACACATGTTTTTAGGTGATGATCTGGTTGTGGAAGGGCAAGCCGCTGAGCCATTTTCCTCTGACAGTGCCCAGAGACTGATTGGTCAGATCATGGCCTGGAATGGCAAGATTGATGAAATGCAGAACAAGATGCAAAACATGCAACGAGAACTTGGGAAGTCATTTTGTGTTGTCTGTCACAAAGGGCCTTATTTACTATTGGCAAAAAACACTTTGCAATACAAATGCACTAGGACAGGAATATGCAATTAGTGGAAATCCAGCTGTTGCAGAACTACAAGTCCCATGAAGCATAGCAAGACTGACAGCCACAAGCATGAGACCCAGAGGCATGATTGACTTGTAGTTTGCACCAGCTGGAGGTCGGCCAATTGCATATCCCTGAATTAGGAGAATGTAGGAGACAAGCACCGTGAAAAGCAAACAAGAACCAAACTTAAAAATTTGATCAGACAATACATATTTAAACAAAAAGAAATTTTTATTGGTCAGCTGGCATTGGAATAGCCCCCCCTACCATTAAAATAGGTGATATATTGGTCACGCACCTCACGTGCTGTTTGGGGGGGGCTAAGCCAGGATGGGCATGATCCAGCCCTGTGAGTTCAGGTAATATTAGTCCGGCCTCAGGCCCAATTGGTTGCAGGTACTGGTTTCCAGAAAGTTTGTGTAAAAAATTGTGCAAAATGCAGCAGCAAAGAATTACATAGTTCAGTTTGTACTCTGCCAAGTTTATTGCTGTCATAAACAGACGGAACCGGCTGGCCATAATACCAAAGGCATTCTCCACAACCCTTCTTGCTCTGGCCAGCCGGTAATTAAAAACACTCCTCTCCGGGGTGAGGGTCCTTTGGGGGAAGGGTTTCATCAAATGGTCACTCAGACCGAACGCTTCATCAGCAATAAAAACAAAAGGTAGACCCTCCACATTATCGGCATCTGGTGGCAAGTCCAGGCCACCAGTGATGAGACGGTGGCAGAACTCGGTCTGCCTAAACACTCCTCTGTCAGACATCCGGCCGTTCTTCCCCACATCCACATACAGAAAGTCACATTGTGCCGACACCACCGCCATTAACACCACACTATGGAACCCCTTATAATTCCAATAGTAGGACCCCGAATGGGGTGGGGGCACAATCCTCACATATTTCCCGTCGATCGCCCCTCCACAGTTGGGAAAGTCCCAACGGGCAGCGAATTGGGAAGCCACAGTCTGCCATTCCTGTGGCGTGGAAGGAAACTGGGGAGTCAAACACAGGAAAAATAAAAAAATAAATAAAAAAATTAGTCATTAAATCAAAACAATTCATAACAAATAAAACTCAAAAACATTTTGGAACAACAGTTAAACAATAATATTGAAAATGTTTTTCTTCAAAAAAAAAAAAATAGACGGCCCAATTCACAGATTACTCAGCCCTCTGATGGACCAGGGGGACATAAATTAGGTGGGTGAGTGGGGTGGGGGCCTAATTAATGAGTATACAATCCCTGCGACCAATTTGAGTGGGGTGGGGGACTAATTAATGAGTATACAATCCCTGCAACCAATTTGAGTGGGGTGGGGCCTAATTAATGAGTATACAATCCCTGCAACCAATTTGAGTGGGGTGGGGGCCTAATTAATGAGTATACAATCCCTGCAACCAATTTGAGTGGGGTGGGGGCCTAATTAATGAGTATACAATCCCTGCAACCAATTTGAGTGGGGTGGGGGCCTAATTAATGAGTATACAATCCCTGCAACCAATTTGAGTGGGGTGGGGGACTAATTAATGAGTATACAATCCCTGCAACCAATTTGAGTGGGGTGGGGCCTAATTAATGAGTATACAATCCCTGCAACCAATTTGAGTGGGGTGGGGGCCTAATTAATGAGTATAAAATCCCTGCAACCAATTTGAGTGGGGTGGGGGCCTAATTAATGAGTATACAATCCCTGCAACCAATTTGAGTGGGGTGGGGGACTAATTAATGAGTATACAATCCATATATATATATATATATATACATACACACAAAGGATGTATACAAAGAGTATACAAAGGGTAGGGGGCAGTAAAACAGTACAATGGAGCTGACAATATGAATCAGAGAAAAACAGTCTCGGCTGTGGGTGTATAGGGGCCCAGGATTGCATGCTGGGGATGTTAGTGAAAGCAAATATGCACGTGGGACACAAAAAGGTAAAAGCTATAAAAAAAATGACACAAAAAAAAAAAAAATACATAAAAAAAAAAAAATTGCATGCATTCATATAAAGGGGACATTCACAGCATATTCCTGTCATGGATATTAAAAGTCATGATGAAATTAATACAAACATACAATGCATATAATGCAATATTAAAAGAAAAAAATTACCTTCATATATTCCTTCTGCAGGACCCAAATAATGGCAGAACAGGTCTCTGGAATAATGATCCCCAGAGCCTGGGGGGAGATGCCTGTAGAGAACTTGAGGTCCTGAAGGCTTCTCCCTGTCACCAAGTAGCGCAACGTGGCGATGAGCCTCTGCTCTGGAGTGATGGCTTGCCGCATGCAGGTATCCTGCCTGCTGATATAAGGGGTCAGCAAAGCCAGCAGACGGTGAAAAACGGGGTCCGTCATCCTGAGATAATTCCTGAAATCATCAGGATTATTCTCACGGATCTCACGGAGTAAAGGCATATGCGAGAATTGGTCACGCTGGCGCAACCAATTCTTTGTCCATGAACTCCTCCTCACCCTGTTCACAGACTGGGCTCGGGTCAAAGTATTAACCCCAACACCAAGCCCCAATATAGCACGAACTCGTTCCCGAGTACGTCCACTCTCCATGGCTTTGAAACGGTCGGCTGGACAAACAAGCTTAACTGAACGCACTGAAGAACAGCCAGACCTATGAAGAACGACCTGAAAACCAGAAACGAGCGGACCAGAAGCGCCTAACAACAGGTACCAACTGATCCACGCGTACCGAAAGACAGATACAAACCTCACAGGTAGACTGCGCCGCAGAAAACTGACAAATTAAGCTGAAGTCTGAAAAGCACGAATCGTCTCTAACCAAACTTCTACTAACGCAAAGTCAGCAGAAGGAGCCCAAAGGGTGCTTTGCTGTGTCTTGGACTTCCTATTTCTAGTCCCGTCGTACGTGCTGTACGTCATCGCGCAAGCTTTCGTCGGACTGCTTGGCTATCCGTGTGTGGTCAAGTCCGTTCAGTGTAAAGTATGACGGACTGTCTGTCGGATTGTATGACGGACTAAGTAGGCCATACAGTCCGCTCGTGTGTACGCGGCTTAAGCTTCCCTTTCCCAATTCCAGCACGATCCAAGATCCCTCAGCTCACCCAGTCACTTGTTGAGACAGCAGTGTAAGGTGAATAAAAGCATAAGACTTTATTGAAGAACACACACACGGATATAACTCTGAAGACAATTCCCCCTTCTGGTTGGCACAGATACAGTCAAAGATTTCAACACATCTATAAACAAAAACAGGGCATGCAGCCAACAACTAGGTACTGAAACATTTAACCTTTCAACAACTATTTAAAACAGTAACTGGGCTTCTTTCATGGAGAGACCTGTTTAAGGAGAAGTCCAGCCTGAGCTTGTTTAGCTGGGTTTCTCCTATGCGTCACAGGAGTGAAATTGGTTTTGCACTCCTGTGACCACTAGTCTGCTCTCTGCTGACAACCCACAGATCAGTCCAGGCATCGCATCATCCCGACTCTGGAAGTCTGGATCCACCAGGTGCCTGGACTGATGGCAGTCTCAGCCTTTCAGCAAGCCACTGAGACGACCATTCCCCGCCGCTCCACAGCTCAACGCTCCAATGAGCAGAGCAGGAGATCTGCTGACTGACAGGCAGCAGTTCTCTGGTTGGAGAGCTAAGAGAACCAAGCCATCGGCAATGTTAGATTGATCGGTTCTCAGTGCAGAGGTGGCAGGGGACAGATGCAGCATCGGAGCGATGCTGCATCCACCTAGAAAAGTATGATTATGGGAATTTTTTTCCCCCATACTTCTTTTAAAGGAGCTTCTCCTCTATGACTTTGGCATGCATGTAGTTCAAATGTCCAATTACAGTGTTCTAAACATAGTGTACACAACCTGGCTGGTTCAGGGGTAAAATTAAATGCTAAGTCCAGTGTGGTTGTACGGAGTCAGATTAGTGCAGATCAGATTAGGCTTCGCAGGTCACCCTGTGCCCCTAATACACACAAGGTAACTTACACATAAGAGGGGTCTCTAAGGTAAACTGGGTTCCACGGGCCCCCTGCCCAAAGTGACTCCCGTTACAGTAGATATCCATTAAAATAGGTTAAAATTGGGTCTCTGGGATTAATTTGTCTTAATATGTATAAGGGTATAGTATATATGCGCTAGATTTAATGTATTGGATATGGTAGGAGGTAAATAGATATTTACACATACATAGTAATATATAAGGATTATGTGGCTGTATATATTTTATGATGTGTGTCATTTCCATTGGGATCCGAATAGAGCTATGTGAGCCTGATATAAACATCCAATAGTTGGGCTTAGGTGTGGGGGGGGGGGGGGGGGTTAAGTGGTGTTTTTAGAGTGGAATTTACTATATTGGCAAGTACCATTGTCCACAGCAAGTGAGTGGGCTCAGAGACTCAGGGCATCTGAGGAGTAGCTTGGTAAATTACTATGGTAAACAGGAATTGCTATAAGAGCTTGGGCTAGATGGCTGATCCATCCTACTGAAAAGCCCAGAGGGCGACAGGCGTGTAGGAGGGAAGAGCCCAGCCCACAGCATCACAGAGCTACCGCAATCCTAGCTGAGTGGCTGACGAGATCCAGCTGACGGGATAGTTACATGCGTGGTCCTATTGTATTTCTTGTAGGTGTACTTTTATTGGGACATTTTAATAAAATAATTGAAATGGAGAATATTATGTAGATGTCTTTGTTTAATGTGGTCCAATTGAGAAAGAACCGTTGTGTAAGGAGCGCTCTATCGATTCCCAGGAGGGAAAAGGAATTATTCTAAGGAGAGCTGCAGGAAAGATGTCGGAAAGCTTGGAACACTGAAGAGCACTGTAGTGAATCAGATATACTAAAAGACATTATTTTATCTATGTTTTTTCAACTTTTGATGTAATATACACTGTATGAATAATACTGGGTGCAGGAATATTTTTGGGTCAGCAGCGCTACACTGTATTAAGCACATTAGAATTTGTTCCTAAACCCAGAAACATAAATGTAAAATATTGCAGCTTACCAATATTAAGATGTGGAGGCAACATTGTTTTTTTTTTTTCCAGGATTTTTCCCCTTAATTTTCACCTGTTGGTCCTGCCTAGGGATAAGACCGATGTTCAAGTCGTAAGTTCGGCTCGAACATTGGGTGTTCGCCAGATAGCGAACAATTTGGGGTGTTCGTAGCAAATTTAAAAGCCATACAACACCCTTTAAAAGTCTATGAGAGATAACAAAAGTGCTCATTTTAAAGGCTTATATGCAGAGAGATGATCATCCGTCACTGGATAGCAAGAGTGGATTTCCACCGCTGGAATCTTTTTTTATTTTTAATAAAGGAATTTTTCAAAAGTGTGTTTGTCTTCTTTAACAATTTTTTACACTTTCTTTGTGAAATGGTAGGGGTACTTTTGTACCCCATTACCATTTCAAACAGGGGGGCAGGATCTGGGGGTCCCCTTGTTAAAGGGGGCTTCCAGATTCTGATAAGCCCCCCGCCTGCAGACCCCCACAACCATCGGCTAGGGTTGTGGGGATGAGGCCCTTGTCCCCATCAACATGGGGACATGGTGCTTTGAGGGGAGACCCCCAAAGCAGACCCCCAAAGCATCCTCCCAATGTTGAGGGCATGTGGCCTGGTATGGTTCAGGAGGGGGGAGCGCCCTCTCTTTTCCTGCGGCCTGCCAGGTTGCGTGCTCGGATAAAGGGTCTGGTATGGCTTTTTAGGGGGACTCCCACGTCAATGTTTTTTTTTATTTGAAGCAGGGTTCCCCTTAATATCCATACCAGACCTGAAGGGCCTGGTAATTGAATTTGGGGGAACTCCACGCTTTTTTTTTTTTTATCAATGACTTTCAATGAGTGTTCTCTGTATTACGGGAACCGACAATTCATTATAGCCGCGAGTGATTTTAAAAGACTTTTTTTCCTGCAGAAATGACACTTTGTGCAGGGACAGTTCTAAAGAGGGATTTCACTGTGAAAAAAATATTAAAAGCCAGCAGCTACAAATACTGCAGCTGCTGACTTTTAATAAATGGACACTCACCTGTCCCAGGATCCAGCGATGTTGGCAGCCAAGGCCGATCGATTGCTCGGCTCTCGGCTGCTGCCGCCACCATTCTAGGTAAGGGAATCAGGAAGTGAAGCGTTGCGGCTTCACTTCCCGGTTCCCTACTGCGCATGCGCGAGTCACGCAGCGCAATAGGAATTGTCCACGCTGTCTCTGGGACCCATGTGTGTCCCAGCAGACAGTGCGCAGGGACAGGAAGAGGCATAGACTCCCGTGGGAGTCTATGCCCGGAAGTGGGTGCAAATACCTGTCTTTGACAGGTATCTGCACCCCCCTCCCCCCTGAAAGGTGCCAATTGTGACACCGGAGGGGGGGAGGGTTCCGATGAGCGGAAGTTCAACTTTAGTCTGGAACCCTGCTTTAAGCACAGGAAACATGCACCCCTTCACAGGCATACTATAGACACCCCCCAGGTAGGAAATTTAAAGGAATATTACACTTTTATTGTTTCACTTTAATCATTATTAAAATCACTGCTCCCGAAAAAACTGTTGTTTTTAAAACTTTTTTTTGCATTGATCCATGTACCCTGAGGCAGGACCCAAGTCCCCAAACACTTTTTAGGACAATAAGTTGCATATTAGCCTTTAAAATTAGCACTTTAGATTTCCACCATAGACTTGTACAGGGTGTTTCCGGCTTTTCGAATTTGCCGCAAACACTTCAAATTGTTCACTGTTCGGCAAACAGGCAATGTTCGAGTCGAACATGAGTTCGACTCGAACTTAAAGCTCATCCCTATTCCCATGTTTACAATAGCCCCTGCACAAAATTACATTTCTAAAGGAAAAAAGTCATTTAAAAGTACTCGTGGCTATAATGAATTGTCGGTCCCGGCAATACACATAAAAGTAATTGAAAAAAAACGGCATGGGATTCCCCCCCCCCACAGTCCATTATCAGGCCCTTTGGGATTGGTATGAATATGAAGGGGAACCCCAAACAAATTTTTTTCAAAAATTGCGTGGTGGCCCCCCAAAAATACATACCAGACCTTATCCGAGCGCGCAACCTGGCAGGCCGCAGGAAAAAGAGGGGGGGTGAGAGAGTGCCCCCCTCCTGAACTGTACCAGGCCACATGCCCTCAATATGGGGAGGTTGCTTTGGGGTAGCCCCCCAAAGCACTGTATTCTCATGTTGATGGGGAAAAGGGCCTCATCCCCACAACCCTTGTCCAGTGGTTGTGGGGGTCTGCGGATGGGGGCTTATCAGAGTCTGGAAGCCCCCTTTAACAAGGGGACCCCAGATTCCAGCCTCCCCCTCGTGTGAAATGGTAACGGGGTAACAAATGTACCCCTACCATTTCACAAAAAAAGTGAGAAAATGGTAAAAATGACATGACCCAGTTTGGGGACAAGTCCTTTATTAAAAAATAAAAACGTCCCACAAAGTCCATTCATCTTCTTCTCTCGCTCTGACGGACCAAAAAAGAAAAAAAAATAGAAAAAGCCGCACGCCACCACCGATCTGCCTCCATGGGAGACACCCTCCGTAATGACCGTTCTCTCAGGTGACAGTTCTTTTATAACTGAGGGCGGGGCCACGCGGTGACGTCGCCAGGGGACCCAACCCCCCTCTGACGCACAGGGACATCCTTATATTTTCAATTTTGGAACCCTGTTAATTATTTTTTGTTTGTGCCATTCTAAGGGGTTTTTCTTCACTTCCTTTACCTTTTTAACAAAAGGAAATGAGAAGAAATCTCTGAAAAGGAGAAAGATCCCCAACATGCTTCAGGTGTATCAGAGCGTTTAACATTATCAGTATATTGATAAGTAAATAGATTTACAGTATATTGTATTTGGTCTGTCATTAATAGGAGAAAATTCATTTAAAAAAAAAAAAAAAAAAAAAGAAGAGGGGTATGCAGATATAAGGATGTTGGGCATCATTATGTATGCACATTTGGGCCATGATGCCTACATACAGTACATCAGTTCTAGGATTTAAAAATGTGTACATAAATGAATAGATAATTTTACAGTAGTAAATAAAAAAAACAAAAAAAACAAACACACTTCAGTGTAGTTGATATGTCCCATATGCCCAAAGTTTTGGTGATAAACTCATTATAACCAGACTGTTAATGTACATTATAATATGAAACATGAAATGCTCGATAACTGATAGGCCAGCTAATAATAACCATTAGCCATGATAAAGGATGACCCACTGATGCCCTGGAAGCAAGTTGGCTTATTTCTTTTAACTTAAAGTGGAACATTATTTATAAAATGTAAGTCCTGATATGGTCCCTTTTACAGGTATAGCTATATAAAACATTAAAAATAAGTCCTTATACTGTTTATAATAATAATAGTAGTAATAGTAATACACTTTCTCACCCTGCTCTGCATATGCTCAGTTGCTCTCTATGTTCAGCACTGTGCCTAAAAATCAGAGCCACTAGAGGCCAATCTGCTGAGAGCTTTAACCTCCTCGCGCCCGCCCTATGGCCGAATGACGGCCGTAGAGCAGGCGCCTTCGTCCGGGTTGCCGTCCCTGGACGGCGTGATGTTTACTTCCGCAATGCGCGCCGCCGCGGGCGCGCATCGCGGAAGTTCTGTGTTCACCGTGTCCCCCGGGGACAGGCAAACACAGATCGCTGTAAACGGCCAATCACAGCGGCCATTTACAGCGTGATCGGCGTGTCCAATGGGAGATGATCTCATATGTTTACATATGAGATCATCTCTCAGTGCCGCTCTCCTTCCTCGCACAGACAGTGCGAGAGGGGAGAGATGAACGGCTGCAGCGGCAGCCGTTCTGCCTGTGAGAGAAAAAAAAGTTAAAAAATAAAATAAAGTGCCATCCTCCCCTAGCAGTGCCATCCTCCCCCAGCAGTGCCATCCACCCCCAGCAGTGCCATCCGCCCCAGTGCCATCCGCCCCAGTGCCATCTGCCCCAGTGCCATCTGCCCCAGTGCCATCCACCCCAGTGCCATCCACCCCAGTGCCATCCACCCCAGTGCTACCTGCCCCCAGTGCCATCCACCCCAGTGCTACCTGCCCCCAGTGCCATCCACCCCAGTGCTACCTGCCCCCAGTGCCATCCACCCCAGTGCTACCTGCCCCCAGTGCTACCTGCCCCCAGTGCCACCTGCCCCCAGTGCCACCTGCCCCCAGTGCCACGTGTCGTCAGTGCCACGTGTCGTCAGTGCCACATAGTGCCATCTGTCATCAGTGCCATGTATCAGTGCCATTTGTCATCAGTGCCACCTGTCAGTGTCACGTGCCATCTGTTGTCAGTGTCACGTGTCAATGCCACTTATCAGTGCCATCTGTCATCAGTGTCACGCGTCATCTGTGCCATGTATTAGTGCCATCTGTCATCGGTGGCACATATTAGTGCCACGTATTAGTGCCATCTGTCATCAGTGCCACGTTTCAGTGCCACGTGTCTTCAGTGCCACGTATTAGTGCCACGTGTCATCAGTGCCACGTATAAGTGCCACGCGTCATCAGTGCCACATATTAGTGCCATCTGTCATCAGTGCCACATATTAGTGCCATCTGTCATCAGTGCCACCTGTCATCAGTGCCACGTATAAGTGTCATCATTGCCACGTATCAGTGCCATCTGTCATCAGTGTCACGTGTCATTGTCCTGGTGCTTCAAAAGTGTAATAAATAGTCAACAAGTTAGATGTGTAATTTATGTTCCTAGAACACATGATGGCGCTACCTGCATGTTGGGCCTCTCTATGTGGCCAGGCTGTGAAAAAGTCACACACATGTGGTATTGTAATACTCAGGAGGAGTAGCAGAATTTTTTGGGGGGTATCATTTGTGGTATACACATGCCACGTGAGAGAAATAACCTATTACAATGACAATTTTGTGGAGAAAAAAAAAATAATGAAAAATCTTAATTTTGCAAAGAATTGTGGGAAAAAAATGACAACATCAAAAAGCTCACCATGCCTCTTACTAAATACCTTGGAATGTCTACTTTCCAAAAAGGGGTCATTTGGGGGGTATTTGTACTTTTCTGACTTGTTCGGGTCACAAGAAGCGAGATAGGCCACCAGTACATCAGATGTGATCAATTTTGTGCGATTCGCACCACAGCTTGTAGACGCTCTAACTTTCACAAAGACCAAATAATATCCACTAATTTGGGTTATTTTTACCAAAGATATGTAGCAGTATAAATTGTGACCAAAATTTATGAAGAAAAATTAATAATTTGCATAATTTTGTCACAGAAACAAAGAAATATGCGTTTTTTTTCAAAATTTTCGGTCTTTTTTCATTTATAGCGCAAAAAATAAAAACCCCAGAGGTGATCAAATACCACCAAAAGAAAGCTCTATTTGTGGGAAAAAAAGGACAAAAAATTCATTTGGGTACAGTGTTGCATGACTGAGTAATTGTCATTCAAATTGTGAGAGCACCGAAAGCTGAAAATTGGTCTGGGCAGAATGGTGTTTAAGTGCCCAGTAAGCAAGTGGTTAAAGTGTACTGCTCCTTAAGAGGGAATAAAGCAACAGGAATGACACAGACTGTGCCTGGGGTACACAGATTAAGGAGGAAGAAAATAGAAGCAGGAAAAGTGAAAGGACAAACTTTGCTGCCAGGGAGACACAAAAGAGCTAATTGTGTCTATTTTTCTGACATACTCCTTTCCAGGCTGTGGACTTCAGCACTGTAAAGCTTCTGTCAGTCTTCCCCTCTATCTGAGCCAAGACATACAATCAAGGCTGAAGATGTAAAAATTTTAATTAAAGAAAGGGACATTGAGTTTAAGAAGAGGGGGAGAATCTCCAAAAAGGAAGTGACTGCTCTGGGCTTTAACAAAATGGCGGCCTCCAGCAAAAATTAGGAGCAATGCTGGAGGCAGTTTGAAACACAAACTGATTTTGGTAGCATAATTATTAATGTGGAATGTATGGTCTTTTGTTAAAAAACATTAATTGCTATCAAACTGTAGCGTTCCACCTTAAACAAGAAAATACAATCACCATTAGTCTCTGTACATTTGGTGTTAAACACCAGTTCTTCCAAATATTCTAAGGTCAACTTCATGAGAACCTTACAGCCTGAAACTAACAACAAAAGAGGATATTCAGATTTTTAGAAATGTCATTATTTTTATTTCCTTTAGCGCTAGCAACACAGAAACAAAGTTTTGACTCAACACTTGTGGAGAAGGTTAGTAATTATCTTTTATTACAGCATGCAGCTCAATCAATTGTTTAGCACAAAGTGATGTTTTGTGTTTTCAAACTGCAATGCCATAAAGAGTATGTCCACTTAATACTAATTGGTTATTGTACTCACCCATATTGTAGCACAGGTGTCATAGCAGGTGTAATATCCATTCATGACCACATCCACTAAAAGAATCACAATCTCCACGGCAGATATCACTGCACTGATAATGTTCAGGGCCAAGCTAGTTCCAACCTGTGCCAAACCCATTCATACATCACAGGAATTATCATTTTGAAAAGGGCATTTTTGAAAACAGAAAGCTAGATGTACAAAGGGATGGAATGCATAGTAGCTGTAGTGATACAGATGAAATATGATTGGGTGACATGAGCAATTGCATATTATTCAATAACAGCTTGCATCTTTCATTTCAAATTGCATTGCTAAGCAGGATAAGGTTGAAATATTTATTAAAACACAACCGGGTTTAAATCTTAGAGCGGTTGTAAAGATTCAGTTAAAAAAAAAAAAACACACACACACACAAAACGTGTCATACTTATCTGCGCTGTGCAGTTGGTTTTACACAGAGTGGCCTGATCCTCCTCCTCTGGAGTCCCTCAGCGGCGCTCCTGGCTCCTCTTCTTCTTGAGTGCCCCATCGGAGAAGCGCTCTCCTTCGTGGACACCCGTGCAGGCGCGCTCCCGTGTCCTGCTTCTGCATCTATTCACACAGAAAGCAGGACTCCGCCCCGCCCTCCGGCATTATTGGATTTGATTGACAGCAGTGGGAGCCAATGGTTGCGCTGCTATCAATCTCTGACTGCTTCCTGCAGCATTATATTGATGTACGTTTAGTTAATTCTACAGACTATGTATATTCTGCATTCAAAGCCTTATCTTATTGTTTCAAAGCTTGCACATGCACAACTTCTTGCCTTATTTCAGTGTTGGGATGAATAAACTTCCATCTACATGCACTGGATTATATAATTCCAGGCTGGCCACACAAGATGGCTGAAGATGCCCAACCCGGAGGAAGACTATGGAAAGATGTCAGCCTCGGCCATGGAAGATTGGAAACACCACTTTGCTGGGGGAGAGGGAAGTATTGCCTTAAGTAGGAGTAAGCATTAGTATTTGATCATGCAGGTCCTCTCACACTACATAGTTGCTGGTAACTCTAAAGGTGGCAAATCTATCAACAATTAGTTTAAAAAACTGTAAGGATTTGTTAGTAAGATCTCAAATGATGAAACATAAATACAAAAAAGACTTTAAGGTGCCACACATAACTTCAGAACAATGAATACTCGACTGATTAAAATTCAAAACGGTTTTTATTCACAACATGATTCCTTAAAAACTTCCACAGCCATAAAAACTGTTAAATTGCATATTAGATAGCGCTCATTCTGCTAGGCCATAACTCTTGACTATATATTCGTGCATATACACATAGAATAGTTCTCAATATACAACAATTGTGTTAGGCCAACCTGCAGAAGCATAAGCAACGGTCTCTGCATGTTTCACTGTTTACTGGCTTCCTCAGGACACCACAAATATGCAGCTCTGAGAAAGGGCTATGGAGGTGCACTGAGGGACCGGGACATATTTCCTGCCTTTTTAAGCATACTTAATGTTGCCCAGTTTCTGGGTCTTACAGGAAGAGGGTCAAACAGTTTGGAGCATTCTTTTGAATATTTCCTATTCGTCAAATCAGTGTCCTGTATCACTTTTTTGGAGCTCCTATCTGCCGCTGAAACTCCAATGTGTATTTTTCTCTCAGAGGCTACTTGGGTTACTTTCCCATCGGGACACAGCACTATATAAATACGTTTTTGATTATAATGTGTGGTCTCCTGAGGAAGTCAGTAAACAGGGAAACACAGAAAGAGCGGCACTTATTCTTCTGCAGTTTGGCTGTACACATTTGTTATATATTGATAACTAATCTATGTATATATGTATGAATATTCAAGAGTTATGGTCTAGCAAAATGAGCACTATCTTAAGGAGCTTCTTATATGCAATTTGACATTGAGAGAAGGGGGAAGGCATTAGCATGGGGAACTCCCAGTGACTTAACATGCCATGCCAATAAATTTGAGGACTATCTCGATACCACAATTAAATCCAAGGTAAATAATAATAATTTTATTTAATACATAGAAAAAAGAAACAAATAAAGTTATAAACATTAAAATTGATTACAGAGCCAATGCATACTTCATAATGGTATACAACCAAGTAGTGTAAATATATCCAGCCCTCTATTGTATAGGAGAAGCCGGTAGTCCAGGAATTGGTGCCCAAACTGATAGCAGTTCTTATTCTCAACTAGTTTCGTGACCAACAGTCGCTTCTTCAGGAGATGTTAGGGTGTATCTGAGGTTTAAATAGATAATGGCTTTTGATTAGTAGGCAAATATTATGTACATAATGCAATATGAATACAGTATAAGTTCATTCATTAAATACAGGGAGTATTATTTAAAATAAATACAAGGAGACAAGGCTTACCATCCAAATCCACCGAGGCACACATGGCATGGGTGGCGCCCTGTTAGTAACAGGGCTGACCACCCTGGGGGCGGACACGGGAGGCTCAATTTGTAAATCAGAGTGGGCTGTAACAAAATTATAAAAATAATAATGGTAGGTGGTGTAATAAGGCAGGGCCTTCTATGTGGGAAAGACCATCAGAGAACTACGCCAACGAATAGGCGATCACTTATATTATTCATCAGGTGGTAAGTTAACTTCGGTGGGACGGCATATAGGCATCCACCACCGATATCAACCAGAATTTGTATAATTCTTTGTCCTGGAGGTGGTCCAAGAGGACCCACGGGGCAGGGACTGAGACCGTAAAATACTGAGGCGCGAAACCCTCTGGATTGAGCGGTTGAACGCCTTGGTGCCACCCGGCCTTAATGAGGCACAGACCTATAAACATTTTCTCAAATAAGAGTCCCCATACTGGTCCAATCTTTATTGCCCCTCCCCCCCCTTTTTTTTCCAGACTCCGTAGATTACATTAACTGGATATTGGGGTTGTTTAGCTTCAAGTTAAAAAGGTGTTTGCATTTATTGCTGTCATAAATGGTTTATTTCATATAACAACTCTGTTTTATCGTTTCTAGACTACTTGGATAATATTATCGGTGAGATTACCAATGTATAATGATTCATAAAGTGTATGACTGGTTTGTAATTTTTTGGTATGGATTAAAACACTCATTGTTACTCTATTATGGAGACAGGGCTTGCATTACATTATCCCCCGGGACTGATCGGCATTGGGAGGTTAACTCCCGAGGGCGGACATGTGCCACTCCATCAGAGTGGAGTTCCTCCCCACCTCCCCCTTGTGGTTTGGGGGAGGGATCCACCTGTGCCTCTGTAGCCACGGACTGTTCCAAGGGAGTCAGAGGCTGATGTGCAGTCATTACATGACACATGCGCATTAGGAGCTGCGGACCCGGTGACGTCATCACTCGGCGCCATCGCCAGGTGTGTGATGCGCCGGGTTGGAGGCTCAAAAGGGCGTCACTTGTGACAGCCCGTTCAGAGCGGAAGCTCCACGAGAGTACCCAGCGACGCTCCCCACATTCACAGGTAATAAGGAGTCCTCTACAACGGACCTCCCTTTAAATTCTTTTTTTATATTTAGCTCAAGCACTTAGAGCACTATATCTCTTATCACAGGAATTTTGGTCCCGGAATATCTACAGGGACATGCCGCTTAAGCACTAGTGCCTATACTGTGGGGAACATTAAAACGTCTCTCTCTGGATGCTGCAAATCCTATTTTTATTATACATTACAGCCGGGTAGGTGTTGTTTTTTTTTTTTATTACTCTGCGGTGCTCTAGCTGGGTATGACCATGTGTGAACTAATGCACGTGGGTGCATATAAAAGCACACACGTGCTTGTGTGTGCGTACGCACACACATAGGGTTGACCACCATTATATATAATATTACCTTTTTTTTTTATTACACCTCCTACCATTATTATTTTTATAATTTTGTTAAAGCCCGCTCTGATTTACAAATTGAGCCTCCCGTGTCCGCCCCCAGGGTGGTCAGCCCTGTTACTAACAGGGCGCCACCCATGCCGTGTGTGCCTCAGTGGATTTGGATGGTAAGCCTTGTCTCCTTGTATTTATTGTAAATAATACTCCCTGTATTTAATGAATGAACTTATACTGTATTCATATTGCATTATGTACATAATCTTTGCCTACTTCTGATCAAAATCCATTATCTATTTAAACCTCAGATATGCCCTAACATCTCCTGAAGAAGCGACTGTTGGTCGCGAAACTAGTTGAGAATAAGAACTGCTATCAGTTTGTGCACCAATTCCTGGAATACCTGCTTCTTCTATACAATAGAGGGCTGGATATATTTACACTACTTGGTTGTATACCATTATGAAGTATGCATTGACTCTGTAATCAATTTTAATGTTTATACCTTTATTTGTTTCTTTATTCTATGTATTAAATAAAAATTATTATTATTTACCTTGGATTTAATTGTGGTATCGAGATAGTCCTCAAATTCATTGGCATGGCACGTTAAGTCACTGGGAGTTCCCCGTGCTAATGCCTTCCCCCTTCTCTCAATTTTGCAATATAAGGATGAGGATACCAACACCTAACATTTGGTACAATCTCTATTATTAATAGGCACTCTAATAATTTTTCAAGAAATCGTGTAAGAATTATTATAGATTTTAATCAGTTGAGTATTCATTTTTTGGAGTTGCGCAGCACCTTAAAGTAAAGTTCCGCCTGGGAAAAAAATTAAAATTGAAAGTCAGCAGCTACAAATACTGTAGCTGCTGACTTTTAATATAAGGACACTTACCTGTGCAGGGAGCTCGCGATGTCGGCGCTGCACTTTCTGAGGGTCCCTGCTGTCTTTTGGGACATGTGTGTCTCCCAGAAGGCAGTGAGGGGTAAGGAGGAGGAGCCAGACATTGCGTAGTTTGTCGCACACGATTGCAGTGATTTTTCCCTGGAAGTGGAACCTGGATTTGACAGGTATCCGCTTCCCCCAAATGTGGCACTGGGGTGGGGGGGGGGGGATCCGATCTGTGGAAGTTCGATTTCTGGGTGGAACTCTGCTTTAAAGTCATATTTTGTATTTTTCATTCTTTACATATGTCTATGGATGTGGTGCCACTTCAGTTAACCACTTTACGACCAGCGCACGCCGATGTACGTCCAATTTTTGAAGAGGGATATCTCGGTGACGGCAGCAGCTGTTGCCACAATGGAGATATCCATCTCTTCAGGTGCTGGTCGTGTGTATGATAATGGTGGTCTCTGCGGCAGTTTCCCGCTTTCTCCTAAATTTTACTATGCTCACTTCCTAATCACAGGGCAATCCTCTAACCTTATCCAACTGCATATAGTTATTCATGGGATAGACCATCCAACAAATTTAGATTTACAAATGTTCTGTAATCCTTGTGGTATCTCATTTTTGATAGTCTATCGTAAGGATCACCAAGCTTTCTAAACAAAAGGCCAGTTTACACAAACTAGGGGGGGCCAGTGGGAGTAGAAGAGCTCTACTCAATACTATGTAACTATGTCCTGGTATCCAACAGGTATAAACAATGCCCTATCTTTAGTTTTATGGGAGGACTAGTGCCCCATCCTTGGTGTTAGTGGAAAGAATTGTGCCCCATCCTTGGTGTGAGTGGAAGGAATTGTGCCCCATCATTGGTGTGAGTGGAAGGAATTGTGCCCCATCATTGGTGTGAGTGGAAGGAATTGTGCTCCATCCTTGGTGTGAGTGGAAGGAATTGTGCCTTATCCTTGGTGTCAGTGGAAGGAATTTTTCCCTATCCTTGGTGTCAGTGGAAGGAATTGTGCCCCATCCTTGGTGTCAGTGGAAGGAATTGTGCCCTTTTGTTAGTGTCAGTGGGAGGAATAGTGTCCCATTTTTGGTGTCAGTGGAAGGATTTGTACTCCATCGTTGGTGCCAATGTAAGGAATTATGCCCTTATGTTGGTGTCAGTGGATGGAATAGTGCCTCAAGAGCCAGATAAAGGAAAGCAAAGAACTGCATCTGGCCCAGAGCCACAGTCTCGTCTATCCCATCAATAACTATAAATTTGAAGCTGGCTGTGAAATCACAATGTAACATGTGTGACCATCTTTAGATGAACAGATATGTAAGGCAAGAACCTATCCAACTGGTTATACATTGATTATAATCTGGTTGTTTAACCACTTCTGCTCTGTTACTTTTATACCTCTGGAGCAGAGCAAGGTTTATACTTCCATTGTAGGCCTGTTTATTTGGCAATAACTTTGTCACTACATCATCGTTTTTGGGACACATTAGACTTTATTTTGACAGTTTTGTTTTATTTCATTTCTATGTATTCAAAAAGACATAAAATATTATAACTTTTTTCAAATTTGTCAATGTTGAGTTAAAAAAAATGATTTAATTAAAAAATGTTTAGTTTAAAATATTAGTAAATAAATGTACTTTTACTGCAAATTAAACATTCTTTTATATGAGTTGTACTGGCGGAGCATGTGACCCATTATTAGATTGTAAGCTCTCCCTCTTAACCCTCTTGTATTAAATTTGTATTTATTTGTAAGTAGCAACTGTACTATCACCAACGGTTCACCATAATTTATAGTGCTGTAAAAACTGAGCAAAATAAAGCCTGTATAAAAATATTATAATAATTCCTTGTGACAAAGCCAATGAATCCATAGCCCTGTGTTAGCTACAGTGCCATCAACTTAGAGCTTGCATTGTGATATATCCTTCTCCCAACATCTGAACAAAGTGTGATGGAGAGCAAAGGAAAGGGGATTATGCTGGTGGGGAGGATTAAAGTGAATGGGCTAAGGATAGGTTAACTTTAAATTACAATAGGATGGCTTACCAGACAGCGCGATTCACTATTTTCTGCTGCAATACATAGGGACCCAGAGAAAATATACTGCAAAACAGATCAAAACAGATTAGTCACCTGTTCAATATAAATACTACAATGTTTTGAGATTTATAAATTAGCAAAAGTTGTTGTATAGGCCATAAAGATGATAAAGCCCAACTCTGAGTTCAGTGCTTCCCCTTCCCTTTTTTAGCCCCCCTCCCATCCCAGCAGCATATTATGCTTATTTATTTTATACTTACCTTTTATGATGTATTTTGGCTAGCCACATGACATGCTGGGTCCTTTTCCTCTCTGGTCTCCTGCTGGAGGTAAGTCCTAGATGATGCAGATAGTGGCACTTGTTTGATGGCATCACCACTACTCTCTGCATCAATACAGTGAGAGTACAAGGAGCCATGGTGATGCCCTCTCAGGGACCTGGCTTTTTTGCCCTGCACTCTTAGCCTGCCTTCACTCCCCCAGATTAAATGACCCTGGGCACCATTCAAATTAAGAGACTGAAGGTATCTTGTTATTAGGTATCCAATGGACTTAATAATCCAAACTCTTAAGCCCTTGGAGGATTTTCTGTACTTGCTCTTCCCATGTTGTCATCTATTGTTTTACATGTCCATGTGGACTGTTATATCTAGGAAGAACCATCTCAACTCTCCGTACAAGATTTCGAGAGCTTTGCATGTTTGTAGGGGATGGGATTA
The DNA here is from genome assembly GCF_037356315.1 of Lithobates pipiens. Lineage (NCBI taxonomy): Eukaryota > Metazoa > Chordata > Amphibia > Anura > Ranidae > Lithobates > Lithobates pipiens. The sequence goes on from NW_027507787.1 coordinate 94,955,012, forward strand.
CTAAACATAGCATCTGTTGACATTTTGCAGAACTCCATGGAAAATCTTCAGATGTGTTAAGAATTTGGATTATTCAGTCCATTCCAAACAAATTGTCTCCTACTGAACACTTAAAAAAAATTGTGTTCACTGGAAATGTATATTCACTCTAAATTCCTCAATGAGTCTACAGAGGTGAATAATGTCAGAGTATAGTTATCACTCCCTCTAGTGGCCATTTAGCGATCTATCATTTATCTTGCAATATTATCCATTATAAATGTTTAATTGTTTTACAGTGTTTTTTTTTATATGAAAATCCCATCTCTTTTATAATTCTTACATGGTTTTATATTCTTTCATATGTTTTATATTTATTGTATTTCTTGTGTACAGGAAATCATTGGAGGCTTTAGTTTAATTTGATTGGTAGACTTATAGTGCCAGTTTCATTCTGGCTCATGCTGAGCCTTGTAGTCCCGCTTGCTATTTAAGTTCAGTTCAGTGTCCAGAAATTAAGGGCAGCCTTGACAAAGAGGCTTAATGACCTCAAAGTGCGACATCATTCCCTGCTCTCTCTCACTGTCTGATGCTCCTTACATACCCAGCATACCAGGCTGGCTGGAGGGGATGTTCCCCCCTCCCACCAGTGCTTTTACTGGCGAGCTGGAGAATGAATCGGCGCGACATTATGACGTCGCATTCGGCCTCGGCAGATGCAAACACTGCAATTCATGAAACAGTTTTAAAAAAAAAAAGCTTTTAAAAAATTGCTGCGCGAATACCGTGCAACATAAAAAGTTGCAATTTTATTCCCAATGGTCTCAGCTAAAAAAAACTGTCTATAATGTTTGGGGGTTCTAAGCAGTTTTCTTGCAAACTAATTATGATTTTTACATGTAGGAGAGGAATGCCAGAATATATATATATATAATTATTTTTTTTAAATATGGGGGATTGTTCAGCTCAGTGATAGATGCATTTGTCAGTGATTCAAGCCAGTCAGGTACAATGTTTAAGGGCATGGTAACCCATTTTTATTAAAAAGGCAAATAAAAGTCTGTAACATAAAGGTTTCCCAAACAGGGGTTCTTCTCTAGCAAATACACACAATGGAAAATACTAGCTCACCCAGCTCTCTATAGCACCACCTCTGCTATTTATCCTGGTTACACAGACCACAGGATTCTTCAATGTGGACAGGTTTACTTTAGCACCCACAGCTTCGATCTGGCCTTAGTCCTCAGGCCATTTACTGCTTCTTGTGCCGCGTACACACGATCACACTATCCGCTGGACAATCCACCTGTGTGTGGGCTCCGGCGGACTTTTTCTTTCGAACACAAATGACACCCCCAAAAAAATTCTACTACTCCTCCTGAGTATTACAATACCACATGTGTGGGACTTTTTCACAGCCTGGCCACATAGAGAGGCCCAACATGCAGGGAGCGCCGTCACATGTTCTAGGAGCATAAATTAAACATCTAACTTGTTGACTACCTATTACACTTTTGAAGGCCCTGGAGCACCAGGACAATGACACGTGGCACTGATGACAGATGGCACTGATACGTTACACTGATGACACTTATACCTGGCACTGATGACATGTGGCACTGATGACAGATGGCACTAATATGTGGCACTGATGACAGATGGCACTTATACGTGGCTGTCATGGAGATTCTACTAGAAATCTGAACCCCAGGCCTTCTTGTTTGCTGCCGCGGGCGCCATAGCGTGTGCGCGCACCCATGCGCGGGAGCGCGGGCACGAGAGCATGCGCGCGCCCCTGTTGGCGCCAAACAGGCTATTTAAACGTGAGAAAAATAACCTATTACAATGACAATTTTGTGGAAAAAAATCTTAATTTTGCAAAGAATTGTGGGAAAAAATGACAACATCAAAAAGCTCACCATGCCTCTTACTAAATACCTTGGAATGTCTACTTTCCAAAAAGGTGATATTTGGGGCATATTTGTACTTTCCTGACTTGTTCGGGTCGCAAGAGGTGAGATAGTCCACCAGTACATCAGATGTGATCAATTTTGTATGATTTGCACCACAGCTTGTAGACTCTAACTTTCTCAAAGACCAAATAATATCCACTAATTTGGGTTATTTTTACCAAAGATATGTAGCAGTATAAATTGTGGCAAAAATTTATGAAGAAAAATTAATAATTTGCATAATTTTGTCACAGAAACAAAGAAATATGGTTTTTTTTTTTCAAAAATTTTCATTTATAGCGCAAAAAATAAAAACCCCAGAGGTGATCAAATACCACCAAAAGAAAGCTCTATTTGTGGGAAAAAAAGGACAAAAAATTCATTTGGGTATAGTGTTGCATGACTGAGTAATTGTCATTCAAAGTGTGAGAGCACCGAAAGCTGAAAATTGGTCTGGGCAGGAAGGGTGTTTAAGTGCCCAGTAGGCAAGTGGTTAACCACCTCAATACAGTGCACTTACACCCTCTTCCTGACCAGACCAATTTTCAGCTTTCAGCGCTCTCACAGTTTGAATGACAATTACTCAGTCATGGAACACTGTACCCATATGAAACTTACGTCCTTTTTTCCACATAAATATAGCTTTCTTTTAGTGGTATTTAATCACTAGTGGGTTTTTTATTTGTTGTTCTATAAATAAAAAAACCGTAAATTTTGTGAAAAAAAAATGCATTTTTCTTTGTTTCTGTCATAAAATTTTGCTAATTAGTAATTTTTCTTCATAAATTTTGGCCAAAATTTATACTGCTACATATCTTTGGTAAAAACAACCCAAATCAGTGTATATTTTTTGGTCTTTGTGAAAGCTATAGAGTCTACAAACTATGGTGCCAATCACTGAAAATTGATCACATCCGATCAGGCCTTCAGTACATCAGGTGTATCTCATTTCTTGAGACACTAAGAGCCGGTTCACACAGGGGCGACACGAGTTTCAACACGATTTTTGGAGGCAACTTGGACACGACTTGAACATGACTTGGGCACGACTTACAACATGACTTTAAGTCGCCCCAGGCCAGGCGACTTTTGCCGTGGCCAATCAGAGAATGAGCTCTGAAGGAGGAACTCCACGGCAAATAATAAAAAAAAAAAATGGCATAGGTTCCCCCTCCGAGAGCATAACAGGCCCTTAGGTCTGTTATGGATTCTAAGGGGAACCCCCTACGCCGAAAAAACGGCGTGGGGGTCCCCCCAGATCCATACCAGACCCTTATCTGAGAACGCTACCCGGATGATGTCCCGCCCATTATGATATCACAGTCCCAGCATCCTCTGGGACTGTAACATCATAATGGACGGGGACATCATCCGGTGATGTCCCTATATAAGTCGCTGCACGCCACGTGTTCTGTCATAGTGAGTGGAGACAGCGACAAGGCAACATCTGAAGAGAAGAAGAGAAGCACAGAAGACAGCGGCTGTGGCAGCGGCGACAAGAAGACCGGGTCACCGCTTGTAAAAGAGCTAGAAGAAGGCGCGGTGCCCAGGCAAGAAGAACCGAAGAGGGGGAGAAGACCCCCGAAGAAGAGGGCAGCGGCGAAGAAGAAAGCCGGGCTCCTCCGCTAGTGAAAGAGCTAGCAGAAGATAGCGGAGGAGTCCGGAGAGAAGACCCCTGAAGACGGAAGAACCCCAGAGCTGTGCAATAAACTATTTTAACCCTTGTGTGTTGTGTTTTTTTTGTAAATTTTTTTTCACAGGTGAATGGGTAGGGGTACATTGTACCCCATACTCATTCACATAGGGTGGGGGGCCAGTATCTGGGGGCCCCCTTGTTAAAGGGGGCTCTCGGATTCCGATAAGCCCCCCGCCCGCAGGCCCCGACAACCAACGGCCAGGGTTGTCGGGAAAAGGCCCTTGTCCTCATCAACATGGGGGCAAGGTGCTTTGGGGTGGGGGGGCCGCCCGGCCCCCCCTTCCCCAAGGCACCCCCCATGTTGAGGGTACACAGCCTGGTACGGCTCAGGAGGGGGGGGCGCTTGCTCGTCCCCACCCCCTTTCCTGGCCAGCCGGGTAGCGTGCTCGGATAAGGGTCTGGTATGGATCTGGGGGGACCCCCACACTGTTTTTTCAGCGTAAGGGTTCCCCTTAGAATCCATACCAGACCTAAGGGCCTGGATGCTCACGGAGGGGGAACCCACGCCAAATTTTTTAAATACATTTGGTGTGGAGTTCCCTCTTGAGAGCTGATAATTCTGTCAGAGTCGCCTCCGTATAGACGGAGATCCGACTTGTAGGCGACCTCCATTGAAATCAATGGGTACCAGTCGCCTACAAGTCGGATTGAAGTAGTACAGGAACCTTTTCTGAAGTCGGAGCGACTTCAGTAGTGTGCATTAAGACATCTCTCATTCACTTACATTGATTTTTACATGTTGTCCGACCTGAGGCGACTAGGGGCAACCTGAAGTCGGATCTGAGTCGCCCCCTGTGCGAACCGGCTCTAACAAGTCAGGAAAATACAAATACCCCCCAAATGACCCCTTTTTAGAAAGTAGACATTCCAAGGTATTAAATAAGTAGCATTGTGAGTTTTTTAAGTTGTAATTTTTCCCACAATTCTTTGCAAAATGAAGATTTTTTTTATTTTTATTTTTCGAAAATTGTCATATTATTAGGTTATTTTTCACACACAGCATATGCATACAACAAATTAGGCCTCATGCACACGAGACGCAGGTGAAAACTCTGCTCAAAAAAAGCGGAGTTTTTTGCTGAATTCACCGTTCACAAGCCATGAAATAACATCAGTCATCACTTCACTTCCCCATGGGAAATTCCCCGTTCCTGATGGACTAAATAATGAATATTTCAAAACCTTCTCCACTATTCTCTCCCCGCATCTCCAAAAAATGTTCACACAAGCAGCACACTCAGCATCCTTTCCAAATTAAATGTTAAAAGCCTACGTGACCACCATACCCAAACCTGGCAAAGATCCCACTACCCCTAGTAATTTTAGACCTATTTCTCTCCTAAACACAGATATAAAGATCTACGCCAAACTTATCGCCCTTAGACTGTCGGAGTTTATGCCTTCCTTAATTAAGAGCGACCAGATGGGCTTCATCAGGGGGAGACAAACTTCTGATGCTACAAGACGTATTATTAATATTGTTCATTATGCTAATTTAACTAAAACGCCTTCTCTGCTGCTCTCCATAGACGCAGAGAAGGCGTTTGATAGGGTGGAATGGTGTTATATGAAAGAAGTCCTCCAAAAATTTGGCTTTCACGGTCTCATCTCCAACGCAATGTTTGCTTTATATTCCAATCCATCCGCCCAAGTCTTAACAGCTGGTATGCTCTCCACACCGTTCCCTATTTCTAATGGCACCCGTCAGGGGTGTCCACTATCCCCAACCATTTTTAACCTTATGATAGAACCTCTGGCGGAGGCCATTAGATCCCAGGCCGATATTACCGGACACGTGTTAGGATCTCGTAACCACGTTATCAATTTGTTTGCCGATGACGTTGTCCTGATGCTGACAAACTCATCCAGGTCTCTCCCCTTAGTCCATGAAACTTTGAAAAACTTTGGTGAGATTTCGTACTATAAAGTTAATTTTGCTAAATCATTGATTCTAGATTTAGGAATTGACAAACGTATCAAACTCCAACTTCAAACCACCCTTCCGTATGTATGGAAAGAGGATAGCATACCCTACTTAGGTATAAAAATCACCAATTCCACGAAAACCCTAGTCTCTGTCAACATTAAGCCACTGCTTCTAAAGATAGATGAAACGCTTAAATGCATAGCCAAGACTGAACTATCCTGGATGGGTAGATTGGCAGCGTGTAAGATGTTAGTTCTCCCTCTCATATTGTATATGTTCAGATCCATACCTATACCTATCCCAACCCATTTCCTTAAGACCTTGTCTACTACTCTGTGGAAATTCATATGGAATGGTAAAAAAGCTCGCTGCTCTCCTAGCAACCTGATCCCGAATAACCGAGTAGGTGGAGTGGGACTAATTGACGTTTATGATTATTTGTGGGCATCTAGACTAGACCAACTCCAACACTGGTTCAAAACTATAGATTCACCACCTTGGGTTGAGCTGGAAAGGCATATGGCCCCAATGCCAGATCTAGTGGCACTACTCGTGAGTGATGTCTGGAAACCCTGGGCTCTCCATTCCATGGCTCCCACCCTCATAGCCTCCCTACAGGCATGGAGGTTCTTCCTACATCATACCCATAAATCTCAAAACGCTGTGGAATACAAATTTCCGCTTAGCTTGCTCGAGAATAGAATCCCTATGCTGTCCCTAAAGCAGTTCGTCAACCACGGTATCCATACCATCCAAGACCTATTGTCTAATGGTACAGCTCTCTCCAGCACACAGATTATGGCTCAATACGATCTCCCCAACAAGTACCAATTTACATGCATCCAAGTGGCACATTTTCTGAAACTTAACCCTCCCCCCACAATAACAATGCCATCCAGTGTATGGAACTTCTTAACTCGTGAACGCCCCACCAGGAAAGGCATTTCCCTTTTCTACTCCCTTCTACAGGATAAACAATCCTTTGTGAAAACAAAATCGATTAATAAATGGGAGGCAGATTTAGGGAAAACATTCACGGATGACCAGTGGACAACTGCATTTCGAGAAATCCAAAAAAAGCAGAGTTTTGTCGCGTTTGCATGCTGCGTTTAGCCGTGTTTAGCCGCGTTTGCATTTATAAGCGTTTATAAAGATAACATCATGTAGACCCTCCTCAAGCTCTCAAAGCATGTTTTTTTAACTATTTTTGCTATTTTGATCAGAGTGAGCAGCAGCAGCATAGAAAGCAGTTGTACACTTGCATTTGCCTCTCTTTCTGTGGTATATATTTTGAAATGGATCCCATATTGAATATATGTCAAGAAATGCTCCTGATGTTGCTCTTGATGAGACGGTAACGTTGTCGCAAATTTCGTGAGAGGTCCAGAGTCAGAGCTCGTCAATATTGGACCCATCCGTTGATGGGACAGCGAATGTCCGTTGGATATTTCACAAACATGTATGTGCAGCTGCGTACCTACCCCGACAAGTTTTTTAATTTTAGCCGGATGTCCATTGTCACATTTGATCTGCTCTTAGAAAAAGTACGACCTGGTCTGACATTCATGGACACCAATATGAGAAACAGTGTGTCACCAGAGGAACGTCTGTTGGTAACGATCAGGTATGTGTATATATTTATAAAATATATTTATCTATAGATGTACAGATTAATTTTTTTCTCTGTCCTTTATTTAAAAAAAATAATGTCTATTTATAGCAAATTATCCAATTTTTTCAAATATCTAAAATTTCCTTGTGGCAATTTTTAAAATGTTTTCATTATTTCTAATATAAAACAATATTAAAATAGTTTTTTTTTTATCTTAATATATTTTTTTTATTCGTTTTTTCTAGTTTCAAATTGTTTTATTTAAAAGCAAATCTATGTTAATTAAATTTTTTATAACTGTTTTAAATTTATTTGGCCAATTTTTTAATATATTTTTATCGTGAAATATGTATTGATTAATATATTTTAATTCTTTGCTGCTGTATATGGTAGTATAATATTTTTTAATGCCTTATTAAAATATCCAGAATCCTAACCCTAACCATTCTTCCTAACCCTAACCACTAACCCTACCCCTAAACCTAAACAATAACCCTAACACTAACCACTAATCCTAACTAACCCACCTCATAAACCGATCATTCCACGAAGGGATTGTTCCCAGCATCCTCAAACAAGGCATCGTCAAACCTCTACTCAAGAAACCAAACCTGGACCCTCAGGATCCAAACAACCGTAGGCCGATTACAAGCCTCAACACCATTTCTAAGATCATAGAGAAAGCTGTAGTACATCAGCTACAACTTCACCTGGATACTCACAAACTCCTGGACCCGCTGCAATCAGGCTTCCGCCCGGGTCATGGATCAGAAACAGCTCTCCTCAAGATTTGGGATGACGCCCTCGAAGCAGCAGATGACGGAGAGCCGTGTCTCCTCGTACTGCTAGACCTAAGTGCAGCGTTTGATACAGTAGATCACAATACTCTACTCGTCCGCCTCACAGAAGTGGCCGGAGTCCAAGACATAGATCTCCAATGGTTCGCGTCCTTCCTAGGAAATCGGTCACAGACAGTGAAACTAGGAAAATTCCTCTCCGAAACTCAGGCAGTCACCTGCGGAGTCCCTCAAGGCTCTCCGTTGTCACCCGTTCTCTTCAACATTTACATTCGCCCACTCCTTCAAATCATCAGATGCTCAGATCTCTGCTTCCACTCTTACGCTGACGACACGCAACTTTATTTCCGGATCAATGGAAAAAAAGGTCACCAACAACAACTTGAAAACTGCCTAAAATCAATAGAGGACTGGATGACCACCAACTCCCTCCAGCTGAACCAATCAAAGACAGAGCTTCTTATCTTACACCCAAATCATAAGCCCGCAACCAAAACCTCCTGGTCTCCACCAACCGTCTTTGGGCAGACTATCTCCCCAAAGACCAAAGCGAAGAGTCTCGGGGTTATTTTGGACGCACAAATGTCAATGGATGCGCAAATAGGATCTGTAGTCAGTCGATCTCACCATCTGCTGCGCATGCTTCGCAGACTCATCCCTTTTATCCCAAAGAATGACAAAGCAGTGGTAGTTGGAACAATCATTAATTCACGACTGGACTACGCAAACTCGCTTTACATAGGATTACCACAATATCAACTTGCGCGATTACAACTGATCCAAAACACGGCGGCAAGGCTGATAACAGGAAAAAAACCCTGGGAATCCATTTCTCCTTCACTGAGGAGCTTACATTGGCTAACCGTAAAAAATCGGATCACGTTCAAGACCCTTTGCCTCACCCACAAATGCGTGCATAGAGAAGCTCCGCAATACCTAATGGAGAAAATAAATCATTACACACCAAACCGCAGTCTTCGATCAGCCAACAAAAACCTCCTCCTCGTGCCCAAAGCCCGGTATAAATCCAAGGGTGATCGGAGATTCGCTGTCCAAGGGCCTCGGCTATGGAATGCTCTACCAATCAACATCCGCCTGGAAGAAAATCACCTGGCTTTTAGGAAAAAACTCAAGACCTTCCTTTTTTAGCAGATGATCAAAGCTCGCCACAGCGCCTAGAGGCGATTCAGTTCGCATTGTGCGCTATACAAGTATTTCATTCATTCATTCATCCTAACCCCTAACACTAACGCTAACCCTATCCCTTACACTAATCCTAACCAACCCTAACCCTAATCCAACCCTTAATCCTAAACAATAACCCTAACCCTAACGGATAACCACTTACCATAACACCCAACCCTAATGACCAAATTACATTGCCGCAGATGGTCACAGTTGACTTTGAGGCCATGTATCTCTGATGCAGAAAAGTGCATGACATTTTGCGACCCGACTTTGGGGCCCCTATCTCGGGGTCACTTAGTGATAGGAACCTCAAAATGTCATTCTCATATGCAGTAAAGTCCTTGAATTTGACTTTCAATCATATTTCTGAGTTTTCAGGTCCAAAAAATTGGGTTCCTTTAAAAACGCTTATAAACGCAAACGCGGCTAAACGCGGCTAAATGCGTCTAAATGCAGGTGTCGCGTTTAGCCGTGTTTTGCATCTGAAACGTGGAAATTTTTGTGTCGAACCCATTTTTTTGTTTCTGGAAAAACTAGGTTAAACGCAACTGCATAAAAACGGCAAAAAACTAGACTGTGTGCATGGACACTGTCACGTACCTTCTAGTAGCGAGCCCGGATTGCGGAGAGAGGCCTCCCTTACGACTCCCACTACTGGTTTCCTGACAATGTAACAGGGAACATAGGAGTAAGGAGGGGTACAGGTGCCTGGCAGGATCAACAGATGGGTAGGATGGGTAGGTGGAGTTCAGTGGAGCAGGTAATCACAGTGAATGGATCAGCAGGTAGTTTATAGCAGATAACACAGTTCAATGGAGTAGGTAACTTGATGATAAGCAGTGCAGGAAAGTAGGCAACTTGTAGCAGATGAACAGTGCGATATACACAAGTACTTGCAGCAGATAAACAGTTCAATATGAGCAGGCACTTGCAGCAGGTGAACAGTTTAATAAGACAGGTGACTTGAAGCAGATGAACAGCGCAATATGACAAGTGGCTTGAAGCAGATAAACAGCGCAATATAAGCAGGTACTTGCAGCAGATAAACAGTTCAATATGAGCAGGCACTTGCAGCAGGTGAACAACTCAATACAAGCAGGTTACTTGCAGCAGATGACACAGTTCAATATAAGCAGGTTCACCTTTAGCAGACGGATGGTCAAAGCAAGCCGGGTCGGATATCAGACAGGAAACGAAGTACAAGGGAACAGGCAGGAGAATCGTCACAACAAGCCGGTGTCGGGTGCAGGCGGATAGCAGATGGGTCACAGGCAGGCCGGGTCAAACAGGAACAAACACTACGGATCAGGTCTCACAGGTATAACGCTGTAGAGCAGACAGCAGAGACCATTAGCCAGAGGCTAGTTTAAATAGGCCGTTTGGCGCCAACACGGACGCACGCACGCGACCGCGCACGTGCCCGCACACGCGCACCTGCGTACGAACGCATGCGCGTTCGTACAATCGTGCGTACCTGCGACGATCGTAAATCAGAAGACCTGGAGGTCAGTCTCTTCATGCGATTTTCATGACATTGCCCGCTCCCAAGGGGCAGCCTCCGGATGCCCCTTCGGGCAAATTTTTCCGGATGGGCCCTTTTAAAAGATTGAATTAAGTTTTTTGCATGAATGTTGTCCTCGGGCTCCCAGGAGTTCTCCTCGGGACCATATCCTTTCCATTTGATTAAAAACTGGTTCTGGTTTCCTCTTCTTCTGAAATTTAGGATGGCTTCTATTTCAAATTCTTCTTCACCATCAACAAGGATCGGATCAGGAGGAGCGGTCTTTCGGTTAGGAAATGGATTGGGAGTGAAAGGTTTCAATAAGGACACATGGAACACCGGATGGACCCTTAGTGAGTCTGGAAGTTCTAGTTCGAAAGCAACTTTGTTAATCTTCCTTTTGACTGCGAAAGGTCCTAAAAACTTGGGACCTAGTTTCCTTGAAGGGCACGCCATTTTCAAGTTTACCGTGGAAAGCCACACCAAATCACCAGGTACCAGTACTAACTCCCCTCGTCTCTTCTTGTCAAAGGTTGCCTTGTTGTGCTCTTGAGTTCTAGTCATTGTTTCTTGCAGAAGTTTGTTGTTGGTTGAGAAAAAGTTCATCTTATGCTGGACTGCTGGTACTGAGCATTCAGGAAGGGAGTTGGGTAGAAACGAAGGGTGGAAGCCATAATTGGCAAAAAAGGGTGTCTGTTTGGTGGCGGAATGGAGAGAATTATTATACGCAAACTCAGCTACTGGAAGCAAGGAGATCCAATCATCTTGTGCAAAAGAGGAAAAACAGCGTAAATATTGTTCGAGAGTTTGGTTCGTCCTCTCAGTCTGCCCATTGGACTGATTATGATAGGCGGATGAGAAAGACAGTTCAATATTCAAGGCCTTGCAGAGGGACTTCCAGAATCGAGAGGTGAACTGTACCCCTCGATCCGACACTATATTGGCTGGTACCCCATGGAGCCTAATGATTTCCTTGATGAACACTTGTGCAGTTTCAGAGGCTGAGGGGGTACCCTTCATGGGAATAAAATGTGCCATCTTTGACAGACGATCAACCACCACAAAGATAGTGGTATGATCGCCTGCCGGAGGCAATTCAACAATGAAGTCTAGAGACAGCATTTTCCATGGCCTGTCCGGAACAGACAATGGTTTAAGGAGGCCCCAGGCCTTAGTTTTTTACAGTTCTTTTTTCTAATGCACATAGTGCAGGTGTTCACGTATTTCTTGCAATCCTCCCGTAACTGAGGCCACCAAAAAGTACGCTGTACCAAATCAATAGTTCTAGTGATACCAAAATGTCCGGCGAGTGCGTGGTCGTGACACAGCTCAAGGATAGATACCCGCAGAGTTTCGGGGATTTAGATCTTGTCTTTATACCACAGTAACCCACCTTTGGTTTGTAGTTCTGGTTCTGAAAAAGGTCTTCGTCCCATGGAGGCTTGTCTAAGCCGGGAGAGAAGATCTTCCTGAAGCAGAAGGAAATTCACAGGAGCGAGAATGGTATCTGGAGGAGAAATTTCCTGGGACTTGTGGAACATCCGTGACAAGGCATCTGGTTTTATATTCTTAGACCCTGGGCGATACGTCACATGAAAAGAGAACCAGGAGAAAAAGAGTGCCCACCTGGCTTGTCTTGGTTTTAGTCTTTTTGAAGATCTTAAGTACTCCAGGTTTTTGTGATCGGTAAATATTAAAATTGGATGAGAAGCTCCTTCCAACAAATAGCGCCATTCCTCTAATGCAGATTTAATTGCCAATAGCTCCCGGTCTCCAACATCGTAATTTTTCTCGGCTGCTGATAGTTTACGCGAAAAGAAAGCCACAGGATGGAGCAGGGCCTTGGTTCCTTGTCTTTGGGATAATATAGCTCCTACGGCGATTTCGGATGCATCCACTTCTAAAACAAATGGCAGGGAGGAATCTGGATGTCTTAAAATAGGAGCGGAGGTGAAAAGTCCCTTGAGAGTCTCGAATGCTTCTTGAGCTTCAGAGGTCCAATGAAAATGGGTTCCTTGTCTGGTTAGTTGTGTGATGGGTGCGACAATAGCCGAGAACCCCTTAATAAATTTGCGATAGAAGTTGGCGAATCCAATAAAATGTTGGATTCCTTTCCTGTCTACAGGAGTTGGCCAGTCCAAAATCACAGCGATCTTCTGGGGGTCCATTTTTATACCCTTACTAGAAATGATCAGCCCCAAGAATGGTATACTTTCCTGTTCAAACAAACACTTGTCTGTTTTTGCATATAGTCCGTGTTGGTGGAGCCGACCCAACACGCTTTTGACGTGCTTGTGATGGGCTTCAAGGGAGGAAGAAAAAATTAAAATATCATCTAAGTAAACGACAGCGAATAAGTCCAGAAAGTCCCGGAGCACATCATTGATAAAGTATTGGAAGGTAGCGGGGGCATTACACAAACCGAAGGGCATCACCAAATACTCAAAGTGTCCGAATCGGGTACGGAAAGCGGTCTTCCACTCATCTCCGGCCTTGATACGGATCAAGTTGTAAGCCCCGCGGAGATCGAGTTTAGTGAAAACCGTAGCAGTGCCCAGTCTTTGGAATAACTCTGGAAATAGAGGAAGAGGGTACCGGTTCTTTATAGTGATGTTGTTTAATTCACGGTAGTCTACGCAGGGTCGGAGAGTGTGGTCCTTCTTCTCAACAAAAAAAATACCCGCACCTGCTGGGGATGTAGACGGGCGAATGAACCCCTTCTTTAAATTTTCTTTGCGGTATTCTTTGAGTTTCTCCTGCTCCACCTCTGTTAAGGGAAAACCCCTTCCAAACTGAATTTTGGCTCCAGGAAGTAACTCAATGGGGCAGTCATAAGCTCGGTGGGGCGGGAGCACCTCTGCCTTTTGTTTACTGAATATGTCCAGGAATTCATGGTAGACTTCGGGAATGGCCTGACGTAAATCGATCTCTGAGTCAATAGATAATAAGGTTGCTGGTCTCAGGAAACCGGAGGAACCACAGAACTTCTGGCAATAGGGTGAAGAAAAAGTAATTTCTCCTGTAGCCCAATTTATGGTTGGATTGTGGGCCTGCAGCCAGGGCATCCCAAGTATTACAGGAAAAAGTGGGGAGGTGATAATGTCCATCCGGAGAAGTTCTCGATGCGAACCAGAGATAACAGTAAATAGAGGTGCAGTTTCTTGAGTTACAGGACCAGATTTAATAGCGGAGCCATCGGCCAAATGGATAGAGAGTCCACTGGTCTTAGGTAGGAGAGGAATTTGATGTTGGGCAGCAAAGGATGAATCCATAAAACAGCTGCATGCCCCAGAATCAATAATGGCGGGTGTCTGTAAAGTCTTTCCTGGGAACTGGAAGGAGACAGAAATGATAAGGTGAGACGAAAACTTTATTAAAGAGTCTGGGAGATCAGGAGGCATAGATGGACACTTACGGAGCTTAATAGGACAGTTCCTGACGTAATGTCCAGATTCCCCGCAATAGAGACATAAATTGTTATTCCGTCGACGACGTTCTTCGGGGGTAAGAGATGGTCGCAAGACCCCAAGTTGCATAGGCTCAGGTGTGTCAGACGTGGCCCCGGGTCGGGCGGCAGGTACTGGATGTAAATGGTTTGGGGCCTTTGGAAGCATCCAGGTTGGGCGAGAGAAACCTGTGGCCCTCTCGGCTCTCCTCTCTCTCAGACGACGATCAATCTGTTTAGCCAAGTCAATTAGTGCGTTTAAGGTCTGTGGAACACCGACTCTAGCAAGCTCATCTTTCAAAGAATCAGAGAGTCCCATGCGGAACTGATGACGAAGGGCAGCATCATTCCAGTTCGTATCCGCGCCCCATCGCCTGAACTCGGCCAGATAATCTTCCACTGCCCTTCCCCCCTGCTGGAGGGTCCGCAAGGCGGTTTCTGCAGTCGCTGAAAGTTGGGGATCTTCGTATATTTGAGCCATTGCATCAAAAAAAATGGTAAGATTAGCCAACGCTGCGTCCTTCTGTTCTAATAGGCGGTGGGCCCAGGTCTGGGGGTCTCCAGGGAGTAAAGGGCCTCATCCCCACAACCCTGGCCGGTGGTTGTGGGGGTCTGCGGGCAGGGGGCTTATCAGAATCTGGAAGCCCCCTTTAACAAGGGGACCCCCAGATCTTGCCCCCCATTTGAAATGCTAAGGGGATACAAAAGTACCCCAACCATTTCACAAAGAAAGTGTAAAAAAATGTTAAAACACACACACACACACACACACACACACACACACCGTTGGGAAAAGTCCTTTATTAAAAATTTTAAAAATGTAAAAAAGATTCCAGCGGTGATAATCCACTCTTGCTATCCAGCGATGATCATCCCTCCATGGTCTCCCTCCAGCTCAGCGCATCCATCCTGTCTCCACCGAAGACACTGCCGGAATACCGGCAGCCTGAAACTTCTTAGCTGAGGAGGGCGTGGCCACCCATCACCTGACCCCGCCCCCCTCCGGCGCAAGGGGAAAGCCAGGCTTCCCCAGTGACGTGCGGGTGACCCTGCCCCCTCTGATGTAATGGAAACCTGCATTAAATCAGAGGGGGTAGGGTCACTCGTACATCACTGGGGAAGCCCGGCTTTCCCCTTGTGTCATAGGGGGGTGGGGTCAGGTGATGGGTGGCCCTGCCCTCCTCAGCTAAAAAGTGACAGGCTGCCGGGATTCTCGCAGTGTCTCCGGTGGAGACAGGATGGATGTGCTGCGCTGGAGGGAGAGATCACCTATCGTTGGATCAGGTCACCCATCGCTGAACCGTGGAGAGATGATCATCCATCGCTGGATAGATGGATGAGCTGCGCTGGAGGGAGAGATCACCCATCGCTGTATCAGGTCACCCATCGCTGGACTGCGGAGAGATGATCATCCATCGCTGGATAGCAAGAGTATATTACCACCTCTGGAATCTTTTTTTATTTTTAATAAAGGACTTTTCCCAATGGTGTGTGTGTGTGTGTGTGTTTTTTTCATTTTTACACTTTCTTTGTGAAATGGTAGGGGTACTTTTGTACCCCCTTACCATTTCAAACAGGGGGGGCCGGGATCTGGGGGTCCCCTTGCTAAAGAGGGGTTCTAGATTCTGATAAGCCCCCCACCCGCAAGCCCCCCACAACCACCGGCCAGGGTTGTGGGGATGAGGCCCTTGTCCTCATCATCATGGGGACAAGGTGCTTTGGGGGACCCCAAAGCATCCTCCCAATGTTCAGGGCATGTGGCCTGGTATGGTTCAGGAGGGGGGCGCTCTCTCATCCCCCCTCTTTTCCTGCGGCCTGCCAGGTTGCGTGCTCAGATATCGGGTCTGGTATGGATATTTGGGGGGAACCCCACGTCATTTTTTTTTAAGTTTAATGCGGGGTTCCCCTTAATATCCATACCAGACCTGAATGGCCTGGTAATTGAATTTGGGGGAATCCCACAACCACCGGCCAGGGTTGTGGGGATGAGGCCCTTGTCCTCATCAACATGGGGGCAAGGTGCTTTGGGGGGGACCTCAAAGCATCCTCCCAATGTTGAGGGAGCATGTGGCCTGGTACGGTTCAGGAGGGGGGTGTTCTCTCGCCCCCCCTTTTCCTGCGGCCTGCCAGGGTGCATGCTCGGATAAAGGGTCTGGTATGGATTTTTGGGGGGAAACTCCACGCCATTTAAAAAAAATTGGCGTGGAGTTCCCCTTCAATCCATACCAGACCTGAAGGGCCTGGTAATTGAATTTGGGGGAACCCCACGCTTATCAATGACTTTCAATGACTGTTATCTGTATTACAGGGAGCTGACAATTCATTATAGCCACGACTGCTTTTAAATTACTTTTTTTCCTGCAGAAATGACACTTTGTGCAGGGACAGTTCTAAACACGGGAAACATGTGCCCCTTTACAGGCATACTAAACACACCCCCCAGGTACAAAATTTAAAGGAATATTACACTTTTATTGTTTCACTTTAAGCATTATTAAAATCACTGCTCCCGAAAAAACAGCTGCTTTTAAAACTTTTTTTTGCATTGATACCTGTCCCCTGTGGCAGGACCCAGGTCCCCAAACACTTTTTATGACAATAACTTGCATATAAGCCTTTAAAATTAGCACTTTAACGCGTTTGAACGCCTATTAGCTATCAATAACCTGAAATGCCACAAGTTTGATAAAGTATGGCAAACCTGGTGCAAGAGCTTCAAACCTAGCTCATAGAGTAATACCTTAAATACCTTACCGGCCTCAACGCTGACTTAACCACCTCAATACAGGACACTTAAACCCCCTTCCTTCCCAGACCAATTTTCAGCTTTCAGTGCTCTCTTACTTTGAATGACAATTACTCAGTCATGCTACACTGTAACCAAATGAATTTTTTATCATTTTGTTCACACAAATAGAGCTTTCTTTTGGTGGTATTTATTCACCACTTCATTTATTATTTTTTGTAATATAAGCGAAAAAAGAGCGAATTTTTTGAAAATTTTCTACTTTCTCTTTTAAAAGAAACCAAAAAAATCTAATTTTGGCGAAAATTTAGGCCAAAATGTATTCTACTACATGTCTTTGGTAAAAAAAATCCTGATAAGTGTATGATCATTGGTTTGTGTGAAAGTTATAAAGCCTACAAGCCATGCTATGCATAATTGAAAATGTATCAATCCTAATGCACTGATGGCCTATCTCAGTTCTTGAGGCCCTAAAATGTCAGGACAGTACAATAATCCCCCAAATGACCCCTTTTTGGAAAGAAGACAGTCTGCGGTAATTGGTAAGAGGCGTAGTGAATTTTTTGAAGTTGCAATTTTTTCCCCACAATGCTTTGGAAAATTAAGAAATATATATATATTTTTTTTTTTCACGAAATTGTCATATTTACAAGTTATTTCTCACACATGGTGCAGGCATAATTGCAATTACACCCCAAAATACATTCTGCTATTCGTCCTGAGTATGGAGATACCCCATGTGTCAGACTTTTCCACAGCCTGGCCACATACAGAGGCCCAACATCCATGTAGCACCATCAGGCGTTGAACCTATTACATTTTTGAAGGCCCTGGAGCACCAGGACAATGGAATTACCCACAAAGTGACCCCATTTTGGAAAGAAAACAACCCAATGTATATTCTGTGAGGCATAATGAGTCTTTTGAACATATAATTTCTTTCCACAAGTTTTTGGAAAACGTGGAACGAAAATGAAAACCTATTTTTTTTTCACAAAGTTGTCAATTTAGAAGATCTTTCTAACACATAACATGTACATAGCCAAAATGACACCCCAAAATTCATTCTGCTACTCGTCCTGAGTATGACGATACCCCATGTGTCAGACTTTTCCACAGCCTAGCAACATACAGAGGCCCAACATCCATATAGCACCATCAGGCGTTCTAAAGGCATAAATTACACATTTCATTTCCTGAGTACCTATTACATTTTTGAAGGCCCTGGAGCACCAGGACAATGGAATTACCCACAAAGTGACCCCATTTTGGAAAGAAAACAACCTAATGTATATTCTATGAGGCATAATGAGTCTTTTGAACATGTAATTTCTTTCCACAATTTTTTGGAAAATGTGGAAAGAAAATAAAAACCTATTTTTTTTTCACAAAGTTGTCAATTTAGAAGATCTTTCTAACACATAACATGTACATAGCCAAAATGACACCCCAAAATACATTCTGCTACTCGTCCTGAGTATGGCGATACCCCATGTGTCAGACTTTTCCACAGCCTGGCCGCATACAGAAGCCCAACATACAAGTACCACCTTCAGGCTTCTAACATATAGCATGTACACACCAAGAATTACACACCAAAATACATTCTGCTGAGCAAAGGGTAAAAAAAAGGCTCACCTGTGGTTTTAGCAGACAGGGACACCGTTCCAGAGCAGTCAAAGCATTTTCTAGACAGCCAAAGGAAATGTCCAGGAATTGTCCAGGCAGCAGACAGATATGGAAAATTATGAACATGGTTCAGTACAGTCCAAGGTTTAGCAGGCAGTTCAGGCATTGGCATGTCCAGTTCAGGTGGCAGGCACAGGCATGGCCAGTTTAGGTGGCAGCAGGCGGCACTTTGTACATTGGGCCTTGGTCAGGTAAGACCCGAGGACAGGGGTAGAGGCTTCTTCCCACCCAAATCTCTACGAAGCCTCCGAGTCTCCAGACCCTAATCCGAGAAAACGAAAAACCTGGAGAAAAAGGTTTTCTCCACTCGGAAAACTTTTTCTGGAGCCCCTCACATGTGAGACCCCTGTGCTGTACAGTGGCAGGGCAAATGATCAGTTCAGGAGGCAGGCAAAAAGCATGGTCATTTAACAGGCCGAGGTCAATTCACGTTGAAGGCAGAAATATGTTTGGCAGAGGCATAGTCATTTAACAGTCCGGGTCATACACAGAAATGGCAGAAAGTGGATACTGGAAAGAAATCATCTTCACTTTACTAATAGTTTAGTGAAGTATGATAGCTTCGATAGCAAGTTCCAATGCAGAGGCCTGGCTGGGAGGGACAGTCTGGACAGTAGTATCGGGTGTCACGGCGAATTCCTCTACTTGTACACACACGGCATCTTTTTTGGGGTTTGCGACCTGTTTGGGTAGGAGGGAGGATGTCGGGAAAGTGCCTTTCATGGAGTCTGGCTACTGCATCAGACCGAATTAGTTGAGTGGGTTGGCCATGGGGATAGACAAGGGCTGTGATGACATCTTCTTGGAATCTTAGATAGGTCAGGGAACTTTGGGTGCTCTTAGAAAAAATAATATAAGAATTGAACATGGCCAATTGCATCAAATAAACGGCGACTTTATTGTACCAAAACACTGATCTCCTGGTGGCCAAGTAGGGCTGCATCATCTGGTCATTCATATCCACCCCCCCATGTATAAGTTATACTCGTGGATACATTTTGGCTTCTGGATGGGGCCTTTTCTTCTTTGCAGTTCCACCAAGGTGTCATTGTGTATTGTGGAAAGGATGTAGACATCTCTTTTTTTATCTCTCCACTTCACCGCTAGTACCTCGTCAGTCCGCATACTGGCCATTTCACCCTGTTTTAATTTCTTGGTGACCAATATCTGTGGGAAACCTTTGCGGTTGGTCCGTGCTGTCCCACAGGCCACAGTCTGCTTTAGGTATAGATGGCGGAAAAGTGGGAGACTTGTGTAGAAATTGTCTACATATAGGTGGTAACCTTTCCCAAGCAATGGTTGGATCAGCTGCCAGACAATTTTGCCACTTGTTCCCATGTAGGTAGGGCATCCAGGGGGGTTTAGCTGTCTGTCTTTTCCCTCATAAATTATGAAGTCATATGTGTAACCCGTGGCCCTGTCACACGCCTTATAAAATTTTACCCCACGTCTGGCTCTTTTACTGGGCATGTATTGTTGTATTGCAAGTCGCCCAGTGAAGTGTAATAGGGATTCATCCACACAAATATTTTTATCAGGGGTAAACATCTGTTTGAAACTGGCGGAAAAAAAATTGATTAGGGGCCGAATTTTGAATAATTTATCATAACTGGGATGATTTCGAGGGAGGCATTGGGCATTGTTATTGAAATGTAAAAATCTCATGATCATCTCATAACGGTTTCTGGGCATAATTGATGAATAGACCGGCATGTGGTGGATAGGTTGGGTAGACCAGTAGGAATGGACTTCATTTTTTTTTGTTAGCCCCATGTTGAGGGTTAGGCCAAGGAAAATTTTAAATTCTTCCACGGTGAGGGGTTTCCAAAAAAAAGGACGGGCATAGGAGGAACTGGGATTGTTGGCTATATGTTGGCTGGCATATAGATTACATTGCTCCACAATGTCAGTTAGGAGATCATTGGTAAAAAATAAATGAAAATAATAAAGTGGGGTTACATTTTCCGTCTGTATCTGAGGGCCTGGCTGGGATGTAAAAAGGGGAATAACAGGTTCTACTGACGTATCGGGCAGCCATGTTGGATACAGCAGAACATCTGGAAGGCTAGTATGGGCACTGCCTCGTTGATGGGATGCTCCGTTGCTAGTATCTGGCCTATCTTCAAGGAAGGTTGCAGAACTGCTGGTGGATGCCTGCCTATCCCGGAGTGCTGCGCTGCTGGTGGATGCCTGCATATCATCCTGGAGTGGTGCGTTGCTGTTTGATGTCTGCGCCTGCTCATTTCTCCCGTTTCTCCTTGTTAGGATTCTATCTTCCTCGGTTTCCATCTCTGAGCCACTGCTTTCCACTGGCTCATAATCGCTATCCGAGTCTGATGGAGAGAGTTCCCCGCTACTCTCGTCCGACATACTCTGGAGCATCTGGAAAGCCTCCTCTGCGCTGTACGACCTTTTAGTCATGTTGACGGGCAGATGTCAGATGGCGGGCGGAAGATGTCAGATGGCGGGCGTCAGATGTGCCTGATGGCGGACGTCAGATGGGCCTGATGGCGGGCGTCAGATGGGCCTGATGGCGGGCGTCAGATGGGCCTGATGATGGCGGGCGTCAGATGAGCCTGATGATGGTGGGCGTCAGATGAGCCTGATGATGGCGGGCGTCAGATGAGCCTGATGATGGCGGGCGTCAGATGGGCCTGATGATGGCGGGCGTCAGATGGGCCTGATGATGGCGGGCGTCAGATGGGCCTGATGATGGCGGGCGTCAGATGGGCCTGATGATGGCGGGCGTCAGATGGGCCTGATGATGGCGGGCGTCAGATGCGCCTGGTGATGGCGGGCGTCAGATGCGCCTGGTGATGGCGGGCGTCAGATGCGCCTGGTGATGGCGGGGCAGATGCGCCTGGTGATGGCGGGTCAGATGCGCCTGGTGATGGCGGGTCAGATGCGCCTGGTGATGGCGGGCAGATGCGCCTGGTGATGGCCGGACAGATGCGCCTGGTGATGGCGGGGCAGATGCGCCTGGTGATGGCGGGGCAGATGCGCCTGGTGATGGCGGGGCAGATGCGCCTGGTGATGGCGGGCAGATGCACCTGGTGATGGCGGGGCAGATGCGCCTGGTGATGGCGGGGCAGATGCGCCTGGTGATGGCGGGTCAGATGCGCCTGGTGATGGCGGGTCAGATGCGCCTGGTGATGGCGGGTCAGATGCGCCTGGTGATGGCTGGGCAGATGCGCCTGGTGATGGCGGGTCAGATGCGCCTGGTGATGGCGGGCAGGTGCGCCTGGTGATGGCGGGTGGCTGATGTGTCAGATGGCGGGCCGATGTGCCAGGTGTTTTTGGGGACACTGTGTTTTTGGGGACACTAGCTGGGAGATCAGTGGGTAAACAGCAGACAAACAGCTAGAAAACTCACTGATCTTCCCGGCTGAAGCAAAGATTTCTCTTCCTCTCCTCACTGACAGGTTCTGTGTGAGGAGAGGAAGAGATGAGAGCAGTTACAACTCTCTATTTACATTACATGACGACTGTGATTGGACACAGTCGTCATGTGATCAGGAGGGCCAATCACATGGCCCTCCTGTTGTATTTTTCTCTCCGGTCTCCGGGGGTCTCAGGCAGATCGGGATCGCGCCGCTGCGCGGGCACGTGGCGGCGCGATCACCGGTTATCTGCCGCCCATCCCCCTTTGTTTACTTACGATGGCTGTGATTAGACACAGCCATCGTGCGGATCAGGAGGGCAAATGACATTGCTCTCCTGCCGATCCGAGATGCGGCGTGTGCGGGGGACACGCGCGCACCGGGATCGCGCAGCTGCGCGGGAGCGCGCCCGCGCGATCCCGCTTCTTTGACATGACGTTCAGGAACGTCCTGTCAGGACTAGAGAGCTCCCACCTGGCCGTTTATATGCAGTGGCCGGGTGGGAAGTGGTTAAGAATATTGTATTGATAAGCATACAACTCTTCCTTACTCTGTTGTGCAAGGCATACTGTGTGTAACAATACCTGTTTTCTTGATATTCTTTTTTTTTTTTTCTTTGAAAACCCTTTTCCATGTACCTTGATTCAATGTTTGTGAAAACTTTTTGAAAACCAATAAAAATGTATTGATTCAAAAAAAAAATTAGCACTTTAGATTTCTCCCATAGACTTGTACAGGGTGTTCTGCGGCTTTTTGAATTTACAGCGAACACCCCAAATTGTTTGCTGTTCGGTGAACAGGCAATGTTCGAGTTGAACATGAGTTTGACTCAAACTCGATGCTCATCCCTAGTCTCTTGTATCTAGACAATGTTTGCTTTCCCAAAATTCAACTTTATTGCTATGACCCCTATGTGATAGCTGCCTTTGGTTACTCTTTATGAAGACAGCAGGGATCTACTAGATCTCTTATGGCTTCTCAGCTCTCCAGCCAAGTAAATTGAGCACAAACAGGACCCAATCCGTTAAGCTTTTCTGGGTTTATTGCAGAGGAGAGGAGAACCAATTTTGCAGCCTGCTAAGTTCTTTAGGTAATGTAGCGCTACCCTTGTAAGAGTCGCTAGAATACGCTTTTGCTTTAAAGAGGAACTACAGTCTGCTCACATAATTTGTAATAAAAACATCTTTGCCATTCTGAAGCTGCCCTGCAACCACTTTGCATATTATTTTATATATACTGTGATTCTGTACTTGCCAAAGTAGTAGTAGTCTACTAAGTCTGGCTGCAGCCATTTTAACTGTGGGCAGCTGAAGCTGCTGCCTGTTCACTTTGTGGATTTACACAGACACACAAAGGCACACCCCCAGCTCTGCAGCCCTTTAGCTCTCATTTACCCTCTTATGACTCATCACTCCTCCTTTGCTGGCAAACTCTTATGAGAGTGAGAGAACTGTGCATGATGCCAAAATGCCTAGGCTTTTTACTAGACAAGAAACAGGAAGTGGGCTATATAAGGTATTTACTGACAGAAAAAAAAAGTTTTTATCCAAAGATAAAACAACAAGGGCACAAAGACCAGACTGGATTTTTTCAAGGAAGAGAAACACGTGATAACATGATAAAAAGGCTCTTGCTTATGGGCTATGCCCAAACAGCTAGGATACCAGCATGCCCTCTCTCGGTTGACGTGGAGAAGGCTTTTGATCGGGTCTGGTGGCCTTTCCTCTAGCATTCCTTGAGGTATAGTACGCATAGTAGTCCATTATGTTTCACTTACCTGACACAGGAGCCAGGGATGTCACCGCTGTCCCCTGTAGTACGGAGCGTCCATTTTCTTCTGGGTATCGCTGCTTGGCCACTCACAGCACAGAAGCAGCGATGATGTCACTCTAGCGCATGCACACCGCCCCTAATGGCATAGTGCGCCTGCACGCTGCTGTCTACAGCGCTTGCGCCGTAGACAGCGGTGACTGTCTTTTAGTAAATATCTACTAAATCGTGTAGGTTTAGGAGATATTTCTTGGACCTACAGGTAAGCCTTAATCTAGGCTTACCTGTAGGTAAAAGTGTTTTGTAAGGGTTTACAACCACTCTAAGTATCCATGTATATGTGGCTGGCCTTTATTATATATTTATACTTTTTTAGGCATTTTGGTTTTCATTGTCCAATTCCATATTATCAACCCCCCCTTTCTCCTCCCTTCCCTCTCTTTCTCCCTTCTGTTCAGTGGAGATTTGTCACCTGCCAATTTTCAATTTTGTTGTAGTATTTTTTTTGTTTTAATATCTTATGTACTCTGGTTCTCTTAATGATCAATATATGAATTGTTCTAGTTGGCTCTGTGCTGTGAATATCCAAGCACCTGAAATACTGTATATGGTGACATTGGAGGCATAACGGGTGAGATTAGTCTCTCTTTGGACTCCCTTGCAAGGTATTTTTTCATGTGTGTGCCACATATGTCATTCAGATGTGAAGATGCTCTATTTTAAATATATGCTGCCATTATATGAAATCTCATTTATATGTTTTATTTTTAGATAGTAAGACCTGTTTTCTCTTTCATCAACCCCTGAGTGTCCTAAAAAGAAGCTAGACAGCGAAACGCGTTGACGCACAGGGGCTCACTACCATGTATATCATGGATATTCATCCTTGCCATGTGTTATGTATCTTATGATTTTAATCCTTTATCTCGTGTTACTTTTTTGTACCATGTATTGTTATAAATAAAATATATATTTTTTTGTACCTATTACTGTCCTTGGGCTATTTACATGCCCAATTTTCTCTCTAACAATCCCTTATATGAATCTGGCCATAGGGGTGTTTCACTTATATTTTCCCTATACAATAACTGTCAAATGGAGGAGCCTGCAGTAGGCAGATGGTGTTCATGTCAACCGCATGTGGTGGGAGGCGTGACTGACGATGGATTTACATCGAATTACATTATTTTTTAATAAAGAAATTGTTAAAAACTGTCTCTGTGTTTTTCTTTCTTCTTGACTCTTTTTTGGTGAATGGGTAGGGGTATGGGGGCCCCCCTTGTTAAAGGGGGCTTCCAGATTCCAATAAGCCCCCTGTCCTCACAGTTGTGGGGATGCGGCCCTTGTGCCCATCAACATGCGGACAAGGAGCTTTGGGGTGGGGGCTGCCCCAAAACACCCACCGGACATGTCGCCTAATATGGTTCGGGGGGGGGGGGGCGCTTGCTCGTTTTTTTTAACATTTTCGTATTGTCAGAATTATTTTCTTTACATTCATCTGTTAGTGGAGAAGCACACTAACAGATGATGAGTCATCGGTTGTTAAGGATGCAGGCAGCCGACTTCCTTGCCAACTGCTTAGCAACCAGCTATTCTTCACACAGAATTCAAATCGGTCAACCGATCCGAATTTTAATCTTTCTGAAAAGTTGGAATTCATTAGAAAACAAATAAATGAAACACATTTTAATGAATTTCAACATTTTTTTTTACTATTCGTTACTATTTATTTGGAGATTCGGATACGTCCGAATATCCAAAAATTCATCCAAACTTGTATTAAAACCGGAACGAACTGCACATGTCTAGTAGCCTCACTCTTCAGCAACTCAGAATACCACTGCAAATACCTTACATTTTAAGTGCAACTTGAACCTTACAAACTATATTAATATGATAAATTAAAAGAGCATCTTTTCATACTTACTGCCACAGCTGCCCAAAAGATGATTGCAATTTGCACAGCTATGCTCTGGAGGTAAACGGAATCTGTGAACACCAGCACAATCCCAAATACAATCTGCAGGTAGGCCATCAAAATCTGACTTATCTGAAATTTAAGTCAATAGCCATATTTATGGTTACTTATATACTTATTATATACAATATGCTGTAATTAGGCAATAAATAGCTTACAGTGTCTTTTCAGGCAAAACGTGACAGACAGTCCATTGCAAGGTCAAAATAAGCACATTGACATTATGCTTCTTTCTCATAGTCTTAAATTATAAAATAATTTACCTGGTGATTCTGCCATTCCTCAGAAAATGCAATCAGGAAAAAAGCATGGGACCTTGATGTGAATTTATACCAAGTAGTGAGAGGGCAAAAACATTTGGAGAGCTCGCTGACTCAGGTTAGGCTGCTCACAACAGACAAGACTGCCCTCCTGTAGGTGCCCCAGGTTACCAGAAAAATGCATGCACTAACCCCATAGCAAGAAAACACTTGCCACACATTTGTGGCAGTGTTGAATTGTAAGTCTGTTACTTGCTGCACATTTTCACTGGCCAGTTGTATACTTGCAGAGCACTTGAAGAACAATTTCTAGTTGACTCTTTTCCAATTTGTAGAAAATTTGCGTAGCAAGTCTCTAGCAAGAGCAAAGATGCAGTGGTGAGTCTACAGCAAGAGCTCTGCAAGTCTACAGCATGAAATTTCAGCCATAGTGACCCCTGTGGTGGGAGGACTATTGCACAACATAACTGAACCAGAACTTGCAGCAGACTTGCATAATGTTTGCAAAGAAAGTTGATCGGGAGTCATGCAATGCTAACTTGCTGCAATTGTGCAACAAGCTTGTGAAGCCTGCCGAGCCTAGCTATAGCTTAGCAAGTCATTTTCAAACTTGCAGCACAGCTGCTTGCTATCTGGGAATGGAAGAAGCCATATCTTGATTGCTCACGGAAATACTGCTGTCCAGTAACTCTACGGATCCAGCAATTAGCTTCCCTACAGAGATGAAAAAGGAAAGTTCCATTTTGAATCCATCAAGGTTCTTTTTTTAACTGAAGCCCTGATGAAGAGGGATATTTTTGACCCCCAAAACGTGTTTAATTCTATTTTTAGCATAAACAAATAAATTAATTTGTACTCTTTTATCCTTTAGCCTGGCGCTCTTGCCATTAGTGTATGCATTCCTCTGAATGTGACCTTATTTCCTGAGCAGGCCCAACAACACTATTCTGCAGCTCTTTAAATGGCTGATCCCCCACGCATCGTTGGCCTCCCAGAAGCAGTGTCACCTCATTATTATGCATATTCCCTAGCAGAGCATGCTCACTGCTCCAACAACACTCAGGCACAGGAAAATACAGCTCCACCCTTTCTCCTTCCTTCACTGTATATATGAGTGGTAATTCTGCCCATAATTCAAAATCGAGTAATATGAACAGGGACCTAGGGGTGATATCACCACCACCTCAGACTTCGCTCACATTATATAGTTAGTAAGGTTGAATAAAGACCCCAGTCAAACCAGTTCAACCCGAGTGAGTGTGTACAATTGTCCCTATCCCTGTACATTGTACATCACACAATCACATCGGTCCCTACCTTCAAGGAGCCCACAAACCAAGGTCCCCATTCATATACTGGGGCCAATTTTGGATAGAAGCCAATTGGCCTACCACAGCATATCTTTGGAGTGTGGGAGGAAACCGGAGGAAACCCACGCAGGCACAGGGACAGCATGCAAACTCCAGGCAGGTAGTGTTGTGGTTGGGATATGAACCAGTGACCCTTTTTACTGCTAGGTGAGAGTGCTACCCACTACACCACTGTGCTGCCCTAGTGAAGGAAGGTGAGAGGGTGGCTGTATGGTCCCTAAGCCATTCTGCCTGCAGTTCAAATTTGCGCCAAAACACTTGATGCACTCTTGGGTACCATTCTTTTTAAAGGCACCCCAGATTTTGCAGTGATTGTTGAGTGACAGAATCACACAGCAATCATTGCAAAACATGCGTTTAAAAATGTCGCTAAGCTTGTCTCCTCAAAAGGAACAGGAGCTTCTTTTGGGAGATAAACGTGAAGGGTAGCCCATTGAAGTGAATGAGATGCCAAATGCGTGACACACAGAACTATGTTATAAATAATGGAGCACTCAAGTCTATTTTTTATTAATTCACTGCTCAAAATATAGGTGTTACTCATGCATCTACAATGTTTGAATATACTGAACCTTCCTCACAAACATACATCAGGCGATGTTAGCTACTGTGCAAAATATGCAAAATGATAATATCAAATATACTGTGCCAAAATTGCTATAAAAGTGCAAAAATTGCTATAAAAGTGCAATTAAAGTGCATAAAGTGCTTGATGTTAATAATGAATAATGTGCAGAGAAACACAGAACTATGTGTTTGCGCAAACAAAAATTGCAAGCAGGAACGCTCATTCCCGCTATGTGAATCCCTTAAGCCTCATACACACGATAGGACTTTGTACAAACTTTCCCTTGGATTTTTGTACAAAGGGCGTCGGCCCTGAACTTGTATTGCATACACACAGCAGGACTTTTTCAGCCAACTTTCACCAAATCATGTGGTTTTTCTGCTCTTTACCGCCACCTTTGGTCAACTTCTGTATTGTCGTCTGATGTTTTGCATTGGTTCTGAGCATGCCTGTTTGTACTTTGTACAAAAGTCCTATGGTTTTCTGTACACACGATCAGACTTTGCTCCATCGGACTTTTGTTGCCAGAAAGTTTGTTCGTTCGCACAGCCAACAAAAGTCTGATGAAAACCAAAAAAGTTTGTCCGATGGAGCATACACACGGTCGGATGTTGCTCCAAAACAGCAAATTTGCATGTTTGTTGTCAAAAAGTCTGATCATGTGTATGGGCCTTTAGGGTAACCATTGTCTGCTGCTTTCCAGCATTGAATGTTAGCAGTCACATGACCTCTCCAGCATTGAATGTTAGCAGTCCTTAGCCTTACAAGTATTTTTTGGGGGGGTTTTTTGGGCATGCAACCGCTCAAACACTTTGTAAAACGTATCAAATATTTGCTTTTACCAATGCTATCAACCCCCGAAAAGATAGTTTTACACATGTAAGCTCACCCCAAGAGCCTTTGGTTGCCCTTTCAGAAATATCAGATGAAATGTTGGTTTTGGTGGTGGAGCTGATAGAGGGCCATTCCAAGGGCCAGGAACCATCCTTGGAGCATTTCCTGCCAGGGCCATGTTAGACATTTCCTGTAAGGCAAAAAAAAAATCAGTCAAATTTACCACTTACTATTGAAGAGTTGCCCATTGTTGGAGTTGGGACAAATGATATTCATTACAAATGAATCATTGTTTGCTTGTTTGTTGAGAAAAGTTAGGTTTTAACTATACTTATGTAGCGGTACCCCCATAGGGGCTGCTGAGTGTTGTGGTCTGTCCGTCACCGTGCCCAGCTAGGCACACAGTTCACATCTACTCTCAGGCAGAAAACCAGTCCTTGAACTTTGTTTTTGTATTTTTATTGAGGGTATTTAACTTGGATGGGAATGGGATATTCATGAGATGCCCAACTGATTGCAGAAAATCTATATGGGACCAACTATATACACCTCAAGTATACACAACCTCTTTACTTGATCTCACTCTGCAGCACTTTACTTGACTCTTGATCTCACTCTTTAGGACCAGCTAACATTGATAGATAGGCCTGACACTGGCTCAGCCAGGCCCAAAGTAGATGCCCTTTATAGGCGGGAACCGCGGACTCCTATGGTGTAGAAAAAGGTAGGTAGTCCCAGTTCTAGTTGTCCACGTGGCTACTGAGCCCAGTACCACATCTTCAGACCCTGCCAGCCCTCCTGGCTCCAGCTGCCTCTCTCTCAACTGCCCAATGCCATCACAGTCCACTCCACTGGCTCTGCACCCATCCTAGACTGCTTGCACCCAGTCCTCTCAGGCGTGCCTCCCAGACCTCCCCACTGTTTTACACTCACCAGCCCTCTTGGCTGTGATCTGTTGTTCCTCCCTGGAGACTTGCCTGGCAGTGCTCTCCTACTGTCCTTCCTTGCTCCTATGCCTCCTGTTCAGGACTCCTCCACCTGTTCTCAGAGGGCCCTGTCCTTGCCTGAGCCCAGGTCCAAGGTCACTCCCCCCAGACTGGGGTGCTTCCTCTAGGGCCAAGACAGCCTAGCATTCTATCTCCTGCTTCCACACCAAACAACTCCTCCCCAGCTGGGCTGACCCTGGGTATTTAAGGAGGCCTGCCCCCTGCTAATCCATTAAGCATTAAGCTCCTCAAAATACCCCAGGTAGCTCCACCTTTCCTCTCCTCCTTCCTTTATACAAGATTCTAGAACATTCTCGAAAGAAGTGGGTGGTCTGGGTGAAGCTGCCTGTGGGTCAATCCCAACCCAGATCAAAACAAACAGGCCTGACTGCCAGCCAGTCCTGAAATGTATCTATACTAACAACAACAAAAAATGAATCACTACGACTTCTAGCACACTAGAGGGTGCTACACTTATTTTTACTAAGTATATTAACACTACACAGTAACTGCCTTATTAAAACTCATTAATGAAAAAGAGCTTCAATTGCACAACCTAGGTGAGGTTTAGTGAGATAATATAAATAAATAAATCATCAAATGTTATCAACAAATCAATAAATAATATAAGTGACAAATAGTGTCGTTCATCCCCTAAGGGGAAAACATTTTTAAATTACCCCATGACTGAATCCATAAATAAATAAACAACAGTGTTATGTGAATAAATTAAACAAATGTCCACAGCGTATGAACACACAATTTTATGAATCAGTGGTGGCTATGGATATAGGTCCATATGTTCTGCAGGGTCAAAGCAAAAAACGTCAAAGAATTCCTTCCCAAATGGTGGAAAATAAGCAAACTTTAACTGAACGGCAACAGTTTTTCTTTGCTCTATTTCTTCTAATACAGCCTCCATATGTAATCCTGCAAGCGATATATGAAAATGACCAAATGGCCGCTTACCAGATCCAAGGATCAAATGGGCATATATCAGAATGAACCCTCCACACCGAGCGATATCCCACTCTCTTCCACAGCAAGGATGATCTGCTCTCCAATCAAAGGTGATCACTCTCCTGCTTCATGCTCAGCGGTTTTCCGTCCACACTATTCGCCTGCTTCACTGGTTGTGAGTGTGCGCCAAAAAACTTCCTCCGTCCACCATATAGGGCAAAAAACACTTATATAATGCAATAGGTTTTAACACATCAAAGCTTTTTTATTAAAAAGCCCACAAATGGCCAACAACCAAAGGGGTGTGTAAAAAACACAGCAACACTGCAGCATACAAAAAAAGTTTTTTTCTTAAAATGGTAAAAAAAAAGCGGTGTATCGATATAAACTTCTATATGTTCAGCTGCTCGTGCAGACTGTACCATATGTCTGGTCCTTGACCAGTGCATTCTAGAGCCCTAGGTCAGGTGCAAGGTTTTGCTTATTAGGGCACAGAGCACTGTCAGAGCCCTGATTGGACAAAGTGATGATGATTTTTTTCCAATCATAGTCCTCATAGTCCCACCCCACATTGTAAAAGGTTCCTTCCCATAGGAAGCTTTTGCAGTTTGTTGGAGTGGAGATAGATATAGCAGGGCTCAGTTTACTACTAGTTACTAACTTACTATTAGTTAGTTAGTGTGTTCACTTGTTATGACTCTGAGTATTGTGTTAGTGCAGTGTGTCAGTGTAGTTCAGAGTTTAACACAGCATTGCACAACATTCAGTGCTGTATATCCCTTTTCTTTTTGGTTGCTGCATAGTTACATAGTTAGTAAGGTTGAATAAAGACACCAGCCCATCCAGTTCAACCTGAGTAAGGTGTCTACAAATGTCCCTATCCCTGTACATTGCATACTCACATCGGTCCCTACCTTCAAGGAGCCCACAATCCAAGGTCCCCATTCATATACTAGGGCCAATTTTGGATAGAAGCCAATTGACCTACCTGCATGTCTTTGGAGTATGGGAGGAAATCGGAGTACCTGGAGGAAACCCACACAGGCACAGGGAGAACATGCAAACTCCAGGTAGGTGGTGTCGTGGTTGGGAGTTGAACCAGCGACCCTTTTTACTGCTAGGTGAGAGTGCTAACCACTACACCTTGTCGCCCGTGCATGTTTTTTTTTTTGCCTTTTTTTTGTCCCCTTCCAATTCCCTTGTTTTAAATTGTCAGCTGCAGTTTTTCTGACTGCGACACTGGTGTTCCCCTTTTTAATTTTCTTTATAGTTTTTACATTTCTGTCAGTGGCAGTCCTCAATTTAAAGTGCACCAAACGCCACTTTTCAATAAAGCGTATCCAATCACACATTCCCCAATTTCTATTAAATGTGGGTAATAAGCCCCCCCACTCCCCATGCCACTATGAGGTGACCAGCAGCGTCTGTGTCCAGGGGGATGTGGTCCATCCTCAGGCAGGGCACTTTTGTCTCTGTTTAATGATGTTGGCGTGCTATCCAGCCACATCATACAGAGGACCTGGTGGGCTGTTTTACTAAACCATCTTCATCCTCCTTATCCTCTGTGACCCAAGCTGACACTAGTGCGCAGTCCACTGCAGCTGCCAGAGCAGCTTATTCTGCCTCCTTGTCCACACCTTCTTCTTCCATAGCTTCTTGAGGATGTGCAGACATTACATGATTCTGATGTTCATTCTGAGGTAGAGGAAGGGAGTAACATCTGCCTACAGAGAGGGGAGAACACTTATAAACAACAAATTAGCAGTTATGTTTCCCCAGCCACAGCGTATTGCCAAGTTGGCTCCAGTGATGTTGAAGATGGAGAGGATGATGATGATGAAGTCACTGATGCAACTTGTGTGTCAGATAGAGCAGAGGAGGAAAGTGAGGGCGAGGCACAACCCAAATGAGACAGGATGTCCTCTAGAGGCAGCCATCATGGCAGAGTAGAGAGCAGCCACCCTATTCCATCAAATTGTGAAGCTGTTATCTCCCGGTCCACTTTCCACAGCTTAGCTGTGTGGACCTTTTTTTAGCACATGTGCAGCCAATCGCATTGTTGCAATTTGCAATCTCTGCCACATGCAGATCAAGCATGGCAAAAACACCAGCCATACTAGAGCCACGTGCTTGACAAGGCATTTAACATCCCACCAATCAATTCTTCTCCTCCCCACTCCTCACCTTTCAGGTCTACCCCTGCTATATCTCATGACCTCTCAGCAGCCTCCACTGACAGGGATGATGGTATAGCAAAGGGTGTCACAGGTCCTTGAAACACATCTGCCAGCAGCACACCACCAGCTGTAGAGTATAGCAGGCAAATGTCTCTGCTGTAGCGAAAAATGAAATAACCCTCCCTGCCACTCATATGCCCAGTGTTTAGATTCCAGCTTGTCAAAATTGCTGGCTTTACAACTCCTGCTTTCCATCTGATGGATTCTGGCCGCTTCCCTGAATTTGCAGAATGTGCTGTACCACAATGGCAGGTTCCCAGTCGCCAGTTCTTTACATGTGGAGCCATGCCAGCTCTATATCATCACGTTAAAGGCAATGTTTTGGAATGTTGTGCAAGGCAGTCAGCCACAAAGTCCACATTACATGGCACATGTCCTCAATTTTCTCATGCAGCATTTCTTAAACCAGTGCCCAGGTTTGCAAGGAAGGCCAGAAGAGTCTATAGCCATTTCAGGCAGTCAAAAAACGCCAATGTTGGGTTGGCTGAAATTCAGCAGAGATTCCACCTGCCGTGGCATGCCCACCAGGTGGAACTCAACTTTGGCAATGCTGCAGCAGCGAGTATCTGTGTCCATTTGAGGAGGCCACAAGTATGATGAGCAGTGACAATGCATGCATCAGTGACACAATCACTCTTCTGTCCCTGCTGGAGCATACTCTGCGTGGCATTATGGACAGGGCATTCGAGGCAGAGCAGCAGGAGGAAGAGGAGGACTTCCTTGGCTCGCAAGGCCCACTTTATGCAGACACGAGAAGGAGGAGGAGGATTCTGGCAGTTTTGGAGGCATAGAAGCAGAGGAAGACATATGTCAAACCTTAAGAGATGGTTTTCAGTCCCCTGAAACCTTGGGAGTAGTATATGGCTAGTAGTACATGGCTGAGGCAGCTCCAGATACTGTAATCCTAAGTGACCCTGAGGACTCTGCTTCTCATGGCTCCGCAAACTTGCCGTGTATAGGTTCCCTTATTCTTCCCAAGCCCAAGAATTTGAGGCATTAAGGATAAAGTTCATTATCGGTTGGCAACCCACCTTAACCACCATTACAGGGGAAAGTCTTGGGACTCATCCTGCCCTTGCAAAGGGAGCACAGGATGAAATATCTTGAACAGCAGAAAAGAAAAAAGACTGCGCTCAAAATAGTACAAACCAAAAAGCTGCCTATAAACTAACAAAGTCCTAAATCATATACAAACAAAAATTGTGGTGCTAAAGTCTTGTATGAATTAAAGTAAGAGCATATACATGCCAAAACTCCCAAGTGTATAAAAAGCAATAATAAACATTGCAACAAAAACGAAATAAATATAATAAATGAATACGAGGGGTAATTGCATCAATGTGCAACTACTCCCAAGATAGAATAAAGTGTCCCATAAAGTGCCAAATGTTCAATGGATGTCTATAGGAGTCTCTATGTAGTCAAACGCTGACACTCGAACAGACTTGCCAGAAGTAGACTTCACAGATGGTGCCACAGTAAGAAAATAATGAGGTACTCTTACCAAATCAGTACCTACAGCGGTGTATCATACAGGCTTATAGCACTCAACCTCCTGCGCTAAGGAAGGTGAACTCCAGGACCAAAACCAGACATTTAAGGATGATGACAACCCCCGTGCTGATTAACGGACATCAGGACTGAAGACTCACAGTAACATCGGTAGAATTCAGTGTGTGAGGAAAAGAGATGTAGAAAAAAAATGGAAAGGAGGCATAGAGCAGAAGCCCTAGTGCATATACAGGACATGGATGAAATACAGGAGCGACTGGAAGGGGCCTATGCTAAAATCGAGGATTTAGAGAATAGGTCCCGCCGCTATAATATACATATACGGGGACTCCCAGAAACCCATATAAACCTGGAGGAGGCCATGCACAGCCTCATGCAGGAACTAATACCTGACTTACAACCACAGCATCTGGAGGTCGACCAAATCCATAGGGCCCTGACAGCCCAGAGGCCTGATGGACTTCCTCGCGACATAATAGTGAAACCACATTTTTACAAAATCAAAGAGAAACTGATGGTGGCTGCAAGGTACAAACAGGACCTGAATCTACTGGGATCTCCGATTCAGCTATTTGCGGATCTAGCCCCTTCCACGGTGCAGAAATGCCGTACCCTGTAGCCACTCCTGCAGCAACTTCATAACTGCCAAATAAAGTACAGGTGGTCCTTTCCTTTCCGCCTCTCCTTTTCACATAGAGGAAAGAATCATTCCTTCTCAATTTATCATGATGGAGAGGGACTTTTGCTGGAACTGGGAATAATTTCTAGAGAACACTCACCCATACCGCCTTCCAATCATTGAAACAGGGCCCTGTCCCCCATATGGTCCTCTCAATGGTCCAGGACCAGTGGAAGAACCCTGATGCCAACTTGAAAAGAATGGCTTGATCCCACAACCAGGGGGCTCACTTCTACCCATGGGGAACCTTCCCCCTTTACCCGCAATGGGAGCATGGTCTGACTGAGACAAGCTCAATTGTGGTGGCTCACTCCTCAGAGGGAAAGTTGGGCACTAAAGCCTTGACAGTTACAATCTGTTATTGAAGTTATGGGTTCCAATCTAATCTTTTTCTTGTTCACAGGTTAGGTTATGAGAAATCTAAATTAGAATGAGTGAACAGTCTCACCTTACAGAAGAAGGGTCGGCTGACCCATTACATGTACTATATAGGAAAAGTGGAGGCTGAAAATGTTACAAGCACTCATGGTGCACTCTCGGTGGACCATTCGGTTGTCACAAAGAACTTTAATTCTTAATTTTAATTTTTATCATTTTATTTTGTTTTAAAAGAAAAAGTTCCTATCCTGCATATATTTTTTGCTAAGGTTTAAAGTTTGTAGCCGGGGTGGACACGCATGCCACTCTAGTGATCTTGTTTTCATTATTGAGTGAGAACAACATCACATCTAAATACCAGGATTTTTACCTGGAGTGATTCCTGTCCCAGGAGACAGGGCAGTTTGCTAAGATGAAGCGTTTGATTTCAATAGTTCTGTCTTATAGCTTTCTCCAAAAATCACAAATCTATCCTATTCTTTTCTCTTTTCTTGTCTTCTTCTATGGGGTGTTGACTGTTGACTGTTGACTCCCCCCCTCCCCCGGAACAGTGGTGCCCAGGTGGAACACCGAAGTCTCCTCATCATTAGGAACTGGGAAACTGACAACTGCATATCTGGGATTGGGTGAGTGTACTCTGCAAAATCATGAAGGCGATTAATCCCCGAACCAAATACACCATCATCACACACAATGTGCAGGGCTTTAATTCCCCCGCCAAGAGAAGGAAAGCCTTCACATTTTACCATAAACAAAAGGCAGACATCTTGATGCTACAGGAGACACATTTTTCCAAAACCTCCACCCCAAGTTACCTTAGTGCTAAATATCCACAATTTTACATGTCCTCAGGCCCGGAGAAAAAACTTGGTGTAGCTATATGTTTTTCTCACGAAGTACCATTTGTCCCCATCACTATAATAAGAGATAAACATCTTACGTCATGGTAGTAGGCCACATTAATGACAGGGTAACCACTATAATCTCATATTACGCCCCTAACATGGGTCAAATGGAACATACCTTTAGATCAAATACTAGACAAATCATCACACAGTAAGCCAACATACAAAAACATACCTAGAAGCAGTAGTAGCCTTGCTAAATTGCTGCATAACAATGACCTTATAGACACATGGAGAGAGGACAATCCCTCAGCGAGGGATTACACCTTCTATTCCCACGTCCATTGTACATACTCCAGAATTGATCATATTTTCATAGGGACCCCATTATTGCCATACGTAAACTCTGCTGGAATACTTAGCACTCCATGGTCAGACCATTCACCAGTTAGACTTTCTCTCTCCAATTTGTGGACAAAACGCTACCCATCCCCATGGAGTCTTAATGCTACAATGTTAAATGACCCGATAACGGTACTAAAAATAGAGAAGGAGATACGCCTATACTTTAAGGAAAACTTGCCAGCAACCACTTCCCCGCTGATAAACTGGGCAGCACACAAGGCCACCATAAGGGGCAAACTACTCCAACTAGCGGCACAAATTAAGTGGTCCAAAGATAGCACAGTGACACAACAGGAACAAACATTGCAGGACTTACTCTTAGAACAAAAAGCGCTCCCAAAAATAGACATCAGACACACAGGCGGAAAAAAGAATATGCTGGTCGCGGCACAGATATTATATGATGGGGGACAAACCTACCACATTATTAGAGAAGAAATTAGTACCCCGACCCTTCGCATCAGCGCTACCCAGGCTGCGGTTAACCAATGGTCAACTCAGTCAGAACCCAGAAAGAATAGTCGCTGAATTTACGGAATTCTATGCTAAACTTTATAGGGCCTCAGAAAAAGTAGGAATAAATAAAATGGAAGAATTCTTTAAACAAGTCCCTCTTCCAAAAATACAGAAGGAACATATAGAACTTATGGAGCAGGCATTCACCAAAATAGAGATAACACAGTCAATCAAGAGCCTGAGCCCTTCTAAGGCACCGGGCCCAGATGGGTTCTCGGGCTTATATTATAGAGAATTCCAAGAAGTTCTGACCCCACATCTTTGTTCCTTTTTTAACGTGATCAGACAGGGCACTGCCCTACCGGACCAAGACAATAAAGCATTTATACATATCCTCCCCAAACCGGGAAAAGATCATGGAAGTTGCGAAAATTATCGCCCCATTTCATTGATCAACACAGACTTAAAAATTATGACAAAGATCCTGGCGGTCAGAATGAACTCATTCCTAGCAAAATATATTCACCCGGACCAGGCGGGCTTTGTACTGGGGCATCAAACGATGGACCAAACGAGAAGGGTTATAGATATTATATCAGCAATCCACTCGGACTGGGATGGGGAGGCCCAAGGCAGGGAATGCTGTTATCTCTAGATATACATAAAGCATTCGATTCCCTGTCTTGGGACTACCTCCTATTTGTCCTGGCTCGACTGGGATTCGGAGCTCACTTCTTATCCACACTCCAAACACTTTACAGTTCCCCGACAGCAGCGCTGACGGTAAAAGGTTATTTCTCAGACCCAATTAATATCCAAAGAGGAACACGCCAATGTTGTCCACTATCCCTGTTGCTTTTTGTGTTAGCGTTAGAACCACTAGCAATAAAAATACGAGCCTCATCAGATGTTAAAGGTATAGAATGCGGGGGCTTAGAACATAAATGCATCCTTTTTGCAGATGACATGTTGATGGCAATTTCATCCCCCATTACTACCCTCCCTAATTTATACGCTGTACTCAAACCGTTCTCTATAATATCAGGTCTAAAAATTAATCATGACAAGTCACAGGCCATGAACATTTCATTGGAGGAATCCATGATCTCCACTCTAAAAAGATCTTATAAGTTTGCATGGAAAACACATACCCTTCCATGTTTGGGAATAAATCTCAGCCCATCTTGGAATACATTGTACTCCCAAAATTATCATGCACTGTTCAAAACTATAGGGGCAGACCTGACAAGATGGTCGCTCCACCCGCTGTGGTGGTTCGGCAGACTATACTCGGTCAAAAAGAATGTGCTACCAAGGATATTATATCTTTTCAGAACACTACTAGTGGCAAAGCCAAAATTGATCTGAAGCCATTCCAAACTAAACTTTTATCATTTATCTGGGAGAATAAGAGGCCTAGGGTGAACATACGCACGTTGTACACCCCCAAGAGAAAAGGGGGACTAGATCTTCCCAGATCTGTTAAAATACTACTATGTTGTACAGCTGGCTCATATTACTAGATTCCATAGTTTGTAATTTGGATGCAGATAGAAGCCAAAGCTTGTGGATCACATCCAATCTCCTCCATTCTATGGTTATCCCCCAAGCAAAGGCCCCCAATTTTATGTCCAGCACTCTGAGTATTTGGGACAGACTACATAAATCTCATGAGTTCCAGTCTTCACGCACCCCATTGGCTCCACTATTGGGAAACGCAAATTTTACCCCGGGCCTCACCCCTAGATCGTTTTATTGGTGGACGAACAAAGCCTACTAAGAATAGCTGATATATGTGACCACAGACGTATTTTGACAAGAAAAGCGCTAGTCGATACACTTCAGCTACCGATGTCAGAGTTTTTCAGATATGCACAGGTAGCACATTTTCTAACTACTATATCAAGAAACTCAGATATAACTACAATGACCCCGATGGAACATTTATGTGTACAGTATGATAAGATCAGAGGACATATCTCAGAAATATATACAACCCTAACTAATTGCACTGAAAAGTTAGAATATATGAAGAGGTGGGAGGCTAACCTCCGGGAGAACATTGAGCTGGACGAGTGGCACAAAATAGCCCAGGGGGCCACAAAATCCATCATAAATACTTCCTTAATTGAGGCAAATTTTAAGGTCCTAATGAGATGGTATATGGTCTCGGCGAGACTGGCGGCCTTCAAACCCGAGGCATCCCCGCAGTGTTTTCGGGGCTGTGGACAACTGGGGACAATGCACCATATATGGTGGCAGTGGCCTAAGGTGAGGCGATACTGGATCAGGGTGTACAACTTTGTGTACACACTTACCCAGGTAAACCTGATTAAATCCCCGGGACAGGCATTGCTGGACACTGAAGTGGAAGCAGCATCAAAATCCCAAAGGCGTCTTATAAGGTTTATATTTATAGCAGCCAAAATTATAATAGCAAAATCATGGAAACATGCGGTGGTGCCATTCGACCAGCTCAAATACAAACTCTCCTGGATCATGCTCAACAAATGAATGACAACATCTTTAAATGATAAAATGCAACAGTTTGAAAAAATATAGAATCCCTGAATTCAGTACCTAACGGAAGGCACTAGGGCTGTATTGGAGTAGGAGGTCTGGGGGGGATAGAGGTCGGGGTGTGGGGGTCACTTTCTTACTAAAACCCTAACTCTCTACTTCTTCCTTTCCTTTCTACTATATCTTCATGGGTACAAATATCTTTATTGGTGCCCAAAATGGGGCTGGTAAAATAAAGTGGGTCATCTTATAGAACTGGAAATAAGCTATATCAGCTTGGTCGCTGACCCCATTAGAGTGACACGAATGTGATAGCAATAATATAATTTAAATCTGGAAAGTTGATATATTGGCTCCATTTCATAGAAAGTTTTCATTAGCCTTGAGGTATGATATTACACATATCACTAGGACACTGTTTGAATATGTAGTACTTTTGTTTTACTATGGAAAATGTGAAAATTTGAAATAAAAACTATTGGACAAAAAAAACCATGAGGGTTTAGACCCCTTTAAGTGTTATTATGATCCCAAATCTCTGCAAGACAGTTCAGGCTGCCTAGCTTTGCTAATTTTCTCTTGACGCAATTTTTTGGAATAGGTTTCATGTGCACAATTTTACACCCAAGGACCAATTTTTACTCACCTGTTTGATAGGTGCATCAAATTTCAATTTTTTACAGCAAGGCTTGCTTTCATCAGGAGTACCTCTAGAACAGGGTTCTCAAACTGGCGGCCCTCCAGCTGTTGCAAAACTACAAGCCCCATCATGCCTCTGCCTGTGGGAGTCATGCTTGTAACTGTCAGCCATGCAATGCCTCATGGGACTTGTAGTTTTGCAACAGCTGGAGGGCCATCAGTTTGAGATCCCTGCTCTAGAAGGTTACGGGGGGAAGGCACCACCAACACCTAAAAAATTATTTTTACGCAACTGTTTGACAGGGGTGTCAAATTTCAATTATTTACATCAAGGTCAATTCTTTCTTTCATCAAGAGTAGCTCTATGGGGTTATGGTGTGAAGGCACCACAAACACCCAAAGCCCAATTATCCACAACTGTTTGACAGGGGCATTTTTTACCGCAAAAAGCAATTCTTGCTTTCATTAAAAGTACCTCTAGAAGGTTATAGGGGGAAGGCACCACCAACACCCTAAGCCCAATTTTTCCACAACTGTGTAAAAGGGGCATCAAATTTAAATTTTTTATAATAAGGCCAATTCTTGCTTTCATCAAAAGTACCTCTAGAAGGTTATGGGGTGAAGGCACCACCAACACCAACTATGGGGTGAAGGCATCACCAATTTTTCCGCAACTGTGTGACAGGGGCATTACATAAAATTTTTTTACAGCAAGGCAATTCTTGCCTTCTTCAATAGTACCCTTTATAGGTTTACGATGTGTAGGTACCACCAACACCCAAAGCCTAATTTTTACACACCTGTTACTTCTATCCAAAATATGTGAAAGCCATGCCAGACTTAATCTAAAAAAAATTGTTAATCTTGAGTGTAAACCTGAGTGTACGATGGTGCAAACATGTGTTATTTCCATCCAAAGTCTGCCAAAAAGACACCATTCAAAAAATCTCCAATTTTGTTCCTATTGCACTAAATTGTGGCCTCATCATACAGACTGGCTACCCAAGATGTTGTTTACAAAAAAAAAGAAAGTTTGCATGGAAAATCAATTTAAATGTCTTTTTTTTCTTTATAAATGTCAATTGTGCTGCAGCAGGTTCTATACATGGTATAGATGTGAAACTTTACAGGCAGACTGAGGGGACTGTCCAGGCACTGTATTTAAAGAAGTGATTCATTTTTATTGCTTCACTTCAAGCATCAATAAAATGACTACTCCTTTAAAAACTACTCTTTTTTAAAAGTTTTTTTTTTGCATTGGTAGATATATGGTACATTTACGGCCAATAACTTGCATATAAGCCTTTAAACCCCAATGAGATAAAAAATGCTAATTTGCTGAGCTAATAGTCAAAAAGGTTGTCAAACAATAACATGGTGGGGATGGGGGGGGGGTTGGGGCGGCTAGGCCCTGCCTGGGGCATATTTACCAGTGCAAAAAACGTTAGAGAAAATTCAATTCAGGTGGAAGCAGTGATTTATGCACTTACATTTAGAAAGGAAAAAGGGTTTTAAATTGCATGAAACTGAGATTTCCCTTCTGACTTCTATTTTAAAAAAATGTTGTGGATTTTAAGCTGTTACTCATGCAAATTTTTTTTTTAAAATAATGCATGAGTTCACACTAAAAATACATACCAAATGCTTAATCTGAACATGCAGCATGGCTGACCAGGAAAGGGGGAAGTTTATTTTTTCACACCCCTGCCAAACCATGCTGGGCAGAATTCCCTAAGCATGGAAGGGAAGGAGGAGGGAGAAGGAGGGAGTCCCACGGTGATGTCACGAGCCACGGCCCAGATGTCCCCTTTAACATCAATCACAGCTTGAAGTCTATTGCGGTATTTGTGAATGAGGCTCTCTATCTTCTCAGATGGTAAAGCTGCCCATTCCTCTTGGCAAAAAGCCTCCAGTTCCTGGAAATTCTTGGGCTGTCTTGTATGAACTGACATGGTCGACTTGGCCTTGTGTTTTGGATCATTGTCATGTTGGAATGTGTAAGTATGTCCCATGCGCAGCTTCCGTGCTGTTGAATGCAAATGCTCCTCCAGTATTTTTTGATAACATTCATGTTGCCATCAATTTTGTCCAAATTTCCTGTGCCTTTGTAGCTCACACATCCCCAAAACATCAACGATCCACCTCCGTGTTTCACAGTAGGAATGGTATAATTTTTGTCCTAGGAATTGTTGACTCCTCTCCAAATGTAGCGTTTATGGTTGTGGCCAAAAAGCTAAATTTTGGTCTCATCACTAAAAAATGACTTTGTGCCAGAAGGTTTGAGGCTTGTCAAAGTGCTGTTTGGCACATTGTAAACTGGATACTTTGTGGCATTTGTGTACTAATTAATGGCTTTCTTCTGGCGAATCGACCATGCAGCCCATCTTTCTTCAAGTGCCTCCTTAACCACTTCAGCCTCGGACCAATAAACACCTTAAGGACCAGGGGTCTTTTTACAATTTTGCACTGCGCTGCTTTAACTGGTAATTGCGCGGTTATGCAATATTGCACCCA
This sequence comes from Lithobates pipiens, assembly GCF_037356315.1. Lineage (NCBI taxonomy): Eukaryota > Metazoa > Chordata > Amphibia > Anura > Ranidae > Lithobates > Lithobates pipiens. The sequence continues at coordinate 94,997,835 of NW_027507787.1, forward strand.
AACGAAATTTGCGTCCTTTTCTTCCCACAAATAGAGCTTTCTTTTGATGGTATTTGATTGCCTCTGCGATTTTTATTTTTTGCGATATAAATGGAAAAAGAACGAAAATTTTTAAGAAAAATGATATTTTCTTCTTTTTGTTATAAGAAAAATCGAATAAACTAAATTTTAGTCATACATTGAGGGCAAAATTTATTCAGCCACATGTCTTTAGTAAAAAAAATGTCAATAAGCGTATATTTTTTGGTTTGCGCAAAAGTTATAGCGTCTACAAACTAGAGTACATTTTCTGGAATTTACACAGCTTTTAATTTATGACTGCCTATCTCATTTCTTGAGGTGCTAAAATGGCAGGGCAGTACAAACCCCCCCCAAATGACCCCATTTTGGAAAGTAGACACCCCAAGGAAACTGCTGATGGGTATGTTGAGCCCATTGAATATTTATTTTTTTTGTCCTAAGGGATTGAATAATGACAAAAAATAAAAATAAAAAAATTTACAAAAAGTTGTCACTAAATGATATATTGCTCACACATGCCATAGTTATATGTGGAATTGAACCCCAAAATATATTCCACTACTTCTCCCGAGTACGGGGATACCACATGTGTGGGACTTTTTGGGAGTCTAGTCGCGCACGGCACCCCGAAAACCAATCACCACCTTCAGGATTTCTAAGGGTGCAAATTTTTGATTTCACCCCTCACTACCTATCACAGTTTCGAAGGCCATAAAATGCCAAAATAGCACAAAACCCCCCAAAATGACCCCATTTTGGAAAGTAGACACCCCAAGCTATTTACTGAGAGGCATGTTGAGTCCATGGAATATTTTATATTTTGCCACAAGTTGCAGGAATATTACAAACTTTTTTTTTTGCACAAAGTTGTCACTAAATGATATATTGCTCACACATGCTATGGGCATATGTGAAATGACACCCCAAAATACATTCTGCTGCTTCTCCTGAGTACAGGGATACCACATGTGTGGGACTTTTTGGGAGCCTAGCCGCGTACGGGACCCCGAAATCCAAGCACCGCCTTCAGGATTTCTAAGGGCATAATTTTTTTATTTTACTCCTCACTACCTATCACAGTTTTGACGGCCATAAAATGCCAAGATGGCACAAAACCCCCCCAAATGACCCCATTTTGGAAAGTAGACACCCCAAGCTATTTGCCGAGGGCCATCTTGAGACTATTGAATATTTATTTTTTTTGTCCCAAGGGATTGAATAATGACAAAAAATAAAAAAAAACATATTTTTTACAAAAAGTTGTCACTAAATGATATATTGCTCACACATGCCATGGTTATATGTGGAATTGCACCCCAAAATATATTCAGCTACTTCTCCCGAGTATGGGGATACCACATGTGTGGGACTTTTTGGGAGTCTAGTCGCGTACGGCACCCCGAAACCAATCACCACCTTCAGGATTTCTAAGGGTACAAATTTTTGATTTCACCCCTCACTACCTATCACAGTTTCGAAGGCCATAAAATGCCAAAATAGCACAAAACTCCCCCAAATTACCCCATTTTGGAAAGTAGACACCCCAAGCTATTTACTGAGAGTCATGTTGTCTGAACGAAAAAAAAGAGATTGATCGGTGGGTATGCCCACCATTAGATACCTCCCTTCATCCACCCACTTCTAATGATGGACATACATGCACCATTTATATATGCCGAAGCATGGGGGCATCCTCCCGCAAAAAAGTTATGCCACGTACATACGTTCAAACTTTTCCATGGGCAAGCCCTCCGTCGGAATTTTGACCGTATGTACGCGGCATTAGGAACAAAATCGCTCCTCCACCCCTTATGCCCCCATGCTTCGGCATATATGCTCTTTTTTAACTGTGGTGGTGAAATCACCTCCTACAGCGTTGGAGTCACGGCTTTATGTATCGTGGGAGCAAACGCTGTTGCTGTCAAGATAAATAAATCCGCGCTGCAGCTGAATGGCGTACCTGCTAAGCAAATTATGGTTAACGTTAAAACAAAGTAACATCACAGGAAAACCTTACCATACCATACCTGCAAAGCAAATGCCAAAAAAAACTGTAAAAAATAAAACATTTTTTAACACAACCTGTGCCTAAAATATATATATGCCGAAGCATGGGGGCATCCTCCCGCAAAAAAGTTATGCCGCGTACATACGTTCAAACTTTTCCACGGGCAAGCCCTCCGCCGGAATTTTGACCGTATGTACGCGGCATTAGGAGCAAAATCGCTCCTCCACCCCTTATGCCCCCATGCTTCGGCATATATGCTCTTTTTTAACTGTGGTGGTGAAATCACCGCCTACAGCACTGGAGTCACGGCTTTATGTATCGTGGGAGCAAACGCTGTTGCTGTCAAGATAAATAAATCCGCGCTGCAGCTGAATGGCGTACCTGCTAAGCAAATTATGGTTAACGTTAAAACAAAGTAACATCCCAGTATAACAGTAAAACCTTACCATACCATACCTGCAAAGCAATTGCCAAAAAAAACAGTAAAAAATAAAAAAATTTTTAACACAACCTGTGCCTAAAATATATATATATGCCGAAGCATGGGGGCATCCTCCCGCAAAAAAGTTATGCCGCGTACATACGTTCAAACTTTTCCACGGGCAAGCCCTCCGTCGGAATTTTGACCGTATGTACGCGGCATTAGGAGCAAAATCGCTCCTCCACCCCTTATGCCCCCATGCTTCGGCATATATGCTCTTTTTTAACTGTGGTGGTGAAATCACCTCCTACAGCACTGGAGTTGCGGCTTTATGTATCGTGGGAGCAAACGCTGTTGCTGTCAAGATAAATAAATCCACGCTGCAGCTGAATGGCGTACCTGAAAACATGAAAAATGGTTAACAATAACACAGTAAACAGTAAAGTATAAAAAATTAGAGAGAAGAGAGAGAGAGAGAACAATAAAACGACAACTATTTTTGGTTTTTATATTTTATATTTTTTTGGGTTTTTTTATTTTACTTTTTTTTTTTTTATATACACTTTTTTTTTAACTGTAAACTGTAACGGTTCGGGTCTCTCAAAATGCGATGGCATCTTGGGAGACTCTGTGTTAGTGTACCTAGCCTGTGAAATGCTGTACCCTACGCTAATACTTCACTAGTGTGTGGTAGCGTTCAAAACACTCACCCTGACAAAGACCAGGATTGCCAGGACAGCGTGGACAATAAGAACGGGTGTCACGCCTAAATCCGCGCTTGCTACAGACACGACATTTTTTTTGGGGGGTTCGTTGGGTAGGGGTACTCGGGAGGACATAAGAATAATGCCTCTCATGCAGCCGGCTTACTGAATTTGGTTGGGAATGGTGAGGTGCAGAACCCTCTGGATACAGAAGCTCTGTGACAACCTCTCTTTGGAAGAAAAGAAAGGTTAATGTCCCGCCTGAAGTTTTGTATAGCACAAAAGCATTCAGCAAAGTCAATTGAAATAAGTAAGCAGACACTTTTTTGTACCAGCGTCTGGCCTTACGGGAAGCTAGTTACGGCGCCAACATCTTGTCATTGAGGTCCACCCCTCCCATATTTTTGTTATATTCGTGGACACAGAGGGGTTTCTCCACAATACCAGTCACCGTAGAAATTTGGACCGTCGTGTCTGCATGAAGGGAGGTAAGAATGAAAACATTCTTATTATCCCTCCACTTCATAGCGAGCAAATTATTACACCGATAGCAGGCTCTCTCCCCCAGCCTAAGACGGGAATCTACAAGCCACTGGGGAAAGCCCCGGCGATTAGGTCGCACGGTGCCACATGCTCCAATCTGATGATCAAATAAATGACTAAACAGTGGCACGCTGGTGTAATAGTTGTCCACGTACAAGTGGTACCCCTTTCCGAATAAGGGTGACACCAATTTCCACACTATCTTGCCAGCGCTTCCTATGTAATCAGGGCAGTTCTCCGGCTCTATGTAACTATCTTTACCCTCATAAACCATAAAGCTCCATGCATAGCCTGTGGCCCTGTCACAGCACTTATAGAGCTTGACCCCATATCTGGTACGCTTGTTGGGAATGTACTGTTTGAATGACAAGCGACCAGTAAACTTAACCAGGGACTCATCAACGCAGACAACTTTTTGGGGAGTAAACAAGTCTGCAAAACGTTGGTTGAAGTGGTTTATGAGGGGCCGAATTTTGTAGAGCCGATCGTATTCAGGGTCTCCACGTGGACGACAAAGTTCATTGTCACTGAAGTGCAAGAACCGCAAGATCTGCTCGTATCGTTTCCTGGACATGGAGTTAGAGAACACGGGCATGTGGTCAGCCGGATGCGTGGACCAATAAGCCCGCATCCGCATGAATTTATGTGTGCCAATGTTGAGGGAAAGGCCCAGAAACGTCTTAAATTCGGAAACCGTAACTGGTTTCCAATCTCTGGCAAGAGACGGCAACTGGGGATTAGCGGCGATGTGTTGACCAGCATATAAATTGGTTTGGTCCACAATAGATCTATAGAGATCTTCCGTGAAATACAGAGAATAAAAATCGAGTGGCGTAAAATCATCTGTATCCACCTGAATACCGGGTTGGGCAGTGAATGGGGGAAGTACTGGTGCTGCAGAAGTGGTGGGCACCCAATCAGGATTGGCGAATTCTGCAGGAAGGGCACTATGGGAACGACGGGCCTGTCTTCGTCTTCTTGGTGGCAGCGGGACACTACTTGTGCTTGCCACCTCGCCAGCTTGAACTGCACTTATGGGACTCGCCACGTCACCACGTGATACTGCAGTGCTGGATGTACGTCCAGGGTGTACTAGGCCGCTGGTGCTTGCCAGTTCACCAAAAGGATGAGCGGCGCTAGTACTGGCTCTATACTCCATACGAGGGACTTGCGGTTCCTGCACCTCAACAACATCAGAAAATCGGGGTCGGGTACGCCTGACGTTAGCAGGGACCTCTTCTTCGTCGTCAGAGCTATCTGACATGGAGGCGCTGTCCTCTACAGGTTCGTATTCTGAGCCTGAATCTGACAGATCAGTGTCTTCCTCTTCACTATCTGTCATGCTCAGAAACGTGTAGGCCTCTTCACTAGTGTACCTTCGCTTTGCCATTTTGGGCTCTAAATTTAGGGGTACAGTAGTGAGACTCACAGGTAAAAAAGCACCTAGCCTGTCAGCGACTGTATAAAACGCTACAAAAAAAACTGTTAGCGATCGCAGGGATCAGGCCTGACTCTGCGAACGCTGCAGTTATGTGTGTTGTGTTTTGTAAGTGACAGTGATCGATCGATACTGCACTTGGGTGGGCTGGGCTGGGCTGGGCAGAGGGGCAAAACGCAGGTGCTAGCAGGTATCTGGATTGATCCTGCTAACAATGCGTTTTTTTAGAACCCTAAATTGCTGGGCACGCTAGTATAGATCTGATCAGATCAGATATTGATCTGTTCGGATACTATACCACTAAGGGAGGTGTATGCTTTGCGCGTGGGTGTTAGCGGTACTGGCACTAACCTAGCACTGCCTGGGGCGACGCAGACCCTTTCTGACCCTAAAACCAAATTTATATCACCCGCCGGGTGATCAGGGGGTTAAACCTTTATTAGGTAATAAATGGCGGGTGCCCTGATGCTATAAAAAGCGAGCTACCTAACCAGCGTCACCCGTAACACTTATACGGTGATCACTGGTGAAAGGGTTAACTAAGGGCAATCAGGGGTTAAAACCTTTATTGGGTATTTATATGGGGGTACCTGAAGCTTTATAAAAACCTGACGGGGAACCTAAATAACTAAATAACTAACTGGCTAACCAGCGTCACCAGTGACACTTATGCAGGGATCGCTGGTGAAAGGGTTAACTCTAGGGGCAATCAAAGGGTTAAAACCTTTATTAGGTTATATATCGGGGTACCTAACGCTATAAAAACCTGGCGTTGAACCTAAAAAAAAAACTAGCTTCCTAGCGGGACCAGTGACACTATTGCAGCGATCAGAAAAACGATCGCTTAGTGACACTGGTAAAAGGGGGTGAAAGGGTTAACTGGGAGGGCAATCAAGGGGTTAAACCTTTATTAGGGGGGGTAGGGGGCTACCCTGGACCTAAAGGGGCCTAACACTAGCTGCCCTGACACTTTTTACAGTCACAACTGACACTAAATGTAGTGATCAATAAATAAATGAACACTGCATTAGTGACACTGTGACTGGGGGGGGCGGGGGGCCGATCGGGGGGGTGATCGGGGGGTGACTGGGGTGAAATGTGTGCCTATGTGTACCTATGTGTCAGTGGACTGTTGGTGCACTTACTTGAACGTCTTCACTCCTCGCTGTCCGGTTCAAAAAGACCGCCACGAGGAGTGTGACATCACTTCCTCCTCCTGTGTTTACATTTTCACAGGGGAGGAAGTTCGTCACTGGCCAGGAGCGATCGAGAGGGGATGGCCAGAAACCAACGGCCATCCCCTCATCGTGGATCACTCCGGCACCGAAAGGGACCGCCGTATCTAGCGGGAGGGGGTCCGATCGGACCCCCCACCCGCTGGAAGGCAGGCACGTAGATCTACGTGATTGTGCCTGCCTGTGCCATTCTGATGACGTAGAATGGCAATACGGCGGTCCTTAAGTGGTTAATGTGCATCTTGAAACAGCCACACCACATGTTTTCAGAGAGTCCTGTATTTCACCTGAAGTTATTTTGGGGTTTTTCTTTGCATCCCAAACTATTTTCCTGGCAGTTGTGGCTGGAATTATATTTGGTCTACCTGACCGTAGTTTGGTTTCAACAGAGCCCCTAATTTTCTACTTCTTGATTAGAGTTTGAACACTGCAGATTGCCATTCTCAATTCCTTGGATATCTTTTTATATCCCTTTCCTGTTTTATACAGTTTAACTACCTTTTCCTGCAGATCCTTTGACAATTCTTTTGCTTTCCCCTTGACTCAGAATCCAGAAACATCATTGCAGCACTGGATGAAAGATGCAATGGTCTGTCGGTAATTCAGAAACACATTGACCTTTTATAAACACACACTAATTACAAGCAAACCGATCACACTTAAGGATGGTTACCTTTAATAGCCATTTAAACCTCTTTGTGTCCACTTGTGTGCATGTTATCAGGCCAAAATCACCAGGGAGTGTAAACTTTTGATCAGGGTCATTTGGGTAGTTTCTGTTGCCATTATGATTTAAAAAAGAGTAAACATGGGCCCAATGGAGGATGACGATTGGGAAGAAGCATTGGAAGCGTGTAAAACAGTCTCACCTAAATTGTCGGACAGACTTACCCAAATATATATACTCCACCAAGCATATCTCACTCCCCTTAGGGTGGCTAGATACAAGAACTCACAGTCCACCTCATGCCTGATGTGTGGGAGGGAGGCAGGTACATTTGATCATCTTATATGGTCGTGTCCGAAAGTCCAGGGACTATGGTCCCAAGTCGTGATGTTTCTCCATGACACCGAGTCGGCTGACAGACATACAAAAGTGTTCCTCCCGGAGACACTGTTCTTGATGCGAAAGGTATTGGCCAGGAAGTGGATGAGGGCCTGCCTACCAAGCTTTACGGAATGGAAAGCAGAAATAAACAGTACCCTCCCATACAAAAAGTTAATTTACATTAATAGAGGATGCCCGGACAAATATGTCAAGGTATGGGACAGATGGCTCTGAGATTCTGATACGTGTACATGACTCTGTTAGTGGCATTACCAGACAGCCCTACAAAGGTCACTAGGTCGCTAACCCCCTCTGGAGGTTATAGGGGGTAGCATGCTCACACCGAAGGTGGTTATATGTTTATCCCTCTCATGACACCTGCTACGAAAATAGGAACCTATGACATAGACAAATGTGCACTTGAAAATTGATATGCTGTGTACCATGTCCATAACAGTGTTTCATAATCTGTATGTACTTGTGTTAATAAAAACCTGTTTGATTGAAAAAAAAAGAGTAAACACATGGCTTCAGCCAACTACCAACACTAACCATGAGTGAAAGAAAAGTTATTGTGTTATCAATCATATTCTCTGAAAAATGGCCAAGAAATCATAAATTCTGCCATGGTATGTAAACTTATGAACACAACTGTATGTATTTGTAATTCTGACTTAATAGCAGTGTTATTTTTGACATCTAATTTCAATTTAGTTTTAGTTATAGTCTTTTGACAAAAATGCCATTTTCGTTTTAGTCCTATTTTAGTCTATTGACTAAAATGCCATTTTCGTTTTAGTCCTATTTTAGTCATCTGGATTGTTTTAGTTTTAGTCGTATTTTAGTCAACTAAAATCTCCAGGACATTTTAGTTAACTAAGATCTAATGAGTTTAGTTACATTTTAATGCATTATTTAAGCATTTCTTTGGAACTGTCAAACTCATTATATATTCCTGGAGTAAAAATCAAATAACATGTTATTATTTATGTTATTAACGTTTGAACATGCACTACAGACACAGATTTAGCCTTTGCGATATATAACGTCTTTATAAATAAATCCATTTTTTATTAAAAAAATGAAAATATTGCTTTTTGACAAGCAGAGGTACAACTTGAAAATATTAAAAAAATAAAAAAACTGGAAACTCTATTGGCTGTAATGCCATTGCACACATTACCGGAATATAAGACCAACATTAAATATTAAGAAAAAAAATAGGAAAAGCCTTTTTCTTGTTTTTTTTTTTCTTTTAGCAGCTTAGTAGATGCCCCCTACATATCTTTATGTGGTAATGCAATGTTCATTTTGACATCAAATTTCAATTTAGGTTTAGTCATAGTCTTTTGACTAAAAAGCCATTTTTATTATTATTATTATACACGATTTATATAGTGCCAACAGTTTGCGCAGCGCTTTACAATGTATAGGAGAGACAACACAATTATAGTACATGACAAAAGGTACAGGAGGGCCTGCTCATAGAGCTTACACTCTAATGGGAGGGGGTGGTGGTACAAAAGGTAATGGAGATTTGATGGGGGTGGCTCGGGGACAGTTGTTAGGTGGGTGTGTGATAGGCTTCCCTGAATAAATGAGTGTTCAGCGATCTCTTAAAGGTGGACAGGGTAGGGGCTGATCGGATATACCGGGCAGGAAGTTCCGGAGGATGGGAGAGGCTCTGGTATGGGAGGAGGTAACAAGGGAGCAAGAGAGCAGGAGGTCCTGGGAGGAGCAGGGGGGACGATCTGGGTGATATCTGTAGATGAAGTTGGTGATATAGATGGGGGTGATGTTGTGAATGGCCTTGTATGTTATGGTTAGCATTTTGAATTTTACAATTTTGCGGTAGGGGAAGCCAGTAAAGGGATTGGCAGAGAGGAGCAGCAGTCACGGATTGGTTAGTGATGTGCATTGGGCTAGCAGCAGAATCCAGGGAAGAGGTATAGAGTGAGAATAGGAGAGGCCCAAGGACTGAGCCTTGGGGTACCCCAACAGAAAGAGGAAGGGGAGTTGAGGAGATGGAGTTGTGACACTGAAAGCGCGCTGAGATAGGTAGGAGGAGAACCAGGATAAAGCAGAATACGCAGGCCAAGGGAGTGTAATTTGCTGAGGAGGAGCAGGTGGTCAACTGTGTCAAAGGCAGCAGAGAGGTCTTAAAGTATGATTATGGAGTAGTGTCCATTGGTTTCAGCAGTTAGTAGGTCATTGGTGAGTTTTAGTAGGGCAGTTTCAGTAGAATGTTGTGTGTGGAAGCCAGTCTGTAGGGGGTCGAGAAGGTTGTTGTCCATGAGGTAGCGACTCATTTGGTCATGGACAAGGCGTTCGATGAACTCGGAGGCAGGGAGATGGGTCTTAAGTTATTCAAACAGGTGGGGTCTAGTGAGGGTTTTTTGAGTATGAGGATAACCAGTGCATGTTTGAGCAGGGAAGGAAAGGTTGCCGGAGGAGAGGGAGAGGTTGAAGATGTGGGTTAGGGAGTTTAGAATAGGGTTGGGAAGGTGGTCACAGTAATTGAGAGGGGACAGGGTCCAGGGGACAGGTAGTGTGTGTATCAACTTCATCTGTGGTAACTGGGCAAAAGGAGGAGAGTATTGAGTGTGGTGTTGGACCTGATGTGTTGGATAGGGGAGGAATTTGAATGTTGGATATCTGTTTTGTGAATTGTGTCTATCTTGCTATTAAAATGGTTGGCAATCTGTTGAGCGGTAAGCAAGTTTGTGGGTGGGGGCAATGGGGGGTGAAGTAAGTAATTAAGGGTAGAAAAGAGTTGACGAGATTTGGATGAGAGGGTTTTGATGAGAGTGTTGTAATAGGTTTGTTTAGCAGTGTGGAGGCAGGAGTTGTATTTGAGAAGGGCAGATTTGTAGAGGGTAAAGTCTTGCAGGGATTTCGATTTACGCCATGATCGCTCAAGAGCACGGCTGTGTCTCTTGAGACTTCTGGTGTCGTCTGTTTGCCAGGGTTGTGGCAGATGGGGCCTGGTTCTGCGTGTAGAAAGAGGAACAAGTATATCTAGGGAGGATGACAACATGGTGTTGTAGATGGAAGTGGTTAGGTCTGGGCAAGACAGGGGTGCGATTTCGACATACAGTAGGTGACTGCTATATTCTGTCAATCTCGCTGCTTTTATCAGTGAGATTGACACCCTGCGAGCCCCGTCGCGGGAGCCAGCGCCGAGCCGGCTCGCATCGAGAAAGGAAAAATGTTTATTTTCCTTTCCCGATAAGCGACAAGCATCGCTGATATTGAGGCCGGGTTCACACTGGTGCGGGGATCCGAATTGGATTCTTGCCAATACCAGGCACTGTATTTGGCATGAATCCTAAGGGAGAACTCCCCGCCAAATAAAAAAAAAACGGCATGGGTTCCCCCTCCGGAGGCATACCAGGCCCTTAGGTCCGGGGAGCGAGCGAGCGCCCCCCCTCCTGAGCCATACCAGGCTGCGTGCCCTCAACATGGGGGGTGGGTGCTTTGGGGGAAGGGGGCGCCCTGCGGCCCCCCCACCCCAATGCACCTTGTCCACATTTTGATGAGGACAATGGCCTCTTCCCGACAACCCTGGCCGTTGGTTGTCAGAGTCTGCGGGCAGGGGGCTTATCGGAATCCAGGAGCCCCCTTTAAGAAGGGGCCCCCAGATCCCGGCCCCCCCACCCTATGTGAATGAGTATTGGGATACCATGTACCCCTACCCATTCACCTGGTGAAAAAAAAGTAAATAAAACACAACACACAAGGGTTAAAAATAGTTTATTGCACAGCTCCGGTGGTCTTCTCGCCGCCACCCGGGGGTCTTCTTCCGACTTCGGGGGTCTTGTCCCCCTCTTCGGTTCTTCTTGTCGGGCCTCCGCTTTCTTCCTTTAGCTCTTTTACTAGCGGAGGCCTGGTCTTCTGTCACCGCCGCCCCTTCTTCCGACTTCGGGGGTCTTGTCCCCCTCTTCGGTTCTTCTTGCCGGGCCACCGCTCCTTCTTCCAGCTCTTTTACTAGCGGTGGCCCGGTCTTCTGACACCGCCGCTGCCTTCTGTTCTTCTTCTTCTTCCTTCTTGAGATGTTGACTCGATGCTCTCTCTGGCCGCAATGCCAGGGACGTGGTGTGTGGCGACTTATATAGGGACAAGGGGCGGGGTCACCGGTTGATTTCACACGGTGACCCCACCCCTTATGATGTCACAGTGCCAGCATCCTCTGGGACTGTGACATCATAAAGGGGCGGGGTCACCATTTGACATCAACCGGTGACCCCGCCCCTTGTCCCTATATAAGTCGCCGCACACCGCGTCCCTGGCATTGCGGCCAGAGAGAGCATCGAGTCAACACCTCAAGAATGAAGAAGAAGAAGAACAGAAGAATGGAAGAATGGAAGGCGGTGGCAGAAGACCCGGCCACTGCTAGTAAAAGAGCTAAAGGAAGAAAGCAGAGGCCCGGCAAGAAGAACGGCAGAGGGGGACAAGACCCCCGAAGTTGGAAGAAGCCTTGTGTGTTGTGTTTTATTTACTTTTTTTCACCAGGTGAATGGGTAGGGGTACATGGTACCCCAATACTCATTCACATAGGGTGGGAGACCGGGATCTGGGGGTCCCCTTCTAAAAGGGGTCTCGCGGATTCCGATAAGCCCCCCACCAGCAGACCCCAACAACCAACCACCAGGGTTGTCGGGAAGAGGCCCTTGTCCTCATCAACATGGGGACAAGGTGCTTCTGGATGGGGGGGCCGCAGGTCGCCCCCTTCCCCCAAAAGCACCCACCCCGCCATGTTGAGGGCACGCGGCCGGGTATGGCTCAGGAGGAGGGGGGCTCGCTCGTCCCCATCCCCTTTCCTGAACGGCCGGGCTGCGTGCTCGGATAGGGGTCTGGTATGGATTTTGGGGGGACCCCCACGCCGTTTTTTTCAGCGTAGGGGATTCCCCTTAAAATCCCTACTGGACCTAAGGGCCTGGTATGCCCCCGAAGGCATGCAGGTCTCCTTAGAGAGGCGACATTATCACCGCTCTCTCGCTCGCTACTATAGGAAAATTAAATTTTCCTATTGCAGCCAGCGCGAGAACCAGCGGGACGGGATCGCGCTGGTTAGAGAAGCCTGTCGCCGGGAACCAGCGTGACAGCATCGCGCTGGAAACACAATATTGGCGGCACCTATTGTAAAGGCCATCAGCAGATTTAGATTTAGATTTTAGATTTTAGATTTAGTCGTATTTTAGATTTAGTCATACCATTTTAGATTTAGTCGTATTTTAGTCATCTGAATTGTTTTAGTTTTAGTCATATTTTAATCAACTAAAGTAGTATTAATTTAGTGGATGAAAATATTTTAGTTGATGAAATTAACACTGCCTAAAAGACCAGTGAGGTTTTTTTCTCTTGTTTTGTGTACTCTATTTAATTACGATCGTATGCAAATACATCAAAAATTGTTCAATTGCGGTTAAATGTGCATAAATAGATTAACCACTTACAAACCAGACCATTTTGCTGGTCAAAGACCAGACCACTTTTTGCGATTCGGCACTGCGTCGCTTTAACTGACAATTGCGCGGTCGTGCGACGTGGCTCCCAAACAAAATTGACGTCCTTTTTTCCCCACAAAATAGAGCTTTCTTTTGGTGGTATTTGATCACCTCTGTGGTTTTAATTTTTTGCGCTATAAACAAAAATAGAGCGACAATTTTGAAAAAAACACATTATTTTTTACTTTTTGTTATAATAAATATCCCCCACAAATATATAAAAAAGCTTTTTTTTCCTTCAGTTTAGACCGATACGTATTCTTCTACATATTTTTGGTAAAAAAATCGCAATAAGCGATTATTGATTGGTTTGCGCAAAAGTTATAACGTTTACAAAATAGGGATAGTTTTATAGCATTTTTATTAATAATTTTTTATTATTTTTTTTTTTTACTAGTAATGGCGGCGATCAGCGATTTTTATTGTGACTGCGACATTGTGCGGGACCCATCGGACATTTTTGACAAATTTTTGGGACCATTGTCATTTATACAGTAATCACTGCTATATAAATGCAGTGATTCCTGGGTAAATGACACTGGCAGTGAAGGGGTTAACCAGTGGGTGGCAGTGTAGGGGTTAAGTGTTCCTAGGGGTTTGTTACTAACTGTGGGGGGGTTGGGCTTTCATTTAGTGAACACTGATCTCTGCTCCAATCACATGAAGCAGAGATCAGCGTCACTAGTTGCTAGGCAGAATGGAGAAATGCTGTTTACACGGCATTTCCTCCATTCAGCCGTCCCGTGAGACGATCGCGGGGATGCCCGCGGCGATCGAGTCCGCGGGTCCCGCGACCGGACTCACGGGGGTCCCGACCAGCGCAGGAGCGCGCCGCCGCCGGCGTGCTCCCGATGGCAGGGCGGCATTGAATATTGGACCTACCTGTACGCCAATATGCCTGCCCGTGCCATTCTGTCAACGTACATCGTCTGCAACAATTTTTTTTTTCCGATTGAATGGGCTTTTTTTCAGATTATTTTTGCTACCAGCCTGTATCTGTCTATTTTCACGAGACAGAAAGTGATGGAAAATGCAAAACTTTTCAGTTGTCACTACAGTACAAAGCTAAAGGGGAATGTCTCTCCATCAACATGAACTATTTTTAATACTTATACTGCTGTTATTAGTAATGTGAGGGGGTTAGCTCGGCAGCGGGTGTGTGTGACCCCCTGGATGGGTTCACAACACAAAATTAGGCACAGCAGACAGCGTTGTAGGTGCAAAAAACAAAAGATGCGGTTTATTTATGCTACATGCAGTGAAACATATAACAGCCAAACAAAAATAAAACATGAAAATAAATCCTGGTCAGCTTGACCTCTAATTACACACTTAGATTCCCTGTCTACCAACTGAGTGCAGCCTTGTGCTGCACCAGTCCCTGTCTCTGTTGTAGAGGTTTGCCACACAGGCATTAACTCACCTCACAGAACAGGTGTCACACTCCCCAGTCTATACAAACACAAAACTGGTTCCAGGATGGAGCATCTCCCTAAGCATGCTGGGGTTTTTTGTAGAGGTCTTAATGAGCCCACTTACTTCAGCTGGGCTCATTAACTCTTCCCCTCTAATTAAACAAGTCTGCATAAAGCCTGAATCTAGGGCACACATATTTCCCATCCTGGATACAACCAGGTGACTTTACCTGCGTGCTGCCAAATACCCCCCCCCCCTCTTGTTTCAACCTTGGGGTTGTAACACAAGCAGTCAGACATGCATGTATCCGAGACAAAGCATCCACATTCCCCATTTTAACACCAGGGCGATGCTTAACTGTAAAGTTAAATTCTTGTAGGGCCAGGAACCACCTATTTACCCTTCTATTGGTCTCCTTGTTCTGAGCCATCCACTTTAAAGGAGCGTGATCAGTCACCAGGTCAAAGTGCCTACCTAGCAGATAGTACCGATTGGAATCTAGAGCCCACTTCACTGCTAAACATTCCTTCTCAATCGTGGCGTAATTTACCTCATGGGACTTCAACTTCCTGTTGAGGTAAATGACTGAGTGCTCTTCCCTGTTCCAGACCTGGGATAACACTGCTCCTAACCCAACGTCTGATGCATCAGTTTGTACAACGAAGTCCTTAGAGAAGTCTGGTGAGTACAACACTGGCTGGCTACATAAGGCTGTTTTTAAGGACTGAAATGCTTCTTCAGCCTCTGGGGACCATTTAACCATGACAGACTCTTTCCCTTTTGTCAGGTTGGTGAGGGGCACAGCCTGAGAAGCAAAATGGGGAATGAATCGTCGATAATAGCCAGCGATTCCCAGAAAGGCTCGTACCTGTTTCTTGCTGTTGGGACGTGGCCAACTCTGTATGGCCTCGACTTTATTGACTTGGGGTTTTATCACCCCCCTCCCAATAGTGTACCCAAGATATTTGGCCTCCTCCTGTCCAATGGTACACTTCTTTGGATTGGCCGTAAACCCAGCTTCCCGGATAGAGTCTAGGACCACTTGTACTTTTGGCAAATGTGAGACCCAGTCTGTGCTATAGATAATCACATCATCCAAGTAAGCTGCAGCATATTTCTGATGGGGCCTCAGAATCTTGTCCATTTTCCGCTGGAATGTTGCCGGTGCATTCTGTAACCCAAACGGCATTCTCTTATATTGGAATGCCCCATCTGGGGTTACAAACACAGTTTTCTCCTTGGCCAACTCGGCCAGGGGAATTTGCCAATACCCTTTGGTGAGATCAAGAGTTGTCATATATCGGGCTGTTCCCAGCCGGTCAATCAACTCATCTATACGGGGCATGGGGTAGGTGTCAAATTTTGTAACTTTATTCAATTGTCGAAAATCGTTACAAAACCGCCAGCTCCCATCAGGTTTGGGCACTAGTACGATGGGACTGGACCAGTCACTCTGGGACTCCTCTATCACACCCAATTCCAGCATCCTTTGAACCTCCCCACGTATTACCTCCCGTCGGGCCTCTGGTATTCTATAAGGTTTTAGTTTTACCCTTTCTTCTGGCGGGCTGATAATGTCATGCTCTACGCCAGATGTTTGTCCCGGCAGCTCAGAGAAAATCTCTTTGTTACGAAGTACAAACTCTTTAACCTCCTGTTGTTGGGGTTTCGATAAGGTGTCTGCTATTCCAACCTCAGGAACTAAGCGATCAGGCTGTGCTTGTGACAAAGTCTCTGCGACTAGGGATTCCCTATCCCTCCAGGCTTTCAGCAGATTGACGTGATAGATCTGCTCCGGCTTTCGCCTTCCTGGCTGTCTAACCCTGTAGTTCACCTCACTAATTTTTTCAATTACCGTATTTTTCCGTGTATAAGACGCTACTTTATCCTTAAATTGTTAGCCTGAAATTCGAGTAGCGTCTTATACACGGTCAGTCAGCCTGGGAGAGAGCCGTGCGGGTGCCTAGATGGTCATAGCTTGTGAACGGCTTCCTCCAATCACGAGCCATATGTTAGTGACGTCAGCTGGAGGTAGAGGAGGAGGTGGAGAGTGCGCAGATACGATCCCGTTCGACGTGGAGACTGCGCAGATGCAGAGAGCAGAGCGTTTTGAGCCCAAGATGTCACAGAATAATAAAAGTAAGAGACTGTCTTATTCTGCAAAATTTAAACTCAGTGTAGTTAGCTATGCAAAAGAGCATGGGAATAGAGCTGCAGAGAGACAGTTGACTGTGACTCAGAAGACAGCAATGATGCAAAAGAAGAATTCTGTCTGGAACTAGTGATGAAGAAGAGAACATTGATGCAACAGAGGTTGAATAAAGTGATATGATGCATAATATACTGGTATGTAAAAGTTAATTACTAAATAAAACTGTGTTCTGTTTTACCTGTTTAAAATATGGATTTCTTAATTCTGGGTTGCAAAAGTGGGGGGCGTCTTATACATGGGGGCGTCTTATAGACGGAAAAATACGGTACTTCATATGGACCTTGCCATTTGGCCAGAAATTTGCTTTCAACCATAGGGACTAGCACCAAGACCCTATCCCCCGGGGAAAAAGTACGGGTCTTGGCCCCACGGTTGTACACCCTCTGCTGTGCTAACTGCGCTTGGGTTAAATGTTCCTTTACAATTGCCATTACCTGTGCAATCCTATCTTGCATCAGGGCGACATGCTCAATCACACTCCTGTGAGGAGAACTCTCATTTTCCCAAGTTTCCTTGGCGATGTCCAGCAGCCCTCTTGGGTGTCTCCCATAGAGCAACTCGAAGGGTGAGAAACCCGTAGAGGATTGGGGTACCTCCCTAATGGCAAACATCAGATAGGGTATTAGACAGTCCCAATTCTTTCCATCTCTATCCACCACCTTCTTTAACATTTGTTTTAGAGTTTTGTTGAATCTTTCAACCAACCCATCTGTTTGGGGGTGATACACAGATGTACGCATTTGTGTTACTTTGTACAACTTGCATAGTTCTTTCATAACCCGGGACATAAAGGGTGTACCTTGGTCCGTAAGCAGTTCCTTACAAATACCCACGCGGCTAAAAACAAGAGATAGCTCTTTGGCTATGGTTTTGGCCGAGGTATTTCGAAGAGGAATTGCTTCCGGATAATGGGTGGCATAGTCCAATATAACCAAAATGTACTGATACCCCCTAGCAGACTTCATTATCGGACCTACCAAATCCATTGCGATCCTCTCAAAGGGGACCTCAATGATAGGAAGAGGTACCAGCGGGTTACGGAAATGTGGCATAGGTGCCGACTTCTGACACACAGGGCAGGAGGAACAATAATTTTCTGTTTCCTTCATGACCCCAGGCCAATAGAATCTCTGCAATACCCTCTCTCTGGTTTTCTCGGTCCCCAGATGACCTCCCAGAATGTGCCCATGGGCCAATTCTAACACCAACTTCCTGTAAGGTTTGGGCACCACAAGTTGCTCAATGGTTTCTTCTGCCCTTTGAGCCACTCGATACAGCAGGTCCCTTTCCATAGTGAAGTACGGGTAAGTGCAAATCTTATCTGGGTTCACTAACTCGCCATCTATTTTCACCACATTTCCCGTGCCTTTATTAGGGTGGGGTCTTTTAACTGTTCTGTGGCAAAATTTTCCCTGTGAACCTCAAGATCCGAAAACTCCACAGACGGCATGTTTTCATCTGAGGATGTTGGCTCCTCCCCAGTTTCTCGAGTTTCCCCCGCCAATACCGACAAGGGAAATTCAGGAGAGTCCTCACCACTCCCAGAGGAATTCTGGTCATCTTCCTGGTCTATAGGGGCACCAGTGGGGGGCTCAGGACAATCCCAGAGTTCCCAGAAATTTGGAAAATCCCTTCCCACAATAGCATCATGTGGTAAGTGAGACACTAACCCCACCTGATGAGAGAGGTTACCTTTGGGGGTCTCAAAAAACACTGAAGTTACAGGATACTCTCGGGTGTCCCCATGCACACAAATAACAGCCACCTTGTTCTTCCCAGAGACCTTTGTAGTAACTAATTCAGCTTTTATCAATGTTACCAGGCTACCTGAATCCAGCAACACATCAACATTTCTACCATTAATACGCATTTTACATAAATGTTTCCCAGGTCCCCGAATGGCAGTGCATGCAACTGTCGCAAACAGCAACTGACGTCTCTCCCTTATAAAGTCACATTGCATAGGCTCATCCACAACTGGGCAATTGGCTGCAATATGTCCCTCTTGCCGGCAGCGGTAGCAAATAATCTTTTTCGCTGCCTCTTGCAGCCTGGGCTTCCCGGGCTGCTCCCGCCAGACCTTAGGTAGAACTCCCACCCTCTCACTCTCTCCACCCTCACCCCTTGGAGTCATCTTACCCGCCACTGGGGATGATCTGGTCTTAGGGTGGAAAGTCCGTGAGTCCCTGGAAGAGGTGGTCAGGCTCTCTGTAGCCAAGTACCTCTCTACCAGATCCACAAGTTTATCTGCATTTTCTGGGTCTCCATGGCTTACCCATTTTTGGATGGCAGTAGGAAGAGCTCTCAGGAAACGATCCATAACAACACGTTCCACAATGTTTGGTGCGGTCAAAGTCTCTGGCTGCAGCCACTTCCTGCTCAGGTGAATGAGATCATACATTTGAGACCTGGGGGGTTTTCCAACCTGAAAAGTCCAATTATGCACACGCTGAGCCCGGACAGCCAGGGTAACACCCAGCCGTGCCAATATTTCTGTTTTTAGCACCACATAGTCTTTTGCTTGGTCAGGCTCTAGGTCATAATAAGCTTTCTGCGATTCCCCAGTTAACAGAGGGGCCACCAGTCCAGCCCATTGCTCCTTAGGCCACTTTTCCCTTTCAGCAGTCCTTTCAAATGTGGTCAAAAACACCTCCGGATCATCCTCTCCAGTCATTTTTGTCAGTAAACGGCTCACACCAAAGGATGAGGTATTATTGTAACCACTTGCCTCATTGGTCTGCGGACGTTGCTGTATTAATGTCTCTATTTGCTGTTGAAAACACTGCTCTTGCTTCTGCAACAGGTCTATGAAGTGGGCTTCAGATTGCTGCTGGGCTTGTTTTGCTGAGCTTCCAGACTCTGCAGGTGAGCTTTCTGCTGAGCTTCCAGACTCTGCTGGTGAGCTTTCTGCTGAGCTTCCAGACTCTGCTGCAAAGTTGCATTTGTCTGCTGCTGGGCTGCAAGGCTCTGTTGTTGAGCTGCAAGGCTCTTTTGTAAACCTGCATTTGTTTGCTGCTGATTTGCATTTGCTTGCTGCTGGTTTGCATTTGCTAGAGCCAGCTGTCTCAGTATCTCCTCCATGCTGGCCTTAAAAAAAAAAAAAAAACTGCCAAAATTCTCCACCAACTGTGAGGGGGTTAGCTCGGCAGCGGGTGTGTGTGACCCCCTGGATGGGTTCACAACACAAAATTAGGCACAGAAGACAGCGTTGTAGGTGCAAAAAACAAAAGATGCGGTTTATTTATGCTACATGCAGTGAAACATATAACAGCCAAACAAAAATAAAACATGAAAATAAATCCTGGTCAGCTTGACCTCTAATTACACAATTAGATTCCCTGTCTACCAACTGAGTGCAGCCTTGTGCTGCACCAGTCCCTGTCTCTGTTGTAGAGGTTTGCCACACAGGCGTTAACTCACCGCACAGAACAGGTGTCACACTCCCCAGTCTATACAAACACAAAACTGGTTCCAGGATGGAGCATCTCCCTAAGCATGCTGGGGTTTTTTGTAGAGGTCTTAATGAGCCCACTTACTTCAGCTGGGCTCATTAACTCTTCCCCTCTAATTAAACAAGTCTGCATAAAGCCTGAATCTAGGGCACACATATTTCCCATCCTGGATACAACCAGGTGACTTTACCTGCATGCTGCCACAGTAAATACATAGGAAAGTATATTATATTTACTTTTTTTTTTACATTTCTTTAGTTGTACAGCAAAGAAAATATTACTGAACAAATATGTTTTTTTAAACGCACAGTTAACCCCTTGATTGCCCTCCTGATTAGGGATGGCCAAACTGTTCGCCCGGCGGTCGGTTCACGGCAAATTTTGGCTGTTCGCGGTCCGCCCGATCGGTGGACTATTGCCGCTGTTCGCCCGGTGGACTTACGTGTTTACTGTGTAAAAGAACTTTGACCTATGATGACACATCCATCATGGGGTACAGGACAGCCAATTGAGACATTACAGCACATGGACATTTGGACATTCCCCCTAACTTATAAATAGACCCGATCCGGCGGCCATTTTACATTCTTTCTACTGTCACTATAGGGAAAGGTTGCTGTGTGGAGCAGGGAGAGACTGCAGTGACCCAAATCGCTAGCTATTAGGTCCACAAAAGTTATTTTAAGGACTGGTATGGTATAGGTGTAGTTCAGGATATAGGTTTGAGGCACTGCTATTCAAGTCATTGTTGCAGCAGATTGTGTTTTGTCAGTGCTGAGAGAGGGACAGATAGGACGCTGTGTGTTGCAGAGAGGGACAGTCAGTTTAATCATTAGCTGTTACTATTAGGTCCACAAAAGTCCTTTTCAGGACTGGTATGGTGTAGTAGTACAGGATATAGTTTTGAGTGCTATTCAAGTTATTGTTGCAGCAGCCTGTGTTTTGTCAGTTTACATAGGGACAGACAGGAAGCTGTGTGTGGCAGTGAGGGACAGTCAGTTTAATCAGTAGCTGTTACTATTAGGTCCACAAAGGTCCTTTTCAGGACTGGTATGGTAATAGGGTTGTACACGTAAAATATTCTCTTCTTTCCAAATATAGAAAGAATATTATACTTGACTGCTGCCCTTCTGCTGCAGTAGTCCTTTATGAGTATAGGGACTGAGGTACAGTCTGCTAATCACAACCTATTAGTTCCACAAAGGTCCTTCTAAGGACTGGTAAGGTATAGTGTACTACAGTATATAGGGTTGAGTGAGGTACAGTCTGCTAATCACAACCTACTAGTTCCACAAAGGTCCTTCTAAGGACTGGTAAGGTATAGCGTACTAGAGTATATAGGGTTGAGTGAGGTACAGTCTGCTAATCCTTAAGGACTGGTATAGGTCCACAATATATAGGGTTGAGGTGCACTACTGCTGACTGCTGCCCTATTCTGCAGCAGTCCTTTATCAGTATAGGGACTGAGGTACAGTCTGCTAATCACAACCTACTAGTTCCACAAAGGTCCTTCTAAAGACTGGTAAGGTATAGCGTACTAGAGTATATAGGGTTGAGTGAGGTACAGTCTGCTAATCCTTAAGGACTGGTATAGGTCCACAATATATAGGGTTGAGGTGCACTACTGCTGACCGCTGCCCTATTTTTCAGCAGTCCTTTATCAGTATAGGGACTGAGGTACAGTCTGCTAATCACAACCTACTAGTTCCACAAAGGTCCTTCTAAGGACTGGTAAGGCATAGCGTAGTACAGTATATAGGGTTGAGTGAGGTACAGTCTGCTAATCACAACCTACTAGTTCAAAAAAGGTCCTTCTAAGACCTGGTAAGATATAGCGTACTAGAGTATATAGGGTTGAGTGAGGTACAGTCTGCTAATCCTTAAGGACTGGTATAGGTCCACAATATATAGGTGTCGTAGAAATTTGGCTATATGCTATGCACACAGCTCCATCTACCGCTGTGCTTCCAATAAGCACCCATTTCCGTCTTAATGATATAATGCTTTAGGCTTACCTTCTCCAACACATTCATCCCAATGACCAGACATCCCCAATGCAACCTACATCCTCATCTCAGCCTGGCTGCTCCTCAGCCAGGCCGCCCTTACATCCCATTAAAGACACATCAACAGTCGTGTTTCCTTCTGCTTCATCCTCAGCCAGCCCCCCTAAGCGAGCCCTTGACCAAGCTTTTTATTTACTTTTCCCACTGGAAGCCACGCCCTGGAGGGTTTGCCTCCAACAGCTGAACACCTCCCACAAAGGATGTGACCTCACAGCAGTAACAGGATGTTAATGCCCATATAAGGACAATACAATACAATACAATACAAGGTACCTTTACAGACATGTATACATTCAAATAGTCTGTTACACAGACTGACCAAATGCTTTCAATGATGGAAACCATACAAAACTAATGAACGATGACTATAATTCCGTTGATAGAAATCCTTAATATATACATTGTTCCAGAGAACAATGTATACTTGGATAATTCTACATCTCTTGTGAATGGAAAGCCATCTACAGATGTGCACTGCCTATCTCCATGTGCTGATCAGACACAGCAGAGACAATGCGCACACATCCGCACACAACCAATGCCCGCAGAGCACGCATATGTCCCCAGACGATCGTCTGTACAATGTACAGGGGCCCTTTTGCTGGCGGACATACCCCCACTCCGCAAACACCTTTTTTTCCAACCCCAAGATATTATCCACTACCTAACGGATCTCAACCAGCGTCAGTCTGCCCCAGTCAGCTCTTTTAGAGCGGGCTGGGGGAGAATGAACACAGGAGGACTCTTATGACAATACATATAATAAATACATCTAAAATTTCCACAACATAGGGTTGAGGTGCACTACTGCTGACTGCTGCCCTATTATGCAGCGGTCCTTTATCAGTATAGGGACTGAGGTACAGTCTGCTAATCACAACCTACTAGTTCCACAAAGGTCCTTCTAAGGACTGGTAAGGTATAGCATACTAGAGTATATAGGGTTGAGTGAGGTACAGTCTGCTAATCCTTAAGGACGGGTATAGGTCCACAATATATAGGCTTGAGGTGCACTACTGCTGACTGCTGCCTTATTGTGCAGCAGTCCTTTATCAGTATAGGGACTGAGGTACAGTCTGCTAATCACAACCTACTAGTTCCACAAAGGTCCTTCTAAGGACTGGTGAGGTATAGCGTAGTACAGTATATAGGGTTGAGTGAGGTACAGTCTGCTAATCACAACCTACTAGTTCCACAAAGGTCCTTATAAGGACTGGTAAGGTATAGTGTACTGGAGTATATAGGGTTGAGTGAGGTACAGTCTGCTAATCACAACCTACTAGTTCCACAAAGGTCCTTCTAAGGACTGGTAAGGTTTAGCGTACTAGAGTATATAGGGTTGAGTGAGGTACAGTCTGATAATCCTTAAGGACTGGTATAGGTCCACAATATATAGGGTTAAGGTGCACTACTGCTGACTGCTGCCCTATTCTGCAGCAGTCCTTTATCAGTATAGGGACTGAGGTACAGTCTGCTAATCAGAACCTACTAGTTCCACAAAGGTCCTTCTAAGGACTGGTAAGGTATAGCGTAGTACAGTATATAGGGTTCAGTGAGGTACAGTCTGCTAATCACAACCTACTAGTTCCACAAAGGTCCTTATAAGGACTGGTAAGGGTGTACTATTTGGTGTGCAGTATATAGTTGTGTAATACACGTATAAAATACTTGCACATATAAAAAGTATAGTACAGTGCCTTGCGAAAGAATTCGGCCCCCTTGAACTTTTCAACCTTTTGCCACATTTCAGGCTTAAAACATAAAGATATAAAATTTAAATTTTTTGGTGAAGAATCACCAACAAGTGGGACACAATGGTGAAGTGGAACGAAATCTATTGGATATTTTAACTTTTTTAGCAAATAAAAAACTGAAAAGTGGTGAGTGCAAAATTATTCGGCCCATTTACTTTCAGTGCAGCAAACTCACTCCAGAAGTTCAGCGAGGATCTCTGAATGATCCAATGTTGTCCTAAATGACTGATGGTGATAAATAGAAACCACCTGTGTGTAATCAAGTCTCTGTATAAATGCACCTGCTCTGTGGTAATCTCAGGGTTCTGTTGAAAGCGCAGAGAGCATCATGAAGACCAAGGAACACACCAGGCAGGTCCGTAATACTGTTGTGGAGAAGTTTAAAGCCGGATTTGGATACAAAAAGATTTCCCAAGCTTTAAACATCCCAAGGAGCACTGTGCAAGCGATCATTTTGAAATGGAAGGAGTATCAGACCACTGCAAATCTACCAAGACCTGGCCGTCCCTCTAAACTTTCAGCTCAGACAAGGAGAAGACTGATCAGAGATGCAGCCAAGAGGCACATGATAACTCTGGATGAACTGCAGAGAACTACAGCTGAGGTGGGAGAGTCTGTCCATAGGACAACAATCAGCCGTACACTGCACAAATCTGGCCTTTATGGAAGAGTGGCAAGAAGAAAGCCATTTCTCAAAGATATCCATAAAAAGTCTTGTCTAAAGTTTGCCACAAGCCACCTGGGAGACACACCAAACATGTGGAAGAAGGTGCTCTGGTCAGATGAAACCAAAATCGAACTTTTTGCCCACAATGCAAAACGATATGTTTGGCGTAAAAGCAACACAGCTCATCACCCTCAACACACCATCCCCACTGTCAAACATGGTGGTGGCAGCATCATGGTTTGGGCCTGCTTTTCTTCAGCAGGGACAGGGAAGATGGTTAGAATTGAGGGGAAGATGGATGCAGATAAATACAGGACCACTCTGGATGAAAACCTGTTGGAGTCTGCAAAAGACCTGAAACTGGGACAGAGATTTATCTTCCAACAAGACAATGATCCCAAACATACAGCAAAATCTACAAAGGAATGGTTCATAAATAAACGTATCCAGGTGTTAGAATGACCAAGTCAAAGTCCAGACCTGAATCCAACCGAGAATCTGTGGAAAGAGCTGAAAACTGCTGTTCACAAACGCTCTCCGTCCAACCTCACTGAGCTCGAGCTGTTTTGCAAGGAAGAATGGGCAAGAATTTCAGTCTCTCGATGTGCAAAACTGATAGAGACATACCCCAAGCGACTTGCAGCTGTAATCGCAGCAAAAGGTGGCTCTACAAAGTATTAACGCAAGGTGGCCGAATAATTTTGCACGCCCCACTTTTCATTTTTTTATTAGTTAAAAAAGTTAAAAAAAATCCAATAGATTTCGTTCCACTTCACAATTGTGTCCCACTTGTTGGTGATTCTTCACAAAAAATAAAAATTTTATATCTTTATGTTTGAAGCCTGAAATGTGGCAAAAGGTTGAAAAGTTCAAGATGGCTGAATACTTTCACAAGGCACTGTATAGTGCGTTTCCACTGTGCAGCATTGTGACTGCTGAGCGGTTCTGCAGCGATACTACAAAGAGTGACAAACGCAATCCAAAAAAAAGTATTGTAACTTGTGTGATAGACCAGTGCCCCCCAAAAACAACAGATTGAGGCGGGGTGTTATATACCTTCTTCCACATACATACTACACGTCTCTAAAGAGTTTTGTCACAGGGTCATTTAAAAAATGACAGGCAGAGGAAGAGGCAGGCCCTTCCGCAGGGGTGGTAGGGGTAGGGCAGGAGCAACAAAGTGGGAAATTGCAGAAGGTGCGTGCGATTATGTCAAAGGAAGCACCAGAATTGGTTGAGTAGCTCACTCAGCCTTACTCTTCTGCACCCTCCTCATCCTCTCGATCTGCACCCTCTTCTTCACTCTCTGCTATGTGCACCCTCAAAGACACTACCACCAACAACACCACCACCACCACCACATACCTTCCGCTTCAGTCACAGGAATTATTTTCCGATCCATATCAAGACATTTCTGATGCGCAGCCACTCTTGGCATTGGATCAGGAAGAGGAGGTAGCAACAACCGCCACTCAGCAGTCTGACGACAGTACTCAGATCAGCCCAAGGAGGAGGTTGGTCCCCGTTGTTGCTGTCTACTCCGAGATCTCTACTTACAGCGGTGGAGAAGGTGACGTCGATGATGACGTGTCTAGTGATGTCACGTGGGTGCCCACAAGAGAGGAAGAGGAGGGCAGTTCAGAGGGAGATATGGACCATCAGATAGGGAGGAGAAGCAGGAATAACTTACATTGCACAGGAGGGACAAAGCAGACTGCTAATGTATCAGGAGGGAGTCATCGACCATGTACGGTCACATCTGCGCTCCCAGGACGCCGGCACATGGCTCCGCAGTGTGGGCTTTTTTTAAAGTGTCCACTGCTGACAAAAGTGTTGCCATCTGCAATCTTTGCAGTCAACGCATTAGTCGCGGTAAGCCCAACACTCACCTAGGGACGACCGCCTTAAGAAGGCACATGAGCTGCCATCACCGAGCCCAGTGGGAGCAACGGAACACACAAAGCCACACTCCATGCTCTCACCGTCCAGCCTCGTCTTCTACTTCTCCTTCTCCTCTCTCCTCACAATTGTCCTCCACTCCACCTTCCATCACGCCAAGCTCACGTTTTTCTGCAAAAAGGCAGGCTTCCGTGGGCCTAATGTTTAGAGCGTAAAAAAATGATGACGCCGGATAACCCTCTTGCCCAACGGTTGACGGCTGGCTTGTCAGAACTGATAGCCCGCCAACTACTGTCATATAAACTGGTGGACTCGGAGGCCTTTCGAAAATTTGTGGCCATTGGAACACCACAATGGAAGGTCCCAGGAAGGAAGTATTTCTCACAGAAGGGCATCCCAGAGCTATATGGCCATGTTCAGCGGCAAGTGAATGTATCTCTGGCACACAGTGTCGGTGCCAAGATACATCTGACCACAGACACATGGTCTAGCAAACAAGGGCAGGGAAGGTATATCACTTTTACTGCCCACTGGGTGAACCTTCTGACGGCCGTCAAGCATGTAACCTGTGGCACCCGTGTAGATTTGGTTTTACTGCAACGGATTGCATGCAGGCCTGGCTCTTCTTCTCCTCCTCCTCCTCCTACTCCCTCTCCTCCTCGGCTGACTCCTCCTTTTCCGCTGCTAGCGTCTCTTCCGCTGCGCCGCCCAAGCTCCCCAGAACCTTTTCAACATGCCAGGTGAGCCTTGCTGACATTCAGCGGCGACACAATCTGCCGGTCAGACGTCTTATTTGCGATTGCCCGACGTGATGGAACTCAACCTTCTATATGCTTGATAGGCTGCTCCAGCAGAAACGTGCAGTTAACGTCTACCTGTATGAACTCTGCGGCAGAACAGGTTCTGGGGAGCTGGTTTTTTTTCACCGCACCAGTGGCTGCTCATGCGCGACGCATGCAGACTTCTGCGGCTATTTGAGGAGATCACCAAACTGGTCAGTCCCAGTCATGGCACCATCAGTGACATGGTACCTTATGCCTTCTTTATGGAGAGTGCATTGCGTTGTGTCATTGATCAAGGTGTGGAGGAGCAGGAACGGGAAGATGAGGAAGTCACAATGCTGGATGAATTCTGAGGGGGGGCTACTCTATCTGAAACAAGTGAACAACAGGAGTCTGAAGAGGAGTCAGAGGAGGATGGTGCCGGGGCGGACGAGGAGGAGCAAGAAGAGCATGCTTTAAACCTTTCTGGGATCACTGTTGTGCGTGGATGGGGAGAGGAGAATGAAGAGGACGACATTATCCTGGATGATGAGCAGGAGCCAGGCCACCACACCGCTTCCAGTTTAGTGCAAATGGGGCCTTCATGCTCCAGTGTTTTAACAGGGACCCCCGTATAAAAAGCATAAGGGTCCAGTACTGGGTGGCAACGTACTTAGACCCCCTGGTACAAACACAAAATGGCGGAAATTTTACCGCCGTCACAGAGGGCTGTCAGAATGGAGCACTTCCAGGCCTTGCTTCGAGAAATGCCGCATTCTGCTTTTGCGTGCGCTGGCAGAGGAGCAATTCCCACTCCTAGAGAAGGAGTTGCGGGTACCAATCCAACAGCGCCTGCAAGAAGAGGCCGGTTTGAAGATGTGTTGGTGACTTCTGATATGAGGTCATTCTTTCAGCTGACCAATCGACAGGTGTCATCCGGATCCAGCATCAAGGAACGCCTAGACCGACAGGTGTCCGACTACATCGGGTTAACAGCCGATGTGGACGCTCTGAGGAGTGATGAACCCCTGGACTACTGGGTGGGCAGGCTTGACCTCTGGCCAGAGCTTGCCCAATTTGCAATCGAACTGTTGGCTTGCCCCTCATCCAGTGTCGTGTCCGAAAGGACGTTCAGCGCAGCAGGGGGGATCATGACCGATAAGCGTACTCGCTAGCTCATGACAGTGTTAACTACCTCACATTTCTAAAAATGAATGAGGCATGGATCTCGGAGGAATTCAACACATGTGACCAGTAGACCATGTATATGTCTAGAAACAATTTTTTTAATCGAGCACACAGACCTTCTTTCTTCATTTGGCTCACTTCCTTGTACTAAAAAAGCACACCGTACTATATGCCCGTACCCTCCTGTTTGAAGAGGTTGAGCAGAGTCATATTTCTACTGGGGCTGCTTATTATGAGGGGCTCCCACCATCCCTGTGCTGTGCTGACTTCCCCCTGGGGCTGTACCTCTGCTGTGCATATTATGAGGGGCTCCCACCATCCCTGTGCTATGCTCATTATGAGGGGCTCCCACCATCCCTGTGCTATGCTGACTTACTCCTGGGGCTGCTTATTATGAGGGGCTCCCACCATCCCTGTGCTACGCTGACTTCCTCCTGGGGCTGTACCTCTGCTGTGCATATTATGAGGGGCTATGCTCATTATGAGGGGCTCCCACCATCCCTGTGCTATGCTGACTTACTCCTGGGGCTGCTTACGGTGCAGGTGTTAGTGCTGTATATCACGGTGCTGGTGTCAGTGCTGTATATCACGGTGCTGGTGTCAGTGCTTTATGTCACGCTGCTGATGTCAGTGCTCTCTATCACAGTGCTGGTGTCAGATCACTCTATCACAGTGCAGGTGTCATTGCTTTATGTCACACTGCTGATGTCAGTGCTCTCTATCACGGTGCTGGTGTCAGATCACTCTATCACGGTGCAGGTGTCATTGCTGTATGTCACGCTGCTGGTGTCAGTGCTGTATATCACGGTGCTGGTGTCAGTGCTTTATGTCACGCTGCTGATGTCAGTGCTCTCTATCACGGTGCTGGTGTCAGATCACTCTATCACAGTGAAGGTGTCATTGCTTTATGTCACGCTTCTGATGTCAGTGCTCTCTATCACGGTGCTGGTGTCAGATCACTCTATCACGGTGCAGGTGTCATTGCTGTATGTCACGCTGCTGATGTCAGTGCTCTCTATCACGGTGCTGGTGTCAGATCACTCTATCACGGTGCAGGTGTCATTGCTGTATGTCACGCTGCTGATTTCAGTGCTCTCTATCACAGTGCTGGTGTCAGATCACTCTATCACGGTGCAGGTGTCATTGCTGTATGTCACGCTGCTGGTGATCATCTCCTGCACCCTCTTCTTTGCCTACCCTGACCTTCCCTCTCCTCCATTGCCTTCATGCACTCCACAGTCCTGAATTGTCACAATTTCACATATAAAAAAAGAATGCTTGTAGTTGTCGATCCAAGATTCACCTCATACATGTGTTATGTCATTGGCCATGTGGTGGGACTATGTGTGCACAGCTAGTAATTATTTTGTGGCTGCAAATTTGACCTGTAGGTTTGTAAAGTTCGCCTCCCATTGAAATCAATGGGGCCCCCCGCGAACGCTATCGGCCGCGTTCGCGTTCCGCATTCGCGAAACGTCCCGTCGGAAGTTCGTTCATCCCTACTCCTGATCTCTCCTGTTACCCAGTCAGTGCCATTAGTACAGTCTCAGTGTACAGTATTATCGCTGCTTACTGTATTAGTGTTAATAACAATGACATTTAGTCTGTTAGTGTCCCTCCCAGCCAGTGTCCGTAAGTGCCAGATTGTCTACCACAATATTACTAGTATAGTGTCTGTACTGATCAGTATCTAGACTGTCCCTAATAGTATAGTGTCTACAAAAACACAGTTTGGTTTTTACCAAAGAAATGTAGCAGAATACATTTTGGCCTAAATTTATGAAGAAATTAGATTTTATTGTGTAGCACCCTCTACATAGGTAGGTGCTAGAGGTTAGGATTTTTTTGTGAGTATAGGCAAATTTAGGCAGGCCTAGCTGGAAGCTAGGCCTGTTTGCTTTGATTTGTGTGGGCTGGGAGTCAGTGGCATAACTAGAACCTTCAGGGCCCTGATGCAGGAAACCTTGGAGGGCCCCCCCCCCCGACTTCCGGACAGGGCTCTTTTCTCCGGGCCCGATGGTGGAACACCAGGGCCCAGTCCCAAGTGGGTGGCCGCATATAAAGGAACCGATTTAAAAAACATCAATTACAGCCACTGTGCCCATCAAACGCCACCACTGTACCATCAAACGCCACCACTGTACCATCAAATGTCACCACTGTACCATCAAATGTCAACGCTGTGCCATCAAACTCTGCCGCTGTGCCCATCAAATGCCACCGCTGTGCCCATCAAATGCTGCCAGTGTACCCATCAAATGCTGCCACTGTGCCCATCAAATGCCGCCACTGTGCACATCAAATGCTGTTGGTGTGCCCATCAAATGCTGCCACTGTGAATCCCCACCACCCGCTCGCTGTCTGCCCACCACTTACCCTGTCTTGGTGGGGCAGCGGGTAACGGCCATGAGCGGGGTCCTCCATGCATCTTCTGCCATCCTCATCTCCTGTCCTCTCCTCCTGATAGGCGTCCAATAGCTGTGCCTATCATTTTAGCCAATTAGGTGATGAGTAACAGACCCGCACACCTGATTGGTGGAGAGGCGGTTCAGTGTTAGGAAAGTGAATATTAATTCACTTTTCTAACACACCTGGGTAGACTGTGAGCGTCAAGCATGGCACTCGCAGTTCACCTATTTTGAAGCCCATTAGAGCCCATGGCTCTAATCAGGTGCTGCAAAAACACCCCGCCGCTGTAAATCAGGCGCCCGGCACCCCAAAAGGGACCAGACACCTAAATATGGGGGTGGCATCGGTGGCCATGGATAGATTCATGCTATGCATTAATCTATCCATTGGTCATAGAGGGGGTGGCTGGAGAGAGGGGGCGACACCTGTGCACCTTTTTGGATGCACCACCACTGATAAACACATGCACATTCACATGCATACATATGCATACATGCACACTCACATACTTGCACACACACACATGCATACATACACATACATATATGAACACACACACATACAAGCATGCTCACACACACACACACACACACACACACACACACACACACACACACATACATGCATGCTCACACACATACATGCTCACACACACACAAATACATGCATGCTCACACACACACACACACACACACACATACATGCATGCTCACACGCACATACAAGCATGCTCACACACACATATAAGCATGCTCACACACACACACACACATACAAGCATGCTCACACGCACACATACAAGCATGCTCACAAGCACACATACAAGCATGCTCACATGCACACATACACACATACAAGCATGCTCACACACACACGCACATACAAGCATGCTCACACACACACACACATAGATACAAGCATGCTCACACATACACATGCATACAAGCATGCTCACACATACACATACAAGCATGCTCACACACACACATACATACAAGCATGCTCACACATACACATACAAGCATGCTCACACACACACATACAAACACAAATACAGCAGCTAGTCTTATAAAAAAAAAAAACGGCAGACATTTACCTTGGCTCTTCCTGCCGGGTACTGCACTGTAGGGGGAGACAAAGAGCACACACTTTACCCTAATGTAAGGTGCTCCCGCACACTGCCGATTTCAGCTCGGCTGATTATCGGGGAGCTCCTCTCAGCCTCCCCTCCTCCTCAAGGGCCCCCTGCAGCAAGGGGCCCGGTCGCCATGGCGATCTTGGTGACCCCTATAATTCCACCACTGCTG
Source organism: Lithobates pipiens (assembly GCF_037356315.1). Classification (NCBI taxonomy): domain Eukaryota; kingdom Metazoa; phylum Chordata; class Amphibia; order Anura; family Ranidae; genus Lithobates; species Lithobates pipiens. The sequence goes on from NW_027507787.1 coordinate 95,029,891, forward strand.
GGAGTGGCCGGGTGTTAGCAGCTGGAGACTCACAGGCAGCCACACTATGACCTAGGATTCTAGAAGGAGAGGAGAGGTGGAGCTGTCTGGGGTGCAATGTCTCAAAACAGCTGGTGGGCCGAAGTTGCCTACCCCTGGTTTAGACCCTTGATATTTCACCAAAGCCCTATGACGGGGCTGCTAAAAAAAAAATTTTTTTTTAAAATAACAAAAAATTATATTGTAAAAATAATTAAAAAAAACATAAAATTGTAAAAAAATCATAAAAATAACAAAACTACTGACATCATCCACTGCTATGCTGCTATACACATGTGTATGTGTGCTCTGGGGTGCACACCAATGCATACAGTGTTGCATGACCATGCAATTGCCAAATAGAGTAGTACAATGTGGAATAGCAAAAAATGCCGTGGTCATGAAGGTGATAAAACCTTACGAAGGTCAAGTGGTTAAGAGAAGGCCATATGCAATTTTGTAAAATTATAAAGATTTTCTTCTTCTGGCTGTCCAGTGAGCAACTCCAATAGATGCTCAAGAAGCTTTCAATGGAGTGAATAAACAAGACAGGTTTTCACAGGGAAATACAATTTTTTAGACTAAAATTAACAATCAAAAAACATTGTTACATGACACCAGCAAAAACAACTCAATCATTTGTACAGTTTATACGTTTTTGTTTTTTAAATCCACACTGTATAATTAATAGAAAATTTAATATAGCATTTTTTCACATTCACTTATTTGAGTGTTTAGAAACATTATTTTGGTAGAATATTAGGATTGATTTTATTTTACATGGTTTATTGGTTAGTGTCATGATAATATATACAGCACAATGTAGACAGTATTAAAAGGCGAATTCCTAGTGCATGAGGATGTTTTAGTTCCTCTTTCAGGTGTGTTTTAAAGCCTGTTTCCACCCCAAGAAGATTTTCCCTCATTTCATGTGTAGGTGACAGGTGTCAGATGGAACAGGAAGGACAGGGAAAATTTCTGCAACAACTGTATTTAAATTAATAGACATTTTGAAATGCAGTTGGAAGTAGTTGCTATACATCTCCAAGCACTGCCCTTATATTACTATGACAATTAAACATTTCCAGGTTGCCTGATCAGCTGTTTTATGTTTGACATATACTGATCTGTACATCTACATGCCTAGCCAGATGTAGTAATAAGTAGGGGCATAAGCAGTGCAAATTTCTTCCCTATTTGCAGGAAATAAATTTGCATGATTCTTCCATCAACACAGACAGCGCTGACAGTGGAATCCTTCCTGCTGAGACGGCTTCCCCTGCCCCCCACTGGGAGAAGACAGTGATTATTGCTAGCGGCTATAGCAGTCACTAGCAATATTCGCAAGTAAATCCGGCAGGCTGGTTGATCGATCAACTTGTTACAGTCAGCCTGTCCATACACGGTTCAAAACTCGGCCAGTTCCTGCTGAACCGACCAAGATTCTAATCATCTGTGGTTAGCCTTAAGATCGTTCATATAGGATATATAGTACAAGAAAATACTGATAAAAATTATTCTGTTGGCTTGTAATTTTAACATAAACTTTTTATCATTTTCAACATAAAAATAAATATTAATCAATTTACTTTGATATTTTAAGTACCTTACTTAATTTTCCATTCGTTCTTAAAACACATATTTTACATTTACAAAAATAATGTATAATATTGAGTAATCTAAACAAAACTTTTAAGGTATGTGCATTTCCATATTCTAATTGAGTTACATTTACTTAAAAAAATGATCTTTTCTTGCAATACCATTGAAAGGTAAGAGTAAACATTGAACAAATTATCGCTCACATTATTTAAATGTTGCTTAATATACCATCCAAAATGTTTATTTTATTTGCAGATTATATATTTATAATAATTGGGCATACGTCTGTTGTATACACCTATTGTAGTACGTGGCTAGGCCCCCAAAAAATCTCACACATGAGGTATCCCCATGCTCAGGAGAAGCAGCAGAATACATTTGTTGGTGTAATTTCACATATGCCCTTGGCATGTTTAAGCAATATATCATTTAGTGACAACTTTGTGTACATTTTTTTTTCTTTTTTCAATCACTTGTGACAAAAAATAAAATATTTAATGGGCTCAACATGCCTCTCAACAATCTCCTTGGGGTGTCTACTTTACAAAATGGGGTCATTTGGGGCCATGACTGCCATCATCAAGAAATAAGATCCTAAACTAAAAGCTGTGTAAATTCATGAAAACTTACACTAGTTTGTAGATGCTATAACTTTTGCACAAACTAATAAATACGCTTATTGCCATTTTTTTTACCAAAGACATGTGGCTGAATACATTTTGGCCTAAATGTATGACTAAAATTTAGTTTATTGGGTTTTTTTATAACAAAAAGTAGAAAATATAATTTTTTTCAAAATTTTCTGTATTTTCCGTTATATCACAAAAAATAAAAATCGCAGCGGCAATCAAATACCATCTAAAGAAAGCTCTATTTGTGGAAAAAAGGACACAAATTTTGTTTGGGTACAGCATTGCATGACTGTGCAATTACCAGTTAAAGCAGCGCAGTGCCAAATTGTAAAAAGTGCTCTGGTCATTGAGGGGCCAATTATTCCGGGGCTGAAGTGGTTAAAAAAGGCATTTGGAGTCTTTGAGGAGGCTGAGATCAAAACTTTTGATTGACTTTTTTTTAAAACAGAGTTTAGTGTCACTAAGGCTGAGAAAATGATCTGAATGCCCATAGGTGGTCTGGAAGACTAGCAGCAGTTGTCCAAGGAGTTTTTGTTTTGGGTTCCTTGGTTGGAGATGATAACCTTATAAATAGTTTATCTGTCTCAACATATTTTGGAATCTGGGTTCATAACAAATAAAATTAGACAAAACTCACCTCTTCTGCTGTTATTCCTCTCCTTTACAAAAGTCGCTCGTTTTTGAAATGTCCTCTTTATTGTGCCTTATGTCGGACTTTCTGATGTTACAATTTGTGCTTTGTGGTGTTTCCATGGCTAGGACGTATTGTGTCATCCAGCAGCGACTGATATTTCACACCTCTAGGCATTGTATTTGTTGTTAAACACTATTGTAATTTAATCTTCCTATGTAACAAGTGACAATTATTTATCACTAGTCTTATTTTACAGCTACAGATAGAGTATACTACTATACAACTTAAAAATAAAAACACACACACTTAAAAAATTAGAAAACCATGGTGTTAAAAAAAGAAAACATATAAATACATATCTGAATGTGATCACTGTAAAAACAATTTCACCTTTACAATATGTAAGTGGTTTAACCATCACAAACAACAATAAGACCCTTTTACACTGCTAGCGCGGGTGCGTTAGCAGTAAAGCGATGCTAGTTTTAGCAGCACTTTACTATCGTTTTAGCTGCGCTTTTTGGTCAGCGGTGGGGCATTTTTAACCCCCGCTAACGCCGAGGAAAGGGTTAATATTGCCAGAAAAGCGGCGCTTCTGAATAGCTTTGCAGGCGCTTCGGCAATGGTGCCCATTCATTTCAATGGGCAGGGGTGGTGGAGGAGAGGTGTATACATCGCTCCTAAACCGCTCCAAACATGCTGCTTTCAGGAAATTTTCTATAGTTCTGCAAGCACACCGCTCTAGTGTGAAAGTACTCGGGGAGGCTTTTTTCAGGCGCTTTACATGCGCTATTTTTAGCCCTTTACCGCCTGAAAAATGCCTCCAGTGTGAAAGGGGTCTAGTGGACTTTTTTAACTCACATTACTAACAGACACTGTTTTCTCCAAAAAATAACAGAACATCATGGAATGATATAAAGCTACAAGCCAAATAATGTAAAGGGACACCTACTTTATTGGTCAAACCTATTCCCCATGTGTCTGGCATTTTTCTTCTCAGACCCTTCAGGTTATCCTTTCTAATTGTTTCCAAATGTTTACAAATAAGGTGTTCAACTATGTAGCCCAGGTTATGAAGTCATCAAGTGGCGCAGGACATGGAGCCAGCATGGTATGTCTCGCTAAACCAGTGCTGGGCACCATTTCCAGCTGACCATTTAGGTTGCCATCTTTTCTTTAAGCCAAACCCGAACACTTTAGTGCACCTTGGTAATAATATGCAGAGAGGAAACACACATAGTGTAATATAGCTAAAACCAGAATTTATTAAAATATGACAATTGTGCACTTACATACATAGAATCCAAAACAGCATCATATTGTGAACATCTGATTGGTAGCTGCATCCCAGTCAGGGCCGGGACAAGGGGTGGGCAGGAGGGTCGACTGCCCTGGGCACTGTGGTATCATGTAAGGTGGGGGGGCACCACAAGGAAATAGGGGGAGGGGATTTATGCTGGAAAGGGGGATTTGGGGGCAGCAGGGAGTAAGTATTGTTCTAGGAGGGGAAATTCGGGGGGATTCCAAAATTTAGGGGGAGAAGGAATGGGAGAAGAAGATTTGTGCTAGAAGGGATGATTGGGGTGTTTTGTGCTGGAAGGGATGATTTCCAGTGGGTTTATTGGGAGGGGTAATCTTAGGGGTAGATAATTTGTGCTAAGAGGAGTGATTTTTGGGGGGGGGCACTTGAATTGGGGGGATTTGGGGGATGGGGGTTAAGATTTCTGCTGATAGGGGGGATTTCAGCAGGGGAACAGATTTGTACTGGGAGGAGGGGGAATTTATGCTGGGAGGGTGAAAAAGATTGGTGCTCATTTATTTGGGGGGGGGGGTTTGATGACGCATAATGTTCATACACCTTGGGGGCGGGGGGTGCAGTTTGCCATGTTTGCCCTGGGCTCTGGATGACCTTGTCCCGGTAGTCCAAGTCCAAGTAGTTCCGCTTCTTCTTCTTTTGTCAATCAATGGCTGATCAGTGTATTCTGAAGCACCGAGTCCTGCTGTCAGAATACAATATTCTGGCTGGGGTTTCTCTATCCACCATGTTTGTGTGGAAGGAAGAATCTTCTTCTTTTTTTTTTTTTTATCGCCAGCTCTAGTGTTGAAGGAGAAATAGTTTGGGAGCTTTATTGGGGACATTGCGCCCAATAAAGTAGCACCATAGGCAAAACCTTTTTTTTTTTCATTTTGGATAGAGTAAGGGATGGATATACCCTCTGTCAGATTTTTTTGTCATCTGTGACCCGTTGCAGAGATTTCCCTTTTCTTCCTGTCCCATAGCCAAACACTCTGTCCAGCACAAAAATATAATGTTTTGCCTTTAGTTATACTTTAACCACTTTCAGACCGGACCATTTTGCTGGTCAATGACCAGAGGTCTTTTTACAATTTGGCACTGCGCTGCTTTAACTGGTAATTGTGCGGTCATGCAATGTTGTACCCAAACAAAATTTGCGTCCTTTTTTTCCCACAAATAGAGCTTTCTTTTAAAGGTATTTGACTGACTCTGCGATTTTTATTTTTTGCGATATAAACGTAAAAAGACCGCAAATTTTGAAAAAAAATGATATTTTCTACTTTTTGTTATTAGAAAAATCCAATAAACTCAATTTTAGTCATACATTTAGGCCAAAATGTATTCAGCCACATGTCTTTGGTAAAAAAAAAGTCAATAACTGTATATTTATTGGTTTGCGCAAAAGTTGTCACATCTACAAACTAAGGTACGTTTTCTGGAATTTACGCAGCTTTTAGTTTATGACTGCCTATCTCATTTCTTGAGGTGCTAAAATGGCAGGACAGTACAAAACCCCCCCCAAATGACCCCATTTTGGAAAGTAGACAACCTAAGGAAATTGATAAGAGGCATGTTGAGCCCATTGAATATTTTATTTTTTTGCCTCAAGCGATTGAATAATGACAAAAAAAATATTTATTTTTTTTACACAAAGTTGTCACTAAATTATATATTGCTCACACATGCCATGGTTATATGTGGAATTGTACCCCAAAATACATTCTGCTGCTTCTCCTGAGTACGGAAATACCACATGTGGTCGACTTTTTGGAAGCCTAGCTGCGTACGGGGCCCCGAAAACCAAGTACCGCCTTCAGGATTTCTAAGGGCATACATTTGTAATTTCACTCCTCACTACCGATCACAGTTTTGAAGGCCATAAAATGCCAAGATGGCACAAAACACCCACAAATGACCCCATTTTAGAAAGTAGACACCCCAAGCTATTTGCTGAGAGGCATGTTGAGTCCATGGAATATTTTATATTTTGCCACAAGTTGCGGGAAAATTACAAACTTTTTTTTTTTTTTTTTTTTTCACAAAGTTGTCACTAAATGATATATTGCTCACACATGCTATGGGCATATGTGAAATTACACCCCAAAATAAATTCTGCTGCTTCTCCTGAGTACGGGGATACCACATATGTGGGACTTTTTGGGAGCCTAGCCGCGTACAGGGATCCGAAACCAAGCACCGCCTTCAGGCTTTCTAAGGGCGTAAATTTTTGATTTCACTCCTCACTACCTATTACAGTTTTGAAGGCCATAAAATGCCAAGATGGCACAAAACACCCACAAATGACCCCATTTTAGAAAGTAGACACCCCAAGCTATTTGCTGAGAGGCATGTTGATTCCATGGAATATTTTATATTTTGCCACAAGTTGCGGGAATATTACAAACTTTTTTTTTTTTTCACAAAGTTGTCACTAAATGATATATTGCTCACACATGCCATGGGCCTATGTGAAATGACACCCCAAAATAAATTCTGCTGCTTCTCCTGAGTACGGGGATACCACATATGTGGGACTTTTTGGGAGCCTAGCCGCGTACGGGGCCCCGAAACCCAAGCACCGCCTTCAGGCTTTCTAAGGGTGTAAATTTTTGACTTCACTCCTCACTATCTATTACAGTTTTGAAGGCCATAAAATGCCAAGATGGCACAAAACCCCCACAAATGACCCAATTTTAGAAAGTAGACACCCCAAGCTATTTGCTGAGAGGCATGTTGAGTCCATGGAATATTTTATATTTTGCCACAAGTTGCGGGAATATTACAAACTTTATTTTTATTTTTTTCACAAAGTTGTCACTAAATGATATATTGCTCACACATGCCATGGGCATATGTGAAATAACACCCCAAAATAAATTCTGCTGCTTCTCCTGAGTACGGGGATACCACATATGTGGGACTTTTTGGGAGCCTAGCCACGTACGGGGCCCAGAAAACCAAGCACTGCCTTCAGGCTTTCTAAGGGCGTAAATTTTTGACTTCACTCCTCACTACCTATTACAGTTTTGAAGGCCATAAAATGCCAAGATGGCACAAACCCCCCCAAATGACCCCATTTTGGAAAGTAGACACCCCTAAATTTAGGGGTACACTAGTGAGACTCACAGGTAAAAAAGCACCTAGGCTGTCAGCGACTGTATCAAAACGCTACAAAAAAAACTGTTAGCGATCGCAGGGATCAGGCCTGACTCTGCGAACGCTGCAGTTATGTGTGTTGTGTTTTGTAAGTGACAGTGATCGATCAATCGATCGATCGATACTGCACTTGGGTGGGCTGGGCTGGGCTTGGCGGAGGGGCTAAACTATCTGGGCTGATCCCGCTAACAATGCGTTTTGGGAAACCTAAACTGCTGGCGACGCTAATATAGATCTGATCAGATACTATATTACTAAGGGAGGTGTATGCTTTGCGCGTGGGTGTTAGCGGTACTGGCACTAACCTGACGCTGCCTGGGGCGACGCAGACCTTATCTGACCCTCAAACTTATATCACCCGCCGGGTGATCAGGGGGTTAAACCTTTATTAGGTAATAAATGGCGGGTGCCCTGAAACTATAAAAAAATAACTAACCAACCAGCATCACCTGTAACAGTTATATGGTGATCACTGGTGAAAGGGTTAACTAGGGGGCAATCAGGGGGCTTTATGCGGTAGTATATGGGGGTCCCTGGCGCTATAAAAAGCTGCGGCGAACCTAAATACCTACCTGCCTAACTAGCGTCACCTGTGACACTAATACAGCGATCAGAAAAACGATTGCTTATTAGGCTGGGTTCACACTGGAACGATGCGGGAACGCCACGAATCCACGGTGGGTTCCCGCATCACACTGCCCTATGCGAACTGCTGGGAGTGTCAGTGAAATGTTAATGACACCCCCAGATCAGTTCGCATATCGCAGTGCGATCTGCAAACTCGGACAGGAATCGGATCGCATGGTGTGAACACCCATGCGATCCAATTCTGCTGCGGACCAAAAAAAGGGTCCCGTGCGAGTTTGCGGCGGGTGCGGCGAGTGCGATGCGAATTCAGCCATACTATCTGTATGGCTGAACTCGAATCGCACAGAGATCGGATGTGATTTGCACTGCAGTGCGGTGCAAAATCACATCCGTTCTCATAAACTGCTGCAATGTGAACCCAGCATTAGTGACACTGGCGACAGGGGGTGATCACGGGGTTAAACCTTTATTGGGGGGGCCCCCCACCCGCGGGAAGGCAGGGACGTACATGTACGCCCATATGCCTGCCCGTGCCATTCTGTCGACGTACATCGTCTTGTGGCGGTCGGCAAGTGGTTAAAGTGGATGTAAACTCACTCTCATCCTTTCTAAGCTACTGCACTATTGGTTATCTAGAAGGATATACATGCCTCCTGCATGTATACTTATCTGTCAAATGTCTCCCCTCTGTCTGCTATGAGACCCAAAAAACTGCAGATTTTGTGGGTGGGTCTGTTTTCCAGGGCTCAGTGGGTGGAGTCGTGATGTCAGTAGACTCCCCGCCCACCTCTGCACTCCCCTTATCAACATGCATTTTCTCCTGTGTATTTCTTACACTGAACTTCTGCTATGATCTCTAACATCTAGTCAAAACCTAGAAAAGTCCCCATATGACTTCACCATGCCAAATCATGCTGAGGTGTGGAACAGCCAATCCTTGCAGAGCAGCAGAAGAAAGGAATGGGAGGGAATTAAAAAATAATGCATGTCTTAGGCTAGTGCACAAGATATGTAAATCACCTGTCACTCACAGCAAGGGGGAGTTTTTCTCTGTTTGTCAAGATTTATCCCACTGAACAATAAAAGTGGATTGCTCAGAGATGGATTAACTCTTTGTGGCAAGACTGGTTTCAAATGATAGGAAATCGTATACTCTACATTATGACATCAAACAAAAAAAAAAATCAGGTTTACATCCACTTTAATGTTCCCATGTAAGCACTGTGTAATATGTTGGTCCTACATCAATAATATGATAATAGAATCAATTAAAATAAGAAAGGAAAAAACAACGACAACCTCTACAAGTAGGGGAATAGGTAAAACAAAAAAGAAAAAGTGTTTTTTTTTTATCATAACCTAAAGATATATCTATACAATGTACTTCCCATGAAGAGTAGACCATAAAAAGGCAGAGCAAAGTACATTGTCAGTACACCAGGAGATAATCTTGAGTTTTTTTGACATACAGAGTTGATAACAGATGTGGAACATAGATATAACCTGTGAGGATTCAGGAAGGATCCACATTCTACAGAGAGTAAACTCCAGCAAGCAGCACAGCCAGACTGTAAGTAATTCCTCTTTCTGTGTTCATTAGTTCCAAATAACGCTGGGGTGGGATTTTGTAAAGAATATTTTACTCCAGACACCTTGTGATCACTTCTTTTTGTGTACTGTATATACACACTCTCACAAAAGTGAATACACCCCTCACATTTTTGTAAATATTTTATTATATCTTTTCATGTGGTAACGCTGAAGAAATTACACTTTGCTACAATGTAAAGTAGTGAGTGTACAGCTTGTATAACATTATAAATTTGCTGTCCCCTCAAAATAACTCAACAAACATACATTAATGTCTAAACCACTGGCAACAAAAGTGAGTACACCCAGGGGTCATGTCCTGGGGAAAAAAGTGTGGGAACTCCCACCCAAGATCCACTCCCCCACCAAAAAATAAATAAAAATAAATGAAACGCTCATATGCACGAACGCTTCAAAAGTTGTATTTTTCATCCAATTTTCATATTGTGTGTATGAAGCTTAACTGTTAGTACATAAAAAAAAAAAACAATCCTCAATAAACATAAATACAGTAATTCTCTGAATAATCAGCATTCATTCAATTGTGCTTCCATGCAAATGTGAACATCGTGTTCTGATCTTTATTGGGGAATTTTATTTTGTATATAGAATGTTTAGGTGGTGAGTTTACACTTTTTTCATTGAACAGAGTTTGGATAACAGAGGGTTAAACGGAAAGGTCATAAATTAACTGCACATTATCTGGACATAATGCTGGGGAGATAGTGATGTGTTCCTGCTTAGGAGATGTATGTTAGCTTGGGGGGCTGCAAACTCTGCAGGGCTCCAACACACACTCACTGCTATTCCAACCCTTCACATATTTCCACATAAACTTCCCTCCTGGCATTAAACTTTGCAAAGGGTAGTGTGCTCAGCTTTCCACCCCAAACTTATGTTCCTCCCTCAGCTCACCTCTCTCCCTGCATGTCCTGTGAGCAGAATAGCTGTGCTCCTCCTCTGGGTTCTCTCATCATATGGCCCTGAAGATAGAGGAGGGGGGGATTCAGCAGGACACACAGAGCAAGTATGCAGGAGACTGGGGGGGGGAGATGAGGAGACAGAAAATCAGGAGGGGCCGGAGGGGAGGAGCGCATCATGAGAGGTCTGACTAAATACAATCTCTTAGCAGCAGGGACCTGATCTACTTGTCAGCTAGCTGTGATTGACAGGTAGATCGAAGTGGAAGCTGTCATGGGGCCCCCTACTGGCAATGCCTGAATGGTGAGGTGTCAATTACTATTGCGAGCTGTGTCGGCAGCTGCTGGTGTAGTACCTGCCACAGAGCTTGCATACTTCAAAGTCTTGCAGGACAGGGCTGCTAATGGGAACTGAGTTCCTGTTGTGGAAAAAGTACAGGAACTCCGTTCCCATGCGTTCCCACAGGACTTGAGCCCTGAGTACACCCCTAAGTGAAAATGTCCAAATTGGGCCCAAAGTGTCAGTATTTTGTGTGGCCACCATTATTTTCCAGCATTGTCTTAACCCTCTTGGGCATGGAGATCACCAGAGCTTCACAGGTTGCCACTGGAGTCCTCTTCCACTCCTTTATGACATCATGGAGCTAGGCTCAGAATAATTTGCCTGCCAATGCAGCTACCAAAGTAGCCTATTCCATCGGCTAAATGTCATCAGTCACTCCTTCCCTAGCCCCACAGCGTTTTGAAGGCTCCGATGATGGTACCCAGGTTGAGGAAGGCAGTAACTTGATCCCAGAGAGAGGGGATGCCCAAGAAGGACAAGAAACTGGCAGTCATGTTCCCTCAGCTGCAGGATACTGTCAGGTTTTCTCCAGGGACGAGGAGGGAGGGGATGATGAGGTCACTGACTCTACGTGGGTGCCTGATAGAAGAGAGGAGAAGGAGGAGGCACATCCCCAACGAGGCAAGATGCCCTCCAGGGGCCAGCTTAAGGGAAGCCACCCGACTGCATCACACAGCTCCGCATGTGCAGGGCATTGCTGACTCCCTTCGTATTTTGAAGTTCTTTGGTGTGGGCCTTTTTTGATACGCGTGCAATAGATCGCACCATTGCTGTTTGCAACATATGTCTGAAGCGTATCAAGCGTAGCCAAAACAGCAGCTGCTTGGGCACCACATGCTTGACTAGACATATGTTAACCTCCCATATTAACAGTACTTAAAAGACCCACACCAAAGAACAAGACGGACTTCTCCTTGCTCCTCATCAGCTAGGATCTCCAACCCCACTATACCTTCAGTCCTCTCAGAAACCTGCACTGAGAGGAATGAAGGTGTAGAATTAGGTGTGCCAAGTATTTGTGGCAGTCTGCTATCACTACACCAACATACAATTGTAGCAGGCAAATTTCTCTACCCCAGTAGCTAAACCGTCAAAATAAATTTGGTCCCAGCCATCCACATGCTCAGCGGCTGAATGCTAGCTTGGCTAAATTGCTAGAACTCCAACTGCTGCCTTTTCAGCTGGTAGACTCTGCCCCCTTTTGTGAATTTGTGTAATGTGCAGTACCTCAGTGGCAGGTTTCCAAACTCCATTTCTTTTCATGTAAGGCCATTCGGGCTCTCTACCGTCACGTGGAAGACAATGTATTGGCCTCAGACAGGTTGGTCAGCAGTAAGGTGCATATTACCGCTGACTCATGGTCCAGCAGGCATGGTCAGGGACGTTACCTTTCTTTCATGGACACTGGGTAACTCTGCTGGCAGCTGGGAAGTAGGCTTGTGCAATTTGTTTCGTAACGAATCGAAATTCGGCCGAATTTTGCATCTTTCGGACATTCGGATGCATCCGAATGTCCGAATAAAAAAATGACGAATAACAACGAATATGAAAGAAATATAACAAATGAATTTGAATGAATTCGACATGATTCTGTGATTCTTTAAAGATCTAATGAAACAAAAGGTCAGCTCAAAGTAAATCTTATAGTCCAATCAGCTAATTAATTTTGTGCTGGAGGTTGGATTACGCAAAGTGCATTCCTGAGAACTGAGTTAGAAGGGTGTTGTATTGTATTTGAGCCGAGGAGAAGAGACGTTGTCATTGTGTGTGTTAAAAGATTCAATAAACAAACGACTTTCCAAATTACGAACCATTATCACGAATATCTATACATACATAAATATCGAATGTCAACAAATACGAACGAATGAATTCGACACTCTACGAATAATAACGAATTATCCGAAAACGTATTAACGTAACATAACAAATATAACAGAACGAAATTATGTATTTTATGAATGACAACAAACCGAAAACTAAACAAAATTTTCTGTTGTGCACAAGTCTACTGGGAAGGATGCAAGACAGGGTGCAGTATTGTTGGAGCTTGTTCCACCACCATGCCTCCAAAATGCTAGTAGTGGTGATTCTGCCACACCTCTCTTCTCCACCCCTTCCTCTTCTTCTTCCTCTATGGACTCTTCCTCTGCAGATTTTTTCTCTGAATCAGCGGTGCTCCGTAGGCGTTCAAGGGCTACGCAAGCACTATGCCATGCAGGGCTTGAGTTGTTCTGCTTAGTGGATAGGAGCCAAACCGGGGCAGAGATTCTGTCAGCTCTGCAGGGGCAGACTTCAGCCAGGAATGGTGGTTTGCGACAATGGCACCAACCTCCTTTCCCCCTTCTGACAGGCACACTTGACCCATGTTCCCTGTTTGGCTCACATCCTGAATTTGGTGGTGCAGCAGTTCTTGTTCAGGTACCCGGGCTTACAGGATCTCCTGAGGCAGGCCATGAAAGTCTGTGGGCATTTCCGCCGGTCATATGATGCCAGTGCTCGGCTGGCTGACCTTCAAAAGGAATGCAATCTGCCCAAGAACTGCCTCATTTGTGACATGCCCACCAGGTGAAACTCAACGTTGGCATTGCTGCAGCAGCTGCACACGCAGCAGAGGGCCATCAATGAGTACCTGTGTGAGTATGGCACCAGGACAGGGTCAGAGGAGCTTGGCTTCTTGGTTTAAGAGGGGCATGTAATTACAATATTTGCTCTAATATTTCAGTAGGGCCCATTCTTGCGCTCAACAAGAGTATCTGTAAGGCCTTACAGCGTTGTGCCACTACCGCCTAAGGCCCAATTTTTCTGCCCCTGTTTAACAGGGCATATAATTACAAATTTTGATCAAATATTTAACAGCAGGGCTCGTTCCTGCACTCAACTTGAGTATCTGTGAAGGGTTGCAGTGTTGTGGCACCACCACCAATGCCTAAGGCCCAATTTTTCTGCCCCTGTTAAACAAGGGCATGTAATTACAATTCTTGATATAATATTTCACAGCAGGGCCTGTTCCAGCCCCCACCAAGTGTAACTGTGAGGGCTTACAGTGTTCTGGTACCACCAACACCTAAGACCCAATTTTCTGCAGAGTGTATAGGGCAGGCCGTATAGTATATACAGGCGGTCCCCTACTTTCAAACATCTGACTTACAAACGACTCCTACTTACAAATGGAGGGAGACAACCGGAAGTGAGAGGAAATCTACCCCTAGGAAAGGAAATTCTCTCCTGTAAGAGTTAATATGGGAAAAGGGTGTCTCCACTGATGCTTTATGACCAATCCTTGTTTCCCTAATAACCCCAAATTTTCAAAATCCAATTGTCATTGGGACAGAAAATGAGGTGAAATCTTCTGAATAGGGGCATAGACAGCAAAACAAATGTTACAGGGGTGATAACCCTTCTATGTTATCCAAAAAGCTTAAAATTTTTTTGGCCGGAGCTACACTTATAAAATGTACCTGTTCCAAATTACAAATAGATTCAACTTAAGAACAAACCTACAGTCCCTGTCTTGTTTGGATTGCCAGTATATTGCTGTTCAGAGTATATCGGGCCTAGGGGACCCACGCCTTTTCTTTTTTTATCCATACAAGACCCAAAGGGCCTGGTAATGGGCTGCCGGGGGGGTACCCATGTCGTTTTTCTCAATAATTTTCATCCATATTGCCGGGATCCGACATTACATTACAGCCATAAGCAGTTTTGAATTACTTTTATTCCTTTAGAAATGTCATTTTATGCATGGACTGTTCTAAACACAGGAGACATGTGCAACTTTATAGGCATACTATAGTCACCCCCCAGGCATGATATATAGGAATATTTCACTTTTATTTTTTCACTTTAAGCATTATTAAAATCACTGTTTTTAAAACTTTTTTTGCATTGATACATGTCCCCTGAGGCAGGACCCGAGTCTCCAAACACTTTTTAGGACAAATACTTACATATTAGCCTTTAAAATTCACACTTTTGATTTTTCACGTTCGGGTCACCAGAGACTTTAGCGGTGTTTGCATGCTCGCGCAAACTTTCAGTCCATTCGCATGTTCTGCCACAAACCGAACCAGGGGGTGTTTGGCTCATCCCTATTAACAACATGAAGTAGTGTACCCCTGCCTACATGCTTTTAATAGTAGGTTTAACAGGTCAAAAGGAAACAAATAAGAATAGTCCATTGCTGGGATTTGCATACCTTTTGCATACCTTGATATGAAATTGATCTCTTTCCACAGCAGACTTGCAGAATACTTCATGTGTATACATAGGTTGTTCCTCTCGCTCAGAATACGTACACATTATGGCAAATTTACCTTACAAGTGACCCCTCCTTCTGCCCTGTCCAATCCAGGCTGTCAGCCACAAACTCCTCTTTCACTTCTTTCGAGTCTTCTGTCAGTTCTTCACCCATTGGGTGGCCATTGATGATGTACCTCCTGCACATGCGCATCCCCAGGGCCTGGCTCCATTGTTGACATCTTACAGATGAGTGTAGACTAAGGGCAGGCATGATGGAATACCCTTTCCCTTTCCTTATACATTGCCTCCATACCTCCTAGCTGTGGGTTGTTTGTTCGCCCCCCACTTCTATCATCGCTAGCTCTCCCTGCAGGCTCTTCCGGGGTGTTATCCGCTAGTACATGGAAACATCTCCAATAAGGGTATGTGTCACTGAATGTTTCTTCTATTTGAGTAACCTACATACAGTGCCCTGAAAAAGTATTTATATCCCTTGCAATTGTCCACATTTTCTCATGTTACAACCAAAAATGTAAATGTATTGTATTGGGATTTTATGTGATAGATCAACCCAAAGTGGCACATAATTGTGAAGTGGAAGGAAAATGAGAATAACCTACCGTATATACTCGAGTATAAGCCGAGATTTTCAGCCTCTTTTTTGAGGCTGAAAGTGCCCCCCTCGGCTTATACTCGAGTCATCGCTGTCTGCCCGCTCGATCAGCGTGTCGAGCAGACAGACAGCGGCCATTCTATTCAAAAGCCGCGCCTCCGGCTCCGCCTTCGCCTGTGATAGGCGGAACACTGAATTTCCCAGCAGCCTGTGTTCCGCCTATCACGGACATCGTATCATCCTCGTACTACGGACGAGGATGATACGACGTCTGTGATAGGCGGAACACAGGCTGCTGGGAAATTCAGTGTTCCGCCTATCACAGGCGAAGGCGGCGGCGCAGCTTTTGAACTTTACAATGGCCGCCGACGAAGAGGGCACGGGACGGCACGGCACGGGACGGGACGGGACGGGGGCAAGGCAAGGCACGACACGGGACGGATGCAAGGAGGCAAGGCACGGCACGGCACGGGACGGAGGCAAGGAGGCAAGGCACGGGACGGAGGCTCGGGACAAAGGTAGGCTGGACACACACACACACACACACACACACACACACACACACACACACACACATGGATGGAGACACACACAGGGATGGATGGATGGATGGATGGAGACACACACACACAGGGATGGATGGATGGATGGATGGAGACACACACACACAGGGATGGATGGATGGATGGATGGAGACACACACACACAGGGATGGATGGATGGATGGACACACACACACACACAGGGATGGATGGACGGACACACAGGGATGGACGGTCACACAGGGATGGACGGACACACAGGGATGGACGGACACACAGGGATGGACGGACACACACACAGGGATGGACAGGCATGTCTCACCCTCGGCTTATACACGAGTCAATAAGTTTGCCAGTTTTTTTGGGGGTAAATTGGGGGCCTCGGCTTATATTCGGGTCGGCCTATACTCGAGTATATACGGTAATCCTGCTTTAAACTTCTCCACAACTTTATCCCTGACCTGTCTGGCGTGTTCTTTGGCTTTATGGAATAGTTATTTATACGGAGATTACTAATTAGGTGACTTCTGAAAGCAATTGGTTCCACTAGAATTTAGTTAGTGGTATCAGAGTAAAGGGGTCTGAATTTAAATGCATGCCACACTTGTCAGATATTTATTTATAAAAAAAATTGAAAACAATTTATCATTTTCCTTCCATTTCACAATTATGTTTCACTTTGTGTTGGTAACATAAAATTCCAATAAAATACATTTACGTTTTTGGTTCTAACATGACAAATAGTGGAAAATTTCAAGGGGTATGAATACTTTTTCAAGGCACTGTATGTCCAATATCATGTGGTTATAATAAATGTATTTCTAAATATTTATATACATTGTAATTTATGTTCTTATCAGCTGCACCCCTTGAACCCCCGAAGAAGCTAATTTTTCTAAGCACATTGGAATTGAACACCTTTCTTTGGTTTTCCCCTGTGGCTTATTTACACTGAGTTATCATAAAAGAGTCACGCTACTTAAATATAGTTACAAAGTTACATAGTAGGTGAGTTCAAAAAAAGACACAAGTCCATCAAGTCCAACCTATGTGGTAATAATAGTAATGTCACTCATAAATGGCTTATTCTCTGCCTATGTCTGTCTGATTCACGCATTTATGCTTACGTATTTCCATCAAGGGAAGGTGCAAGGGGTTGCAGCATTACTGTGTCATGCATATGAATACATACAGTGCGTTAATGGTTTTACTACGGGACTTTCACCCCCAATTTTTATAACATGATCATGTAATAAACATTTTTTGCTTTTATTCACGTCTCTGCATTGTTTCCTGAGGGTAGATTTATGAGCATTAAAAAAGTCCCACTTACTCTTTTTATTCTTTTTTCTTGATTATACATTTAGGGATGTGGTGCTGAGGTAGCTGGGGTGTCTTGCGTTTTTATAATGCAAAGCACTGTTTCCCTTCTAAAATGTTATGTAATGTCACAAAGTAAATTTACATTCATTTGTATACACAGCAGCTTATTTGTGGTGTGTAGACACGCAGGGTTACAAAGACAACTGCAGAGCGGTGTGGAAAAATACAGACGTTCCAATTTTCCAAATGGCTTGTGGGCAGGGAGGGGTAGCAGGCAGTTGTTTGTCAGGTCCTCCATGTTTCCCATAAACTCCTTGGGTGCCAAATACTGGGTCACATGTGAGGCCTACCCTGTGTGGGTTCTTCTGGGATACGTTAGACACTTCTTTGCAGGGTCATTTTACTGCACATTTGGGGTACCTTTGCTTCACGCTGTTTTCTCAATATCTTGCGACGAGGCTGAGGTTGCCATGGGGGAATACTGAACCTTATGGCGGGCCTCTATGCTTAGAGATGAACGTACACAAAAAGACTGCACTGAAACTGTTCTCCAGAAACCTGGCTTGACAGCTCACATGACTGGCTTGCCTCTGTCCATGGGTACTCCTTGTATTAGAGGAACAGTGTGGGTAGAAGAGGGGAAGAGCTATGCCTGTATATCAAGAATGATTGGATAACGAATGTGAGAGATGAAATAGCTAATGGGGCAAGGGAGGAGGTGGAATCCTTATGGCTGGAGCTTATGCTACAAGCCCCCTGTGATGGAACCGATTGGCACCCCAATTAGGTCCTTCCTTCTGCCAACCAGTGCCTCCTGCCCCCCAAACCATTCCGAGTAGACTGAGAGCTAATACCAGCCATTTTTACCCCGAAACATCGTACACAGACAAGATGTAAGGTAAAATCCAAAGGAATTACTATTTATTAAACAAAAAACAGGCTTTTTACATACTTGAAAAGTAGGTCAGTCACAACATGAACAATAAAACCAAATACCCAAACATCACACAAAGGTTTAGATAATGAAGTAGAGCTGTCTCATGCCTAATCCCATCATACAAGATCCTCCAAGAGTTAGTCAAATTAGCCAACAGACAGAAACAATAGGTGAATGGGAATTCACACCTAGACAATGCTTTGATTAATCAGGAGTCCCAGACAGTCTGACAACAGTATTCAAGAAGGCCCACCGCTGTCCAAATCTCATTTACCAGCTTTCTTTTCACATACATCTTTTCCCTGAGTTTCAGATTGGCAGAGACCATCATGGCTTCCTTGACTGTTAAGTGTAGTAATGTACTTTTTCATTATATAACAGAACATCTTCCTAAATGCTTGTAGGACTTAACCAGGTAATAGCCAGACCCGTATTTCTAATTGTGACAGAACCCACTGTTACTATGTGTTTTGGAGGGGGCTGTGGGCTGGCCTCTTACCCACAGACTCTGGCCCAGCGGAGAATGAGAGACTTGGGGACAAAAGGGCATTAGGATAATGTAATGAGGTCTCTATGTAAGTTGCATCCCTTCTCCCCCATTCCCTCTCTTGTTATTATGTTTAATTATGTTAGGTCATGGTACGCAGACAAAAGGTGTGGAGACACATTCCAGCGGAGGGTGTGTAAGGAGGGCTCCCTGCTTATCATAATTCCTTGGTGTGTTTCAATTGTAGTTGTTTAAATATACAAGTAGATGGAAAATGGAAAAACTCTGGACAGCCACACTCCGGATCGAATAAAGTAAACCGTGCCTTTATTTTCTCAAATGAAAAACCTCACATCACACAAAACGCAACAGCAAAGTGAAAAATATAGAACAAAATTCCTAACGCGTTTCATGCTAAAATTAGCACTTATTCGTAGCTGTACTACCCCCTCTATGACAAGGCTAAGGGGAGTGTCCCTAACTGTGTTTAAAGGTGTATGTTTTGTACTTAATAAACAGTTTATGCTCTGCATGTTTAACCTTCAACACCTATATGATTTGCCTCCTGATTGGGGGGGTTAAGTGCTGGTTATGGCGAGTCTGCCAGCTGCGTTTGGAGAACAGGAGACACAGGTCAAGTGGAGGTGCCCAGCTGGGGTATCCAAGATCTGTCACACTAATTTTTATGGACAGTTCAATGACGGCAATGGTACCAGCTGATTGGCTTAAGATCAACAGGGTACGAATATTCAAAAAAGGACAAAGATATATATCTGGAAACTACAGCCCAGTCATTCTAACATCAATAGTTTGTGAACTATTGGAGGGGGTGATATTGGACTATATTCAAGAAATTGCACATGAAAACTGCATCATTAATAGTAATCAGCATGGATTTATGAAAGATTTTTGTTGCCCGACAAATCTGCTAACATTTTACAAGGATGTGAACTGCCATCTAGATAACATAAAAGGCCTGTGGGTGTTGTGTATCTGAATTTTGCAAAAGCATTTGATACTGTGTCCCATAAATGCTTAATTCACAAATTCAGGTCTGTTGGCTTAGCCCATAGAGTATGTACCTGGATAGAAAACTAGTTACAGGGCATAACCAAAGGTGGTGATGAATAATCACAGTCCAGGTAACAAATACACACACCTCATCAGACACTAATCAGGTGCTATCAGCTCACTGCCGATACAGGGAAGAAGAAGAAATTGGTTGCACACCAGACCAATGTATGAATCTATTGGTGATAGAGGGGGTGGTTGGAGAGAGGGGGCGGTGCCCGTATGGGCGCACCGCCACTGATTGGAGGGTGAGTAGGCCACATCACCCTTTGTGATGTGTTTGCAACAGGAGCAGCCAGTCGCCCACAGCCATAGTTGCCCTTAAAATGCAACCAGATGGTGGAAGTCATTTTAGTAGATCTAAAAAAACTAGGTGACAAAAAGTTTCCTAAATTAGGAGCACGTCTGGAAACAAAGTTGATTCTGTCTTTCAGAAAATCATCACAAATGTGATCCTCAAACAAAACAGGCAGGTACCTATACACAATCATCCTAATATAATTGAATTCTTCACTAAAGTGCGTACTGATGGTTGGTCTGTTTCTATTGAACTGTTTCCTATTTCATTCACAATCACTACACTGAGTTCCCCTTAAAAGATCTCTTCTATTTTTCAAATTAGCAATTGATAGTTCCCTGTCACGCATATATCTGAGAAAGCCCCTTGTAGAAAACGATGATAAAGAGACTGCAATACCCTGTCATAAGTGTGCTGGTCATTACAAATTCTACAAACTCTGAGAAATTGACCAACAGGGATACCCCTAATGGTATGTTGGGGGTGGCCAGACATGGCCATCAACAGGATGTTCCCAGATAAAGGCTAGTGTGAATACACATGTTAACCCCACACAAATGCACACCAAGGAAATTGATGTCCTTCCTATCACAGTGTCCCATAAACTGAAGATTCATATCATTATGATTAAGATATATCAAAAATTCATCAAGAGGGCCATCCACAATGAAGATCAGGTCATCAATTTAGCAATAAAACATTTAAATAAAGGGTTTGAAGGGATTGTCTGTGTCAAAAATGTATTTCTTGATCATACATCATGGGACACAGGAGCTTCATTACATAGTGGGTTATATAGGCACCTTTGGTGATTGGACACTGGCTAACCCCAATTAAGGAGAATTCCTCCCCTATATAACCCCTCCCATACGGGAGGCACTCAGTTTTTTCGCCAGTGTCTAAGGTGGTTGGTCATGTAAAACATGTGCTATGAAGAAAGCTCTATGCAGGTCCCTGCAGGGGCCTAAGGGCTATGATAACCGGATCCATATCTCGGGCCGATATTTTGACTCCCAAGATGATATGGTACCCGGGCCTCTTCATCCAAAGAAACGAGGTTTTGCCTGTAAGTCCTCTCCTTTGGAAGACTGGGCTCTGGGGAAAACCAGACTTGGTGTACTATTTAAACAGTGGCACGAAAGTTTCTGGCAGAGTCTTTTACAAGGTCCAGGCAAGAGGTTCCTCTGAGAAGGAACCCAAAAAATAAGGCTGCGCTAAAACGTATACATTACAATATTAACAATGTGACGTGTTAAATTCTAGTATTAAACAATGTATACTATCAAAAAAAATTGTGTATAAAAACATCAAACTTGAAGCACATAAAAAGTCCAAAGAGAGGGAAGTACGAAGGTATGGAATAAGTCCCTTGAAGTGACTCTTTACAAACACCCTTCAGATGTATAGCAGGTGCGCCCAAAGAGGAAGTTCTATCCACCACCTATTTCAATGAGGCTTACCAGCTGCCAAGATCTCTTTTTAGGGAGATCATACAGGCATGAAGAAAAAACGATCGTTCCTGGTTTTTCCGATGGGTTCTGCTGGCATCTCCACCTCTTATATCTCTTTCTTACAACGTCTCACATTCCACCGAATTTTTTAGATAAGACAAGAAAGAAAGGCTCCCATAGCGTAATTCCGCATAAAAATTTAATACGAACGAAATAAAAGTAAAACAAACTCACAAATTCCAGTTGAGTACAAGCGTAAGTACAATCACGAGCCGGCCGGCTCTCTCCTATTAACACTGCCCGTCCTTCCTGGTCAACGGGGAATGGCGGTAACGTCAGCACGCCGCTCACCCTAAGGCAGGGCGCGCTCCCATAGTAAATGAGGAGAAGGGTGTGGTTGCGGGCCGTGCACACCAGCGTACACGGCGCTTTACTGCGCAGGCTGCAATTTTAAAAGCCCAGAACGCTAGGGGGCTGTAAGTGGATGACACAGAGCTGTGGGCAGTAAGCATCCTGAGGGGTTGGATCCAGGCAAACCTAAGACACCTGCTCAGGTTGGGCAGTTTAAGCATAATTGTTTATTGTGAAACTTGTAGCACAACAGTGATTGCACTTTTGTACTAGTACCTCTGCTTTGTAGCTTAGGACTATGTCTCCTCGTAAGAGGGTCTCAGGGGGAGGTAACAAGGGCACTGGTAAATCACCACCTAGGTCTAGGGGTCCTACAGATGCCTGTAGGTTACCATCCCCCCCCCCTGCAAGACTGGAGCCAGCCTCACAGGATGAGTCAGTGCCCCTGTCAGGTTTTGCAGCCTCTCCTAATATTTCAGCCCCAGCGTATGTCACTGAAGACACCCTTAAGGCTACATTGGAGGGTTTTGAAGGGAGAATTATGAATTTTATTTCAGCTTCCCTGAAAAATAGCAGAAAAAGGGGTAGATCCCCTCCCTCTGCTGAAATTCCTCTTTTAGATGACACCTCTGACAATGAGGAGAGATCCCTATCATGGGATAGGGATCAAGAGAAATCGGATGAATCAGAGGAAGAGGAAAGAGTCCCCTCCTCCCAGGCACTCAGAAAGCAGGTTCAATATTACACTGAATTGGTGCGTACCACTTTCAGAATGTCCGCTGCTTAGGCCGCTACATCCTCTGTTTCTTCCCTGGGGGTCAGGAGAATCCCACAGACTGCCTTTTCCTTTCCAATTCATCCCTTAATGGATAAATTGTTGTATGAGGATTGGGGACATCCTGATAAACTGTTTTCTCTTCCTAAAAGGTTTTCTATGCTTTATCCTCTGGAGGAAAGTTTCACCAAGAAATGGGGAGTCCCATCCGTCGATGTGGCTGTTTCTTGTGTGAATAAAAACCTGACTTGTCCTTTGGATAATGCTCAGGTATTTAAGGATCCAATGGATAAGAAGCTGGAAACATTATTGAAAGCCTCCTTTTCCATGGTTGGTGCTGTAATGCAACCTACAGTCGCAACTGTGGGGTTGTGTCAGTTCCTCAAGGAACAGGTTAAGCAGATGCTTGGCCTCCTTCCCAATGAGGAAGTGGAGAATTATGCAGAAATTCATCAAATTCTGTGTTTTATGATTGATGCACATTTGGATTCTGTCCAACAAGCATCTCGTTTGTCTCTCCTGTTGGTACACATGCAAAGGGCCCTATGGCTGAAAAACTGGGCAGCTGAGCTGTCGTGTGAAAAATATTTGACTGAGTTCCCGTTTAAAGGGGAACCCTTATTTGGGGAGGAATTGGATAAATTCGTCCAAAAGATTACAGGGGGTAAATCTACT
The DNA here is from genome assembly GCF_037356315.1 of Lithobates pipiens. Taxonomy (NCBI): domain Eukaryota; kingdom Metazoa; phylum Chordata; class Amphibia; order Anura; family Ranidae; genus Lithobates; species Lithobates pipiens. Next base: position 95,053,436 of record NW_027507787.1, read on the forward strand.
CTCCTACCAATCAAAAAGAACAAACGTCCATCATTTAGGCGTTCTCTTTCTCCCGGAGCATCAAGCTCTAAGCAGTGGCGATGGCCTTCCCAACCTCCCTCTAGAGGAAAGGCCCAAGGTCACGCCCAGGGGCAGAAAAAGACTTGGGGGCGAAAGCCTGCCAAGCAGAGCCCAAAAGCCGAGTGGGGGGAAGGCTCCTGCAGTTTGCAGAAGCCTGGCGGGCAGAGATTCGGGACAAATGGGTAACCTCCTCAATATCTCTGGGCTACAAACTAGAGTTCCAGGAGATTCCACCATCTCCCTTCCTAAGGTCAAGGATCCCCAAGAATCCAGAAAAGCAAAGACCGCTACTTCTGGCCTTAGATCACTTACTATCCCAGGGGGTGATAGTGGAAGTGGTCCCAAAAGAACAGGGTTCAGGTTTTTACTCAAATCTCTTCACCATTTCAAAGCCAAATGGAGATGTCCGACCTATCCTGGATATAAAGGATTTGAACCAGTTTTTGCACATTCGGTCTTTCCGAATGCAGTCAATACGCTCTGTGGTCTCTTCCCTGCAAGGGGGAGAGCTTATGGCATCAATAGATATCAAGGATGCATATCTTCATGTGCCAATATTTCCCGCACACCAAAAGTATCTAAGGTTCGCGGTAGATCAGCGCCATTTTCAATTTGTGGCCCTGCCTTTTGGTCTCGCTACAGCTCCTCAAGTTTTCACAAAGATTCTAGACCCTCTCTTGGCAAACCTAAGAGCTCAGGGTATAACCGTGATAGCATATCTAGACGATTTGCTACTCATAGAGCACACAGTAGCACTCTTGAACCACAGTGTTATCAAAACATTAGATCACCTGAATCACCTAGGTTGGATTATAAACCTAGAAAAATCGTCCCTGCAGCCTGCTACCAGGTTGGAGTATCTGGGCATGATCATCGACACCGCTCAGGGCAGGGTGTTTCTACCAAGGCCAAAGGCCATGGCTATAGAAGCTCTGGTGTGCCTAATACTGAGCAGAAGGACTTCCCCCATTCGGCTGTGTATGAGACTGTTAGGCCGCGTACACACGCGGGGACTGTTCGCCCAACTTTGTCCGTCAAACAGTTTCGGCAAACAGTCCGCTCAAAATTAGCATGGACGGACATGGCCACACACGACGAACGAACAGTTTGCTGAAACCGTGCGCGATGACGTGAACGGCACGTACGATGGGACGAAAAATACGACGTCCTATACACTGCATTATAACTTTCGGCGTGTAAATCCTTTCTGAGCATGCGCGGAACTTAGTTTGACGAACAAGCCTACACACGAGGGGACTGTTCGCTGAAACAAAGTTTCAGTGGACAGTTTTTCGGAATTTCCGAAAAACCTTGTTCAGCGGACTGTTCGCTGAAACTGTCCGCTGAAAGCCCACACACGAGCGGACTGTTTGCCGAAACACTGTTCAGCGGACAAAGTTGGGCGAACAGTCCCCGCGTGTGTACGCGGCCTTAGGGTAAATGGTCGCCTCCTTCGAGGCCATTCCATTCGCCCAGTTTCACTCAAGGCCCTTGCAGAGATGCATCCTTGCAGCTTGGAACAAGAAGCCCCAGGCCTTGGACCTTCCTATGTGTTTATCCCCAGGGATATGCAGGAGTCTCGTTTGGTGGTTACAGATCAAGAATCTGCTGGAAGGCAAAACTTTTCTTCCCCTTCCATGGAAGATTGTAACTACAGATGCCAGCCTGATAGGCTGGGGAGCAGTGTTGGAAGAAGTATGCACGCAGGGGAAATGGTCCGCGACCAAAAAACGACTGCCCATAAATATTCTGGAAATTCAGGCAGTTTATATGGCCCTCATGAATTGGTCCTACAGACTACAGGGTCACCCTGTTCGAATACAGTCTGACAATGCCACAGCTGTGGCTTATATCAATCACCAGGGTGGCACCAGAAGTCTGGATGCACAAAGAGAGGTGAATCGCATACTTGCTTGGGTGGAGAGGCATGTTCTATGCCTTTCTGCAGTCTTCATTCCAGGAGTGGAAAATTGGCAAGCAGACTTTCTAAGCCGCCAACAGTTATGCCCAGGAGAATGGGCTCTACACCCCAACATATTTTAGACCATATGTCACAAATGGGGCACTCCAGACGTAGATCTGTTTGCGTCCAGATTCAACAGGAAGCTGGACAAGTTTGTGTCAAGGACAAGGGACGTACTTGCTCAGGGGTCAGATGCTCTAGCAATTCCCTGGGATCGGTACAATCTAATTTATGCCTTCCCACCATACCCGCTTCTGTCTCAGTTCCTGGGAAGAGTCAAGAGGGAAACAAAGTCGGTTCTATCTGTAGCCCCGGCTTGGCCCAGACGACCTTGGTATGCAGTGATCATGAAGATGGCAGTAGGCAGGCCTTGGATCCTTCCACTCCGGTCAAATCTGCTCTCGCAGGGTCCAATTTACCATCCTGCTTTACACACGAATTTAATGGTTTGGCTGCTGAGACCCACATTCTGAGAGACCGTGGACTCTCGGAGTCAGTCCTTTATACTCTGGTCAATGCCAGAAAGCCGGCCTCCAGGCTTAATTACAACAAAATCTGGAAGGCATATGTTTCCTGGTGTGAACCCAGGGGATGGCATCCTAGAAAGTATGTCGTATGATCTTGGCTTTCCTCTAGTCATGCCTAGAAATAAATTTGGCCGTAAGCACTATCCAGGTTCAGATTTCAGCCTTGTCAGTGTTTTTTCAGAAGCCTCTGGCATCACATTCTCTTGTCCGGGCTTTCATTCAAGGGGCCATGCAGTTAAGGCCGCCAGTCAAACCTCCGGTATGCCCATGGGATCTGAATTTGGTTCTCTTGGCATTGCAGGGACAACCATTTGAACCATTGCATAAAGCTTCGTTAGTTCTTTTGACTCAAAAATTTGTCTTCTTGATAGCCATATCCTCAGCTAGCAGAGTGTCAGAGCTGACAGCTCTTTCAAGCAAGGAACCTTATCTAATTATTCATAAGGACCGAGTAGTGATGCGTCCTAATAGGTCCTTTCTACCTAAGGTGGTTTCGGGATTCCATTTGAATCAAGATGTAATCCTACCATCCTTTTTTCCAGATCCACAGTCCGCAGAAGAAGAGTCTTTGCACACTCTAGATGGGTCTATAATTCTGATCTGTGTCTCCCTCCCCTCAAACTGAGCATTGCTTTGGGACATCCCACTATGTAATGAAGCTCCTGTGTCCCGTGAAGTATGATCAAGAAAAGAGGATTTTTATATACAGCTTACCTGTAAAATCCTTTTCTTGATAGTACATCACGGGACACAGAGCTCCCGCCTTTCTTGGATTTTACGTGGTTTCTTATTGCTTTGCTACAAAACTGAGGTGCCTCCCATATGGGAGGGGTTAAATAGGGGAGGAATTCTCCTTAATTGGGGTTAGCCAGTGTCCAATCACCAAAGGTGCCTATATAACCCACTATGTAATGAAGCTCTTGTGTCCTGTGATGTACTCTCAAGAAAAGGATTTTACAGGTAAGCTGTATATAAAAATCCCATTTTACGTTCCCACCATCCCATGTAGAGGGTGAAAATTTGGCTCCCATGGCTGCCCCACATTTTTGGAGAAATCAATCTCCACTGAAGGAAAAATAATTGTGGGTTAATAAGTATTGCAAAACATCCAAAATAAACTGCCTATATTCCAGACTAAGAGTGATATCACGTTCTAAATACCAACTGATGGCTTGTAATGCTAGGTCGGGAGGTATGCTGGAATACAGGCTGGATACATCACAGGTGATCCACATAGAGTGGTCATCCCACTCCGTGGCATCTGCCATGTTAAAAAGATGGTTTGTCTCCTTTAAATCAGTGCTCCTCAACCCTGTCCTCAGGGCCTACTAACAGGCCATGTTTTATGTATTACCTTGGGGAGATGCAGACTAGAATACTGCAAATTACATCACCTGTGATGTATTTCAGTAACCTTGCAAACCTGGCCTGTTAGTGGGCCCTGAGGACGGGGTTGATGACCACTGCTTTAAATGGCTGGGAAATTTACATACCAAAGGCTGCAATACACCATCCAGCCACTGACCCAACTTTTCATTCAAAGAACCAATTCCCAAAATAATAGGCCTCCCACATAGGGAATATAAACCTTTGTGAGTTTTCGGCAAGAGGTGAAAAATAGGCGCTATGGGGTACTCAGATATTAAATAAGCTGCAGTTTATTTTCTCAAAAATGTAGAGACTGACACCCTCATTAACCAAATTGGTCAATAACATTTTAATACTTGGTGAGATCATTTTGTAGCCTAAAATAGAAAAACTGAAATATCACATGGTCCTAAGTAGGCCTGGCGGGCAGAGATTCGGGACAAATGGGTAACCTCCTCAATATCTCTGGGCTACAAACTAGAGTTCCAGGAGATTCCACCATCTCCCTTCCTAAGGTCAAGGATCCCCAAGAATCCAGAAAAGCAAAGACCGCTACTTCTGGCCTTAGATCACTTACTATCCCAGGGGGTGATAGTGGAAGTGGTCCCAAAAGAACAGGGTTCAGGTTTTTACTCAAATCTCTTCACCATTTCAAAGCCAAATGGAGATGTCCGACCTATCCTGGATATAAAGGATTTGAACCAGTTTTTGCACATTCGGTCTTTCCGAATGCAGTCAATACGCTCTGTGGTCTCTTCCCTGCAAGGGGGAGAGTTTATGGCATCAATAGATATCAAGGATGCATATCTTCATGTGCCAATATTTCCCGCACACCAAAAGTATCTAAGGTTCGCGGTAGATCACCGCCATTTTCAATTTGTGGCCCTGCCTTTTGGTCTCGCTACAGCTCCTCAAGTTTTCACAAAGATTCTAGACCCTCTCTTGGCAAACCTAAGAGCTCAGGGTATAACCGTGATAGCATATCTAGACGATTTGCTACTCATAGAGCACACAGTAGCACTCTTGAACCACAGTGTTATCAAAACATTAGATCACCTGAATCACCTAGGTTGGATTATAAACCTAGAAAAATCGTCCCTGCAGCCTGCTACCAGGTTGGAGTATCTGGGCATGATCATCGACACCGCTCAGGGCAGGGTGTTTCTACCAAGGCCAAAGGCCATGGCTATAGAAGCTCTGGTGTGCCTAATACTGAGCAGAAGGACTTCCCCCATTCGGCTGTGTATGAGACTGTTAGGCCGCGTACACACGCGGGGACTGTTCGCCCAACTTTGTCCGTCAAACAGTTTCGGCAAACAGTCCGCTCAAAATTAGCATGGACGGACATGGCCACACACGACGAACGAACAGTTTGCTGAAACCGTGCGCGATGACGTGAACGGCACGTACGATGGGACGAAAAATACGACGTCCTATACACTGCATTATAACTTTCGGCGTGTAAATCCTTTCTGAGCATGCGCGGAACTTAGTTTGACGAACAAGCCTACACACGAGGGGACTGTTCGCTGAAACAAAGTTTCAGCGGACAGTTTTTCGGAATTTCCGAAAAACCTTGTTCAGCGGACTGTTCGCTGAAACTGTCCGCTGAAAGCCCACACACGAGCGGACTGTTTGCCGAAACACTGTTCAGCGGACAAAGTTGGGCGAACAGTCCCCGCGTGTGTACGCGGCCTTAGGGTAAATGGTCGCCTCCTTCGAGGCCATTCCATTCGCCCAGTTTCACTCAAGGCCCTTGCAGAGATGCATCCTTGCAGCTTGGAACAAGAAGCCCCAGGCCTTGGACCTTCCTATGTGTTTATCCCCAGGGATATGCAGGAGTCTCGTTTGGTGGTTACAGATCAAGAATCTGCTGGAAGGCAAAACTTTTCTTCCCCTTCCATGGAAGATTGTAACTACAGATGCCAGCCTGATAGGCTGGGGAGCAGTGTTGGAAGAAGTATGCACGCAGGGGAAATGGTCCGCGACCAAAAAACGACTGCCCATAAATATTCTGGAAATTCAGGCAGTTTATATGGCCCTCATGAACTGGTCCTACAGACTACAGGGTCACCCTGTTCGAATACAGTCTGACAATGCCACAGCTGTGGCTTATATCAATCACCAGGGTGGCACCAGAAGTCTGGATGCACAAAGAGAGGTGAATCGCATACTTGCTTGGGTGGAGAGGCATGTTCTATGCCTTTCTGCAGTCTTCATTCCAGGAGTGGAAAATTGGCAAGCAGACTTTCTAAGCCGCCAACAGTTATGCCCAGGAGAATGGGCTCTACACCCCAACATATTTTAGACCATATGTCACAAATGGGGCACTCCAGACGTAGATCTGTTTGCGTCCAGATTCAACAGGAAGCTGGACAAGTTTGTGTCAAGGACAAGGGACGTACTTGCTCAGGGGTCAGATGCTCTAGCAATTCCCTGGGATCGGTACAATCTAATTTATGCCTTCCCACCATACCCGCTTCTGTCTCAGTTCCTGGGAAGAGTCAAGAGGGAAACAAAGTCGGTTCTATCTGTAGCCCCGGCTTGGCCCAGACGACCTTGGTACGCAGTGATCATGAAGATGGCAGTAGGCAGGCCTTGGATCCTTCCACTCCGGTCAAATCTGCTCTCGCAGGGTCCAATTTACCATCCTGCTTTACACACGAATTTAATGGTTTGGCTGCTGAGACCCACATTCTGAGAGACCGTGGACTCTCGGAGTCAGTCCTTTATACTCTGGTCAATGCCAGAAAGCCGGCCTCCAGGCTTAATTACAACAAAATCTGGAAGGCATATGTTTCCTGGTGTGAACCCAGGGGATGGCATCCTAGAAAGTATGTCGTATGATCTTGGCTTTCCTCTAGTCATGCCTAGAAATAAATTTGGCCGTAAGCACTATCCAGGTTCAGATTTCAGCCTTGTCAGTGTTTTTTCAGAAGCCTCTGGCATCACATTCTCTTGTCCGGGCTTTCATTCAAGGGGCCATGCAGTTAAGGCCGCCAGTCAAACCTCCGGTATGCCCATGGGATCTGAATTTGGTTCTCTTGGCATTGCAGGGACAACCATTTGAACCATTGCATAAAGCTTCGTTAGTTCTTTTGACTCAAAAATTTGTCTTCTTGATAGCCATATCCTCAGCTAGCAGAGTGTCAGAGCTGACAGCTCTTTCAAGCAAGGAACCTTATCTAATTATTCATAAGGACCGAGTAGTGATGCGTCCTAATAGGTCCTTTCTACCTAAGGTGGTTTCGGGATTCCATTTGAATCAAGATGTAATCCTACCATCCTTTTTTCCAGATCCACAGTCCGCAGAAGAAGAGTCTTTGCACACTCTAGATGGGTCTATAATTCTGATCTGTGTCTCCCTCCCCTCAAACTGAGCATTGCTTTGGGACATCCCACTATGTAATGAAGCTCCTGTGTCCCGTGAAGTATGATCAAGAAAAGAGGATTTTTATATACAGCTTACCTGTAAAATCCTTTTCTTGATAGTACATCACGGGCCACAGAGCTCCCGCCTTTCTTGGATTTTACGTGGTTTCTTATTGCTTTGCTACAAAACTGAGGTGCCTCCCATATGGGAGGGGTTAAATAGGGGAGGAATTCTCCTTAATTGGGGTTAGCCAGTGTCCAATCACCAAAGGTGCCTATATAACCCACTATGTAATGAAGCTCTTGTGTCCTGTGATGTACTCTCAAGAAAAGGATTTTACAGGTAAGCTGTATATAAAAATCCCATTTTACGTTCCCACCATCCCATGTAGAGGGTGAAAATTTGGCTCCCATGGCTGCCCCACATTTTTGGAGAAATCAATCTCCACTGAAGGAAAAATAATTGTGGGTTAATAAGTATTGCAAAACATCCAAAATAAACTGCCTATATTCCAGACTAAGAGTGATATCACGTTCTAAATACCAACTGATGGCTTGTAATGCTAGGTCGGGAGGTATGCTGGAATACAGGCTGGATACATCACAGGTGATCCACATAGAGTGGTCATCCCACTCCGTGGCATCTGCCATGTTAAAAAGATGGTTTGTCTCCTTTAAATCAGTGCTCCTCAACCCTGTCCTCAGGGCCTACTAACAGGCCATGTTTTATGTATTACCTTGGGGAGATGCAGACTAGAATACTGCAAATTACATCACCTGTGATGTATTTCAGTAACCTTGCAAACCTGGCCTGTTAGTGGGCCCTGAGGACGGGGTTGATGACCACTGTTTTAAATGGCTGGGAAATTTACATACCAAAGGCTGCAATACACCATCCAGCCACTGACCCAACTTTTCATTCAAAGAACCAATTCCCAAAATAATAGGCCTCCCACATAGGGAATATAAACCTTTGTGAGTTTTCGGCAAGAGGTGAAAAATAGGCGCTATGGGGTACTCAGATATTAAATAAGCTGCAGTTTATTTTCTCAAAAATGTAGAGACTGACACCCTCATTAACCAAATTGGTCAATAACATTTTAATACTTGGTGAGATCATTTTGTAGCCTAAAATAGAAAAACTGAAATATCACATGGTCCTAAGTATTCAGACCCTTTGCTGTGACACTCAGGACCACTGATAAGCCAGTACAACTGGCCCTGTAGTACCGGCCGGCCAGCAGGGGGGCCCGGCAATATACTGTAAAAAGGGAATGAAAGTATGCAAAGTAAAAAAAAGTGTTTCCCTCCCCTTTTCCAGCCCGCTCACATTTCACTCTAAACAGTGCTGGAGTGGGGCTGAATGGGAGAGCGAGGAGGGAGACATGCGAGGTATGACAACAGCAATACAAGTTCTGCAAGGACACACAGCTGTGGCTGAATGGAAACGGGATAGTCGGGATCCACAGTAACATGAAGCTAGCTGGCTGCAGTGTCTTCCAGATATCTGTGTCAGTGAACAGGACAATCAGCCTCCCCTCCCTCTTGTCTTGCTGGTTACTTTTTTTTCTTTTATCTGCCTAACCTGACCTTCACATTGTCTGATCAAACTGATATGATCTCTGGAAGACTCTGCAGCAGCTGTTAACCATTTCAGTTTATAATTAGCTATTTAGCCAGAGCTCTGTTTGTGCTGCACAGATTATTTTATTTTTTTTTATTTTTGGAGGATTTACTGCTGGTTTAGGCTAGAAGCTTCACAGCCCCATTAACTGGTTACTGCCCTCCGCTAATCCTGAGAAGTTCACTGTTTGTAAGAAAATTTGTATTTTGGAAATTGTATGTGAAGCTTCTTCTGTCGCTTGTTTGTACTTTCAAAGGAAAATCACTGACTTGATTTTGCAGAGCTGGTTTAAATAGAGTGGATCAGCCCTGAGATACTATATACTTGTACACTGGGTTCAGCCATAAACGCAGTCTCTGACCATCTCCCGAATCAATCATGTCTGCAATCCTTAACCGTCTCCTGTACTATGTCTGCAGTCTCTGATCATCATGCCCAACTCTGGCCTCTCTCCTTGATCCACAGTACAAGGGTAAGGTTGTGGACCTTATCTTGCCATCGCAGAGGGAGCAGAGGATGAGACATCTCCGGGAGGCCTTGCAGAAAGGTCTGTGCAATGCGTTCCCAGAGACTGGGAGGTTCCAAACTCCTGGTCCTGGACAACGTGTTGCTGAGGCTTCGGTCAGTCACAGAAGGAGCGGTGGAGAAGGTGGCTGTCTGACCGTTGCGTTTAGACAATTTTTTAGTCCGCAGTCCCAAGGTATGATCAGTTCCAGCAACCATCGGCAGCGTCTGATTTACATGGTGCAGGAATACCTAGGGTCAAGGTCAGACTTGGACACCTTTCCCACCGAAAATCCTCTGGCTTACTGGGTCTTGAGGATGGATCACTGGCCAGAGCTTGCACAGTATGCAATTGAGCTACTGGCCTGTCCTGCATCCAGCGTTCTTTCGGAACGCACCTTCAGTGCTGCTGAAGGCTTTGTAACCGATCACAGGGTAGGCCTGTCCACCGACTTGGTTGATGGACTGACCTTCATAAAGATGAATCAGTCTTGGATCACCACCAGCTACCAAGCACCTGAAGCTGATGTAACCAAATCATTTTTTTTTTAAATGTCACATCCCTTCAAGACTGCCTATGCTGATGCTGAGTGGCTGTCCTGTTATGTTGACTGACTATCCTCTTCCTCCTCAATGATCCTGCTGATAGCTTGGAAGAACATTCTTGGTTCTGGGTGATGCCACCAGCCCAATTTTTCAGCCCCTGTTTAACAGGGGCATGTAATTACAATTTTGGATACAATGCTTTGCAGCAGGGCTCATTCCTGCACTCCAACTAAAGTATCTGGTAGAGGTTGCAGTGTCGCGGCACCAGCACCAGTGCCTAAGGCCCAATTTTTCAGCCCCTGTTTAACAGGGGCATATAATTAAAATTTTTGATGCAATGCTTTGCAGCAGGGCTCATTCCTGCACTCCAACTAGAGTATCTGGGAGAGGTTGCAGTGTCGTGGCACCAGCAAGCAGTGCCTAAGACCCAATTTTCAGCCCCTGTTTAACAGGGGCATTTAATTACAGTTCTTGATATAATATTTCACAGCTGGGCCCATTCCTGCGCCCACCTAGAGTAACTGTGAGGACTTATAGTGTTGTGGCACCAGCACCACCACCACAACCACCAAAGGCCCAACAATGGCATATAATTACAATTCTTGATATAATCGCTCCAGCGCCCACCAAGAGTCACTTTGAGAGCTTACAGTGTTGTGGCAACACCAACACCATAGGCCCCCATTTCTGCAGAGCATATAGGGCAGGCCCCTACTTTCAAACATCCAACTTACAAATGTCTCTTACTTGCAAACGGAAGGAGACAACAGGAAGTGAGATGAAAAAAGACGGACAGCAAAAAAAATTATACAGGGGTGATAACCCTTCCCTATGTTTTCCAAAAAGCTTAAAAATAGCAAGTGACCATAAGACATGAAGTACCTCCTCGAACCCTGGAAACTATTCAACAATCTTTTTCCAATCAATCGTTCACATGTATGGTGAACTTGGTCGAATGAGCCTGGAAACAACCAGATCAAATCTTTGTTATCTATCCTCCGCTCCAATCTCCCACATCTGAAAATCAAGCTCCGCCAAAAAGAGCCAGGGAAGGCAGATATAGTGTAGTATAGTTTGTTTATTATTAAAAGGTCACAATATTTCCAGCAGGGGAGTGCGTCAATATATCAGAAACATCTGGTGCGGTGGAAGTCCGTTGAGACAGTGCTATCTGACCAGCGTTGTATGCTATGCATTAGACAACCCCCAGCGGAAGTGAAATAGAGTGCGTGTCAGACCTAGCTTCTATGCATTTCGCATTCCAGCAGGCGTCACCAGGAAGTGACTTGAAAAAGTAATCAGACCCCTTGAATTTTGAAGACACGCGATAAGCCCTGCGTCATATGTGCGTAGGGGAGGGGCTAGAATGGTGGAGACGCTGATCTCTGAACAGGACTGCTAGAGACATAGAACCTTTGCCTCCTGGATTGGGAGATTCGATTTTGTTCACACTATATATAGAGTGGTGCGCTGGTAGCACCTATTAATGGTTGATGGTTGATGGCTGATGATGGTTCTACTGCTTGTCTGACCAAACTTAACTGTGTGGTCACATCCCCTGAGGGGAGCACAATCACATGGTGGGGGGGGGATCACAAGTCACTGAGGAATTTTCTTTGGAAGCACTATATATAGATTTGTGTTATAAAGGAATAAAAACTTGCGTGCTACTATGTGTCATTTTTTTAAAGAAAATATAAACCATCAACCTACAGTTAAAATAGTAAAAATAAACTCAGAAAAGAAAAAAATGTATAATAATTGTATAGTGACCGTGAATTAGCTGCAACCGCCTGGTAGTGTACCCAAAAAACACTGCATAATCAAATGTAAAAGGAAGAAATAAGAGTGGTGCACTTATTCAATAACGTGCCATGAATTAATATACTTAAAAAATGAACATGATAAGTACTGTATTTATTGGCATATAACACGCATTTTTTCACCCTGAACATCAGGTGCAAATAGTGTGTGCGTGTTATACGCCTATACTGCAATTTGGGCTGCCTAGGAGGGAATGGGAAGGGGGGCGGGATGAGTGTCATCAGATTACATAGCGCGAGAATCTCCTGTTTACTCAGCGGCCTCTTTAATAGGAAGTCCCATCTCCTGGACCGGCATTGGACCAGTGATCTATCTATCATAGAAGCCAGTCCAGGAGGCGGGACTTTGTATTAAAGAGGCCAAGTAAACAGGAGATTCTCGCAGTATGTAATCTGATGGCGCTCACCCCCCCCCCCTCCATCCCCTCAGTGGCAGCAGTTATCTGAGGTGAGGCTGCAGATGAGCATTGATCCGGCTGCATTCATGGCAATGGTGAGGCTGCATATAGGCATTGATGAGGCGGCAGGTGGGCATTGATCAGGCTGCATTCATGGCAATGGTGAGGCTGCATATGGGCATTGATCAGGCTGCATTGGGCATTGATCAGGCTGCATTGATAGGCAATTGTGACTCTGCAGATGTCATTGATCAGGCTGCATTGATGGGCACTGACCTTTATTTTTTTTCCTGAAACTTCACATCTTAAATGAAGTTGCGTGTTACGTACCTGGGATGTGAGCCTGACGTGCCGAGGAAGGCCTCTCGTACAACTCCGGCTCGCGGACCACTGGTAGTGATACAGCAGCCACAGGAGCAAGGTGGGTTATGAGTGCCTGTAAACAGTTCAATAGTCCCTGTAGTAGTGGTGATCAGCAGGAAGGTAGTGGATGAGCTCACACGATGCTTGACTGGGGGCAGGCTGGGATGAAGCACAGAGCAGTACCAGATGCAGGCTTGCAGGGCTGGGAGCTGAAGCAGGCTGGATGAGCGAGATGCAGGGTCAGACAGGCCGGGTCAGTAATAATCAGGCAGATCAGGCATAGACGATAGGCAGAAGAGAGGTCAGGCCACAAGCCGAGTCGTACCAGAAGATCAGCAGGCAGGATCAGAGTCAAAGGGAAGCCGTGATCAGAACAGGCAGTAGGCAATCACAGGTAACAACAAGCTGGATCGGATTCAGAGGTCGCACAGGAAACAACACAGGAGCTGCAAACCAAACAGCAATGAACCTCTGTTGGAGCCCTGTTTAAATAGCCCGCCTGACTTCAGTATAAGTGACAGGTGTGTGTCTTAAAGTGCTAGTACCCATGCGTGCACGCCGGGATCTTACATGGAAAGCCTGTCTTCCCTGACAGTGCGTGTTATACACCTGTGCTTGTTATATGCCGATAAATACGGTATCCAAAGCATACATATAGATAAATGTGAGTAAAGGTCCAACTAAAGCCCAGTCAGTTCATAAAAACAGACAACACATCAATCCAAACATCGACTGTTATATTTATAAATTGGCCGTTCACTTCCAAAAATTACCCAAAGGGGGGCGTATCCAAGATGGCGATGTGAGTGCCTGCTCGTCTCAGAGCTCCCATCCCATCCACGGTGCCTCCTACGGCCATCCTTTCACCCGCAGTGCCGGCCCAGCTCGCAGACACTCCGGAGCAGCAACCGATGGTACTGGACCCTCCAGACTTCTGCCGTGATCGGAGCCAATTCACCCACTCCGCCATCCCCATGTGGTGTCCCACAGAGATCTCTGTCTACACGGGGCCTTGCAGGTGGGCTTGGGGACACCTGAATGCAGTGCGGGAAATCAGGCATGACAGCTGGTAAGGGCAAGAAAATCTACACAGTCGCTGAACATGGAGCGGCACTCCACAGACTTCAGTGGAGTAAAGGCTCTGGAGTATAGAGCTGAGGATGCTGAAAATAGGAATAGACACAATAATCTTCACATATTGGACCTGGCGGAAGGCTCTGAGGGCGCAAACTCCACATGTTTTGTGGAGTACATGCTATCAAGGCAGCTATGAGGGCGTGCAATTTTCGCTACAGTGTCCTCTTTCCTCCCCATTTGAGTGTCCAATATGGAGAGGCAACCCGCTTTTTCAGTTCTCTTAGAGAGGCCTCTGCTTGGCTTGATTCACTACCCCAAGACCGATGACCAGAGGAATAGTACGTGACTACCTGGAAACACCCCTGGAAATGTTGCAAGTTTGGGCCTAGGCCTGTCACCTTTCTTCAGCACGGTCCCGTGTAAGAAGACATTAAATCAATGTCTATTGCAGTTGCACCTGTTGTCACAAGTTTTCAGGAATGGGACCGAATGCGTTCAAGCCCGATTGCGGGCTTGACCCCCCTAGTAGGAACCAAAGAAAGTGCCCATGGCAAGGACAAGGCCAGGAGATCCCCTACAGTCTGCTTACTTCCTGTTATCCTCCATTGTTACTCTTCCCCCCTCAGGTCTACAGGGAATATACCAGACATACTTATACACCGATGGATACTTATTTTTCTTACTGCTGAGACCTTTTATTTGCCCTCCACTTTTTTCCCCAGACCTCCGGGTCCTAGCGCTACATTTCCACACAATGGCAGATGCCTCGGCAGTTGAAGAGATGCTCAGCTTTCTTCCTGACTCCCCAGATACTGTCCGGGGGGGGGGGGGGTCGCCACTTGCCCAGGACCCTCTTTTGCAGCTGGAGAGCTGATCATTTTTGGGTTGGATACCTGCCTCAGTTTTAGAGGGTTAGGTGGGGGGGTTTGAAATTTTGCCCCACCGGGACTATTATATGGTTTTTGATTATTGTCTGTTCATGTAAAAAAGCTTTACCAATACTTATCGTTACTGTATTGCAAATGTCAGCACTGAATTTCTACCTTTACTGTCTCCTCTGAGTCATGCTAGTCCTCTTACGGTTAAACAGAAGATTGAATATGCCAACCCTTAACATTTTGTCCTGGATTACCAGGGGACTAAACTCACCTGTCATTAGGTCCCTTGTATTTCAGTTCATTAAGGCCTATAGCCCACATTTGTATTTTACAAGAGACCCACTTAATGAGCAGTAGAACTATGTCCCTAAAAAAGCCCTGGATTGGATACCATTACCACTCCACGTATTCTAATTTTGTGAGGGGTGTCAACATATTGGGGCATAAATCTATCCCCTTCAGATTACTGGATCTGGTGCTGGACTCGGAGGGCAGATATGTACTCCTTCACACTCAGGTTTGTTCAATGAAGTGGGTTATAACGAGCCTTTATTTGCCTCCCCCAGCATTATTGTCGCTTTTGAATAAGTTAACCTCAAAAATTGCAGAATTTGCTTATGACAATATCGTTATCTTGGGCGATTTCAATTTGGTCCCTGATCCTAATATAGACAGAATGTCCACAAGTGGTAACTCGCATTTTGGATTGGTGTAGTGGGTGGAGACAGTGGCGTAGCGTGGGTTGTCAGCACCCAGGCAAGGCAAGTCATTTGCGCCCCCTAACCTGCGGACTTTTAGCACTCCAAGTCCCTTCCAACAATACATATTACTACTACTGACCAACCAGATTCCCTTTCTGACCATTACACACTACACTGACCACTATACTATACTGTCCACTACACTGACCACTATACTATACTGTCCACTACACTGAGAACTGCACTGACCACTATACTGAGAACTATACTGTCCACTATAATGAGAACTATACTGTCCACTACACTAAAAACTATACTGTCCACTACACTAAGAACTATACTAACCACTATACTGAGAACTATACCGTACACTACACTGACTACTATACTGTCCACTATACTATACTGTCCACTACAGTACACTGACCCCTATACTATCGACTACACTAACCCCTATACTAACCACTATACTGTTCACTGTATTATCCACTATACTATACTGTCCACTATACTTTACACTACACTGACCACTATACTATACTACACTGACCACTATACTTCGCTACACTGACCACTATACTACACTACACTGACCACCATACTACACTGTCCACCATACTACACTATACTAACCACCATACTACACTGACCCCTATACTACACTATATTGACCACCATACTACACTGACCACCATACTACACTGACCACCATACTACACTGGCCACTATACTACACTGACCACCATACTACACTACACCGACTACCATACTACATTATACTGACCACCATACTATACAACACTGACCACCATACTACACTGTCCACCATACTACACTGACCACCATACTATACTACACTGACCACCATACTACACTACACTGACCACCATACTACACTACACTACACTACACTGTCCACCATACCACTGACTGAGCACATACTATACTACACACCATACTACACTACACTGTGCACCATACCACTGACTGACCACTATACTACACTACACACCATACTACACTATACTAACTGACCACCATATTATACTATTCCCTCTCTCTCCCTCTACTCTCTCTGTTCTCTCTTCTCTATCTGTTCTCTCTATTCTGTCTACTCTCTCTCTCTCTCTTCTCTCGGTTCTCTCTCTATTCTCTGTCTCTAGAGCCTGGAGGAGTAGACAACTTACATTTTTGCTTCTCTCCAGTGTCCAGCGCAGCGCACTGTGATAGGGCGGACTGCGGGTCATGTGCGGAGGTGGGACTTCAGAAGCGATCACGGACAGGCCAGCCCTACGCCGCACATGACCCCCACACGCCCAATCACAGGGCGCCGGACACTTAACATGGTGGCCGGTGTCTTGTCAAATAACGTCCTCCATCGGATAGTGTCCGCGGTGTACTGCGCATGCGCAGTACACAGCAACACAGATTCCGAAAATTGCAGAGGATGAACGGCGCCTGCGCCGTGAGTCCAGGTTCTATCCCCACTATCCAAGTGGACATAGAGTAGGAATAAAAAAGAGCCGAGTGCAGCGAGGCCGAGCCCGAAGCGTGGCGAGCGAAGCTCGCCCGCGAGGGGCCCTTTAATCCTCACAACCCTATGTCCACTTGGATGGTGGGGCTACCACCTCCACTCACGGCGCAGGCGCCGTTCAGCTTCGGAGATTTTCCGAAGCTTCGTCTGCTCCGTACTGCGCATGCGCAGTACGGGGCGGACACTATTTCATGGCCGGACACTATATGGCAGAACACCGGAGCCCTGGGGACATAGGCATTAAAATTAGGAGATAGCAGCAGTGAGTGACACATACTGGCGCAGTGGCGCCCCCCAAAATGTCGCGCCCGGGGCCACAGCACCCCCTGCACCCCCCATGCTATGCCACTGGGTAGATACGGTCTGCAAGATGTGTGGTTGATAGAGGCACCCTCAGACACGGGTCTACACCTGCCACTCATGCCGTCTCATCGCTCCTTTTCTAGGATTGACCTGGCTTATGTAGGAAGAGCAGCCCTGCCTAGAGCCACGGACATTAAGCTACTCCCCAGAGGGATATCTGACCATGCACCGCTGCTGCTTACCCTGGACCTTTCCTCGGCCCGGGAGGCCACATTGTAGAGGCTCTCCGGGTTCTGGCTGTCGGATGAGGTGGTGGATGGGCAGGTCAGGGGGTCACTCCTGGTGGTGGATAGGCACCTGCGCTGGTAGTGTGGGATGCTTTTAAAGCCTACACCAGAGGACAATACCAGATCATTAATGCCAAAGTACGCAAGGGAAAGAAGGGCTGAACAGAATAGTACAGAAAGGGAGGCGGGCCTACAGGAAGCAAGATTTGTTAGAACCAGGGACCCTCAGGACTATGTTAAACTACAGTCTCTGACTGTTGAGGTGCTATGAGTTTGCACCTCTCTCACTCAGAAATGGATGCTGGCCCAATCCCAACATAGTTTTGAACAGGGAGAAAGGTCAGGAAAATGCCAGCTTGGCTATCACGGGAACAATCAGGGGGATATGTGTATCTTACATACAGGACCATAATGGAGTGTCTCTTTACACCCCTGATCAGATAAATAGCTGCTTTGTTTCCTTCTACCGCCACCTATACAGCTCTAAAGTGACATACACCCAGGATGGACTGACCTCCTGCCTAGAACACATTGACATTCCAGTCCTGACCTCAAAATATCGTGATGCACTTGACGCACCCATTACTGTAGAGGAAATTTTAAATGCACTTAAAACACTCCAATCGGGCAAGACTCCAGGCCCGAATGGTATACTGGTTGAATTTTACAAGCAGCATGCCGAGGAACTAGCTGTCAGATTACACACTATGTTACTAGAGGCACAAACGAAAGAGGAACTCCCTAGCGGTGGTGGTGGTGATCCCTAAACCTGGAAAGAATCCCTCTCTATGCTTTTCATACCGCCATATCTCATTAATAAATATTGATGCGAAACTGTTGGCCAAAGTTCTGGCCAACAGGCTAAGCATGGTCATACTAGCACTAGTACACCTGGACCAAACGGGATTTATGCCAGGGAGAGACACAGACATTAATATCAGGAGACTCTTTACACATATGGCCAGGGCCTATCCTGAGTCGGCAGGCGTGGTGGCCTCACTCGAAAAAACTTTTGACTTGGTCGAGTGGGGCTACCTTTGGGGGGTTCTTTTCAGGTTTGGATTTGGCTCTAGGTTTATGACCTGGCTGTGTATGCTTAATGCCAATCTGAGAGCCAGAGTCCGCATGAATGGCTGCCTTTCAGATAGTTTTCCTTTGGGGCGAGGTACACGCCAGGGGTGCCCCCTATCGCTGGGACTGTTTGCACTGGCAGTGGAACCCTTAGCCAATGCCTTGAGGGCAGAGAGGGAGGTAAAGGGCATAGTAGTGGGCACGGGGGAGGAGAAGGCAACTCTATATGCGGACGACACCCTGCTCTATCTTGCAGATGCCTCCAGATCGTTGGAGAAGGCATTAGACCTATTTGAGAGGTTTGGTGGGTTCTGTGAAATCCGCATAAACTGGGGCAAGTCAGTTTTATTCTCAATGCACCCCTCCGTCCCTAGGTCAGACACGGGCACTCCTCTAAAGTGGGTCAAGGAATTCACCTACCTGGGCATTAAAATCAGTAGCACCACAGAAGAATTCCTAGAGAAGTCCAACCCCTCATGTCCTAATTAACGGCCAAATGTGCAGCATGGCGTACCCTTCCACTGACACTGGGGGGTAGAGTCAATCTCCTGAAAATGATTTTCCTCCCCAAATTCTTGTATTTTTTCCATAACACAACGTTGCATATACCAAAGGTGTTTTTTAGACGTGTGGAGGGTATCCTGACCACGTTTATTTGGGCTGGAAGACCACCCAGAGTGGCAAAGCGTATATTATATCTTCCCCTATCAGGAGGTAGTTTAGCGCTGCCCAATTTCCTTATATACTACTGTCCTGGTTACAGTGCGTTGGCGGTTCTCCCAGCCCAAACAGAATCCGACAGTGAGATTAGAGGTGGCTATTCTGGGGTCATATGTGGCACTGAGCAATCTGGTATTCCGGGGGGTTAAGGTTCCCCACTCCCTGACGGCCCCCATGAAGACAGCGAATAGGGTTTGGCAGGAGTCCAGAGCGATATACCGCAAACCAAACTGCATATCTCCACACACCCCACTTGGTGGGAATCCCACACTTTCCCACCTATATGACATCACAGACCCATCCTAGGGTTAGACGGGGGGATTACTATTTTAAACCATATTGTGTGAGACGGTAAGATTATGCCCTTCTCGCAACTGAAACGAATATACTCACTGCCCAACACCTCTGAATTCAAGTTCTGGCACTTGAGACATGCTATGAGGGCCCAGTTTCCAAAAATGCTAACATGAGAATCTGACTCCATTGAGCGCTTGTTGATCTCCAGCGTGATGGGGAAACCCCTCTCCACCCTTTATCTTTAACTGACAGTAGCCCATGACAAAAAATCCACTTGCTCTCTGGACAAATGGAGGGAGGACATTCAGGCTCTGGGGGAGAACGAATGTTAGTGGCCAAAGATAGGTTCATCCAGCTAAAGTTAATTCACAGGGCATATTACACCCTGCATAGAATGGCCCGAACCTTGACCCATTTTCCCTAGATGCAACACCGAGGTTGGGACATTCTGGCATATGGTCTGGGCATGCTCTAAAATCAAGATCTACTGGGAGAATATAGCAGGGAAGCTGAGCGAACTGGGCGGGACACAAGTGCCAGCGGAACCCTTGGGGCTTCTTTTGAGCTGCCTGGGGGAGGTTGAGGGAGACAGGTATAACAAACTTTGTAGTCAGAGTCTTCATTCGGAAATACGATGACCCTAACTACCAAGGCCTGAGGTGTGCCTTGGCCTGGCTGGACAGTATGCCTAAAAGAGGGCATACCCTGAATGAAAATGTATGAAATGTAAAGGTAAATGAAATGATGAAAGCAATGGGGGAACGGGTGGGTGGGAACCCAGAAATGAGCCGACGAAGGCTCTGATGGAGGAGGAGGGATTTAAAGCCCTCAGACTCCTCCTACAAATTCAGGCTAGCCTTCGGCCAGCCTTCCAGCTTGTATTTAGAGTCTTCAATCTGAAATACGATGGCCCTAACTACCAAGGCCTGAGGTGTGCCTTGGCCTGGCTGGACAGTATGCCTAAAAGAGGGCAAAAAGACATAAAGTAGGTGTGATGTGAAAGCTACAAAGAAGGCCCGCAACAACCGTTTAGACCGGAAAATGCGAATGCCAGGCTGACTACAGAAAAGGGGGGGTTATGCATTTCGCTGCTAACATGGAGGATCTCCAGCGCCCCATGAACCTGATGTAAAGAAAGGACCCCCTGCGGGACCTACAAAAGATTGCCCAGGAACCCGATGAATAACAAAAAGGGGTTAGGATACCAGCCTGGTTTGGCAAGTAACCTGGACGTGAGAACAAACTGTTTGTAGTGAGAGGATGGAGAAAGCACAGACCCAAGGAATGATGCAGAGAAGGCCAACTTACTTTACCCGATACCAAGGCTAAGGTACGGAAATATGACCACAAACCCTTAGCTACCCATCTATACCGATGAAGGGGAAGTTGTAAGCGGTAAGAGAGA
Source organism: Lithobates pipiens (assembly GCF_037356315.1). Lineage (NCBI taxonomy): Eukaryota > Metazoa > Chordata > Amphibia > Anura > Ranidae > Lithobates > Lithobates pipiens. Next base: position 95,074,257 of record NW_027507787.1, read on the forward strand.
AACTACCTAGAGCACTAACTGGGAACTGCCAAGTCTGAAACACCACGTAAATCTGGCCGGTAACTGGTAGCCGTGCCAAAGAGAACATCCCCGACTTCCCTCCCTTTATGGATAGAGAGGGTGAGCCGCAAAAATGGACAGATTGACAGGAGTGTGTAGGTCCTGAAAACTGGTCACCTGATAGATACTACATAGAATTGGCAGATACGGCCAAATTGCCGTTGCAATACCCAGCAAAAGCCATAAACATAAACCTATGAGACCATCCCGCCTTGTGAGAATCCCACTGCACAAACTGGATAAGAACCATGGCCAGATTGATGCCCGAGACCACACTGCCCCCAGTACTACAAGTCACTGTGAAAAAATAGCAACAACATCTGAAGGCGCACTGAGAAGAACAGGAGCTGCAGCTGAAACCTCAGTGGAAGCCTAACGGGCTATGAACCCCACCATCCAGACTAACAAATAAGAGTGCATAGAAACCGCATGAACTGGGTTGAAGAATCCTGCACGAAACATGCACCGCACTGGTGGATGGAAAAGGTTGTAACAGAGTTGGGGATAACTACCTGAATACTGCCCCCCCCCAGCTGAGGCTGGGAATGGGGTACCTTGGCAATAAACTGAGCTAAGAGTATGGAATGGTCCCACCCCTAAAGATGGGGTGCTACCAAGCACTGAACCCCCATGTGATGGTAGCAGGATGAATGTGCACCGGCCTGCTGCGCAACCCACCCCAAGCCCCAAACAGAGAAAACACAACAAGTGAAAAGAGAACAGACAACCAACACACGAAACAACAATAACCCCTACGTACCTGACAAGTATGAGGATGTAAGTGCAGAAATGACAAGACCAACAGCGCGTGAATGTGAACTTAATGCTGACACAACCCTAGTGTATGTAGTGAACGAGCCCGAGCAACCTGCAGCGTCAAGACAGGCAATTGAAAACGAACACTCAGGGCTGAGGTACCCACACACCGTGGTGGGTAGTAGTAAAGGTATGGTGAACGTGCACATATGATGTATGGTATACGGGCGAGAAGATTGTGGGACGACAATCAATTAAAAATGAAACCTCAGCCCGTATGGGTCCATAGACGTGACGGACCCTGGATGTGAGCCCTAGCTAACAGACATACTACGAACATAAAGCTATGACATGAAAATTACGAACGAAAAGCACTGACAGAACAACAGACACAGATAGCAAACAAACCCTCCGGGCTGGTGTACCCACAGACCGTGGTGGGTAGATGTACAAGAGTGAATAAATAAGCGTGCAACGTATGACGTACGGTATACGGGCGAGAAGATTGTGGGACGACAATCAATAACAACCTCAGCCCGTATGGGTCCGTAGACGTGACAGACATTGAAAGTGAGCTCCCAGCTAACATACAATACGAACGACAATAAAGCTATGAATGGAAAAGCTATGACAGAGCAACAAAGATAGCAAACAACCCTCAGGGCTAGTGTACCCACAGACCATGGTGGGTAGACGTACAAAGTGTGATGAAAGGCAAGCAACGTATGACATATGGTATGCGGGCGAGAAGATTGCGGAACGGCAATCAATTAAAACTAAACCTCAACCCGTATGTTCCGTAGGCGTGACAGACCAGGATATGAGCCCTGGCTAACAGACATGCTACGTACAAAACGCCATGACAGAAAGCAGACAGATAGCAAACAACCCTGCGGCCTAGTGTACCCACAAACCGTGGTGGGTAGACGTACAAGTGCAAAGAAATGAGCGTGCATCGTATGACGTGTGTTATACGGGAGAGAAAATGGGTCGACAAACAAAATGAAACAAACCCCAGCCAGTATGGATCCGACAGAAATGCCAGACAGAACGCTACGACAGAAATGCCGGACAGAACGCTACGACAGAAATGCCGGACAGAACGCTACGACAGAAATGCCAGACAGAACGCTACGATAGAAACGCCATGATGGAAAAGCAGGACAGAACGCTATGCCGGAAAAAGGCTGGACAGAATGATGACAGAAAAGCTGGACCGGATGATATGACAGAACAGCTGGACCGAACGATATGACAGAAAAAGCTGGACCGAACGAAAGCTGGACTGAACGATATGACAGAAAAAACTGGACCGAACGATCTGACAGAAATGCTGGACCGACCGATATGACGAAAACCCCTGGACAGAACGTGATGACAGAAGAACGCAGAGACAGATACCTGGGGCCGAACGCCGTGATGAACCCCCGAGACTGAAATGGGTGCCTAGACGTGCGGGGGGGAGAGTACCGGGAGGTGAACAAGTGGGTGAGTGCCCCCCCCATGAAAAACCGGGAAGCGTGTGGGCATCCCCTTCATGGAGTATGGCGAGAGTTTCCGGGAGGTGAACTGGCTGGCAAGTGGTGGGTGTAGGGTGACGCTACCACTGAAAGCTGGACAAAAACGCAATGACAGAAAACGCTGTGACAGAAAATGCTGGACAGAAAATGTTATGACAGAAAATGCTGGACAGAAACACTGTGACCGAAATGTAGAACAGAAAATGCTGTGACAGAACATGCTGGACAGAAAATGCTTACAACCGAACCCTGGACGGAACGCAGGCTGCGATCGACACATAGACCAAAGAAGCAAATTCACAAGACAGCAGCAACCCTGACAGACCTGCCGTAGTAATGATAGCTGTGGGTGATCTGACATCCTCTGTCACAGCAGTAGAGATGACAGTGACCGTTCACCCCCAGAACACCGTCGGCCCCCCCTCCTGGCAGAGGAGGAGGGGACAGAACACTGACCCCCACCAGGTTTGCGGCACGGATGTGGGGACAGATGCCGACACCCCCCCCCTCCTCCCCCCCAGAACCGCCCCGGAGGCCAGAAGCAAGCAGAGTGCATGGGGAGAGAGGAGCTGACGGGCGGCCAATTCCCCCCCCCCCACTGGGAGAAACAGCGGGTGCACAGCACATGCGAGGGGAGAGGGGGAGCCGGTTGCGACCGATCCCCTCCCCCTTCCCCCCACCAAGAGGAAAGACGCAGATTAAAACTACTGAAATTTGTAGGATAGAAAGATGGACCCCCCCCCCCATGAGCTCCGGGAGAGGGGTGGCTGCACGCTGGCCAGGTATGGCTGTGGGGAGATTGTAAGGTGGAGGCTGGAAGGAAAGACCCCCCCCCCACACACCTCACCCCATGGCATGAGCGCCGGGAGAAGCGGACGGGCCATACGCTGGCCAGAAGAAACTGCAGAGAAGGGTGGGGGATGGAAAGATGGATAGCCCCCCCGCTCCCCCCGGCACTGTATGAGGAGGTGGAGGAAGAAATGAAGGATGACCCCCCCGCTCCCCCAGGCACAAGCGACGGGAGAAGCGGGCAGGCCACACGCTGGCCAGAAGGAATTGTATGAGGAGGTGGAGGAAGCAATGAAAGACGGCCCCCCCCTCCCCCCCCCCCGCACTGGCCAGAAGAACAGCAGAGAGAGGTGGAGGATGGGATGATGGACGGTCCCCCCCGCTCCCCCGGCATTAGCGCCGGGAGAAGTGGGTGGCCACATACTGGCCAGAAGGAGCTGAGTGGAGGGGTGGAGGATGGTCGGCCCCCCGTTCCCCCCCGTGCGCATGGACACCGGGAGAAGCGGCCGGCTGCCCCCCCCAGGAAGCTATGCGGAACATGGCTGCAAGGGAGGACGGGCAGGGCGGCTTCCATGCAGCCGATAGAACCCCGGGGGTGACAGGAGGACGAGTGAGTGGTCCCTCGATGGTGCCCGAGAGAGGAACCGACATCAAGCTGCAGCCGGAAGTGACGTGCATCAACCCAGAAATGAGCCGACGAAGGCTCTGATGGAGGAGAAGGGATTTAAAGCCCTCAGACTCCTCCTACAAACGCAGGCTAGCCTGCGGCCAGCCATCCAACTTATATTACATTCTTACTATTCTATGCTAGGAGGGAGATAATGATGCACTGCAAGTCGACCAATCCCCCCACCCTGAAATCCTGGCAAAAAGTGGTTGATTCAGTATACCTCTGCATAAACTCACCTATGAGAGTAGGCAATGCCCGGCTAAATTCGATAAGGTATGGTCGGCATGGGTGGGCGCTCATGGGTGAGGGGCCGTGGAGGAGGGGGACCAAGTGATGATAGAGGAAACTCTAATTGGGAATTTAACCTGCATAGAAAAAGGTATGACTAACTGTACCGTGTACTTGTAGGGTGACAGCATCTGAAATTAGCTAACTTATATTGCTGCTGTATGATTGAAAATACATGAAAATATGTTGCTGACTATGTTGTAATGCTGATTTGTTAATAAAAACTTTTCTGTTAAAAAAAAAAAATGACCCAAAGGTCAAACAAGGCTCATCAGATAGTCAGATAATGAATCCTGCTGATGCATTTGTAAAGACATCCAGGTCTGAAGCAAAAACAAAGAACTATGTCTATATCTTGGTATCAAAACATCTTAGGAAACTCCATATATAAAGGAAACAGCTCGCTCCAAGAAATGACACTTCTTGTATAAATGGCGCTCAAAGGAAACAAAGGACAGCCATAGTGCAATATTGCCAAATAAAAAGTAAATGTAGTAAGTAAAAGAAGCTGCTTACATCAAGTAAGAATAAAAATTGCAGGGGAGTAGTGACACACTCACCTCCTCACCACACTTCCATAAAACACCACCGGAAATAACGTCACAAGCCCCACTGACGCGTTGCGTCACTAGTCACGTGACTTCCCCAGGGAAAGGAAGGCAAGTGACAATGCCGGTTATTTATACCCCCTCCAACCAATGGGTAAGCCTTAGTAACAGGTGAGTCATCAGTTCATATGTGTCCAATATAATGAATTGGCCAATAAGAAAAAACGGTGATAGGTTGCACACAATAAAGTGAAATAAAGTCTCATGGTCAGAGAAAACTGCCTAGCAACCGAAAGGTGATACAATAAAATGAAATAAATTAAATACAACACTAAATGGCGGACAAACATGGAAGATTTTAGACATTCAATATGCAAATTGATACAGAAATATTTTTCGTACAAGATTTCCCAAAAAGAAAAAAATTGAGAAAAAAATAAATCAAAAAAATAAAAGATATATAAAATATACAAAATAAGCCCCTGTACACACGGTCGGACATTCCGACGGAAGGTGTCCGATCGGACCGTGTTGTCAGATAATCCGGCTGTGTGTGGTCTCCATCGGACTGTTTTCCAACTTGTCTATAAAATTTTCCAACAACATGTTCCGATTGGACATACTCCGATCATGTGTAGCCTACTCCGACGGACAAGGTGCCACACATGCTCATAATCAAATTCAGACACAGAAGCGCTCGCTCAGGTAAAACTACCGCTCGTAATCGATATAGCACATTCGTCACGCTGCAATGTTAAAAATTCTTTCATGAAGCGCATTTTCTTGTTCTTTACAATGCTGCAAGAATGAACTTGTTTTGATGCTCATATTCACACACACTTCTCCCGAACGTATTTCTTTAGTCTTTTTACTCATTTCAGCAATACAATATTTTAATTTGTCACATCTACACAATCTTTTTTTGGTTGTTTTTTTTCATCAACATCTCCTTTTTTGTCAGTTTGCTCATCTTTGCATTTTTTTGGGTGTGTTTTGGGTTTCAACTTAGCACAACACCATTATTATCTTTTTTGTATTTTGTTTTTCTTTTTTAATATACAGGAGGTTGTTTGGTGTTGGTGCTCCTTGTTATTATTCTTTTCACTTTGTATTTTTGAAATGTACCTGCCTACTCACAAATAAACTCTCCTTTTTGAAGTAAAACACATACGCAAGTATTTCTTCAAACAAAAAAAACCTTTATTTAGGTGTCAGTAACAAATAAAGAGGGGAGGCAGCGCTGGAGAAACTGGGGAGATTAGCGAAGCCTTTGGCCCCCAGGGCACACATCAACTATTTAAACGCAAAAATTGGTGGCCTGAGGAGTACATGTCTGAGTGAGAGAAGTCTGGTCCTGAAGTCCAAGAAACCCGGAACAGCAGCAGATGACATCTATGTTCCCAGGCTGTGGTACTACAAGAGGCTGCATCTTCTGTCAGACCAGACTGAACCCAGGTTATCACACTCTGGTCTTCCTTCCACGCTTCCTTCCAGGCTGTGGCTGTGGTGCCGGAGGTGTGGCAGAAGGAGGAGGAGGAGGGGCATGGGCCAAATCACACAAGTGTGTTGCTTGTGTGATTTGGCCCAACAGACCCTTGTTGAGGGTGTGGATAATGAGCTCCTCACACAAGATCTTTTGCCCCTCCTCCATTTGCTCGAGTTTACATGCAGCCAAGGCGGCAAAGGCCTCTTGATAGGTGGGGGTGGCTTTGAGGGCCACTGAAGCCTCCCCGATGAGCCTCAGAGCCGACTCCTCCACATTCCCCCCCTTTCTCGCCCTTTTGCGTGGAAGGCGGAAGGGAGGGACCTGGGATTTCGTCAGGCTCCTCCGCCTGCCCACTGCCTGGCTGTCGCTTACCCCTGCCTCCTCCTGGCTGCCACTTTCCACAGCCACCTCCTGGCTGCTGCATTCCACACCCTCCTCCTGGCTGATGTCTTCCTGTGTATGAAAAAGGGACATAGTTTTAGTTTTTGGTTCATCAAACACACACAATTTTCACATCAAGGCTGTTGCAAATTGTTAACCAATACAAAAGACTATCTATCTAGCATTTTTCATTCTTGGCCCAAAGGTTTTGGCCACTACTGTCTATTGATATGTGAAACACTTTCTAAAATCAGCAATTAGTGAAATCAAGTTAACATCATTCATTTTTACTCCCAAAATATGTACAACAATACTATACCTGGCTCAAGCTGTGCTCCCCAGTTCTTCCTGAGTGGAAGGCCCAGGTTGGGTGTCGGAAGACTCAGCAGGTGTGGAATGAAGCATAGAAGGACACGTGGAAGGAAGGGTAGAGAGTGATTCCCTAACATCAGCCTGGTCTGACAGAAACTGCATCCTCTTGTAATACCACAGCCTGGGGACATAAACTTCATCTGCTGCAGCTCCATATTGCATGGACTTCAGCACCTTGGTCCTCTCCCTCAGATATGTACTCCTGAGGCCACCAATTTTCACTTTTAAATAGTTGACGTCTGCCCTGGGGACCACCGGCTTTACAAACTCAACCAGTTTCTCCATTGCTGCCTGCCTCTTTAGTTTGTTACTGTAATGTGGGTGTGTCGATTGCCACAGGCAGGGCAGCTCCCTGTATTTATCGATGAACAGAGGGAGGAAACTGTGGTCATTGAAACCATCCATAATCTCTGCAAGACACAACACAAACCCTAATGTCAGGCTAAGCTCCACTAATGCAGACCTCAATCTAGAAGCAGTATAGGCTAGTGATGTACCAAGTTCAAATTTTTACCTTCGTTTGCACGATCGTCGCGTCAGCTTTTCCCTCTGTTCACAGATCGTACATACGACACACGTGTGTTGCGTTTTATATACAGTGCGCATGCGTGAAACTCCGCCTGCCCCTGACGTTCTTTCTAGACTATTCCCTGCCCCTTCTCTTTCGGCGCAGTGGGGAGAGCACATGGCGGAGACAACGCAGGTGCGCAATCAGAGTTCCACTAATGAGGAGGAGGGCGAGGAAAGTCCGGAGCCTGAAACATCACGATCCTGGAGGAGAAGATTTAAGGCCTCAAATATGTCTTTTGGAGAGATGTCGCAGATGGTGGACATATTGAAGAGGACCGACTATGATGGGAAGTATGGACTTTACCCAACCCAAATATCAGAAAGGCCAAGATCATGACTAAAGTTGTGAAGAGTCTTCAGAAGAATTTTGGGGTACAACGATCCAAGGATCAACTGAGAAAATGCTGGTCAGACCTGAAACTGAGTGAACACGATCAGTACAGAAGGATCAAGCGAGTTCTTCAAAAAAGTAAGTAGTTATCGTGTGTTCATATGATTATTCTTACTTGCATAATGCTCCATGTGCTTTGATTTCCTGTTGTACAGTTTAAAATGGCCACTTTCAAGTTCATGTGTTCAATCGTTCGTAATAAACATTGTTTGTTAGCCCACTCCCAACACAATGTTTTCCCAAATTACACTTCACTACATTTCTTCACACTGCAGGTAAGTATTCCAGCTTAACAAAGTGTCCACAATAATGTTCTCACCTTTGAACTCGGCCAAAAAACACAATTGTACGACACTTCCAAGCAATGTTTCATATTCCTATTTTTGCCCTCTGTGTGCTAAGTATTCTTTTTTTACATTCTCATAGGGGAGAGAAAACTCAGGAAGTCTGAGGACACCAGGGACCCCACACCTCCCAAAGAAGGCGAAATTCCAACATCAGAAGCAGAGGAGGAGGAGGAGGATGGAGAGATTGTTGAAGTTGGACAAATTGTCACCACAACAGGTGAGTGACGGAGACCACAGCTTCCGGTAAGCTCATCAATGTATGTCGTCATATTTATAATACATGGTGTTTTTTTTTGCTTTTTTTTAGGTGATGTGGAAGAAGAATCACATTTTACCAGTGAAAGCGCCCAGATCCTGATTGGGGAGATAATGGGGTGCAATCGGGATTTAGAAAATATATAGAAAAACATCAATGATGTTCAAAATAAAATGAAGAACATCATTGATGTTTTGGGGAGAGTCTGAAACACCCCAAACTAGCTAGGGTTTTATTTTTGTGTTTTGAAACAACAAATTTAGTATTTTACAAAAAGCCAAATTTGGAAGATGCACACAGTGTGTCAACATGCCCTATCTCCCATCATGGGGGATCAATGTACATGTTTTGTGGAAAGTGACTGAGATGAAGGGGTTGCAGCCCCAAAACATGTACATTGATCCCCCATGATGGGAGATAGCACATGTTGACACACTGTGTGCATCTTCCAAATTTGGCTTTGCCAGGGGTGACACCCCATGTGATGAAGGCAATATCAGCTCAGTTTGTACATACTCATGTCTGATATTGTCTACACTTTTCAAAGTTGAACTTTGTAAGTTCCTGTGTTCTGTATGTTTTACACTTTGATACATGCCTGTTTAAGCAAAAAGCCAAGTTACAAAAAAATTACCTTAAATAATGTTTTTGATACACCCAATATGTTGGTTTGTTGTAAAACACTTTTCTAAACGCACATGTGAATGTGCTTTGATTAAAAAGTGAAATTATCAAAAATGTGTGGCTTCCTTTTTCAATGCGCAAAAGCAGTATTTGGAGTAAAATTGTTGTTTTCGGTGACAATGGGTGTTATTTACTAAAGGCAACTCCACTTTGCACTCCAAGTGCAGTTTCAGGTGCACTTTTGCAGTGCACTTGTAGTGCATAGTGGCTGTGCCTTTAGTAAATAACACCCACAGTGATGTGTAAATTTTGTCAATCATGCATCTGGGCCAACTGAGACCACATAGTTTGCTGAATGTCTTTTCAAGAAATTGTGCAGAACACAGCAGGCAAGCACTATGTGATTGAGTTTATATTCAGCCATGTGGATTGGTGTTAAAAAAAGGCAGAACCGGCTGACCAGTATTCCAAAAGTGTTAATAACGACTCTTCTGGCTTTGGCCAGCCGGAAATTAAAGATCCTCTGATCCGGGGTGAGGGTCCTCATCGGGAAAGGCCGCATCAGATGGTTTGCCAGGGCAAACGCCTCATCCGCGATGAAGACGAACGGGAGTCCTTCCTGATTCTCCTCTGGGGGTGGTAAGCCCAGACTGCCACTCTGGAGACGCCCGTAGAATTCCATCCGTGAGAACACTCCACCATCCGACATCCGGCCATTTTGCCCCACGTCCACATACAGGAAGTCATAGGTCGCTGACACCACCGCCATCATCACGATACTATTAAACCCCTTGTAATTATAATAGTAGGACCCCGAGTTGGGGGGTGGGACTATGTGGATGTGTTTCCCATCAATTGCACCTCCACAATTGGGAAAGTCTTAATGGCTGGCAAGGTCGGAGGCCACAGTCTGCCATTCCTGTGGAGTTGAAGGAAACTGTGGAGTGAAACAAGAAAAAAAATTAGTAATTTTGCTAATCAACATTGCAAGCAGATTAGACACCAACATTTTTGGCCAAGATCAGTAAAACATTTGGGGAAATTAGTATTTAAAGCCTAAAGTATAAGGTCCCCTTATCAGAGTCATCACCCCCCCATCCCCCCCATCTGATGGGCCCTTGCAAAAAATGAGGGGGGGATGTTTTGGACAGGTAACCCTCTCCACTTGATTGAGAGCTGAATGCCTAAATAATGTGTGATACTTTGGGAAGCCCCTCCTTACTTACACAATTGGCAGCCCACCGGACAGGTAAGAAGTGTCATAATACCAAAAATAAACCACAATGGAAGCACATTTTGGCATTCTGCTATTACATATCAAGATAATAATAGGAGAAAAAAAGAAAAAAATATAGCATTTGAAAGTATTGAGGCAGGCCCTTGCACTACATGCTTTGGTGAATTCCTCCATAAATGTGGCCATCAAAAAAGTAGGTATAGTGTGTATTGGGTTTGGTAAAGTCAGCAGATAGAGGATTGCTATCAGCTGACCTAGCAATTGGGGGGAGGGGGGTTCATAATGAGTTTGGCCCAACCAAAATAAAAAAATGTCACTCTGCATGAATTGAAGCACACACATAAAATTTGTAGACATTTTAGGGGGTGTTTATGGGAAAGCAATACTATGGAGCTGACAAAAGACATTGCTAAGTGACTAGACTATAGTTTTATGGGCCCAGAAGAGCATGGTTGGGAAGTTAGCGAAGGCAAATATGCATGAAGGACAAAAAAGGAACTTGAAAAGCTTCCAGCATGCATGAGGACAAAGGGGCAGAGCATATGAATTAGAGCATATTGCAATCATGGTAATTAGGGAATGAGTAAAGAAATCCAAGACATTGGCAATCATTAAATACCTAGAATGTGATGTTAAAGGATAAAACTTACCTTCATATAGTCCTTCTGCAGGACCTGAATGATGGCAGAACAGGTCTCTGGAATAATGATCCCCAGAGCCTGGAGGGAGATGCCTGTGGAGAACTTGAGGTCCTGAAGGCTTCTCTCTGTCGCCAAGTAGCGCAATGTGGCGATGAGCCTCTGCTCCGGAGTGATGGCTTGCCGCATGCAGGTATCCTGCCTGGTGATATAAGGGGACAGCAAAGCCAGCAAACGGTGAAAAATGGGGTCCGTCATCCGGAGATAATTCCTGAAATCATCAGGATTATTCTCCCGGATCTCACGGAGCAAAGGCATGTGCGAGAACTGGTCACGCTGACGCAACCAATTCTTGGTCCACAAACGCCTCCTCTCCCTGATCATGGACCGGGCTTGTGTGAAAGCTAAAATCCCAACACCAAGCCCCTGCACAGCACAAACTCTACGACAAGTACATACACGAAACATGGTTTAAAATGGTCGGCTGGTCAGAACAGACAACAGAAAGCACCGATAAACAGCAATGCCTGAAAGAACGACCTGGAAAGCGGAAGCAAACAGACAATAAGCAATGCAAATCAAAGCGTACTATACCAAGATATAGTCCACAATGAGAAACAAATGTTTACTGACTACACGCACTGATAATCAGATACGCAAAGACAAGCAGAAACTGAAGAGCAGTACCGAACTGAAGCACAAATCTGAAAAGCGCGAATCGTCTCTCACCAAACTTCTACTAACACGCGATAAACACGAGATCAGCAGAAGGAGCCCAAAGGGTGCCGGACGTGGTGCTGAACTTCCTTTTTCTAGTCCCACCGTACGCGGCTTACGTCACCGCGTTCTTGGCAACCGGAACTTCCGACAACTTAGTCCGACCGTGTGTATGCGACACCACTTCCGGACCTCTTCCGGACTAAATCCGTCGGAATTAATCCAACGGATTTGGTTGTCGGAATGTCCGACCGTGTGTACAAGGGCTAAGAGTGAGAGAGAGAGAGAGGATGATCTAGTGGGGAAAAAAAACAATAGTGCTGCCACATGTAGTTTAGATAAATAATTATAGACATACTAAGTAAGTATGAAAGAATCACATCTAGCGGACAAGAACTATAACCTCTGAAAGGATACATTAAATATAAAAACATTAAAACAAGACTAAACTTAATAGATAAGTAAATAGAAATGGAAATGAAAATGAAAAGATTAACATATAGAAATCAGAAATGAAACTATTAAGGTCAAAATCAATGTTTAACCCATGAGGCTGGAAAGATTTCATTTCAAAAATCCATTTTGATTCACATTTAAATGCTTGGGGCCTGGAAGTCTTTACAGATCCATCAGCAGGATTCCTTATCTGACTATCTGATGAGCCTAGTTTGACCTTTTGTCATTTTTGGAGGTGAGTGGCCAATTCATAAATATAACAGTTGATGTTTGGATTGATGTGTCTGTTTTTTCTGCTATCAAGCTACCCCTATGAGATTTTTACTTTTATATGAACTGACTCCTATCATTGGGCTTTAGTTGGACTTTTACTCACATTTATCTATTTGTATGCTTTGGATACTTATCATGTTCAATCTTTAAGTATATTAATTCATGGCACGTTATTGAATAAGTGCACCACTCATATTTCTTCCTTTTACTATATATAGATTGATCGATTGTTTAAGGATTTAATCTTTTTATGTATAAAATTAGTTTTGTTGCACTGGTATATTAATAGCACATATATAGCACCATTCATCCTTGAATTTTCTTTGGAAGCACTATACATAGATCGATCGATCGTTTAAGGATTACATTTTTTTTAAATGTAAAATTTGTTCACATTGATTTATTGGACTGGAATATATATATAGCTATCAGGACCCAGGAAAGCAGACTGAGACAGAAGTACAGTTAAATCTTGCTTGTTTAATAATAAAAGTAAAAAGAACAAACATAGTCAAAATACAGCCAAAGTTCAGTAACCAGAACGTATAGTCAGCCAAGCCAGAAGTCAGGGATAAATGTAGTAAAACAGCAAGCAGGATCTGGTGCCAGAATGGATGTCATCAAAGCGCGTCTTTACACAAGAACGCAGGAGATCATCTCTGTTATGTTGACCAAGGTGAAGGCAGAGATCCTCTGGACTGGGCAGCTTAAGTAGGCAGGACTGACAAGCAGGATATCATCAACAGCTGAGTAACTGTGGAGACAGATGGGAGCTGGAAATTAGCCGATAGCTGAGCAGCCAGCTCAGGGAAGGAAGGGCTGAGCCCAGCCCTGACAATAGCACCATCCATCCTTGAATTTTCTTTGGAAGCACTGTATATAGATTGATCGATCATTTAAGGATTGCATTTTTTTATGTGTAAAATTTGTTCACATTGATTTATTGCACTGGAATATTTATAGCACATATTTATTCTATATTTTTATATTATCTTTTGTATTTGCACCATATGAATGGGAATTGTTTTATATTCATTGTGTTATATTGTAGTAGATTAAATGTACGTAGTGGGACACAACATTTATTTATTTTTGCACTTGCACTTTATGGATTGATAGCAGGTTCAAATATTTCGTTTGCAGTATTATGTAGAGATATTTATACAGTGCGGCACAATATTTATATATAGTTTTTTGATTTATATGCAATATATGGGAGTGTTACTGGTGTCAGCAGATGAAAGGCATTATGTTGATCCTTGCATCAACAGGATGCTTCTTTCAAGACTTTCAGCCTAGTATATTACTGGTAGCTCACAAGATTTTTATTTATCAGGTTCAACCTCTAGTGTTCATGTAGGCATTGGGCTAGCACAGAGACATACTGGGGGTTATTTACTATAGGAAAATCCACTTGCACTGAAAGTGCACTTAGCAGTAAAGTCACTGTAGATCCGAGGAGGACATGCAAGGAAAATAAAAAACAGCATTTTAGCTTGCACATGATTGGATGATAAAATCAGCAGAGCTTCCACTCATTTCAGATCTACTCCTTAGGTTTAGAGCGACTGCAATTCCAAGTGCACTTTCAAGTACGCTTGCAGTGCAAAGTGGATTTGTCTTTCGTAAATAACCCCCACAGTGCCTTGAAAAAGTATTCATACTCCTTGAAATTTTCCACATTTTGTCATGTTACAACCAAAAACAAATATATTTTGTTGGGATTTTATGTGATAGACCAACACAAAGTGCCACATAATTGTGAAGTGGAAGGAAAAAGATAAATAGTTTTAATTTTTTTTTTTTTATAAATGTCTGAAAAGTGTGGTGTCCATTTGTATTCACCCCCCTTTACTCTGATACCCTTAACTAAAATCTAGGGAAACCAATTGCCTTCAGAAGTGACCTAATTAGTACAGTCCACCTGTGTATAATTTAATCTCAGTATAAATACAGCTGTTGTGTGAAGCCCCTTGAGGTTTGTTAGAGAACATTGGTGAACAAACAGCATCATTAAAGTGGAAGTAAACTCCCCTATCGTTTTCAGCCAAGGAAGCTGCCATCTTTGCCTCTGTTTAATCTTCAACTGCTATGGTGCTGCACATGTGATTCGTTATGACACCAGCCATTGGATGGTTTGATAGTTTGGCTGAGAGCACAGCCAATGTGCAGTTAGCATTCCCGGCATGCCTTTTTTTTTTAACTGTTTAAATTGATGGGTTTACTTCCACTTTAAGGCCACGGAACACACAAGACAGGTTAGGTATAAAGTTGTGGAGAAGTTTAAAGCAGGGTTAGGTTATAAAAATACCAAGCTTTGAACATCTTACGGAGCACTGATCAATCCATCATTCGAAAATGGAAAGAGTATGGCACAACTGTAAACCTACCAAGACATGGCCCTTCCCCTAAACTGACAGACCGGACAAGGAGAGCATTATTTAGAGAAGTAGCCAAGAGGCCCGTGGTAACTGGAGGAGCTGCAGTGACCCACAGCTCAGGTGGGAGAATCTATTAGTCGTGCACTCCACAAATCTGGCCTTTATATAAGAGTGGCAAGAAGAAACCCATTGTTGAAAGAAAGCCATAAGAATTCCCATTTGCAGTTTGTGAGATGCCATGTGGGGGACACAGCAAACATGTGGAAGAAGGTGCTCTGGTCAGATAAGACCAAAATTGAACTTTTTGGCCTAAAAGCAAAATGCTATGTGTGGCGGAAAACTAACACTGCACATCACCCTGAACACACCATCCCCACCGTGAAACATGGTGGTGGCAGCATCATATTGTGGGGATGCTTTTCTTTTAGAAGGGACAGGTAAGCTGATCAGAGTTGATGGGAAGATGGAGCCAAATCCAGGACAATCATAGAAGAAAACCTGTTAGAGTCTGCAAAAGACTTGAGACTCAGGCAGAGGTTCACCTTCCAGCAGGACAATGACCCTAAACATCCAGCCAGAGCTACAATGGAATGGTTTACATCAAAGCATATTCATGTGTTAGAATGGCCCAATCAAAGTTCAGACCCAAAGCCAATTGAGAATCTGTGGCAAGACTTGAACATTGCTGTTCACAGACTCTCTCCATCGAATCTGACAGAGCTTGAGCTATTTTGCAAAGAAGAATAAGAAAAAATGTCACTCTCTAGATGTGCAAAGCTAGTAGAGACACCCCCAAAAAGTATTTCCGCTGTAATTGCAGCAAAAGGTGGTTCTACAAAGTATTGAGTGAGGGGGGGCTGAATACAAATGCACACCACACTTTTCACATATTTGTAAAACATTTTGAAAACCATTTATCATTTTTCTTCCACTTCCCAATTATGTGCCACTTTGTGTTGGTCTATGACATAAAATCCCAATAAAATCCATTTACGTTTTTGGTTGTAACATGACAAAATCTGGAAAATTTCAAGGTGTATGAATACTTTTTCAAGGCACTGCATCTTCCTTAACCACTTCAATACAGGGCACTTTCACCCCCTTCCTTCCCAGCCCAATTTTCAGCTTTCAGCGCTCTAGCGCTTTCAGTGACAATTGCGCGGTCATGCTACACTGTACCCAAATGAAATTGTTATCATTTTGTTCGCACAAATAGAGCTTTATTTTGGTGTTATTTATTCACGACTCCGTTTTTTTTTTTTTGCGATATAAGCGCAAAAAAAGCGGAAATTTGGGAAAAAAACAATATTTTCTTTTTTCTATTTGAAAAGAAATCCAATAAAATCAAATTTTGTCATAAATTTAAGCCAAAATGTATTCTGCTACATGTTTTTGGTAAAAAAAATTCCGTTAAGTGTATAATAATTGGTTTGTGTGATCACGGACATATGTACGCAAATGATCATGTACATATGTGTGCAGGTGATCACGTACATATGTGTGCAGATAATCATTGGGACATGTGATTTTAGTGGGACATATGTGGGGGACATGTTTTTATTATTAGGGACATGTGTTTTTATTATTTGGGGACATGTATGTTTTAGGGACATGTGTGTTTTGGGGACATATGTGGGGACTGTGTTTTCACTGTGTGGTGTGTTGTGTGTTTACACTACACTGATGATCAGTGAGTAAAAAGCTGTGAAAAGCAGCCCATACTCACTGATCATCAGCCGGCTGCAGCGTTCTGCTCTCCTCTTCTCAGCGGTGACTTCCGTGTGAGGAGAGGAGAGCCGATTGCCTAGCAACCGGCTGTTTGTTTACATCACATGACGGCCGTAATTGGACACGGCCGTCATGTGATCAGGAGGGCCAATCACAGAGCCCTCCTGCCGATCTGAGATGTGCCGTGTCCGGGTGACATGAGCACATCGGGATCGCGCCGCTGCGCGGGCGCGCGCGCGCGCGATCCCGCTGCTCCTGAATGACGTTCCTGAACGTCCTATCAGGAGCAGGCGGCTCCCACCCGGCCGTATATATACATTGGCCGGGTGGGAAGTGGTTAAAGTGGCATGAAAGTAAAAAGCCTTCAGTGTGCATTATCCCCTTCAGCCCCACCTATTACTCACTTGAGCCTGATTCCGTTTAGCCTATAATGTTTCATCTTTAATATTTCATATGAAATTCCTGGTTGAAGGGGAAATTCTGGATACCTGTTCTCCTACCCACAATTTTTTTATGATCAGATTAGGGCTCAATTCACCATGTGTACCCAGTTTATCTTGGCTTGTGTAATGACAGTTATAAACATGTAGCGCTACCCCCGCAGGAGCTGCTTAAGTATATTTGGTTCAGTACTCTGCCTCTCAACCCCAATAACAGTCTTAGCCCCCTCTGGCACACCTAGCAATGGTGTAAGTGCAAGGACCAATGAGAAACACAGGTTATGATAAAACACAGAAATTGTTTTTACTGCAATACTTCTGTGGCAAAGTAACAAACAGTAACAGTATATATATATATATATATATATACACGCATACAAGTAATCAACTGGAGAGCAATAACTGAAATTAAGAGCAATATAGCTCAATACTATTGTAAGAGAAAGTGCCGCGCTAAATAAAATAATATAATGATAAATGTGCAAAAAAAGACCTCTACACAAAATTTACAAATTTGTATACAAATATCGGGCAACCCCTATATCAGTTGAATATATATATATATATATATATATATCATCTGATAAACTACAAAAATATATATATAATAAAAATAATATTTTTTTTCTATATAATAGACAATAAAAAAATGATAAAAAAGAAGAATAAAAATTATTAATCAACTTGCACTGAATTGAAAAACTATAATAGACCCGTACATGGCCAAATTATGTTTAAGACAAACGTTGCGACTTTAATCAATATTCAATAGACATCCAGACCAATATGAGACAGAGACATACCTCTGGGTCAATACGCAGTACTTGGGCGTAATTAACCCCGAAACACAGCCAGGATATACAATGCATTCAAAACAAATATACATTGGACTATCAATTTGTGTTTTAATCAGGCATTTATAAAAGCGTTTATGTCCTACTCTACATTTAAACCATTCGAAGAGTAGGACTGAAGCTCATATATCCAATACGTCTCTAAACGAGACACGCCTTTTGTCATGGCACCCCCCCTCCATGGAGGCACATATTTATCTATGGCCACAAACTGAGTACCCTGTGGATTGCTACCGTGGCATTCTTTGTAATGTCTAGGGACAGTATGTTTGGTGTCCCTTGCTTTAATTAAAGCAATATGTTCACACACTCTGATAGAAAATGTCCTAGTGGTTCGTCCCACATACTGCTTCCCACAGGGACAAGTAATTAAATAAGCAACATAGCGGGTGCCACAAGTACAAAATGTTTTAATGTTGTAGTTTTTATTTGTAACAGTTGATCTAAATACATGCATACATACTACTCACTTTTTGCACGGGAAAAAAACAGTAAGGTTGTAAAAAAAGGAGGGCCTTGTGTGCGGATTGATGATATTAGGTGCAATGCTACTACGCAGAGCAGGAGCCCCCATAAAGAGGACCTTTGCTCTATCCGGCAGCCTAGAACCCAATACTGAATCGTTTCTGAGGATATCCCAATGCTTATTTATTATGGCTCTGATCTGCGCATGCTGCATCGAGAAAGAAGTCAACATGGCCCATTTATAGCTCTCATTAGGTTCATTTGGGGGCTTAATAGCTAGAAGTGAATCCCTACTAGTTGATAGGGCCTTCTGTAACTCCAATTCTAGGACCGCATTATCATATCCTTTATCTCTAAATCATTGTTTTAGGACTTCTGCTTGTGTCATAAAATTGTCAGTCTGGGTGCAGTTCCTACGGAGCCTAAGAAATTGGCTGCGAGGAACTGAACCCAGCCATGACTTGTGATGGCAACTATCCACCGGGATGAAGCCATTGCGGTCCGTGGGCTTAAAATGCGTCCTGAATTCAAACTTGTTGTTAACAAGTTGGATTTCCAAATCGAGAAAAATGATTTTACTCATGCTCATTTCGTAAGTTAATACTATACCTCTGTCGTTGGTATTCAAGAGTTCAAAAAATTCCTTTAAAGATTCAGTGGACCCACTCCACAGGAGGAGGATGTCGTCTATGTAACGTGCCCAGAACACCAAGGATGGGTTCCGCTGGGCATAGACGACATCCTCCTCCCATAAAAAGATTTGCCAGACTAGGGGCAAACTTAGCCCCCATGGCTACCCCACGTTGTTGTAAATAGAAAAGTCCCCTGAACCAGAAATAGCTGTGTTCTGTAGCGAACTGTAAAAGTTCCATAAGGTAGTCACATTGAAAGGCAGCTAAAGAACGTTCCTGGTCAAGAAAATGACGTACTGCCTCCACCCCCTTGTCATGGGGTATGCACGTGTATAATGAGGCCATGTCGGCAGTAGTGATAATATAGTGGTCATAAAGTTTTATATCCTCCAGTTTTCTTATGGTAGCTCCTGTGTCCATAAGGTAAGATGGTGTTCTTTTCACTATAGGTTGTAAGTAAAAATCAATATAACGACCCACACGTGAGGTTATGGAATTGATTCCACTCACTATCGGTCTACCAGGGGGGTTAACCGGATCCTTGTGGATTTTGGGTAGATAATAGATTATCGGTATCCGGGGGGCAACAGGAACTAAAAAAGATTTCTCCTTATTGGTAAGAATCCCCGATTCATGGCCTTTATTGATAAGTGTTTTACGTTGTTTTTTGTATGCATTAGTGGGGTTATTTGGGAGGGTTTTGTATGTACCCGGTTCACTTAAAATTCTATGCATCATTAAAATATTTGAACCGGAGTCTAAATCCTGTTCTCCCTGTTGGGGGTGTACATCCCACCGGAAACTCCGGGGAACCATATGTTCAGCAATATATTGTTGCAAAAACACCAGGTCCCATTGAAGATGGAGTTCCTTGGTCGAGATTTTTTATAGTCTCATAAATAACCCTCCTATTTCCGTATTTGAACCTGTCGCAATGAATACTCCCTCAGTGTTCACCTTATGTGATGCACGGTATTCAAATATATAAATTTTTGCAAAGGATATGGACACAAAAGATTGCAGCAATGTGTCAGGAATCCGCCCGTTCCGTGCGATCAGCTCTCCGTGCGCGCACGTGCGCTCGTACCGTGGGTCGTCGTGGGCACGAGCGTCTTCCGATGCACGCGGGTGCACGTCGTTCGTATGTGCGCGCGGTACATGCACGCACGGGCGAGCGTTAGCACGATTGGCGCCAGTGGCCCTTTTTAAAGGCACAGCTGCAGGGGTTCTGTGCTGTCTCGTCTGCAGCTTGTACCCGAGTTACCTGCTATTCTGTTTGAACCTTATCTGATACCTGACCCGGCTCTGTCTGACCTCGCTGATCTCTCCTGCTCCGACCCCGGCTTGTTTGACCCTTCTTGGACTGATTCTTGTTGCCGAACCTCTGCTTGTACCTGATTCCTCTGCTGGCTCCTGCTTGTTCCTGTGTCTGCTACTTTCTCATCCTGAGATCCAGCCATCCTGATCCCACAGTCCGTGGTCTTCTCCCAGCTGCCTTCTTGCTACAGAGAGCTCCGCTCCAAGAGGATCCTCATCTACCTGGCATCTGCTGCTGCACCTGGCTGGACTCTCCTACCCCGCTGCGCTCCGGTCTCCCTGTTCCCATTCCAGTGAGACCAGAACCAGAGCCGTAAGAGAGGTCCCCTTCCACTAAGTCAGACTTTCCATCTGAAGATCCTAACACAATGTATATCCACAACCAAAAAAGATATTCAAAATTACAAAAAACACTGCGCTATATCTAGCAAACCAGCCGCTGACACACTAAAAGTGGAAATCTTAGTAAGATCAATTGTAAGAGAAAGTGCTAATAAAGGGATAATTTAGGGATTTGGTGCTGAATGATCTTGATAAACTGTCAGACAGGAGCACCGGTTACCATTCCCTAAGGAAGGATTTAAGTCCTTATGTGATCGCAAGGATGTGATTATACGCCCTGCCGATAAGGGGGGCGGGATTGTAATTTTAGACGCTGTACAGTATGAGACAGAGATGCATAGAATTTTAAGTGAACCGGGTACATACAAAACCCTCCCAAATAACCCCACTAATGCATACAAAAAAACAACGTAAAACACTTATCAATAAAGGCCATGAATCAGGGATTCTTACCAATAAGGAGAAATCTTTTTTAGTTCCTGTTACCCCCCGGATACCGATAATCTATTATCTACCCAAAATCCACAAGGATCTGGATAACCCCCCTGGTAGACCCATAGTGAGTGGAATCAATTCCATAACCTCACGTGTGGGTCGTTATATTGATTTTTACTTACAACCTATAGTGAAAAGAACACCATCTTACCTTATGGACACAGGAGCTACCATAAGAAAAGGATATAAAACTTTATGACCACTATATTATCGCTACTGCCGACGTGGCCTCATTATACACGTAAATACCCCATGACAAGGGGGCGGAGGCAGTACGTCATTTTCTTGACCAGGAACGTTCTTTAGCTGCCTTCCAAAGTGACTACCTTATGGAACTTTTACAGTTCACTACGGAACACAGCTATTTCTGGTTCAATGGACTTTTCTATTTACAACAATGTGGGGTAGCCATGGGGGCTAAGTTTGCCCCTAGTCTGGCAAATCTTTTTATGGCCAAGTGGGAGAAGGATGTCGTCTATGCTCAGCGGAACCCATCCTTGGTGTTCTGGGCATGTTACATAGACGACATCCTCCTCCTATGGAGTGGGTGCCCTGAATCTTTAAAATAATTTTTTGAACTCTTGAATACCAACGACAGAGGTATAGTATTAACTTACGAAATGAGCATGAGTAAAATCCTTTTTCTCGATTTGGAAATCCAACTTGTTAACAACAAGTTTGAATTCAGGACGCATTTTAAGCCCACGGACTGTAATGGCTTCATCCCGGTGTATAGTTGCCATCACAAGTCATGGCTGGGTTCGGTTCCTCGCAGCCAATTTCTTAGGCTCCGTAGGAACTGCGCCCAGACTGACAATTTTATGACACAAGCAGAAGTCCTAAAACAATGATTTAGAGATAAAGGATATGATAATGCAGTCCTAGAATTGGAATTACAGAAGGCCCTATCAACTAGTAGGGATTCACTTCTAGCTATTAAGCCCCCAAATGAACCTAATGAGAGCTATAAACGGGCCATGTTGACTTCTTTCTCAATGCAGCATGGGCAGATCAGAGCCATAATAAATAAGCATTGGGAAATCCTCAGAAACGATTCAGTATTGGGTTCTAGGCTGCCGGATAGAGCAAAGGTCCTCTTTAAGGGGGCTCCTGCTCTGCGTAGTAGCATTGCACCTAATATCATCAATCCACCCACAAGGCCCTCCTTTTTTCACAACCTTACTGTTTTTTTCCCGTGCAAAAAGTGAGTAGTATGTATGCATAATACAGTGGGTAGACATAAAACTACACAATTTAGATCAACTGTTACAAATAAAAACTACAACATTAAAACATTTTGTACTTGTGGCACCCGCTATGTGGTTTATTTAATTACTTGTCCCTGTGGGAAGCAGTATGTGGGATGAACCACTAGGACATTTTCTATCAGAGTGGGCGAACATATTGCTTTAATTAAAGCAAGGGACACCAAACATACTGTCCCTAGACATTACAAAGAATGCCACGGTAGCAATCCACAGGGTACTCAGTTTGTGGCCATAGATAAGTATGTGCCTCCATGGAGGGGGGGTGCCATGACAAAAGGCGTGTCTCGTTTAGAGACATATTGGATATATGAGCTTCGGTCTCACTCTCCGTACGGTTTAAACGTAGAGTGGGACATAAACGCTTTTATAAATGAAGCCTGATTAAAACACGAATTGATAGTCCAATGTATATTTGTTTTTAATGCATTGTATATCCTGGCTGTGTTTCGGGGGTTAATTACGCCCAAGTACTGCGTATTGACCCAGAGGTATGTCTCTGTCTGATATTGGTCCGGATGTCTATTGAATATTGATTAAAGTCGCAACGTTTGTCTTAAACATAATTTGGCCATGTATGGGTCTATTATAGTTTTTCAATTCAGTGCAAGTTGATTAATCATTTTTCTTTTTCTTTTTTATCATTTTTTATTGTCTATTATATATATATATATATATATAAAAAAAATCTTTTATTATATATATATTTTTGTGGTTTATCAGATGATACACTAATGCTCAACTACATTGTGTAAAAAAAAATTCTGTGGGATGTGTACAAAAAAAGGACCTGAATTTCTCTGTCCCCATAGCAATCTGCCATATGTATATATGGTGGGTGGCATAATTAATTCTGATTGGGTACTAGTTAGAATTACAATAGTAATATGGCTTTAAATGTTGGAGGTATTCAAACTTACTCTGCCTCTGTTCCGCTGTCTGTGTGGCTTCCGCTGTACAGGCTGTCTGTTTGCGGTCCAAGGGGATGTCAAAATGATGGCGGCGTCACTTCCGGTGAGCGCGTTTGCGTTCCAGCTGGGGGGCGACCCGGAAGTGACGTTGTTGAGTGACTGTGGTCACTTCCGGGTCTCGGGAACACAGCGGAGGCTGTGATCTGCCGGTCTCGGCGTATTGCCGAGTACATTGATATTGGTCATATGCGCTTAGTCGCTCATAGGGTCTGCCACCCCACATATGTTATGAGCGCCAAATAACAGTAAAAACCACGAGTGTAAGGTCGGCCCAAAGCGAGGCTTGGAGCGCACGCTTGGCGGCCATTTTCTGACCGGAAACTGGAAGTTAACCGGAGTGAGACACAATTGAGAAATTCCGGCCCATTGGACACTTAAGCACATATAAGTGAGTACCACAGCAGTGGGGGGGACACCCCAGACAACGTCCGAGGAGACAAAACGCGTCGGCAGAACCTCACTGCTGTGACTATTTTGAAAAAGCGCTATGTCAACTACAGAAATGTAAGTGTGATACTGTTTTAATAAACTTTCAAATTTTACGGAATTACGCTATGTTGGTTCCATTCTTCTTTCCCGTATGATCGCTTTGGTGGCGTATGATCTGTTTCTTTAATTGGAGGATTTTTTGCATCGAGTTTGGCTTTGGAGGAGTTTCTATACCAACTAGTTCCCTACCTCACGGTTCCTCTGAAACCAACCAAATTGATTTATATCAAAGCTGTTTTGATCCTTCAGGCATATGTCCGTTTGGGTCAAAGGCATCTGGTAAGCCTTGAATTTGTTTTAGGTGGTGGCATTCACACAAGGGTGTATTGTGTACTTTTTGGGATTCTGCAAAAGACTTTCAGCATTTACCTTTCACGTGAAAATGGGGGACTGCTGTTCATCCTTTGTATAGACATTGCACTAATTCTTATCAGAAGGACTCTGTCAAATATATTTTTTTGTATTGTCTTTTCACGTGTAACGTATATATATATATATATATATATATATATATATATATATATATATTCAACTGATATAGGGGTTACCCGATATTTGTATACAAGTTTGTAAATTTTGTGTAGAGGTCTTTGTTTGCACATTTTTCATTATATTATTTTATTTAGCGCGGCACCTTCTCTTACAATTGATCTTACTAAGATTTCCACTTTTAGTGTGTCAGCGGCTGGTTTGCTAGAGATAGCGCAGTGTTTTTTGTCATTTTGAATAGCTCAATACTATATTCGGGCTGCTTTCAGGGGATTCCAAATCTGAGAATAACCCCAAAAGCAGCAAACACTTCAATGACAATAAATCACAATAACCAGATTGGTTACCTTTACCCAGATCAGCTCTATGAGTCCAGGCAGGAGGAGAGCAGAGAAATTACCCTCTTTATGTCAGGCCTCCCCTGATACCACAGGCGCAACTTCAAACACTGTAGTCAAATCACTATTTATTGACTCAACTTCTCGGATAAACTGTCCTGCACACCCAGTGCATATACAGAGCCCTGAGTATGTGTGTGGACCCATATGGCACTAGTAGCTTCAGTCCTTTTGAAGAAAGATGAGGCTTTGCATCTTCAGCTAGCCAGTCTTGTTGATGTACTTAAACTCCTGAAAAGCAGGGCCAAACAGCACAAATGGCCTGGATTATCAAGTAAAGAATGCAGGACAATGGTGTCTGTATACAGTGTCTCTGTGAATGAATGGCCTTATCCTTTAGCCCTGTGGCACTACAAGTGTCAGCAAGATGACTAATGGCAATGATGTCTGTATACAGGGTCCATTCATCTCTGTGCGCAGTGTCCTTGTTTCTTGCAAATGGGCGAAAGCCCTCTCACCCAATCCTGCAGTCAAGGCCCAAATGAACATCCTGCAACAGGCAGGCTCTTCTAGAGACACAACTGGTCAACTCACACTGGAACGCTTCACTCCATCGGTGCAGGTGCATCTGGATATGAACATAGGATTCCCCTCTCTCAGGCTGGATGCCCCAACTGGCTGTGGATGCCTGAAATCACGCGGTGGACTGACGTGGGAGGCAGCACCTCTACCCTAGGTCTAATCTCTTCCTCTCCCTCCTGTAGTCTGAGAAATCTCCTCAGCAAGATGGAGTCTCTACTTCATTTGCCCCATAACAGACTGGATATTGTAGTTCTGTCTCCATAGAGAGCTATGTGGTCATTTTAGATGGGGACTACATATCCCAGAATCCTTTACCGCTGCTGCTCGTTAAAGTCCTTTGGATTTGATCCTGTAATTGGCTCTCCTCCTCCCAATAGGGACACAGGGAAGGATGCAGAGTGAGCAGCCATGTGTGTCTGTGTAAGGCCGCGTACACACGCGGGGACTGTTCGCCCAACTTTGTCCGCTGAACAGTGTTTCGGCAAACAGTCCGCTCGTGTGTGGGCTTTCAGCGGACAGTTTCAGCGAACAGTCCGCTGAACAAGGTTTTTCAGAAATTCCGAAAAACTGTCCGCTGAAACAAAGTTTCAGCGAACAGTCCCCTCGTGTGTAGGCTTGTTCGTCAAACTAAGTTCCGCGCATGCTCAGAAAGGATTTACACGCCGAAAGTTATAATGCAGTGTATAGGACGTCGTATTTTTCGTCCCGTCGTACGTGCCGTTCACGTCATCGCGCACGGTTTCAGCAAACTGTTCGTTCGTCGTGTGTGGCCATGTCCGTCCATGCTAATTTTGAGCGGACTGTTTGCCGAAACTGTTTGACGGACAAAGTTGGGCGAACAGTCCCCGCGTGTGTACGCGGCCTGAGAAGTAAAAAGGGAGGGGGCAAATATCCCCTCCGAAACTGACAGGCACTTTCTCCATCACAGAAGAATTCTGGCCAGCTTGGCCATGCACCCGGATATGCAGGGCACCCGCTACAAATAATTGTGTCTTAAAGTGGTTATAAACCCTTTTAAAAAAAAACTGCAAGACAAAGGCATAAGAGCTAGTTTGCATAGCGTATTAGCTCATTATGAATTACTTACCTGAGATCGAAGCCCCCGCAGCAGTCCTTGTTCACAGCTCTGGCGACCGACATCTCTCCAGGGAGTTACTTCTGGGTACTGCAGCTCCGGCGCTGTGATTGGCTGGAGCCACGATGATGTCACTCCTGCGCATGTGCTTGGGAGCCATTGGTAACAGCACAGTACAAATTGGGCGGCACAGTGGTGTAGTGGTTAGCAGTAAAAAGGGTCGCTGGTTCAAATCCCAACCACAACACTACCTGTCTGGAGTTTGCATGTTCTCCCTGTGCCTGCGTGGGTTTCCTCCAGGAACTCTGGTTTCCTCCCACACTCCAAAGACATGCAGGTAGGTTAATTTGCTTCTGACCAAAATTGGCCCTAGTATATGCATGGGGACCTTAGATTGTGGGCTCCTTGAGGGTAGGGACCAATGTGAGTGTGCAATGAAAAGGGATAGGGGTAGACACTCACTCAGGTTGAACTGGATGGACTGGTGTCTTTATTCAACCTTACTACTAACTATGAAATGCAGGTAGCTACAGGTAAGTATTATTTTAAGCTTGTCTGTAGTATAAAGTGGTTGTAAAGGGTTTACAACCAAGGAGATAATACAAGTAATGTAAATAGTGATAGTTGGAAGGAAAGAAGAAAGATGTAAGGGATATGCCTAGGCTGACTGCCTGGCTGATGATCTCATATTTATAGTCCATGTAGCTGTGGTGGAATGCTCTGAAATCACTGATGTCAGCTTGAGGGGTGGTATCACTCCCTCCATCGTGTGAAAGTAAACATGATGCAATTGATGAAAAGACAAAAGTTAAATGACTGCACATTGATAAGGCTTCATGTACACGGGACGTTGTTTAACCTCTCCTGAACGATTTAACTTTTAACATTTAAAAACGTTCCGTTTAGCCATGCTTAAATGCCATGTTTAGTCGCATTTGTGTCTAGAAGCGTTCTTGAAAATGTTTTTTTCTTTTTTCGTTAAAGTGAAAAACATCTGTAAACGAAACACTGCTAAGTGCGAGTTACTGCATTTAGCAGCATTTACAAGCTGTTACAGGCATTTGGCATTTCAAATACCTCTGAACATCCGTCCTGAACGCATTTTTTTTGCTTTACAAAAAAGGAAGATACATGCTAATGAAGGAAAGAGAAGATATAGTGTATCCAACAACCTTATTATCTACATACATATGCCATCTGTCAGTGCAGCCTCTTACCTCCCAAATTGACCTACACTCAGGTAAGGTCTATGCCCTTGTACACACGATCGGACATTCCGACGGAAAATGTCCGATCGGACCGTGTTATCGCATAATCCGAACGTGTGTGGGCTCCATCGGACTGTTTCCGTCGGAATATCCGACAGACAAAGTTTTAGAGCTGGGCTATAAAATTTTCCGACAACATGGTCCGATGGAGCTTTGTCCTATCATTTGTAGAGATTTCTGATCGGACAAAGTGCCAGGCATGCTCAGATCAAATTCCTAGACAAAAGCTATTGGCTACTAGCCTGAACGAAATAACGTCACCACGTTCTGAACAATCAGATTTTCCGATAACTTTGTCCGACCGTGTGTATGCAACACATTCCGACTGATTTTGTTGTCGGAATGTCCGACCGTGTGTACAAGGGCTATCACACTTTCCCAGACACTGGGTAATGATTGTGCAGTATACTTCAAAACCACCTTTGGCAGATCATCCATGCATCCTGAGGCTCAGGATTCAGCAAATATAGCAAGTCAGAAAGAACAAAAATCTCGAATGCAGTAGTAAAGAAACACCCAGTATTTTTTTTTTAAACCACAAGACAAATGACTACTCACAAAGCAGGTGCACTAAACTCCAGTGCACAAAATAAATGGCAATTTGGAAAAATCAAGTTCCCCATAAGCTTACATGAAAAAAACATGTACAATGGCTGCTACCAGACTTCCGGGTATGATGACATCATAAGCTCTGCCTCCTGATGCATCTCGAACTCAAAGTGGACATTTAGCTTCCGATGACACAACAAAGAAAGATGGTGTGGGACCAGACCATATTTACAGCTTCTGAAAGTCTCACGGCGCAAAGAAGTACAAAGATACACAATCAGCAATGCAACGTTACACCGCCTTTTACATTGGCTCCATTGACCGTGCACCGGGCACCCCTCCAACACAGCAACATTATACTGTATATTGATGAACTTTTCACTGATCATTTTATTTTTTTGCATTTATTAGAGTGATTTACATTGTTGCGTTGCACTTTTCGGTATTATATACTCTTGTGGGCGTGGGAACACACGACAGCTGCTGGCAGGAAAACATACCTATTCGTTTTTTCATATATATTATATTTCTCACATTTTCTTGTTATTTTTATTTTTGCCAAGCGCATGGTATTTTGGTTTTAGTTGTAACCTTATTATCTGTACACAAGTATGTTGGGCGAACATTTCAAGCCAAGCAAAAGTTTGGCCCGAACATCACCTGTTCTCCCCTTCAGGGAACACCCAAAATTGCAGGGCGCTCAGTGGGATGCCGAGTGCCCCACAATGCACTGTGCGCTGCACAGTGCATTCTAGGGCCCTAATTGGATGAAGCCTTGCACCTGACCACTGGCTTTGCCAATTAGGGCACAGAGCACTGTCAGAGCCCCAACTGGCCAAAGTGATGATGACTTTAGGTTTAGGAACCTTTTGCAGTGTTGTTGGAGTGGAGATAGAGCAGGGCTCAGTCTGCTACTAGTGAATTAGGCCCCTTTCACACATTCAGATCGTTCGTCTATTTTTCATCATGCGTTGACGGATGAAAAGCGGACATCAATGCATTCCTATGGAAAAACGGATGAAAATGGATGATCAATTTGCATCTGTTTTCATCCTCTGCTGTTAACATCCGTTTTTTCTGAACGGATGAAAACACTATTTTTCATCCGTCAAAAAATCTGATAAAAAACAGATGAAAACAGGCAAATAGTGTCATCAGCTTTTCATCCATTTTTGCATTGGTACTGGATGTAAAAAAAACTGATGAAAAACCGATGAGGACGAATGAAAAACAGGTGAAAAACACATGAATACTTCATACGTTTTGATGTGACTGAACTGATTAAATGAACAGTCCGCATGTGTAAAAGGGGCCTTAGTTACATAGTTACATAGTAAGGTTGGATAAAGACACCAGTCCATCCATTCCTTAGTGTGTTCTGATATTGCGACTCTGAATGATAGTAGTGTGTCAATATAGTGTAGTGTGACTAATGTGTCAGTATAGTGTAGTGTCAGTGTAGTGCAGTGTTTAACATAGCATTACATAACATTTAGTGCTGTATACAGTGCTGCTATATATCCTTTTTTGGGGGGGGGGGGTCTTTCTTTTTTGGCCCCTGCCTGCCCCCTTTTTTTAAATTGTCAGTCGCAGTTTTTCTGACTGCAATGCTGGTGTTCCCCCTTTTAATTTTTTTTTTTATAGATTATACATTTCTGTCAGCATCAGTCCTGAATTCAAAGCACACAAAACGCTACTTTTCATTCAATAAAGTTCATCCAATCACACATTTCCTAGTTTCTAGTAAATTTGGGTAATAAGCCCCCCCCCCATCATGCCTGGTAATGGTAAGGCTGCAGATGGGCACTAATCAGTCTGCATTGATTGGCAATGGTGAGGCTGCAGATGGGCACTGATCAGGCTTCATTAATGGGCAATGGTGAGGCTGCAGATGGGCACTGATCAGGCTGCATTAATGGGCAATGGTGGGGCTGTAGATGGGCACTGATCAGGCTGCATTGATGGGCACTTATCAGGCTGCATTGATGGACACAAGGTGAAGGGTTCAAACACAGCATGAAGCATGGTTTTGACACTGAGTAATTGAGTGTGATAAGAAGACCACACAGTTAGTTAGTCACTGTGGACTTTAACCACTTCCCACCCGGCCAATGTACATATACGGCCGGGTGGGAGCCGCCTCCTTCTGACTGGACGTTCAGGAACGTCCCTCAGAAGGAGGGGGATCGTGCACGCGTGTGCCCGCGCAGCCCAGATGCGCTGGTGTCACCCAGACACAGCGCATCTCGGATCGGCAGGAGGGCTCTGTGATTGGCCCTCCTGATCACATGACGGCCATGTCTTTTTTTTTTTTTTTCAAAACAAATTTTATTGAAAATATAATAGTGCAAAATTACAAATATTCTTTTCCATCTTACAAACATTCAAAAATCATGGAACAGTCAGTACATATCGGCGACCAAACCAGTGTATCAAGGATTAGGTAATGACAAAACGTCGCAAGTGTAAACGGAACAGTGCGCACATGGTGTCTCGTTGCTCCATCAGGCGGAGAAGAGAATAAAACCTGAACTTTAAAGTGCCTGTTTATGAAGCTCAAAGTTGTTAAGTATTCTCCTGATCTGGCTCTTGGAACTGCTGTTGAAAAGGGAGTCCCAATGACGGCCATGTCTAATCACAGCCATCATGTGATGCAAACAAACAGCTGGTTGCTAGGCAATCGGCTCTCCTCTCCTCACATGGAAGTCGTCGCTGAGGAGAGGAGAGCAGATCGCTGCAGCCGGCTGGTGATCAGTGAGTATGAGCTGTTTTTACAGCTTTTTACTCACTGATCACTAGTCTAGTGTAATACACACATGTCCCCACACATGTCCCCAAAACACACATGTCCCCAAATAATAAAAAGACATGTCCCCAAATAATAAAAAGACATGTCCCCCACATATGTCCCACTAAAATCACATGTCCCAATGATTATCTGCACACATATGTATGTGATCACCTGCACACATATGCACATGATCATTTGTGTACATATGTCCGTGATCACACAAACCAATTATTATACATTTAACGGAATTTTTTTTACCAAAAACATGTAGCAGAATACATTTTGGTTTAAATTTATGACAAAATTTGATTTCATTGGATTTATTTTAAAATCGAAAAAATTAAATATTGTTTTTTTCCAAATTTCCGCTTTTTTTGTGCTTATATCACAAAAAATAAAAAACGGAGTCGTGAATAAATACCAACAAAAAAAAGCTCTATTTGTGTGAACAAAATTATAAAAATTTCATTTGGGTACAGTGTAGCATGACCGCGCAATTGTCATTGAAAGCTGAAAATTGGGCTGGGAAGGAAGGGGGCGAAAGTACCCTGTATTGTAGTGGTTAAAAACAGTGTTGCTAATGTTAGTAACACTAAGGACATTGTTTCACATTTCACGTTAAAACTGGGAGCTACTATCTATGGTCATATTGACACAACACAGATTTTGTATTCATTTGTTTGATTTATGCATGCATTTGTCAAAATTGTATTCTCAATAACATGTTAGAACACTGCTGGAAATGTAGTATATTGTGCAGTGTGGCACAAATAGATTTATATTGTTAATTTATTCTCATATATATGAGAGTGTGGTAGATGTGAGGGATTCACAAACTCGGATTTTAGATTGCATTTACATAGCAGTGCACAGGATCACCAACAATTTTTAAGATGAACTTGTATTTTAAAGAATTTGTGAACCCACTAAGGGGAACCTTTATGTTCACTTTTCTATAGTGCAGTGTTAAAAACAAAAGCTGAAAATAGTTGCAGAGGTTGGATAGATATCCACCATCCGAAACAAATAATTGCTGCTGAACTTTATGAGTTAATAAACATATGCAATGTACTTATTTGAAGAGACTTTTGACACTTGATTATATTATTGTGTATGCACTGTTACTTCCCGCACTTATTTTTTATAATTGACATGGTGGTTTAATTTATTGGGTGTTTATATTTTATTGTTGAGTTTTTTTTTGCCACTGCAAACACTTACCTTTATTGGATCCACCATAGACCACTTTTCAGAGGGGTAGCCAGGGCAGCCACACAAAATGGGCACTTTTGATTTTTTAAGTTCGGGACCCATAGACTTTATTAGGGTTTATGGTTCGGGTCCGAACTTTTGCGATTTTCGAGTGTTCTGGCGCAAATTGAACCGGGGTATGTTCGGCCCAACTGTAAATAGGAATAGAGACCAACAAGTGGAGTAAGAAGTAGTTAGCCATATATAGAATGAGGAAGTTACTAACTTAGTTTTGTTGCATTTGTAATGAAATTTGTTTCATATATTCATTTTTGACCGCATTCAAATTTTTCCAATGGATTCTAAGTATTCAAATTGAAAACATTTAATTGATCTTAATTAATTGTGAAGAATAGCTAGGAAGTGGAAAGCCTGGCCACATTTTAACCATATTTAGATTTCATCATGTCCACTGAAATTTTTTTTTACAGTGTGGCATCAGTACACCAAACAAGAATGTGCAATATAGAGAAACATGAACGTCATAAACATAAATCTGTCTAAAGGTAAAGAGAACGTTTTTAAATGTGCTTCTTGTAGTGCAGACATTATCATTATATGACAGGGGATTTGCATAAAGTGTCCTTCCTTTATTGTTTGCAGCACAAATTATCTTGCATTCCAAGCTATTGATAATAAAGATAATAAAGAAATATGGTGTGTTTATTATATTTGAGACCAAGGGCTGTTTATATACCGTATGATTTTTTTTTTTATTATTCTTTTTATTAGCCTTGGAAATGTCAGGAGTACAAAACAGAGCCATTTGGGCACACCCAGAGAGCCCTGCAGCCATACACCCCTGAAGGGGGGGGTGGGAGCGGAGGGACGGCATGACAGGTGCAGGGACAGCCCTGTCGCCGATTTAGCTAGCAGCCCCAGGGCCGCTTTAAGAAGAGGGGTCAGGCGGAGCTGAGGGGCAGAGCTACGGCATGGCACGCAATAGCGGCATACCATGCTTTCACTCGGAGAGCGGAGGAGGAAGCGATTCCCACCCACCCTCCCTGGTTATATGGAGTGTGTTAGGTTGGGGGTTATAGGGGTGGGCTGCAGGCGGCGCTTGGGGATTTTTGAGTAGGAAAGGGGAGGTTTCAGGTAGAAAAGACTGTTGTACCCATCCATGGGATGGGGGTGGTTAATGTACTTTCAGGTTAAGAGTTGTTAACCTGGAAGAGTTAAAAAGGGGTAGGTCACTGCGATGGTTTGGGTATAGCCTCCGAGACAGGGGATTCCATCTGGAGGTCAAGAGGTCAAAAAGTGGGAAGTCATTCGCAGTGACCAGTGTGTTGTTATGCTGGTACCCATGACCCGTTTAAAGGCTGGGAATGTTTACAATTGAAAGTTATTTATGGTATTTTATTAAAATATATATTTTTGTTAATAAATTAAGGCCAGTTGGCCATTTACTCCATACCTTGTCCGTGGTTTGTAAAGGTGGGGATCAGGTTTTGGAGGTGGGTGCCTGTCATGGGTGGAAGGTTATGGATATGCATTTAGGGGGGCTTAAGTCCTTACAAATGTCATGTCTCAAGACTCCATACAATAAAAAAAACTAATATAACCAAATAAACCATTGCAGCTTACATAAGCATCAATCCAGAGCATGCTCAGTTCCACCAAAGAAAAGCAATAGGGAGAAAGAAAGGTAACAGTATACCTCAGAGCCTCATTAACTACATAGGAAATTACTTTTTGTATAATTATCAAATTGTGAGTCACACAAAAGTACATAACAACAGACTTTGTCCTCCACAGCCCAAAGCCATTAATTAGGGCACTCTTTAATCACAAAGTAAACCTTGCATAAAATGCATTTGTGGCATCTGTATTAATCTAGAGATCCCACACCCTATGAGACTTCATAGGCCTACCATGGGATAGATATGTTGCCTTATAAAAAAGGCTATTAGAGTGGGGGATACATTTGGTTTCCACTTTTGCAAAATGTAATACCTAGCATAAAATAAAAGAAGGGTGCTCTGCTCTGATATTAAATATCTTATAACTCCAATAAATATTAAAATGGAAATAAAATTTATGAAAATAAAATTTATGGATGTGTTTTCAAAAAATCTGTGCAAAGTGCAATGTGCAAATCTAGTGAATTCCAATAAAGTGCATAAAAAAAAAAAAAAAAAAACGCACAATATATAAAATTAATCAAATACAAAATGATGATCTTTAGATTATACCACGTGCTAAATGTATACCTCGTGGTGCACAATAAATGAATAATAAAAAAGTCGATACTATTAAAAATATATATATGAAAAGACACTTATCACAAATGAGTTCAAACTATGCAAATACGGTGATGCAAATACTAGTCCTCTAATTGGTGTCCATAATCAACAGTGCTAAAACATATAGAAAACAGTCCAAAAATGCAAGGTGCCTGGTGCAAATAATCCTTGGGGGGTAAAAACCCGGTACAATTTTGTGCAATTTTCGTGCAATAGGCAGAATTCGCACTCACCAACTCCCCTGCCCCTACAGGGTAGAAGCGCCTCCACAGTATTAGCCACTGTGTAGCTATTTGTTGGTCCTGGTGTCCCGCTCTCTGTCGGTCCCAGTAGTCTGTTTGCTGCCTCAGGGATGTGTTATTCTCATTGAGTATAAGGGAAAAAAAACACCCATAGCATGATATTGTAACAAACAATCAGTATTTATTTGTTTAGAATAAGAAAAAACTACTCACAAAGACCCAATTTCAGGCCCGGTTCACACCGCTGCGGGGGGAGATCCGGATGTGATTCGCACAGCAAATCACATCCGATCTCCGTAGCGATGCGAGTTCAGCCATACAGATAGTATGGCTGAATTCGCAGCGCTCCCGCAGCAAACTCGCACGGGACCCTTTTTTGGGTCCGCAACAGAATCGGATCGCATGGGGGTTCACACCATGCGATCCGATTCCTGTGCGAGTCGGCAGATCGCACAGCGATATGCCGACGGATCTGGGGGTGTCATTAACATAACATTGACACTCCCAGCCGTCCACATAGGGCAGTGTGAACTGCCGGCGGGAGGTGTGCGATGCGGGTAAACGCCGCGGATTCGCGGCGTTCCCGCATCGCTATAGTGTGAACCCGGCCTAAAACCGCAATGTATGCAAGTACTGCCTCTTGAAGGGAGAGTCTGTGTGTGCCCTAGGCCATGCCCTACGCATTTCATCATACGACGTCCTCTGGAGCCAGGCAGAGAGCAGGACACCAGGACCAACAAACAGCTACACAGTGGCTAATACTGTGGAGGCGCTTCTACCCCTGCAGGGGCAGGGGAGTTGGTGAGTGCGAATTCTGCCTATTGCATGAAAATTGCACAAAATCGCACCAAGTTTTTTACCCCCCAAGGATTATTTGCACCAGGCACCTTGCACTTTTGGACTGTTTTCTATATGTTTTAGCACTGTTGATTATGGACACTGATTAGAGGACTAGTATTTGCATCACTGTATTTGCATAGTTTGAACTCAATTGTGATAAGTGTCTTTTCATATACAGTATATATTTTTAATAGTATCGACTTTTTTATTATTCATTTATTGTGCACCACAAGGTATACATTTAGCACGTGGTATAATCTAAAGATCATCATTTTGTATTTGATTCATTTTATATATTGTGCGTTTTTTGGGGGGGGGGTTTATGCACTTTATTGGAATTCACTAGATTTGCACATTGCACTTTGCACAGATTTTTTGAAAGCACATCCATTCATTTTATTTTCATTAATTTTATATCCATTTCAATATTTCTTGGAGTTATAAGATATTTAATATCAGAGCAGAGCGCCCTTACTACCTATATTTATTACATTGGCATACTGTTCCAACTTTTGGTTGTGAACCTTGGGTAGTGGCAGCCCTCCTGTATCTATCGTTCCTTTTTGTGGCCTATCCATAGCGCAAACCCACTTTTTTGTTATAAAATAAAATAAGACATAGGAAGGTCCTAAGTGCTTTAGTGGCTCCAAACTGTTACTTCAATTTGTCAAAAGACTTTAGAGCACCATTTTTGCAAAGGTTTTCAAGATATTTCGCACCCTTGGATGCCCAAAGAAAAGGATCCGGTATTGAAAGAAATCAGGAAGAGTAGTAGGATTTAGCCATAAGGGGTATGGGGGGGAGGACCTACATTTGAGAGCACTGGTCGGTCAGCCTAGGATTAACTTGGGTGCATGCCCAATTACTGCCCATATAGAGGGTGTAATAGAAAAAGGAACATTAGCATAGCTATAAAGCATATTCCTTAGCGCCTCATAGAAACTCAAATTGGCCACTTCCAAGACCACTAAGGCATTAGAGTCCTCTGATATCAAACAATTGTGTGCATGAGTAAGGAGAATAGCCAAATAATAGACAAGTACATTAGGGCAAGCCACGCTCCCTTGGGTCCAGGAACTTTGAAACACTGATAAGTGAAATATGGGGGGATGAGCATCCCATAAAAATGCAGAAACAAATGTATTACATTTTTT
Source organism: Lithobates pipiens (assembly GCF_037356315.1). Lineage (NCBI taxonomy): Eukaryota > Metazoa > Chordata > Amphibia > Anura > Ranidae > Lithobates > Lithobates pipiens. The sequence goes on from NW_027507787.1 coordinate 95,110,837, forward strand.
AACCACTAGGGATCCGCGTTATAGCCGAATGACGGCTACAGCACGGACCTGCTTTGCCGGGACTACGTCAGCGAGTCTATGAGACTCGCCTGATCACGGATCGGAGCAAGGGGTCGATCCCGACCCCTGACAGCTGATCATGTGACACAAAAGAGCCAGTAATCAGCGCGAGGAGAAAAAAAAAGCCGATCACCGGCGGCCGTGATCAGGACATCAGTCCCGATCACGGCCAGCTTATCAGTGCCCACCTGCCCCCTGCCAGTGCCCCTAACTAATAAAAAAGTGCCCCCATCAGTGCCACACATCAGTGCCCATAGTGCCACCCATCAGTGTCCACAGTGCCACCCATCAGTGCCCACAGTGCCACCCATCAGTGCCCAAAATCTGCCTCAACAACAGTGCTGCACCCCAGTGCCACATATCCGTGCCCATCAGTGTCATCTACCAGTGCCCATCAGTGCCCAGCAGTGCCATCTATCAGAGCAACCTATCAGTGCCACCTATCAGTGCCCATCAGTCCCATTTATCAGTGGTACCTATCAGTGCCCCTTAGTGCCACCCATCCGTGCCACCCATCAGTGCCATCTTATCTGTGCCCATCTTTGCCCATCAGTGCTGCCTTATCTGTGCCCATCAGTACTGCCTTATCTGTGCCTATTAGTGCCGCCTTAACTGTGCCTATCAGTGCCCATCAGTGCAGCCTATCAGTGCCCACCAGTGCAGCCTATCAGTGCCCACCAGTGCCGCCTCATTAGCGCATTTCAATGAAGGAGAAAAATTACCTGTTTACAAAATTTTATAACAAACTAAGAATTATTTTTTATTTTTTTTTGCATCTTTTTTTGTTTGTTTAGCAAAAAATAAAACTCCCAGCTGTAATTAAATACCACCAAAAGAAAGCTCTATTTGTGGGAAAAAAATTATAAAAATTTCATTTGGGTACAGTGTTGTATGGCCGTGCAATTGTCATTCAAAGTGCATCAGTGCTGAAAGCTGAAAATTGGTCTGGGCAGGAGGGGGGTTTAAGTGCCCAGTAAGCAAGTGGTTAAACACTGATCTAGGAATCCACACTGGGGAATACCATAGTACATAGAGTAATCGTACAAGTATTTTCATTTTTACTAGGTTTATCAGAGACAGCGATAGATTCCCTCATGCCTTTCATTTATGCTTCACGAGTTACAGTAATGGGAATACCTTTAGTTTACAAGAGTCAGCAATATTAGTAAAGATGGTTATACCCAAATGTCGAAAATGATCTGTCCATTTCAGGGGTAGAGTTTGGTCAGCCACTACATCGCCCCTTTCTAACCAATGACACAACAAAGCTCTTAATTCACTCGCTGGTCATCTCTCGCCTCGACTACTGCAACTCCCTTCTCATTGGTTTACCTCTACATAGTCTATCACCTCTTCAATCCATCATGAATGCTGCTGCCAGACTCATCCACCTTACCAATCGCTCTGTGTCTGCTACTCCTCTCTGTCAATCCCTCCACTGGATTCCGCTCGGCCAAAGAATTAAATTCAAAATACTAACAACTACGTACAAAGACATCCACAATTTCGCCCACAGCTACATCACTAGCTTAGTCTCTAAATACCACCCTACTCTTCTCTTTGTTCCTCTCAACATCTCCTTCTCTCTAGCTCCATCATCACCTCCTCCCATGCTCGCCTCCAGGACTTTTCCAAAGCCTCTCCAAACCTATGGAATGCCCTACCCCAATCTGTCCGCCTATCTCCTACTTTATTAGCTTTTAGGCGATCCCTGAAAACCCTTCTCTTCAGAGAAGCCTATCCTATCCACACCTAACAACTGTATTTTAATTTTCTCCATCAGCTCATCCCTCACAGTTATTGCCTTTTTGTTTCAACTTGACCCTCCCTTCCAGATTGTAAGCTCTAACGAGCAGGGCCCTCTATTCCCTCCTGTATTGATTTGTATTGTAAGTGTACTGTCTGCCCTCGTGTTGTAAAGCGCTGTGCAAACTGTTGGCGCTATATAAATCCTGTATAATAATAAATAATGGGCCCCAGGGTTAATAGGAAATATGAAAGACTTGCCTCTCAGTCCCCAAACTGGGAGAGGAGCCTAAGAACCTCCATGAACGATGGTCCTGGATCCCTGAGAGAAAGTCATCCGGGCACATCTCTATTTTCTCTTCTATGGGACCTGCTAGAATCCTAACCACCTGTCCCGAGCACTTCAGTGCAGAGGCAACAGGTTCCATCATCAATGCAAATAAGCTTGGTGGAGGAGACAACCCTTCTATATGATATTATATTAAAGTAGAAGGCATCTCAAAATCTAATTAAGCTTAACCACTTGACAACTGGGCACTTAAACCCCCCTCGTGACCAGACCAATTTTCAGCTTTCAGTGCTCTCACACTTTGAATGACAATTACTCAGTCATGTAACACTGTACCCAAATGAATTTTTTGTCCTTTTTTTCCCACAAATAGAGCTTTCCTTTGGTGGTATTTGATCACCTCTGGGTTTTTTATTTTTTGCGCTATAAATGAAAAAAGACCGAAAATGTTGAAAAAATATGCATTTTTCTTTGTTTCTGTGATAAAATTTTGCAAATTATTATTTTTTTCAGGAATTTTGGCTACAATTTATACTGCTACATATCTTTGGTAAAAAATAACCCAAATTAGTAGATATTATTTGGTCTTTGTGAAAGTTAGAGAGTCTACAAGTTGTGGTGCAAATCATACAAAACTGATCACACCTGATGTACTAATTTCTTGCGACCCGAACAAGCCAGCAAAGTACAAATACCCCCCAAATGACCCCTTTTTTGAAAGTAGACATTCCAAGGTATTTAGTAAGAGGCATGGTGAGGTTTTTGATGTTGTCATTTTTTCCCACAATTCTTTGCAAAATGAACATTTTTTTCTACAAAATTGTCATTGTAATAGGTTATTTCTCTCACTTGGCATGTGTATACCACAGATGACGCCCCAAAATAAATTCTGCTACTCCTCCTGAGTATTACAATAACACAAGTTTGGGACTTTTCCACAGTCTAGCCACTCAGAGAGACCCAACATGCAGGGAGCACCATTGGGTGTTCTAGGAGCATAAATTGCACATCTAATTTGTTGACTAACTATTACACTTTTGAAGGCCCTGGAGCACCAGGACAGTGACACTGACGTGGCACTGATGAGAGATGGCACAGATATGTGGCACTGAGAACACGTGACACTGATGTGGCACTGATGACAGATGGTGCTAATACATGGCACTGATGACACGTGACACTGGTGACAGATGGCACTAATATGTGGCACTGATGACACGTGGCACTAATACGGGGCACTGATGACAGATGGCACTAATACATGGCACTGATGACAGATGGCACTAATTTGTGGCACTGACACGTGACACTGATGACAAATGGCACTGATGCGTGGCATTAATGACACATGACACCAATAACAGATGGCACATGACACTGACAGGTGGCACTGATGACAGTTGGCAGTGATACGTGGCACTGATGACAGATGGCACTAATATGATGACAAGTGACACTGATATGGCACTGATGACAGATGGCACTAATACGTGGCACTGATGACAGATGGCACTAATATGTGGCACTGACATGTGACACTGATGACAGATGGCACTGATACGTGGCATTGATGACACATGACACCGATAATAGATGGCACATGACACGTGCCACTGCTGACAGATGGCATTATACATGGCACTGATGACAGATGGCACTTATACGTGGCACTGGGGACAGATGGCACTGACAGGTGGCACTGGGGCAAATGGCACTGACAGCTGGCACTGGGGACCGGTGGCACTGGGGACAGATGGCACTGACAGGTGGCACTGGGGACATATGGCACTGACAGGTGGCACTGGGGACAGATGGCACTGACAAGTGGAACACTGGGGACAGATGGCACTGGGGACAGGTGGCAGTGGGGACAGATTGCAGTGACATTGTTGGACCTTTATTTTTATTCTATTTTATTTTTATCTACTTACGGCTGCTGCTAATCTCTCCCTCCTCAAACGCTGTCTGTGTGAGGAGGGAAAGCGGGCGATGAGAGATGATCTCATATGTTTACATATGAGATCATCTCTCATTGGGCACGCCGATCGCGCTGTAAACGGCCGCTGTGATTGGCTGTTTACAGCGATCTGTGACTGGCTGTCTCCAGGGGCCAGCACAGAACTTCCCCGAAGTGCGCTCGTGGGAGCGCGCAACACGGAAGTAAACAGGAGGGCGCCCAGGGATGGCCTCCCGGCAATTGCCGTCCGTGCTGGAGCCGTCTTTTGGCTATAGCGTGGACGCCTAGTAGTTAAATCTACTCCCACCCCCCATTCTAAGCTTTTTTTATTTACCCTGTAAAAGGAAAGATACCTATATTTACCTATTTTAAAATTGCTCTAGTCAAGTCACATGATTGGGTCCCATTGCCAGCTTCAGTGTTGAAGAGAGATTGCCGACAACAGCTGCAGAGCCTGGGCAATGACATCACCCACAGGCTTACAATAGGGCATCCTTTGTCAACAGTCCCTCTTCTACACTGAAGCTGGCGCTGGGACCAGATCATGTGACAAGACTGGAGCGACTTCAGAATAGGTAAGTATACCCTGTAAAAGTAAAGATGCCTATACTTACTTAGTCTGAAGTGGCTTTGGTCCAAACACATAATCGTGTCCCAGTGCTGGCTTCATGTAAGCTACATGTAAGTCCATTGGCTGGCAGATGTAAACAGACGTGCTTCCCAGGTCTGAAAAAAAGGAAAATGAGTGCATAATTTTCAGTTTGAATGTGACAGATCAGAGGTAGCATGAGGGGATCAACAGATCAAACAGTCTAAAAAGGTCCACTGCCACAATGTAGCAAAAACTGAGCAGGCACTAATGTCAGAAAAGTGTCATCCATACTATTCTGCCCTGATTCAACAGAGAATCCATTCACAGATCCCCTGATGAACGAACCAGACATGGCCCACGTGAAAGGCCCCTTATATTTTAAACATCCACTTATTTGGTTCATTTTCATCACAAAGATGTTAACAAGCGGGTCCTATTGGATTACTTATCTCAGCATGATTTGTTCTGGTGGATTCAATTTAGACATAGCATTGTTAGCTTTTGAATAATTTTAATGAATTTACCAACTATATTTTTTAATTAAAAGAAAGAAAGAAAGAAAGAAATTTAATATTTAAAAAAAAAATGCTCTTTGTTTTAAAAGAGATTTTATGGGTAAGAGGCACAAGAAAAGTATTTATATGAGGAAATAAAATTGATAGTTTTTAACCATACCATTTTTTAGCTTATGTGCCGGAGACAACATACCGTATATACTCGAGTATAAGCCGAGATTTTCAGCCTCTTTTTTGAGGCTGAAAGTGCCCCCCTCGGCTTATACTCGAGTCATCGCTGTCTGCCCGCTCGATCAGCGTGTCGAGCAGACAGACAGCGGCCATTCTGATTCAAAAGCCGCGCCTCCGGCTCCCCCTTCGCCTGTGATAGGCGGAACACTGAATTTCCCAGCAGCCTGTGTTCCGCCTATCACGGACTTCGTATCATCCTCGTACTACGGACGAGGATGATACGACGTCTGTGATAGGCGGAACACAGGCTGCTGGGAAATTCAGTGTTCCGCCTATCACAGGCGAAGGCGGCGGCGCAGCTTTTGAATTTTACAATGGCCGCCGACGAACGAAGAGGGCACGGGACGGAGGCAAGGCACAGGACGGCACGGCACGGGACGGGACGGGACGGGACCGGAGGCAAGGCACGGCGGCGAGGCACGGCGGCGAGGCACGGCGGCGAGGCACGGAGGCAAGGAGGCTCGGCACGGGACGGAGGCTCGGGACAAAGGCTCAGGACACAGGTAGGCTGGACACACACACACACACACACACACACACACACACACACACACACACACACACACACACACACGGATACACACACACACACAGGGATGGATGGATGGATGGAGACACACACACACAGGGATGGACGGACACACAGGGATGGACGGACACACAGGGATGGACGGACACACAGGGATGGACGGACACACACACAGGGATGGACAGGCATGTCTTACCCTCGGCTTATACACGAGTCAATAAGTTTGCCAGTTTTTTTGGGGGTAAATTGGGGGCCTCGGCTTATATTCGGGTCGGCCTATACTCGAGTATATACGGTAGATACATTTTATAATAATGTACTAAAGGGTTCCGGACAGTAACTCTCAAACTGCGTGCTGCAAGAGATTTGCAGGCGTGCCGTGGGAGTTTGAAAAATATTTCTGGGGAGCCGTTATCAAAGACTATAACATCGGTAAGACCCACTGGGCCAGGGTAGGAGGATGGCAGTTTGCAAGTGTTGGAGAGCAGCGTTACATGCAGCGCCCGCCAAAAGTTGATCACCGGAAGGAAATGATGCAACGCCTTTCAGAGCATGAGCAGTAGTCCACAGAGAGACCGCAACGCTCCTTTCTCAACCTCTCCGACAGCATGAGCCCTGTACCAACTTCACCAGCACTACAGAAGCACCTTATATTTATAATATGCCTGTATACTTCCTCCCTCATGTGAGTGGATATCTGTTGATTCTTTTAATAAATGCTGTGAGATACTTTACTTAGAGGCACCTGTCCCCTTTTCTCTTTTGTCTACACTACAGTGTTAACTTAAGAGTCTGCTTCAACACTTGGACCAGCAGCCCAGGTGGATGCTCTCTTTTTTTTCCCCTTATGACTGAAATCAAAATGAAAAAGAGAGAGAGACTTCTTAAAATCGATGATGACATGCGTGCTTGTTTTTTGACTTTGGAGCCTCGCTTCAATCTGATTTACTCTTGAAAGCAGGCACATCCTTCACATTACATTTTAAATGAAATATACCGGTATATGTAAAAATAAATAAATTCCTCACCAAAAAATGTGGTAAATCTTTTCAGGTGTGTCGTGAAATTCCTATATCTTTTTGGTGCGCCGCAAGACACACTGCTGAAGGAGGAGGATGCTTTTAAGAGGGCTCTGCTCCTGTACAGCCCTTTTCTTTACAAGGGTTGGCACAACCAGTCAAAATGCATCATCGGTAGTGATAACAGTAATCCATCAGTGTACCTGAGGCAAGGGCCCTGATGGTTTGCAAGGGTTCCCTTTTTCCCACACAACACTTTTGAGACCACGCTGTTCCTTTTCAGCCGCGTTATGCCGCGTAGACACGATCGGACTTTCTGGCAGACTAGGTCCGGTGGACAGGAATCCGTCGAACAATTCGATCGTGCGTGGGCTCCAGCTGACTTTTTTTTCCCAAAAGTCAGACGGACCTAGAAATACAACATGTTTCAAATCTGTCCGACGGACTCAGCTTTCTAGTGTGCAAACCCTTCATCTGTGTGCTAGTCCGACTGACCAAAAACTACGCATGCTCTGAAGCAAGTACAAGATGGAAGCGCTCAGTCTGGTAAAACTAGCGTTTGTATTGAAGCTAGCACATTCCTCACGCTGCCAATTCTGTGATCATTTAATACAGAACATTCTTTTCTTCTTTATAATGCTAGAAGAATAAGGATGTTTTGCTGCTTATATTCACACAGAGTTCTCACAAACTTCTTTCTTCATTATTTATCATCATCTCATGACTAATATTCTAGTTTTTAAAAGCCATATCTCCATAAATAATGTTTACAATTCTTTTTAGACCCATCTTTTAGAATTTTATATTTCAACAATATATAGTTTATAATTATTTAAAAAAAAAATTCTAGTGATTTCCATTTATTTATTTTTTTTGAGTTTCAAGTTACCACAATAACATCTTGTATTTTTTCTGAACCTTAATGAGGTTGGGGTCGCTTGTTAATTTGACATAGGGGGGTTATTTACAAAAGGCAAATTCATTTAGAACTACAAGTGCAAAGTGCACTTGAAATTGCACTGAGAGAGCACTTGGAAGTGCAGTCGCTGTGAATCCGAGGGGCTCATGCAAGGAAGCCAGCAGACGGTGAAAAACGGGGTCTGTCATCCTAAGATAATTCCTGAAATCCTCAGGATAATTCTCACGGATCTCATGAAGCAAAGACATATGCGAGAATTGGTCACGCTGGCGTAGCCAATTCTTCATCCATGAACTCCTCCTCGCCCTGTTCATGGACTGGGCTCGGGTCAAAGTATTAACCCCAACACCAAGCCCCCACACAGCACGAACTCGAGAATGAGTACGTCCACGCACCATGGCTTCAAAAGGGCAGGCTGGTCAAACAAACTTAAACAAACGCACTGAAGAACAGCAAGGCCTGTGAAGAGTGACCTGAAGAACAGGAATGAGCAGACCAGAATGCCCTGATATACAGGTACAAACTGACCAACATGTACTGAAAACCAGATACAAAACCACAAGCACAAACTGAACCACAGAAAACAATCGAAATAAGCTGAAGTCTGAAAAGTGCGAATTGTCTCTAACCAAACTTCTACTAACACGAGGTAAACACGAATTAGCAGAAGGAGCTCAAAGGGTGGCGTACTGGTGCTTGAACTTCCTTTTTCTAGTCCCGTCGTACATGCTGTACATCACCGCGTTCGAAACCGGTCGACTTTTGGAGTGATCGTGTGTGGGCAAGTCCGTTCGTTTGAAAGTCCATAATTTGTTCTAGAGACATGCTTGTAATCCAAAGCACTCTGATATCAAAGCAAATTTCCGCATAAAAAAATAATGGAAACTCAAATGATTCATTCCGTAACCATTTATTCATAAATTCTTCAGCTTATAGTCCATATAAAAAGATCATAGCAATGTGATAGGTTGTGTAACCATAAAATGTCCATCCACAAATGGAAGCCTCTAAGTGTAGCAATATGTTGCTAAATGTTGTACCTTCATTAACTTCTTGCCGTCCAGCCGCCGTCATTTTAAGGCGGCAGGTTATCACGATCCCACGAGCCATAGTAGCAATACATCAGCTCGCGGGATCGGGATAGCAGGTCCCGAGAGGCAGAACAGGGGTTAGTGTTGTTTATAGCCCAAAAAAAAAAAAAACACAGAGGCAATCAAATAGCACCAAAATAAAAAAAAGGACGTCAATTTTGTTTGGGTGCAGCATCGCATGACCGCGCAATTTTCAGTTAAAGCAACGCAGTACCAAATCGCAAAAAATGGCCCAGTTATTGAGCAGCCAAATCTTCCAGGGCTGAAGTGGTTAACTGTAACAATATTGCTACACTTATGCCCCGTACACACGAGAGGGATTAAGTCTGACAGACCTCCAAAGGAGTTCCGCCGGAGTTCCGCCGGAGTTCCGACGGAGTTCTGGCGGACTTTTCGACCGAACGGACTTGACCACACACCATCACACCAAACTCCGACGGAGTCGAACGTGATGACGTACGACTGGATTCGACGTAGGAAGTTCCTAGACAGTAGCCAATAGCTGCCCTAGCGTCGGTTTTAGTCCGTCGGAGTAGCACACACACGAGCGGAGTTTTCGAAGGGGACCGGGTCCGGCGGAGTTCCGTCGGGAAAATTTAAAGCATGCTTCATTTCTAAAGTCCGTCAGACTTTAGCTTCGCTAAAGTCCGTTGCAGCCCACACACGAGCGGATAGTCCGCCGGACTCAGTCCGTCGGAGTTTGGATGTCGAAAAGTCCGCTCGTGTGTACGGGGCATTAGAGGTGCCTCTCTTCTCTTTTATACTCAGTTGTGATGTGACGCTACTTGTATATCAAGACATCGCTTGTAAATCAAGCTAAAATGTATTTTAAAAATGTGCTTGTCTTGCAAAACGCTCTCAAACCAAGGTTTTATATATATAATTTTATATTTTACAATTCTTTCCTCTATCGGTTTACAATTTTACTTTAAAATATTTATTATGTTTCCTTTTTTTCTTTTTATTCAACCCTGTTGAGGGGTAGAGGTGCTTTGGTGAGATGTTAGGGGTCTAAACAGACCCCTGATATCTCCCCTTTGAGACATGGAACGGGACTGAAGATAGAGATTCCCTAATGCCTTTCTCAGCAGCCTCAACACATGAATGAACATGAATGGACAGGAGACAGTGGCTCCTCTCTCCATTTATGAACTGAAGCATCGTAAACAGTTTACAATGCTCAGACCGGACCGGAGGAGGACAGGGGGAGACCGGAGGAGCCCACAGAGGAGGGCACAGAGGGAAGCCAGGGGAGGATACAGGAGACACTCAGGGATAATCGGTGTGGCAGTGGGGGAAGTTAAAATCACAGATCTCCTTGTGTGACCTTCAATAAAGCAGCTGACAGCCGCGGAGGGGAGAGGAGAAGCGGCTGTCAGCTGCTTTATTAAAAGTCACACAGGGAGATCAGTGATTATAACTTCCCCTGTCACCACACCGATCATCCCTGAGTGTCCAGATATTGGACTAGGCATCTGGAGCATTTGCACCAGTATAAGTACTCCTGCAAATACTCTTTATCGGCGCCGATACCAATACTAGTACTGGTGCAATGATGCCCAGTCTAGTCATACTTTCCAACTCTTGCAAGACTTTGTCTTTTATAGCCAGTGGGATGCTTCAAGGGGCACGCATGGTAGGCTGTACTGTTTTATCTAAGCACATGTGATACATGACTAGAAGTTTACCAACAGTGTCAGTTCAATATAAGTCCTCATAAGCAGTCATCTCAAGAGCTTGTTGTTGTACTGCATGCACTTCTGGACTGAGTTGTATTAGATTTAAGCGCATGCTGTCTGTTAAACCTAGCAGGCTCTTAACATTTCTATCCACAATGCGGAATAGCAGCTTGTCCCCTGATAGATTCAAGGTAGAAGTGCCCAGTGTCTGAATTGTTTGACCACCATAAGCTATCGGGTTTACTTTATTAGACTGATCAATTTCATTCATAGTTTTTTTAAATTATTGATGCTCCCCACTGAAACCACTGCTTGTGGAAGAGAATTCCCCATCCTTCCCATTCTTACAGTAAAGAACCCTCTACATAGTTTAAGGTTAAACCGTTTCTCTTCTAATTTAAGTGAATGGCCATGTTTTTTTTTATATTCCCTCACTTGGAAACATTTTTTTTCCCTATTGTGGGGTCACATACATTGAATGTATTTGTACATTGAAATCATGTTCCCTCTCAAGCGTCTCTTCTCCAGAGAGAATAAGTTCAATGCTTGCAGTCTTTCCCCATAGCTGAGATCCTCCAGTCCCTTTATTAGCTTTGTTGCCCTTCTCTGGACCCTCTCCAGTTCCACCACTGAGAACAGGTCCTCAGAACTGTATGGCATACTCCAGGTGCGGCCAGACCATTGTCTGGTAGAATGGGAGAATTATCGTTTTATCTCTGGTGTTAATCCCCTTTTTAATGCATACCAATAATCTGTTGGTTTTGCTTCCAGCAGCCTTGCATTGCTTAGCCTGTCATCTACTAAGACCCCCAGGTCCTTTTCCATCCTAGATTCCCCCAGTGGTTCTCCCCCTAGTGAGTATATTGCATTCATATTTTTGGCACCTAAATGCATGATTTTACATTTTTCAACATTAAACCTCATTTGCCATGTAGTTGCCCACCCCATTAATTTGTTTCGATCTTCTTGCAAGGTTTCCACATCCTGCGTAGATGTTATTGGCCTGCTTAGCTTAGTATTGTCTGCAAATACTGAGATCATGGGCGTCCGCAGCAGGGGGCAAGGGGGGTCAAGTGCCCCCCCCCCTGGAATCCCCAAGGTGTCTGCTGTAGCCATGCTGCATTTTTTTCACTTTTTATTTTTATTTTTTGTCCGCTGGCCGCCCTCTCCGACTCCTATGGATCAGAGCGCTGGATGGCTCTGTTTACTGCGGCCGCTCTGTAACATGGCCCCGCCACCTCAGACCGGCTCGTGTGATAGTAAAGAGAATCAACGTTCTGCCTATCACATGAGCCGGTCTGGAGGGGGCGGGGCCATGTTACAGAGCGGCCGCAGTACACAGAGCCATCCAGCACTATGATCAAGAGAAGGAGATGCTGCAGGTACAGCCCGACCTATGTGACACAGTGCCTGGATAGGAGGATCGGGGGGGGGGGGGGTATCTAACTTATTTTACTGTCCCCAGTTCACCTTGTGCTCCCTGCCCCCCCCAGTGCTCTCCTCCACCACCACACTCTCCTGCCCCCCCAGTGCTCTCCTCCCCCACCACACTCTCCTGCCCCCCCCCCAGTGCTCTCCTCCACCACCACACTCTCCTGCCCCCCCCCCCCAGTGCTCTCCTCCACCACCACACTCTCCTGCCCCCCCAGTGCTCTCCTCCACCACCACACTCTCCTGCTCCCCCCCAGTGCTCTCCTCCACCACCACACTCTCCTGCCCCCCCCCTGGTGCTCTCCTCCACCACCACACTCTCCTGCCCCCCCCCCGTGCTTTCCTCCACCACCACACTCTCCTGCCCCCCCCCCCAGTGCTCTCCTCCACCACCACACTCTCCTGCCCCCCCAGTGCTCTCCTCCACCACCACACTCTCCTGCCCCCCCCCCAGTGCTCTCCTCCACCACCACACTCTCCTGCCCCCCCAGTGCTCTCCTCCACCACCACACTCTCCTGCCCCCCCAGAGCTCTCCTCCACCACCACACTCTCTTGCCCCCCCCCCCCCCCCGCAGTGCTCTCCTCCACCACCACACTCTCCTGCCCCCCCCCCAGTGCTCTCCTCCACCACCTAACTCTCCTGCCCCCCCCCCCCAGTGCTCTCCTCCACCACTACACTCTCTTGCCCCCCCAGTGCTCTCCTCCACCACCACACTCTCCTGCCCCCCCCCCAATGCTCTCCTCCACCACCACACTCTCCTGCCCCCCCCAGTGCTCTCCTCCACCACCACACTCTCCTGCCCCCCCCAGTGCTCTCCTCCACCACCACACTCTCCTGCCCCCCCAGTGCTCTCTCCACCACCACTCTCTCCTGCCCCCCCAGTGCTCTTCTCCACCACCACACTCTCCTGCCTCCCCCCTCTCTCCTCCACCACACTCTCCTGCCCACTCACAGTTTTCTCCTCCCCTGTTCTTGCTGCCCCCTTAATTCTCCAGCTCTCCCCATCCTTCTCTAGCCACCATCCCAGTGCTCCCCCCATGTCCCCCCCCCCCAGTGCTCTCCCCCCATGTCCCCCCCCCCCAGTGCTCTCCCCCCTGTTCCCCCCGCCCAGTGCTCTCCGCTCCCCCCAGTCCTCTCCCCTCCGTGCTCTCACCCCTATTCCACCCCCCCCCCCAGTGCTCTGAACTCCTGCCAGTGCTCTCCCCCCTGTTCTTTCTCCCCCCTCTTCTTTCCACTGCCCCCAGTGCTTCCCCCCCAGTGCACTTCAGCTCTCCCTGTCACTCTCCAGCCCCCACCCCAGTGCTCTCCAGCCCTCCATTCTCCCCACCCCTGTTCTTTCTGCCCCCCCCAGGTGCTCTCCAGCCCCCCCCCCCCCCAGTGCTCTCCACCCCTGTTATTTTTGGCTCCCCCCAGGACTCTCCACTCCCCACCCCTGTACTCTCCACTCCCCCTGCATTCTGCCCCCACCCATGTACTCTCCAACCCTACCAGTGCTCTCCAGTCCCCAGTGCTTTCCACCCCTGTTCTTTCTTGCCCCCACTGGTGCTCTCCACTCCCCCCTGCTCTTTGTACCCCCCCAGTACTCTCCAGCCCCCATGCTCTCCACCCCTGTTTTTCTGCTCCCCCAGTGCTCTTCACCGCACCACACTCTCCTGCCCCCCCCCCCCCCCGTGCTCTCCTCCACCACCACACTCTCCTGCCCCCCCTGCTCTCCAGCTCTCCCCATCCTTCTCTAGCCACCATCCCAGTGCTCTCCCCTGTTCCCCCCCAGTGCTCTCCCCCCCCAGTGCTCTCCCCCGTTCTCCTCCCCAGTGCTCTCCCCCCTGTTCCCCCCCGTAGTGCTCCCCCCCTGTTCCCCCCCCAGTGCTCTCCACTCCCCACAGTGCTCTCCCCCCACAGTGCTCTCCACTCCCCCCAGTCCTCTCACCTCTGTGCTCTCCCACCGTTCTCCTCCCCTGTGCTCTCCCCCCAGTTCTCCTCCCAGTGCTCTCCCCCCTGTTCTTTCCCCCCCAGTGCTCTCCACTCCCTCCAGTTCTCTCCCCCCCCAGTGCTCTCCCCCCCTGTTCTCCCCCCCCAGTGCTCTCCCCCCTGTTCTTTCCCCCCCTGTTCTTTCTCCCCCCCTGTGCTCTCCACTCCCCCCAGTGCTCCCCCCGTGCTCCCCCCAGTCCTCTTCAGCTCTCCCTGTCACTCTCCAGCCCCCACCCCAGTGCTCTCCAGCCCCCCATTCTCCCCACCCCTGTCCTTTCTGCCCCCCTGGTGCTCTCCAGCCCCCCCCCCCCAGTGCTCTCTACCCTCCTTGCTCTCCACCCCTGCATTTTGCCCCCACCCATGTGCTCTCCAACCCTACCAGTGCTCTCCACCCCCCCCCCCATAGTGCTCTCCAGTTCCCAGTGCTTTCCACCCCTGTTCTTTCTGGCCCCCACTGGTGCTCTCCACTCCCCCCTGCTCTTTGTACCCCCCAGTACTCTCCAGCCCCCGTGCTCTCCTCCCCTGCTCTTCACCACCCCACACTCTTAGCCCCCCCAGTGCTCTCAGCCTACCGTGCTATCTACCCCTGTTCTTATTGCCCCCCCCAGCGCTCTCTGCTCCCCAACCCGGTGTCCTCCACTCCCCCTCTCTCTTTGCCCCCACCCATGTGTTCTCCAACGCCGCCAGTACTCTCTACTCTCTAGTACGCTCCAACTTCTCTCCAACTCCCACCCAGTGCTCTCCACTTAACCAGGACCAGAGGACAGGCTGACTGGGGCCAGAAAATGAGGGTGGCTGAAGGTGCAGGTGGCCAGGGACCACTCCATCTCACAGCAGACAGATCCTCTGGAAGGAGCACCGTCCCCATCCAAAACGAGAACAGACCCTGCCTGCTGCTGCCCATCATGGATATCCTGCTGGCATGCAAGGTACCGTACCAAGCATCAACAACACACCTTCCCACAGACAGGGACTGCAGACTGGGACATGGGGCACAGGAGGGGCTGCAATGATGGGCACAGTAAAGCTGCATTTGATGGACACAGTGAGGCTGCATTTGGTGGGCACAGTGAGGCTGCATTTGGTGGGCACAGTGAGGCTGCATTTGGTGGGCACAGTGAGGCTGCATTTGATGGGGACTGGTGAGGCTGCATTGAGCTCTTGCATCAAATCTACAGTCTCTGTCCATCTCCTGTAGCATGTCTGCAGTCTCTGAGGGAGTCTGGAGAGGAGTCAAGAGTGGTAGCACTGCCGGGATGGGGGTCATGGGAAAAGTCAGACTTGTGTGGACTGTGGACAGGAGACTATAGGATAAAACCAGACCCACCAAGCTGGAGCTGACTGACTGAGCCCTGCACAGTGCACCTGAGAGGAGGTCAGTGAAAGCACCGCCAGGTCAGTCGGGGGGGGGGTCACTGATGTAAGGGGGGAGTGAATACGATAATGTAAGGAGCACTGATATAAAGGGTTTCCTCCTTATATTAGTAACCCACCCCCCTTACCTTCAAGTATTCTTTCTGCAGAAGGTGCCCCCCCCCCCACATTCTGAGTTCCTGGGGTCCCCCTTGATGATTGATCACTTACCACTATTAACTGGTAAAATGTGTGGTTTTCCCTTTCATGAACAAGAAAATAATGACGTTATGCTGTTGGGCTGGTATAATAATGCTGTGAGGCTGGTATGAAATTTTTTCCAGGGCTGGTTTTTGAAAGCATGGGCGTCCGCAAGGTTACTCAGGTGGCTGCGTACCATGCCCATATAGTCTAGAGAATGTACATCTTTTTACATTGCAATACATCTGTTTTTGCCATATTTTTATCTTGATGAAAACAGCCTATACAGTGACAGTATGAGATCAAAATATGGCCACAACAGATGTATTGCAATGTAAAAAGATGTACATTCTCTAGGCTATATGGGCATGGAACACAGCCGCCAGAGTAACTTCCAATACAAAGTGAAGATGAATTATCTGTTATATAACACATATGTATTACCAGTGGAAAGATTTTCATGAGATTGTCGAAAAGGGGCGGAGCATGAGTGGCCTTAAAATGATGCCCCCCCTTGGAAAAAGTTCTGCGGATGCCCATGACTGAGATTGAGCTGTTTATCCCATCCTCCAGATCGTTTATTAATAAATTAAATAGGATTGGTCCCAGAACAGAAATCTGGGGGACCCCGCTATCAACACCAGACCATTCCGAGTACTCCGCATTTATCACCACCCTCTGGACTCTCCCCCGTTGCCAGTTTCAATCCATGTACTCACCCTTTGGTCCATGCCGACATACCTTAGTTTGTACAGTAAACATTTATAGGGAACTGTATCGAATGCCTTAGCAAAATCCAGATACACCACATATACAGGCCTTCCTTTATCTAGATGGCAGTTCACCTCTTCATAGGTTAATAGATTGATATGGCAAGAACGATTCTTCATGAAACCATGCTGGTTACTAATAATAATACAGTTTTTATTACTAGTTTGTAAATTTAGTTTGTATATAGTCCCTTATCATCCCCTCTAGGAGCTTGAAAACTATTGATGTTAGGCTAACTGGCCTGTAGTTCCCAGGGATATATCTTGGCCCTTTTTAAATACTGATGTTACATGGTTTTTCTCCAATCAGTTGGTACCATTCCAGTAGACTGTTCATAAAAATTAAGAACAATCGTCTTGCAATCACTTGACTGAGTTACTTATTGGTATTAATAAGTAATAAGTATTATGGTGACTTATTAACCACTTGCTTACTGGGCACTTAAACCCCCCTCAGTCCCAGACCAATTTTCAGCTTTCAGCGCTGATGCACTTTGAATGACAATTGCGCGGACATACAACACTGTACCCAAATGAAATTTTTATCATTTATTTCCCACAAATAGAGCTTTCTTTTGGTGGTATTTAATTACAGCTGGGAGTTTTATTTTTTGCTAAACAAACAAAAAAAGATGCAAAAAAAAAAAAAAAAATCATGTTTAATAGTTTGTTATAAAATTTTGCAAACAGGTCATTTTTCTCCTTCATTGAAGTGCGCTGATGAGGCGGCACTGATAGGCTGCACTGGTGGGCACTGATAGGCTGCATTGGTGGGCACTGATAGGCTGCATTGGTGGGCACTGATAGGCTGCACTGGTGGGCACTGATAGGCATAGTTAAGGCAGCACTAATAGGCACAGATAAGGCGGCACTGATGGGCAAAGATGGGCACAGATAAGATGGCACGGATGGGTGGCACAGATGGGTGGCACGGATGGGTGGCACTAAGGGGCACTGATAGGTACCACTGATAGATGGGACTGATGGGCACTGATAGGTGGCACTGATAGGTGGCACTGCTGGGCACTGATGGGCGGCACTGCTGGGCACTGATGGGCACTGGTAGATGACACTGATGGGCACGGATATGTGGCACTGGGGTGCAGCACCTTTGTCGAGGCAGATTGTGGGCACTGCTGGGTGGCACTGCTGGGTGGCACTGCTGGGTGGCACTGTGGGCACTGCTGGGTGGCACTGTGGGCACTGCTGGGTGGCACTATGGGCACTGCTGGGTGGCACTGATGGGGGCACTTATTTTTGTATCACCTTTATTGATGAGGGGGCAGGTGGGCACTGGCAGGGGGCAGGTGGGCACTGGCAGGGATGGCCGTGATCGGGACTGATGTCCCGATCACGGCCGCCGGTGATCGGCTTTTTTTTTTTCTCCTCGCGCTGTCAGCGCGAGGAGGAATAATAGCCGATTACCGGCTCCGTTATATCACATGATCAGCTGTCATTGGCTGACAGCTGATCACGTGATAAGGGGTCGGGATCGACCCCTTGCTCTGATCGGTGATCAGGCGAGTCTCATAGACTCGCCGATCACAGAGCGCGCCGCGCGCGCCCCTCAGGGGGCGCGCAGGCGGCTCGTGCACGGGACTACGTCAATAGACGTAGTCCCGGAAAAGGAGATCTACGCTGTAGCCGTCATTCGGCTATAGCGCGGGTCCCAAGTGGTTAATGTTACCTTTTTAAAGTCTATTTCTAATTTTATCCTCTGTTAACTATGAGGGTGCTTCCTGTAATGTGTTATGAGGATATACATTGCAGTCTTGGTTACTAAATCCCACCATTTCCCTTTTGAAGACTGAGGAGAAGAATATATTCAAAACCTTCCCCATGTCTTCATCTTTTGTATCCAGATTCCCTTAATCATCCTTTATGGGCCTAATATGTTCTGACCTCCCTTTCTTACTATTTATATACTTAAAGATCTTCTTGTTTTTTTTTTTTTTTTTACTCTCCTCTGCTATGTACCATTTGTGTTCTATCTTAGCCACCCTGATTGCACCCTTACATTTCTTATTACATGCTTTGTAAAGTAGGGATGCTGACGATGACCCCTCAGCCTAGAATTTTTTAAAAGCCTTCTCCTTTGCTTTGATTTGTATTTTTACGTTGGAGTTAAGCCACCCAGGACATTTGTTAGCTCTTTTAACAACTTTTAACCACTTCAGCCCCGGAAGAGTTTACCCATTTCCTTACCAGAGCACTTTTTGTGATTCGGCACTGCGTCGCTTTAACTGACAATTGCGCGGTCGTGTGATGTGGCTCCCAAACAAAATTGACGTCCTTTTTTTCCCAAAAATAGAGCTTTCTTTTAGTGGTATTTGATTACCCCTGCAGTTTTTATTTTTTGCGCTATAAACAAAAAAAGAGCAACAATTTTGAAAAAACACATCATTTTTTTTTTACATTTTTCTATAATAAATATCCCCCAAAAATATTTATTGATTGGTTTGTGCATAAGTTATAACGTTTACAAAATAGGGATAGTTTTATGGCATTTTATTAATATTTTTTTTTTACTAGTAATGTCGGCGATCAGCAATTTTTATCGTGACTGCAACATTATGGCGGAAACATCAGACATTTTTGACACATTTTTGGGACCATTGTCATTTATACAGCAATCAGTGTGTCAGGTCACCTTGAGGCCAGGTGACAGATGCACCCCTTAGGGATTAGGAGTCCACCGCAAGGTTGTGGACCCTACGGCTGACTGCTGCGGACGGGGGTCAAGGTGATAGGAAGGCAGGGCCGCCAGAACACCAAGATGGATCCCACCAGGGTTAGAGCGTAAGATTCCCTGGGGCGCGGGGTCTAAGAGCCAGCAGGTGTTCAACAGAGCCTCGAGTGGTGAGGATGGACTTGGCTGCAACTGGCTCCAGGTCGCGACCCCCAGGGTCCCCCAGCTCACACCCACAGTAGGCAACAGGAGGATAGGGATGGTGAGGGACAAAGCCAAGGTCGGGGCCACAAGCAGGCAGGAAATATCGGGGACACGCCAAAAGGTCAGGATCACAGGCATACAGGGATAGTCTAGGACACGCCAAAGTCTGTAACGGAAAACAATAGAAGAGCACACGGCAGGTAACAGGAAGCTAACACACAAAAGTTGATCAGCAGGGTTGGCTAGCAGTGCACAGGTTAATATAGTGTTCTCTGATAGGAGCTAGGGTGGAGCCATGCCAGAGGATGGATTATAAAAGCAGTCAGGTGAGGGTCAGCTGATCTCTAGAAATGAACACATGGAGACAGGTAAGCAGACGAACTCTATTGCATAACCATGACACAGTGCTATACAAATGCACTGATTCCTGTGTAAATGACACTGGCAGTGAAGGGGTTAACCACTAGGGGGCAGTGTATGGGTTAAGTGTGCCCTGGGGAGTGTTTCTAACTGTGGGGGGTGTGGCTACGTGTGACACGTCACTGATCTCTGCTCTTGATCATGGGGAGCAGAGATCAGTGACACTGTCACTAGGCAGAATGGGGAGATGCCTGTTTACAATATCATCTCCCCGTTCTTCGTCTCCGGGAGGCGATCGTGGGTATCCCCGCGGTGATCAAGTCTACGGGACCCTCGACCCGACTCATGGAGCTTGCCATGGGCACACGCACGCCTGCTGGCCACCTCTTAAAGGGCCACATACAGGTACTTTAGTTTGCCTGTACGAGCCCTTCTGTCGACGTATATCAGCGTGAGGTGGTCGGCAAGCAGTTAAATTTATTTCAAATTGGGATGCACTGCCCAATATCTTTATTTAATATGCTCTTAAAGCACTCCCGTTTTTCATCCATGTTCTTTGTTCCTAGGATTTTATCCCATTTAATATCTTCTAGCAAGGAGCACAGATGAGGGAAGTTGGCTGTCAGGTCACCTGAGACCAGGTGACAGATGCACTCGGGAAGTGCACCACTAGGTAGTGGACCTTAGGACTGACTGCTGCGGATTGTACCCAAGGAGATTCAGGACACAGGTCTACAGGATCACTAACAGAAAACCCAATGGGAGCTAGAGCATAGATTACCCAGGGCGCGGAGTCTAAGAGCCAGCGGGTGTTCACCAGAGCCTCCAGTGGTGAGGATGGACTTTGCTGCAGTCTGGCTCCAGGTCGCGGCCCCTAGGGTCTCACAGCTCACGCTCACAGTAGACTACAGGAGAAGGAAGCAGCAGGCTGGAACGACAAGGATAGTAAGGGTATATGGCAGAGGTCAGGGCAACTAGCAGACAGGAACAACAGAGTACACGCCAAAGGTTCAGGGTCACAGGCAGACAGGGATGGTCGGGAACATGCAAAAGGTCAAGGTCCCAAACAGACAGGAATCGTTGAGAACACGCCAAGGGCGATAACAGAGTCAAACGTAGAGTACACGGCAAACTGGAAGCCAAACACACAATGATATACAATGGTTGATCAGCACCGCTGGCTTGCAGTGCACAGGTTAATATAGGGTTCCCTGATAGGGCCTGGGGTGGAGCCACGCTTAGAGGAGAGGTTATAAAAACCACCAGGTGGAAGTGGCTGGCCTCTTAGTCTGAACACATGAGGGGAGGTAAGCAAACAGAGGAAGATCACTGCATAACCATGACATTGACTTTTTGAAATTCAGTGTCTTTGTATTACCCTTGTGTTTTTCTTATTTGGTGTGATTTATGCTGAAACTAATTGACCTGTGGTCACTGTTTCCTAAATTGCTCCGTATTTCCACATCCGTGATCAGGTCTGTATTGTTAGTAATCAATAGGTCTATTTGTTTCTTGTTGGTTCATTTACCATCTGACCAATGAAATTGTCCTGCAAGACATTTAGAAAATGGCAAGCCTTAGACGAATGTGCATTTCTTTCCACCCAGTCTATGTCTGGATAATTAAAATTCCCCATTAGAATGACACTTCCCATCCTTGCTGTCATTCCAAACAGGGATAGGAGGTCTGCCTCCACATCCTCCCTCTGGCCTATAGCATACTCCCAGTATTACTTTCCTATTAGTTTCCTCCTTTTGAAGATTCCCTTCCTTGCTCCATTAGTGATGTCGTCCTTCACAATTACTTGTACATTATTCTTGATATACAGGCATACCCCTCCACCTTTTTTACCCTCCCTATCTCTGCGATGTGGGGAATACCCTTATATAGTTGCCAGCCAATCATGAATGCTGTTGGACCAAGTCTCTGAAATTCCCACAAAATCGAAATCCTCCTCGTACAACAGCAGCTCTATTTCTCCCATTTTGTCAGCTAGACTCCTGGCATTAGTGAACAAGCCTTGTAGTTTTGTCCGGTCACATACTATCTCTTTTTTGGTTGTTCTGAGGCGGCAATTTGGATTTGCTAATTTACTTACCTTGGATTTAAGTACTTTTGTCAACCTACCATTAATGCCCCCAATAATACCCTCTGATATTTGTTCAGCGCTGGCTATGTCTATATCTGCCCCCCCCCCTTGCCTTAAAAGCCCCTCTAACTTTTTGGCCATCTTCTCTCCCAGCCGAGCTGCACCCTCCCCATTTAGGTGCAGTCCGTCCCTGCTAAAGAGCTGGTAACCGAGTGAAAAGTTGTCCCAGTTCTACAGGAACCCCTCCTTTGTACACCAGCTCCTCAGCCACTTCTTAACTTCCCTAATCTCCCGCTGCCTTTCTGGTGTGGCTCAGGGTACTGGTAGTATTTCTGAGAATGCTACCTCAGTGGTCTTGTTCCCCAATTTAGCTCCTAAGTCCCTAAAATCGTTTTTTAGGACACACCATCTTTCTTTGACTTTGCCATTGGTGCCAACATGCGCCATGACAGCTGGGTCTTCCCCAGCCCCTCCTATTAATCTGTCCACTAGATCCATGATGTGCTGAACCCGAGCGTCGGTAAACAACATAAAGTTTGGTGCTTTAGGTCTTTGTAACAGATACTGAAGGAGTTTTTCCCCTGGCAGCTATGGGCGTCACTCTGCTCCAGCAAAGCTGGTCCCTGACTGGGGTCCCCAATATCACACAACAGGGTGTACTTATTGGGATGTACAAGCCCAGGACAGGTCTATCTAACTCTTTCCCCTCTACCCTTCCTGACTGTCACCCATCTACTCTGCTCTGGTGCTTGCACCTGCTTGTCTCCACCCGCCTCTGTGCTGGCCCCTGCCGAAAACTCCTGGGTACGATCCCAGCTCTCCTTTAGAAACAACATTCTTACATTTTGCGCAGCAGTATTCCCCTTCGGTTGGATGATCAAAGAATGCATACATGCCACAAGATGTGCACCAAGTCGCTCCTCCCTACCCGCCGGGCCTTATACCCACTAATTTAATGGGGATTGGGAATTTGACTCTGTCCAATTAACTAACAACTAGCTTCCCAACTCTAATACTCAATACATGGGCACTCAACAATACGTGCGCATTCACAGTATGCAGGCACTCACAACTCTTAATTTACGTTTTAAATATAATATGTGTTTTGTGAATGTGTGTGAAGTATTTTTTTTATACATTGTGTGATGTATCATTGTAATTTTGTTGTACATTGTACTTTACAGTGACAGTAAATGCCTTCTTATCTTATCTCATCAGGACGATTTATGTCATGGTAATTTTATGACTGCAATACTGCTATCCTGAACAGTTTTAATTAGATTTATGATGGTTTTGCTTTCAATCTAAAGTTAGCCATTGGATGCAAATATTTTTCAGCCAACAATATAACATATATGAGAAAGAAAGAAAGAAAGAAAGAAAGAAAGAAAGAAAGAAAGAAAGAAAGAAAGGCAACCAAACTGATAAGAGGCAAAGAGGAGCTCAGCTATAAGGAAAGATTAGCTGAAGTGAACTTATTCTCTCTTGAGAAGAGGAAATTAAGGAGATTCTTTACATTTGGAGCAAAAGTGATTCAACCTACACGTATGGAAAGGCTTCTTCACAATAAGAGCTGTGAAAATGTGGAATAGACTCCCTCAAGAGCTAGTTCTGGCCAGCTCAGTAGATTGTTTTAAACAAGCTGGATGCATTCCCAAATGCACAAAATATAACTGGATATTAACATTTATAGATAATAACAACATAAAGTGTTGATTCAGCACCAATCTGCCCCCTGAGGGACCAGGAAGGATTTTTTTTCCTGCTAGAGCAAATTAGACTGTCATAGGTTTTTTCCTTCCTCGTGATCAACTATATAGGAGTGTGTATATGGATATTTTCTATTTACGTATTTGTTTCTATTAGTTATTAGTTGAAGAAGGTGGATTTCTGTTTTCTTCAACCTTTTTAACTACATTATATGTAAATATATACATTTATTATTTTAAATCCACTTTAAATATCTAAAGATCTGCAACTATTCTAGCCTAAAAGCCTGAACTAGAACAATGAATTCTATCAACTCTTTGCCTGCTTTGCATACATTCATTCTTGCTTTGGATATTTGAGCCATATTTACCTATAACAGATGTGCTCTATGTTTAGGAACATCAGGATATCCAGCAATGGACAGAGGACATGGAACCCAAGAAGAGAAAGCAGCTTTTGTCAAAATACTGCATAAAGGACGACCACAAATTTTAGGGGTCAGTATGAAAAATGAGTGTACTAGTCAGTTGGAGTTTAGATCTGCTCCAGATCAGGTCGATCTACAGCCAGCAGTGTTGATACTAATAGCATTTTTTTTTTGTATCTCTCTTGGACCTGTACAGAGCAAAAGTCCTCAGAAGGCCTGGTGCCGGTCTGTTTGGTCTGGGTAGAGTTAACACAGGACTAAGGGCCTTCCATCTGTCCCTATGCCTCTCAGACACTCAGCAGTGCATTATAGGAAGAAGTGGGAACAGTCACATGGTCTCCCATAACTAGAATTATCTGGTGTCATTAGAAGCCCTGAGGGGTAAACAGAACGGTAATAGCAGCAGAAGGATGGGATATCAAGATATCCTGTTTCTTTGCCCTGAATGGTCAAATTATAAGTTCACCTTTTCTTCCCGTTAAAGATCAAAAAGCCACTTAGAAGTCATTTAGTTTAGTATACAAATATAAAGAAGATTGTTAGTCTAGGGGACCTAGGTTTGATTTGCAGGGTGTTTGTTGAATTCTGCATGATAATAATTAATAATTAAAAATAATTAATATCAAACCCCACTTTGTTTAAGCACTGCACTCCTTCCCACATAATCTAGTGGAAAGTTCTTGGCCTAGGTGGCCCAGGAGTCTAGCTTCAAGCTACCATTTTTAACATAATTTTTACTTGTTGATTTTTATTGTTCCATTTTAATTTTTGTATTTGTTTTAATTTATTTATATATTGTTAAGAAAGATTTATATATAGTGGATTTTTGAGTTACCTACATCAACAAATACACTTTACAAAATTATAAATCATTTATCAATATAATTTAAAACACACTTAAATGCAAAATAGTATTATATAAACAATACAATTAGCCCTAGAGTTTATACAATCCACATCCATCACCTATTAGCTATTTTAGTGATGTAGTAACCGTATACTAGCTTATTTCCTCATACATCGTTTTGAGATTACTCAATTCGTTTCTTCAGTAGTTTATTATGGATTGATGCAGGGTATATTTGCTGTAACAGTCCACCTAGGGTGAGTCCACAGAAAGGACCAACTATCAAACCACATCCATCCAGAAGATAGACTAGTTCCTAACAATAGCACTAGTTCCTAACACCTGATATCATTATTCAAAGGTAAACCCTATTATGGTGGAAAAAATGTATCTGATGTAGAGAAATGGAAAATCAAAAGGTTAGCATAAACAGAACACCTTATTTAGGAAATGTGTCTTAAAATGATCTTTAACCACTTTCAGACCGGACCAATTTGCTGGTCAAAGACCAGACCACTTTTTGCGATTCGGCACTGCGTCGCTTTAACTGACAATTGCGCGGTCGTGCGACGTGGCTCCCAAACAAAATTGACGTCCTTTTTTTCCCACAAATAGAGCTTTCTTTTGGTGGTATTTGATCACCCCTGCGGTTTTTATTTTTTGCGCTATAAACAAAAATAGAGCGACAATTTTGAAAAAAACGCATTATTTTTTACTTTTTGTTATAATAAATATCCCCCAAAAATATATAAAAAAAAATTTTTTCCCTCAATTTAGGCCGATACGTATTCTTCTACATATTTTTGGTAAAAAAAATCGCAATAAGCGATTATTGATTGGTTTGCGCAAAAGTTATAGCGTTTACAAAATAGGGATAGTTTTATAGCATTTTTATTAATATTTTTTTTTTTTTTTTTTTTACTAGTAATGGCGGCGATCTGCGATTTTTATTGTGACTGCGACATTGTCAGGGACCCATCGGACATTTTTGACACATTTTTGGGACCATTGTCATTTATACAGTAATCACTGCTATATAAATGCAGTGATTCCTGTGTAAATGACACTGGCAGTGAAAGGGTTAACCAGTGGGTGGCAGTGTAGGGGTTAAGTGTTCCTAGGGGTGTGTTACTAACTGTGGGGGGGTTGGGCTTTCATTTAGTGTACACTGATCTCTGCTCCAATCACATGGAGCAGAGATCAGCGTCACTAGTTGCTAGGCAGAAAGGGAAAATGTTGTTTATACAGCATTTCCTCCATTCGGCCGCTCCGTGAGACGATCGCGGGGATGCCCGCGGCGATCGAGTCCGCGGGTCCCGCGACCGGACTCACGGGGGTCCCGACCAGCGCGGGAGCGCGGCGCCGGCGGCGCGCTCCCAATGGCACGGCGGCAACGAATATTGGACGTACATGTACGCCAATATGCCTGCCCGTGCCATGCTGTCGACGTACATCGTCGTGCGCTGGTCGGGAAGTGGTTAAACATGTAGCTAGTTCAATAGGTAATTGGATGGCAAAATGTGCATGGCCCCTCAGTTGTTCCAGATCAGTGATCACCGCTGCCTTATTAAAGTATTACTGAAAATGATGTCAGATAGAAACCTATGGGGGTTATTTACAAAAGGCAAATCCACTTTGCACTGTAAGTACACTTAAAAGTGCACTAAAATTGCACTTTGGAAGTGCAGTCGTTCTAAATCTAAGGGGTAGATCTGAAATGAGTGGAAGCTCTGCTGGTTTTATCAACCAATCTTGTGCAAGCTAAAATGCTGTTTTTTATTTTCCTTGCATGTCCCCCTCGGATCTACAGTGACTTTACTTCCAAGTGCACTTTCAGTGCAAAGTGGATTTTCCTTTAGTAAATAATCCCCTTTGCGTCTTTATTTAATCTCCAGTGCAGTCTCCACACAACTGCATGTGTGCCACAAAGTGAAACATTTCCACCAATCACGTCTAAAGGAGTGGAATATTGGACCTTTTAAATTACAGTAGGTCACATAAGCCATATACCCCACAGAGCTTAATCCTCTCTCAAAAGCGGAGCTTCAGGCATTTTTGTGTTTATAAAACATCAGCAACTACAAAAACTGTAGCTGCTGAGTTTTAATAAACGGCCACTCACCTGTCCAGGGATCCAGCGAAGTGTTCATCCCACCTGTCCATTCCCTCTGGCTTCTGTCCCCAGCACTGGCATCTCAAGTGTGGGCACCTGACTGTGACAGCTTGCGGCTTTGATGCACTGTGTATGCGCGAGCCGCACTGCTCATTGAGAATAGTCTGTCAGTCTTCTGGGACCTGTTACATGTCCCAGGTGATTGTGGGGAGGGGGGACAGAAAAACTTCCAGTTGGATCACCCAGTCGATCCAACCAGAAGTGGGAGCAGGTACCTGTCAGACCTTAAAGCAGAACTTCCCCTTTTGGGTAGAGATCTGCTTTAAGGCTTTCCTCAGGCATAGCTCTCGCTACTGTAGTCACACCAGCCTCTCAAGGGTTACTCATTCTCCACAGGTTTAGCAGCTGTTCCAGTACAGCTCCATAAAACAAAGACAAATCATCATGCTTTTTTTTTTTTTCAAACACACGTTTATTATAATAAAAGAATAAGAACACTCACATTTACATAAACTGCATATTAAATTCCCAGATACTGCTTTCTGTGGCTAATCTCTCTTTTTTTTATTAAATATTAGTTTTTTTTTCATTTACAATTTACAAATGCACAGAACATTCCCACCAACCAACCCCAAACAACAACCTAAAAGAGAAAAAAAAAAGAAAGAAAGGGACTTTCCCTCTTTTTTTTTTTTTTTTTGGCACCTTCCAGATTATACCTTTTTGCAAGAAACCTTTTATAACATCAAACTAAGTTATTATTATTATTATTATTATTATTATACAGGATTTATATAGCGCCGACAGTTTATGCAGCACTTTACAACATTAGGGCAGACATTACAATACTATACAATTCAAGACAGGGGGAATCAGAGGGCCCTGCTCGTTAGAGCTTACAATCTAGGAGGGAGGGCCAAGTTATACAAAAGGATAATAGCTGTGGGGGATGAGCTCGTGGAGAAAATAGTGCAGTTGTTAGATGGAGGCAGGATAGGCTTCTCTGAAGAGGAAAGTTTTCAGGGATCGCCTAAAAGTGGATAAATTTAGAGACATTCTGACAGATTGGGGTAGTGAATTCCAGAGGATGGGCGAGGCTCGGGAGAAGTCCTGGAGGCGGATATGGGAGGAGGTGACGAGGGAGCTAGAGAGCAGGAGGTCTTGGGTGGAACGAAGTGGGCGATTGGGTTGGTATTTTGAGACTAGGCTAGTGATGTAACTGGGGGCAGAATTGTGGATGGCTTTTGGAGCTTAATCACCAGGAACAAATTTTCAAAAACTTTTTAGGACTTCTCCTATGTTTATATGCCAATTCCTCTTGTTTTAAATTAAGATGAATTGCTTCGAACCATTGCGCTATTGTTGGAGGAGAGTTTGATATCCATTTTTGGAATATAAGTTTACGTCCTATATACATAGATCTTAACCACATCACATGCATTTAGACTGGGAGAGTGTCTTCTGATACAATCCCTAACAATGCTATTTTTGAGTTAGACTGCACCTGTGTAGAAGGGTATTTAGAGTATCAAATATACCCTCCCAGTAGCGATGCAATTCGGGACATTGCCACAGCCTATATATAAGTGTATCTGTTTCATTAGTACACCTTGGGCAATTTGAGTTGCTTTGCCCCATGAGTAGGGATGAGCCGAACACCCCCCCCCCCCGCCTTTGGTTCGCACCAGAACATGCGAACAGGCAAAACATTTGTTCGAACACATGAACACTGTTAAAGTCTATGCGACACAAACATGAATAATCAAAAGTGCTAATTTTAAAGGCTTATATGCATGGTATTGTCCTAAAAAGTGTTTGGGGACCTGGGTCCTGCCCCAGGGGACATGTATCAATGCAAAAAAAAGTTTTTAAAAAGTCAGTTTTTTCGGGGGCAGTGATTTTAATAATGCTTAAAGTGAAACCATAAAAGTGTAATATTCCTTTAAATTTCGTACCTGGAGGGTGTCTATAGTATGCCTGTAAAGGGGCGCATGTTTCCCATTGTTAGAACAGTCTGACAGCAAAATTACATTTCTAAAGGAAAAAAGTCATTTAAAACTACTGGCAGCTACAATGAATTGTCGGTCCGCAATACACATAAAAGTTCATTGATAAAAACGGCATGGGGATTTCCCCACAAGGGAACCACGAACCAAAATTTAAAAAAAAATGTGTGGGGGGTCCCCCTAAATTCCATTCCAGGCTCTTCAGTTCTGGTATGGACATTAAGGGGAACACCACACCAAAATAAAAAAAATGGCGTGGGGGTCCCCCTCAAAATCCATACCAGACCCTGTCAGCACGCAACCTGGCAGGCCGCAGGAAAAGAGGGGGGGGGCGAGAGAGGCCCCTCCTCCTAAACCCTACCAGGCCACATGCCCTCAACATTGGGAGAGGGCTTTGAGGTAGCCCCTCAAAGCACCTTATCCCCATGTTGATGGGGAGAAGGGCCTCATCCCCACAACCCTTGCCTGCGGGCAGGGGGCTTATCGGAATCTGGAAGCCCCTTTTAACAAGGGGACCTCCAGATCCCGGCCCCGCTGTGTGAATTGGTAATGGGTTACAAATGTACCCCTACCATTGCACAAAAAAAGTGACAAAAAGTTTAAAAAAGACAAGAGACAGTTTTTGACAAGTCCTTTATTAATTTCTTCTTTCATCTTCTTTCTTCTGGTCTTCTTTCTTCTGATCTTCCTTCTGTGCTTTTGTTCCTCCAACTTCTTCTTCTCCATCTTCTTCTTCCTCTGCTCTTCTTGTCCCGCATCTTGCTCTGGCTTCTTCTCCGTGCCGTCCACATGATCAGTGGTTCAGCCACTCACACCCCTGCCATTGTGCTACCATATTAGAGAGAGAAAGAGAGAGTGGGCGACTTGTGTGAATGACTATGGGCTGAGTACTTGTCTGTTAATGTGAGTGTTCTTACAATTTTTCTTTATAATAAACCTGTTTTATGGAAAGCACAAGGATCTTTCTTTGTTTTATGGAGCTGTGCTGGAGCTGTGGCTAAACCTGTGGTGGAGAACCCTTGAGGAGCTGTTGTGACTACAGTCTCAAGTGCTGTGCCTGGAGAAAGTCTTAAAGGAGTTGTAAAGTCAGAAGGTTTTTTTTATGTTAATGCATGCTATGCATTAAGATAAAAAGCCTTCTCGGTGTTGCAGACGCTCTAGCACCCCTAATACTTACCCGAGTCCCCTTTCTATTCAGCGATGCCCATAATTATCTCAGCCATCTGGGACTCTTCCTCCTGAGTGGCTGGTACCATTGGCTCCCGCTGCTGTCAAAGTCAGTTAGCCAATCAGAAGGGATAGGGGCCGAACAGCAGCTCCATGTCTGAATGGATACAGAGCTGCAGCTCGGCTCGGGTGCCCCATAGCAAGCTGCTTGCTGGGGGGGCACTTGGCAGGAGGGAGGGGCCAGGAGCACCAAAGAGGCACATGAGAAGAGGAAGATCAAAGCTTCTCTGTGCAAAACCACTTCACAGAGGAGGTACGTATAACATGTGTGTTATAAAAAAAAAAAGACAAGACTTTACAATCACTTGAAGGAGAGATGAGGGAAGATTAACCCTCATCTCTCCTTAAAGATGAAACGCTTAATTTATAATGAACACACAGTGGTCTTTAAATTATTAAATTATATATTTGGTACTTTGCTACTTGGATAATAGAGTCCCATCAAAGCAAAAAAATTTCTTACATTTCTTTTTTGCTTTTTTTTTCATCTTTTACAGGCTATAGGAGTCAGTCTTGTGCTATTTTATATTGCTCTGGGAGTGATTAGTTATGATTTGACTTCCATATTTACCTATACAATACACTACTGGACCTTCGTGTATGGAATTCCATTTGTAAGTAAACACTGATTCTATTGACTGATGCAGCGGGTAAAGTAAGTATTAAACACGTCACCATTTTTCTAGGTAAATATATTCCTAAAAGTGCTATTGACATTACATTTTTACCACATGCCAGTAACAACCCATGCAATCCATACAAAGACACTAAAACAAATAAGTTCAGAAATCAATTTATGTGTTATAAAATGTTATATATAAAATGTTATAAAAACACAGGGAAAATGTATTGAACACATAAAGAAAGGGAGGTCCAAAAAAGCATGAAAAGCCTTAACACCAGCTGAAAACTATCAGTAATTAGAAAGCAATCTCCCCCTTGTCAATGCAAATTAATATCAACTGGTTCAGTATCAACTGATGGCCTATAAAAAGTTGTCCTTATTATTGCAAAACATACTGATAGCATTGGTTAGAAAAGGATTTCTACATTTCTGAATGTTCCAGTAAGCACTGTTGGCGCCATAATCCGGAAGTAGAAAGAGCAACATTTCACCATAAACCAGCCATTACCAGGTACTCCTCTCAAGATTTTTGACAGAGGAGTGAAAATTATCAGAAGAGTTGACCCAGAGTCAAGGACCACTTGTAGAGAGCTTCAGAAAGACCTGGAATTAGCAGGTACAATTTTTTCAAAGAAAACAATAAGTAATGCACTCACCTGCTATGGCCTTTATGCACGCTCACCACACAAGACCCCATCGCCGAAGACAAAAGCATGTTTAAGCTTATTTAAAGTTAGCTGCTCAATATTTAGACAAGCTTGTGAAATATACCATGTTTGGAGGTCAAATGGCACTGCACATCACCACAAAAACACCATATCAACAGTGAAGTTTGAAGTTTCGAACATTATGGTGTGGGGCTGGCATGTATACGGTACTGGCAAATATCATTAAAAGGAAGGATGAATGGAAAAATGTACCAACACATTCTTGATAAAAAATCTACAGCCATCTACCAGGATGATGAAGATGAAATGAGGGTGGACATTTCAGCAAGACAATGATCCCAAACACAAAGCTAGGGATGAGCTTCGTGTTCAAGTCGAACGTACGTTCGACTCGAACATTGGCTGTTCGTCCGTTCGGCGAAATCCAAACATTTTAGTCCGTTCGTGTCAAATTCGCGTGGCGCTCACGGCCCACAATGCACTGCGATGGCGCAGTGCATTGCTGGCTCATGATTGGCCAAGCATGCACTGTGACCCCGCATGCTTGGCCAATCGCAGCGCCAGCAGCGAGGAGAGCCATGATTGGCCACAGGCAGGATGCCTGTGGCCAATCATAGCTCAGGCTGTGTAGTGCACACCCCACACTATATAAGGCCGCCATTGCGGCGGCCTCGTGTAGTGTGTTGGCGTCTGAAGCAGTGGATGTTCTGTGTACCTTTAACACAGTACACACCGATCGTTTTCGGCTGATTTCCTATCTTGCTGTTGTGTAGTGGCTATTGTCTGCGTGCCCTGACCACAGTATACACCACTATATTCACCTCACCTATATAGCTAGTGATCTATCTTTAATAATAGAGCTTGCAGTCAGTAGTGTTAGGAGATAGTGCGTGCTGTCTGCGTGCTCTGTACCCAGTACATACCGCTATATCCACCTACATAGCTGTTCTCTATTTGAGCCCACTTGCCATCTGCAGGAGTTATTGGAAGTAGTGTGTGCCTCCAGCACAGCACAGTATACATCTGTATATACCCCTTTATCTCTGCTGTTTTCTGGTTGTTGTCTGCGTGCCCTGACCGCAGTATACACCGCGATATTCACCTCGCCTATATAGCTAGTGATCTATCTTTAATAATAGAGCTTGCAGTCAGTAGTGTTAGGAGATAGTGCGTGCTGTCTGCATGCTCTGTACCCAGTACATACCGCTATATCCACCTACATAGCTGTTCTCTATTTGAGCCCACTTGCCATCTGCAGGAGTTATTGGAAGTTGTGTATGCCTCCAGCACAGCACAGTATACATCTGTATATACCCCTTTATCTCTGGTGTTCTATAAAAAAGGCATCTGCAGGAGTTAGTGGGTGTTGTGTGCCTCCAGCACAATATAAACTACCCAACTGCTGTTTTACCCAACTTCCTTCAGGCCATTACCATGTCTGGAAGGCCAGCAAGGAGAGGCAGACAGGCGCGAGCCGATAAAAGAGGGCAAGCAGGCTCTGTGTCTAGGTAAACAGTGCTGGTCGTGGACGCGGTGCATTGTCATCAGCACGTGGCCATGGGACATGCTTGTCCTTCTTTTCGGCAGCTGGACATGTTAAACCGCAACATGCCAACGACTTGGTAGAGTGGATGACCAAGCCCTCTTCATCCTCCTCATCCTCTCTCACCCAGTCTCAGGGTAGTAGCAAAGCAGCTGCCAACGCATCGTCTTCCCTCCTCTCAATGTCATCATCAGTGACTCCTTCCCTAGACCCACCACGTCCTCCTAAGGAGTGTCCTGAACTCTTTGAGCACAGTGTTGGGTACATGCTCCAGGAGGATGCCCAGTGTTTTGTGGGCTCTGATGATGACACTCAGCTAGAGGAAGGCAGTAGCGTGAGCGCAGAGAGAGGGGATGCTCAAGAAGGACAGCAATCTGGCAGTCATGTTCCACAAGCTGCAGCATACTGCCAGGTTTGCTACAGCGATGAAGAGGGAGGGGATGATGAGGGCACTGACTCCACGTGGGTGCCTGGAAGGAGGGAGGAGGAGGAGGAGGAGGAGGAGGAGGAGGAGGCACATGTCCAACGAGGCAGGATGCCCTCCGGGGGCCAGCTTAGGGGCAGCACACCGACTGAATCACACCGCAGAGCTCCGCCTGTTCAGAGCGCTGCCTCTGCGCGTTATTCTAAAAGTTCTTTGGTGTGGGCCTTTTTTGAGACGAGTGCATCAGATCGCACCGCTGCTATTTGCAACATATGTCTCAAGCGTATCTCATGTGGCCAAAACATCAGCCGCTTGGGCACCACATGCTTGACCAGACATATGTTGACCTACCATGCAGCTCGTTGGCAAGCGTACCTCAAAGACCCACACCAAAGAACAAAGCGGACCTCTCCTTGCTCCTCATCAGCTGGCATCTCCAACCCCACTAGACCTTCAGTCCTCTCTGAAACCTGCTCTGAGAGGAATGAAGGTGTAGAATTAGGTGTGTCACAGCCAAGTGCTTCCGGGAACTCTGCTAGCGGTACACCCACGTCCGATTATAGCAGGCAAATGTCCCTGCCCCAGCTGCTGGACCAGCGGAAGAAGTTTACTCCCAGCCATCCACATGCCCAGCGGTTGAATGCTAGCTTGGCTAAATTGCTAGCACTTCAACTGCTGCCTTTTCAGTTGGTAGACTCGGCCCCCTTCCGTGAGTTTGTACAATGTGCGGTTCCTCAGTGGCAGGTCCCCAAACGCCACTTTTTCTCACGGAAGGCGATTCCGGCTCTCTACCGGCATGTGGAAGGTGCATATTACCGCTGACTCATGCGGCTGCACACGCAGCAGAGGGCCATCAATGAGTACCTGTGCGACTACGGCACCAGGACAGGGTCAGGGGAGCTTGGTTTTTTCTCACCACGCCAGTGGGGCATGATCAGGGATGCATGCACTGTCCTGTCACCGTTTGAGGAGGCCACAAGGATGGTGAGCAGTGACAGTGCATGCATCAGTGACACTGTACCTCTTGTCCACCTCTTGGAGCATACGCTGCGTGGAATAATGGACAGGGCACTTGAGGCAGAACAGAGGCAGGAAGAGGAGGACTTCCTTGCCTCTCAAGGCCCCCTTTATCCAGACAGTGTTCCTGCTGTGCCACCCATCACACAGGAAGAGGATGAGGAGGAGGAAGAGGAGGAGGAGGATGATTGTGTCAGCATGGAGGTGGAGGCTGGCACTCAGCATCAGCAGCAGCAGTCTTATAGGGATGATTTACAGTCCCAAGAAACACGTGGACTTGTACGTGGCTGGGAGGAGGTAGCTGTGGATCATGTTGTCCTTAGTGACCCAGAGGACTCCGGACCGAATGCCTCAGCTAACCTACGCTGCATGGCCTCCCTGATCCTGCAAAACCTGCGGAAGGATCCTCGTATTCTTCGGATCAAGGAGAAGGACCATTACTGGCTGGCCACTCTCCTTGATCCACGGTACAAGGGTAAGGTTGCCGACCTTATCTTGCCATCGCAGAGGGAGCAGAGGATGAGACATCTCCGGGAGGCCTTGCAGAAAGGTCTGTGCAACGCGTTCCCAGAGACTGGGAGGTTACAAACTCCTGGTCCTGGACAACGTGTTGCTGAGGCATCGGTCAGAAGGAGCGGTGGAGAAGGTGGCCGTCTGACTGATGCTTTCAGACAATTTTTTAGTCCGCAGCCCCAAGGTATGATCGGTTCCAGCACCCATCGCCAGCGTCTGATTTACATGGTGCAGGAATACCTAGGGGCAAGGTCAGACTTGGACACCTTTCCCACCGAAAATCCTCTGGCTTACTGGGTCTTGAGGATGGATCACTGGCCAGAGCTTGCACAGTATGCAATTGAGCTACTGGCCTGTCCTGCATCCAGCGTTCTTTCGGAACGCACCTTCAGTGCTGCTGGTGGCTTTGTTACCGATCACAGGGTGCGCCTGTCCACCGAATCAGTTGATCAACTGACCTTCATCAAGATGAATCAGTCTTGGATCACCCACAGCTACCAAGCACCTGAAGCTGATGTAACCGAATAATTTTTTTTGAAATACCACATCCCTTCAAGACTGCCTATGCTGATGCTGAGTGACTGTCCTGTTATGTTGATTGTCTATCCTCTTCCTCCTCCGCTGATATGTTGGAAGAACATTTTTGGTTCTGGGTGATGCCAGCAGCCCAATTTTTCTGCCCGTTTAACAGGGGCGTTTAATTACAATTTTTGATGCAATGCTTTGCAGCAGGGCTAATTCCTGCAATAAAACTAGAGTATATGGCAGAGGTTGCAGTGTGGTGGCACCAGCACCAGTGCCTAAGGCCCAATTTTTCTGCCCCTGTTTAACAGGGGCGTTTAATTACAATTTTTGATGCAATGCTTTGCAGCAGGGCTAATTCCTGCAATAAAACTAGAGTATATGGCAGAGGTTGCAGTGTGGTGGCACCAGCACCAGTGCCTAAGGCCCAATTTTTCTGCCCCTGTTTAACAGGGGCGTTTAAGTACAATTTTTGATGCAATGCTTTGCAGCAGGGCTAATTCCTGCAATAAAACTAGAGTATATGGCAGAGGTTGCAGTGTGGTGGCACCAGCAGCAGTGCCTAAGGCCAAATTTTTCTGCCCCTGTTTAACAGGGACATGTAATTACAATTCTTGATATAATATTTCACAGGAGGGCCCCTTCCTGTGCCCACCCAGAGTAACGGTGAGGACTTATAGTGTTGTGGCACCAGCACCACAACCACCAAAGGTCAATTTTTCTACCACTGTTCAACAATGGCATGTAATTACAATTCTTGATATAATCGTTCACAGCAGGGCGCTCCAGCGCCCACCAAGAGTCACTTTGAGGGCTTACAATGTTGTGGCAAAACCAACACCTTGTTCCGCCATTTCTGCAGAGCATATAGGGCAGGCCCCTACTTTCAAACATCCAATTTACAAACATCTCCTACTTGCAAACGGAAGGAGACAACAGCAAGTGAGATGAAAAAAGATTGACAACAAAACAAATTATACAGGACTGGAGCTACACTTTAAAAATGTACCAGTTGAAAATTACAAACAGATTCAACTTAACACAACAAACCTACACAGTCCCTGTCTTGTTTGCACCGCCTGTATACTGCTGTTCTGAGTATATAGGGCCTGGGGGCCACACGCATTTCCTTTTTTTAATATGGGTACGGGGTTCCCCTTAATATGCGTACAAGACCCAAATAGGCTGGTAATGGGCAGGGAGGGCTACCCATGCCATTTTTCTCAATGATTTTCAACCATATTGCAGGAACCAGATATAACATTAAAACCGCAAGCAGTTTTAAATGGTGTTATTTCCGTTAAATGTCATTTTGTGCAGGGACTGTTCTAAACACGGGAAACATGTGGCACTTCACAGGCATACTACAGACACCCCACAGGCACCATATTTAAAGGAATATTTCACTTTTTTTTTTTCACTTTAATCGTCATTAAAATCAGTGCTCCCGCCAAAACGGCCGTTTTTAAAACTTTTTTTTGCATTGACCCATGTCCCCTGGGGCAGGAGCCAGGTCCCCAAACCCTTTTTAGGACAGTATCTTGCATATTAGCCGTTAAAATTAGCACTTTTAATTTCGAACGTTCGAGTCCCATAGACTTCAATGGGGTTCTAACGTTCGTTCGAATTTGGGGTCCGTTCGAAAGTTCTGGTGCGAACCGAACTGGGGGGTGTTCGGCTCATCCCTACACAAAGCCAAGGAAACTCACAATTGTTAGGCCCAGCCAATCACTTGACTCAAATCCAATAGAAAATCTATGGAAAAAACTAAAGATCAGAGTTCATACAAGAGGCCTGCGGAAACTTCATGATTTGAAGACTGTGTGGAAAAATGGGCCAAAATCACTGGGCCAAATCCTGGGCCAATGGGCCAAATCGTGAGCAATGCATGTGACTATATCTCTATAAAGGAGGTGTCTTGAAGCTGTCATCATTACCAACAAAGGATTTTGTACAAAGTATTAAACAAATTTTAGTTAGCGTGTTCAATACTTCTTCCCTGTCTAATTCCATTTTATTACACATAACTTAATTTCTGAACATATTTGTTTTGGTTTCTTTGTATATATGGATTGCATGGTTTGTTACTAACATGTGGTGAAAATTTTATGTCAATAGCACCTTTAGAAATATATTTACCTTGAAAAATAGTGACCTGTTCAATACTTATTTTACCCACTGTATATACAGCAAAAACAAAGTTAAAAATGTATGCTGGTCAGCTATAACATTATGACCACTGACACGTAAAGTGAATAACATTAATTATCTCATAAAATAGCATCTGGAAGTGAGTGGGATATATTAGGCAACAAGTGAACATGTTGTCACTTGAAGTTGTGTTGAATGCATAATAAAATGGGCAAGTGTAAGAATTTAAGCAACTTTGGCAAGAGTCAAAGTGTAATGGCTAGATGACTGGGTCACATCAAATTTCAAAACTGCAGCTCTTGTGAGCCCACTGTTGCAAGTATATAACAACTACTGGAGCTGAAATTGCTGAAAAGTTAATGCTGATTCTGAGAGAAAGGTTTCAGAAAACACAGTGCAGTTTGTTGTATATGGGGCCGCAGACCAGTCAGGGTGCCTATGCTGACCCGTGTCCACAGTCAAAAGCACCTACAATGGGCATGTGTCACAACTATGGATCAGACTTGGAGACCAGTAGCAGTAAAGAGATTCCCACCAGCCAGCTGGATAGGTATACAATTAGGCCACCTTGCCGAATGACACAGCCTCACCCAAGGTGCAAGTACTAATCAGTATTCACCAGAGCTCCTGATGGTGGAGATGGGTTTTGCTGTGTGTTGATCCTTAGGATTGCCTCACTAGGAGGTGAGTAAGCAGATAAAGCAGGTAGATATTAAGCAGAAGCATAGTTAGTAAAGAAGCCAAAAAGGTCAGTAACAAGTGGTTGCAGGTTGGGATCAAGCAGAAGCATAGTCGAGGAACAAGCCAAAGGTTGGTAACGAATGGTAGCAAAGATATGGATGGCAGCAGGAGAGACAAGAGCAAGATATTGGCTGCAGACAGCACAATAATCTGGTAAACAAGAAGTGTAAAGGCATGGCTTTAATAGGAAGTTCAGGGGAGGAGCAAGAGCCAAAATTTATTAATAACACAATAAAAGAGTCTTACACAGTGCAGTGCTGGGATACTATAGCAGGTGAATGGAAGCTGGTTGAGGCAGGTGTAAGAAAGGAGCATGGCCCGAAATATGTCATCCTGGTTACCAGCTTTGTTTTAGAGCCTTTTGGTGTGTCTCAACAAACCCATGCTGTGTGGCTGCACCATGTAAGACACTTTTATTGCGTCTTTAAAAAATTGTGGCTCTTTCTTTGGACATTGTGGTTCAGTGAAAATGTGTGGGCCTAAGACTGTCTTTTGCATTTATGAGTGCCTGTCAATCCTGGTATTTATTGGCATTACTACACTTACATGGGAGTGTTCTGGAGCGCCTTTATTATGTTTGGAATCACCTGTCTTATCACCCCGTTGGTCACTTCTGAGGCTTCTGAGGTAATTACCAATGCACCTTCCTCTGCACCTGCACCTGGCTGCAGATATACAATTATATGATTGGGCTGCAGTTTAGCGCCTAGCCACCTATTCAGCTATTTTAAAATTGGCAGATTACCCATTCTTTGTTGGTTGAAAATTAGCATGACTTGTATGTAGTAAATAGTGTTTTCGATATATAATGCTTATGTTTACCAGATATATAGATAATATTTAACACTCACTTTTTTTGCTATCTGTAGTACATCGTCACAGGAAGTCTCTCAATCGCAGTGGGAAGAAAACGAAAACCAACTATCTCTTTAGTAAGTTGATCACAACATGGATTATTACCGACTAGGGATTAAGGCTGGGTTCACACTGCTGCGGCTGGGAGACCCGGATGTGATTCGCACCGCACTGCAGTGCAAATCACATCCGATCTGTGCGATGCGAGTTCAGCCATACAGATAGTATGGCTGAATTTGCATCACACCCGCTCCAAACTCGCACAGGACCCTTTTTTTGGTCTGCAGCAGAATCGGATCGCATGGGTGTTCACACCAGGCAAACCGATTCCTGTCCGAGTTTGCAGATCGCACTGAGATATGCAAACTGATCTGGGGGTGTCATTAAGGTTTCACTGACACTCTCAGCAGTCCGCATAGGGCAGTGTGCACTGCCGGCGGGAGGCATGCGATGCGGGAACCTGCCCCGGATTCGCGGCGTTCCCACATCGCTTCAGTGTGAACCCAACCTAACAGAGTAAATTTGCCAAAATAAATGTTGTTGGCTAAAATTTCAAGAAGCAGAAACTCTCAGTCCTGCCGAAACTCCTCTGTGGACTACAGAACTACAGAACACATTTTCCTTATGCTATGGAGTAGGGGAAAGGGGACGAAGTTCTGTAGTCCTAACACTCTTCTTATCCTAGGAGAACAATGCTGCTCTTCCATAAATACTGTGCATAAATGAGTATTGCTACCTTAGCCACTTAAGGACCGCCTCACGCCGATGTACGTCAGCAGAATATCACAGCTGGGCACAGGCACAAACAGGTACGTTGCCCTTTAGGAGCCCTGCCGTGGGTCGTGCACGCGCCGGCGGCGACACACTCGCGGCCCGGTCCTGAGCTCCATGACTGTGACCGCGGGACCCGAGGACCCAATCGATGCCAGTGTCCCGCGATCAGGTCACAGAGCTGAAGAACGAGGAGAGGTAAGTGTAAACCAACCTCTCCTCGTGCTTCCTAGTGTGGCTGTCACTGATCAGAGAGTAAAACGCCTTAAGGGGGGCACATACAACATCAATAAACCTTACAGGTGTTCTAATCCCTCTAGAATCTGTCCAAGATGTGAAAAAAAATAGCCTTTAGTTATAATTTAAACTTAAATGTGATTAACTTTCTTCAATGTCTTAGAAAGGCAGTAAAATGTGGCTTTCGGTCAGTGCTTGTAGCTGATACTGATGCCCTGGAATGTTTATATTCCCTTGCAAAGTATAATTTTCAGAGATAAACTATTCTTATACCTACTTATCTTTGGATAGGTGAGAGCATTTTTGGCAATGAACATAATCAGCTCTATGGTGTCCATCATACTGCTCGGTGTGCTGAGTTATGACATGTACTGGATAGCCTATTCAGAGTACAATGTAAATGTGAGTACACTATAACATTTTCTATAATTATTATATTTAAGGTGGAAAAGCAGCCCAAGTGTATTTTAATTTAAAAAAAAAAAGGCTTAGAAGTGGATTTAAGCATTCCTAAGACAAACATATGTAGGCAGGTGTCTACAGGAAGAACGTACTGCTTCAGTAAAGTGAGTTTAGGCTGCCCGGGGCAGGGAAGAGTTGAGCGTTTTCCATCAGTTTCACAGCTTTTCGGATCCTGCCTTCTTTCCCAGTCGATATATACATTGGGTAAAATAAGAACGGTATTTAACATGTCACCATTGTTCTAGATAAATATTATTTCTAAAGGTGCTATTAACATGACATTTTAACCACATGTCGGTAACAACCCATGCAATCCATACTTACAAAGAAATCAAAACAAATAAATTCAGAAATTAAGTTATGTGTAATAAAATTATTTATAGAATAGCTAAAGGGGTCTCACATCCATATGAGAACTGTTTAAGGGATAGAGGACATTTTTAGCGGACTTTACCGGTACCAGAAAAGGAACACTATAACATTTTATGAAAATTGATTTATTATATATTACAAAATAAAAAATGAGTTCAGAATAAAAACAAGAGAATTAAAGCTCTCATTGGTATAACCACGCAATGTTTATATGTAGAGTACCTAATGCTGCTTAGTCAGAGAGGTCGATGTTTCGCTTTATGCTTCCTCAAGACCTTTTCTGCTTGACTGCAAAGAGAGGGATTCTCTATAGAAGAGAAAGGAGGCAAATATCATAGTTCACAGAACGCATAAGAAACGCAGCCAGATATCTTATAATAATATAGTCCCCATAAGTAATATGGGGAGCAGTGTATATGAAGGGCCCCTCACATATCAGAGAGAGCCCTTATAAATGTGGCATGCCAAGTGCCACCCAGAGGCAACCAGACCAACGAGAAACATCCCTAGATCAATCAGCCAATAATTCACAGTACCCCATTCTGTAAGGAGGACAAAATGAACATCAGCCTCTAAAGAAATTTAAAGGACAATCAATGCATTCATAACCATATCAATGCAATACTCCCTGGACAGAGAGTATCCCCAAAATCACTACAACGGGACAAAAGTCAGTGTATTGTATCATTAAATCAGACCCGCAGTCCTGTTAGATCCTATATAAAGTAGGAAATACATAAGATATATTAAGTGGCAAATGGCAATATCCTTTGTTTAACCACAATGGTTAT
Source organism: Lithobates pipiens (assembly GCF_037356315.1). NCBI lineage: Eukaryota > Metazoa > Chordata > Amphibia > Anura > Ranidae > Lithobates > Lithobates pipiens. Next base: position 95,152,553 of record NW_027507787.1, read on the forward strand.
TAGAATCACAAACATAGTCAGATACCTCAATGGTATTAAGGAGAGGGTCAGTAATCGAATGACTTATTAAAAACCTTCCAAAGAACCATCAGAAGATAGACTGAGATCTAGAAAAATAAATAATATCTTAATACACAGAGTTCTAGAAGGCAAAATAAAATCAAATTACTCTTTAGTCAATAAATACCATTGCAGTAATGCTGGTAAGAATAGTTGCAAGTGCAATCAAAGTCCACACACATAGACTCACCTGACAATGTATGTCCTGAATCATACCACACCCACAGATACTGCCAGCATTCAAACCTTAAATAGGAAAAGGGAATGGCGCCACAAACCATCAGATAATAGCTGACTACAATCAGCTGTGGAGGCCCATACCATCGGGTGCCAGAGTATAGGGCATTCACCTGCAATCTTATGAAGAAATCCCCCATACGACGTGAATAGACAGCACGGCAGTATGGCGCACTTGCGCCATAGGGACGTCAGAGACTAACTCTGGGATGAAAGTGCGCTCATGCGCAGCAGCAAACAATAGACACTTAGAAAAAATAATAAACCATGGAATACAACCTCTAATAATAAACGATGCTACATCAACCGCTATAACCAAGCAAGGTATTTCTAACCAGATGGTGACATGCAAACTCATCAAGGGCTAATACTGAATGACAGTATATTCATCTGTCAACAGTAGCCATTTGTATAATTAATAAAACAAATGTGTATGCAATATACTTATAGAGGGGAATTCCCCTTACTCCAACCACCACAACACTGCCACCATGGCTATGCAGGGGATATGGAGAGCCAACCTGCAGCCAGATGTTTACCCCACAGGGGGTCCCCATAAGTAACTATAATAGATAAACCCCCCCCCCGATCTAGATCACATCTGGGAGACACACTGGCACGCCAAAAACATATACACTTAACAGATGTATTCCAGACCAAGACAAAAAACCTTAATCCCACACTAAAATAGGGATTTAAACCGCTGCATTCATTATCCACACCTCCCACAAAAATTTTCTATGAATTTTCTATTTAATTACAATATCAAGTATCAAAATAGTGATTAATGATACATAGTTTAAATTCATGGTTTGACCACATGTCTATTGGGACATATACAAATAGATGGGAGTAGCATAACTATCATTATTTAGAATGTTTTCACCATAATATTGCGGAGAGAAATTAAGGTTTTAAAGGGCCATCCATTTTCAGCCCTCAAATTATGTGTAGCTGAGAGCTTCATTAAGGGCCGGAGGAAAGGTAGCATTTAATAAAAAAATTCATTTGGCTTCCCACTGCAATAGCTTCTTATCAACATTTCCTCCTCTAGGGTCTTCAACAATCCTTTCTGCTACCATGACCTGCACCATTGACGTGTCATGTTTATGTTGAAGGGCAGCATGTCTCCCAAAAGGGGTATAGAGTAGATTTTTTCTAATGTAGTAGATGTGGTCATATATACTCCAAAAATTCCTAAACGTTTTTCCTATATAAAATATACACATTTACATGCAATATTGATTAAACATTTTGTTTAACAGTTCACCTAATGTTCAATTCTATGCATGTTACCATTGGGGAGTATGAAAGATACTCCCTCCATGATCCAGCCACAAAACTCACAACTGCCACATCTAAACATGCCTTTCAAATGTTCACTAGGCCCCACAGATTCCTGGAAATGACTGTGGACTAGACAATCTTTTAGCGATCTGCATTTTTTTATATGTGACTTGGGGATATTGTCCAATATATTTTCCTGGAATTGGATCCCCAGTAAGGAGGTGCCAATGTCTCTCCAGAGTTTTTTCACCATATCATGATTATTAGAATATGCGGTAACAATCCTTACAGTATCTTCCGGTTTCTTTCTTTATCTTAGCACCAAACAATGTCCTGTCTATTTTTTAGGGTAGTCTTAGTATAGCCCCTTTCTAAAAGCCTTGCTCTCAATGATTTACATTCCTTCAAAAAGTCGTTTTCATTGGAGCAATTGCTAATACATAGGTATCGTGAATATGGTATACTTCTAATCAATGGTTGGGGGTGGGCACTAGAGGCATGGAGTACAGTATTCCCCGCAGTGGGTTTCCTATACAGCGAGCTGCCCAATGTACCATCCTTTTGTTTGAAAATGTTAACGTCTAGAAAAGGTATTGATCGTAAGTCACTATGCACGGTAAATTTGAGATGATAGTCAAACTTCACTGTTAGTATGGTGTTTAGGGGTGATGTGCAGTGCCATTTGATCCCCAAATATGGTGTGTATTACAGCATCTGAAAAGTTAAATTTTGGTCTCATCTGACCAGATTATATTCTCCCAGTATTTCACAGGCTTGTCTAAATGTTGTGCAGCAAACTTTAAACAAGCTTCAACATGCTTTTTCTTCAGCGATGGAGTCTTACGTGGTGAGTGTGCATATAAGCCATTTCAGTTGAGGGCATTACTTATTGTTTTCTTTGAAACAATTGTACCTGCTAATTCCAGGTCTGTCAGAAATTCTCTACAAGTGGTCCTTGGCTCTTGGACAACTTTTCTGATAATTCTTTTCACTCCTCTGTCAGAAATCTTGGGAGGAGCACCTGGTCATGGCTGGTTTATGATGAACTGATGTTCTTTCCACTTCTGGATTATGGCCCCAACAATTCTCACTGGAACATTCAGAAGTTTAGAAATCCTTCTGTAACTAATGCCATAAGTATGTTTTGCAACAATAAGGTTGTGAATGTCTTGATAGCGCTCTTTGCTTTTAACCATCATGAGATGTTTGTGTGACACCTTGGTAATGAGACACCTTTTTATAGGCCATCAGTTAAGACTGAAATGGCTTATAATAATTTGCACCGACAAGGGGCAGGATTGCTTTCTAATTACTGATAATTTCAGCTGGTGTCTTGGCTTTCTATGCCTTTTTGCACCTCCCTTTCTTCATGTGTTCAATATTTTTTCCCTGTGTCATTTCATTTTATTACACATAAATTAATTTCTGAACTTACTTGTTTTGGTTTCTTTGTATGTAGGGATTGCAATGTATTGTTACCGATATTTGGTAAAAAGTGTATGGCAATAGCACCTTTAGAAATATAGGCACCCACAAGATAGCCAGTTAGGAAATGGACTAGGATGCACTTTGATGATGTAATGTTCCAGCAGTGCTTTTAGTAAAGTTTTTGAATTGTTCTTGAACCCGGACCCCATTCTGTCACTGGGAGTGAGGTGGCAAAGGTAGGCATGACTGGCGGAGCAGGCATGGGCTCAGCAGTGTTTCTCCTAAATGCAAAACAAAATGAGGAAGGTTTGGAGAGAAATGGCAGTGGGGTCCATTTCAGATACGGAACCTCAGCCCAAAAATTTGTTAAAAAAGGTGAATAGTTGGGAAGGGAGTGATTATTACAGTGCCAAACACTCAGAAGAATAAGAATTATGATATATAAAAAAAAATGTATTACAACATAACTAAAACGGAAAATTATAGACTCAAATACATGGCGAGAAGCAATTAAAATACAGGGAGCACAAAATATATAATATGTAGGGCCAGAATGATGGTGGTTTTGATGTACTGTTGGGTCAAATCTTCCCTACATGTTTCACCATTACAATGTCTTCCTCAGGGGAAATAGGACTTGACCAGTAATGTAAAACGAGTTACTACAAAAATACAAAAGAGAAAGAACAAAGATGCAATAAGTTAGCGAGTTTGGGTTAGGTGTTGCATGGCTTCTATAGGTAAAATGTATCTGGTGGACACAATCAAGAAACTCCCAGACCACACCCCCACAACAGATGGTCTGAAAAGTGTGGTGTGATTTCTAGAAAAGGTGCAGGCCCTTCTTTGGTGCAAGTGCAGCATGTTTTTGACCCTATGCCATAGGCATTTGTATATAAAATCATTGGTTGTCAATGACTCATCCTTGCACTGCTCAGTCAGCTGTCAGCCAGGAACTCATAACTGACAGGTGGATGTAAACAAAAGACGAAAACCTTGCAAAAGCTGCAAATTACTGTAGTAGTCATCATTACTGCATTCTGAACACATCACGTCGTTTTCTCGGTACAGGTGCCATTCAGGGAATGCCTTCCAATGAATGCAAATTGTTCTCTGAATGGACGAGATAGAGAAAAGGGCGCTGATGTCATAATCTCCATCTCGATCAGAGAACACTTTGCATTTATTGAGTAAATAGAAGGAGGTTTTCTGAATGCTGTCCAGGCTAATTGGGCTACTTTATTTACTATACATCACTGTAGCTGGGACCCATTTTCCACATTTTGTCATGTTAGAAACAAAAATGTAAATGTATTTTATTGGGATGTTATGTGATAGACCAACACAGGGTAGCACATAACTGTGAACTGGGAGGAAAATGATAAATGGTTTTAAAAGTTTTTTACAAATAAATATCTGAAAGGTGAGGCATGTATTTGTATCCCTTTTACTCTGATACCCCTAACTAAAATCCAGTGGAAACAATTGCTTCAGAAGTCACCCAGTTAGTAAATAGAGTCCACCTGTGTGTAATTTAATCTCAGTATAAATGCAGCTGTTCTGTAAAGCCCTCAGAGGTTTGTTAGAGAACCTTAGTGAACAAACAGCATCATGAAGGCCAAGGAACACACCAGACAGGTCAGGGATATAGTTGTGGAGAAGTTAAAAGCAGGGTTAGGTTATAAAAAATATCCTAAGATCTGAACATCTCACAGAGAACTGTATAATCCATCATCTGAAAAAGGGAAGGGTATGGCACAACTGAAAACCTACCAAGACATAGCTGTCCACCTAAACTGAAAGGCCGGACAAGGAGAGCATTAAATTAGAAAAGCAGCCAAGAGGCCCATGGTAACTCTTGAGGAGCTGCAGAGATCCACAGCTCAGGTGGGAGAATCTGTCCACAGGACAACTATTACTCATGCACTCCACAAATCTGGCCTTTATGGAAAAGTGACAAGAAGAAAGCCATAAGAGGTCCCATTTGCAGTGTGCAAGAAGCCATGTGGGGGAGGCAGCAAACATGTGGAAGAAGGTGCTCTGGTCAGATGAGACCAAAATTGAACTTTTTGGCCTAAAAGCAAAATGCTATGTGTGGTAGAAAACTAACACTGCATATTACCCTGAACACACCATCCCCACTGTGAAACATCAACAGCATCATGTTGTGGAGATGCTTTTCCTCAGCAGGTAAAGGGAAGCTTCCCATCAAATCTGACCAGCTGGTTAGATTTGATAGGAAGATGGATAGAGCCAAATATAGGGAAATCTTAGAAGAAAACCTGTTATGATCGGAATTCTCGTCGGAAGAAGCTCTGATGGTTTTCCCAACGTAATTCTGACGGAATTCCGCTCAAGCTGTCTTGCCTGCACACGGTCACACCAAATTCCAATAGTTTAGAACGCGGTGACGTACAACACGGAACTAGAAAAAGGAAGTTCAATAGCCAGTAGCCAATAGCTTCTGTCTCGTAGTTGAATCTGAGCATGCGTGATTTTTTGGAGTGTCGGAATTGCATACACACGATCGGAATTACCGATAGAAAGTTTTTCCGTCTGGAAAATTGAGATCATGCTATCAATTTTTGGCTGGCGGAAATTCGGACAGCTAAATTCCGATGGAGCATACACACGGTCGCATTTTCCGATGAAAAGCTCTCATCGGTCTTTTTCTGGCCGGAATTCCGACTGTGTGTATGCGGCATTAGAGTCTGCAAAAGACTTGAGACTGGAGCGGAAGCTTACCTTCCAGCAGGACAATGACCTTGAACATACAGTCAGAGCAACAATGGAATGGTTTAGGTCAAAGCATATTCATGTGTTAGAATGGCCCGGGCGAAGTCCAAACCTACGGTAAATCCAACTTAGAATCTCGGGCAAGACTTAAAGATTGCTGTTCACAGATGCTCTTCATTCAATCTGACAGAGCTTGAGCTATTTTGCAAAGTGGAATGGGCAACAATTTCCCTCTCTAGATGTGCAAAGTTGGTAGAGAGACATCCCCAAAAATACTTGCAGCTGTAATTGCAGTGAAAGGTGGTTCTACAAAGAATTGACTCAGGGGGACCGAATACAAATGCACGCCACACTTTTCACATATTTATTTGTAAAAAATTTGGAAAACCATTTATAATTTTCCTTCCACTTCACAATTATTTGTCACCTTGTGTTGGTCTATCACCTAAAATACCAATAAAATATATTCAACTTTTTGAACCAGTGCACAAAGCATGACCTCAACTCAATAGAATACTTTTGGGATGACTGTGAGCTAGGCCTTCTCGCCAACATCAGAGCCTAACCTAACAAATGCACCTCGGGAAGAATGGTCAAACATTCCCATAGACACACTTCTAAACCTTGTGAACAGCCTTCCCAGAAGAGTTGAAGCTGTTATAGCTGCAAAGGGTGAGCCAACTCAATATTGAACCCTATCGACGAAGACTGGGATGCCATTAAAGTTCATGTGCATGTAAAGGCAGGCATCCCAATACTTTTGGTAATATAGTGTACTTATATTGGTCCAAGCTGGAACAATGTATCTATGCAAAATAGCCATACCTTAAATTCATCTTTAAATCTGGTCATACATTATAATATTAAAACAGAGATGTATACATTTAATTCTCACAATGTTTCTTTTGCACAGCGCCTACAAAATATCTTAATTTTCATGATAATTGCCAATGTGCTCCAGTTCTGTGCATCGGTGACTCTTTCTAATTTTGGCCGTCTGTCTCTGGCTGCTAGATCCTCTCGGCAGGTAAGAAGTGGACAATGGTAAGATGCTCTGTAAGTCAAAGTTAAAGTTAAAGAGAACTGTATGTATTGCATATTTGTTACAGTAACATTATATCCTGCACACCAACTAACATTTTAAAACAGTAAGCGGACAATTTATTTTAAAAAATGAGCTTTGTGAGTATTGCAACATTCGTGCAAGCATAAAAAAATACTAACACAACACCCTAATATTCGATCCTTAGAGAAAAATAGCTTAAAGTCATATTAAATCCTTGTTTTCTTTTGTTTAAAAATAACAAAGATGTTATACTTACCTGCTCTGTGCAGTGGTTTTGTAGAGAGCGGCCCTCCTCTTCTTGGGTCCCTCTTTGGTGCTCCTGGCCCCTCCCTCCTGCCGAGTGCCCCCACAGCAAGCAGCTTGCTATGGGGGCACCTGACCCGAGCCATTGCTCTGTGTGTCCATTCAGACATGGAGCTACAGCCGGCCCCACCCCACCCCCTCTCTCCTCCTTGGCTCACTGACTTAGATCGACAGCAGCGGGTGCCAATGGTGCCCGCTGCTGCCTCAGCCTATGAGGGGGGAGAGTTCTGGATAACTGAGGCTTTCGTGCAACATTGCTGGATCAAGTAAGAATTGGGGGGGGGGGGTGAGGGGGCTGCTGCACATAGAAGGTTTGTTATCTGAATGCAAAGAATGCATTAAGACAAAAAAAAACTTCAGCCTTTACAATCACTTTTACTCCTTCCAATCTGCGCCTTTTCTGGCACTTTTATTCACATGCAACAATCAGTATTTTTGTTAAAAATGTACTTAGAACTCCCAAATCTTCTATATTTTTTTAAAGCAGAGACCCTATAGAATACATTGGTGTTTTTTTTTTCAATTTTTTATGTCACAGGGTATTTACGCAGCAGTTTTTCAAACGCAATTTTCATCAAGATATGTCAAATTTTACTATCCACAGGTGACCCTTTAACAATCAGTGTTTTTGTCTAGAAAAAACTACTATTAACTATTTGGCTAGAAAATTACTTAGAACCCTCTAACATTATATATTTATTTTTTTAAAGCAGAGGTCCTAGAGAATACATTGGTGGGTTTTGCTATTTTTTATGTCACATGGTATTTGCGCAGTGTTTTGTGGGAAAAATATACCTTTTCATTTTAATGCAAATTAAAAAAAAATACAATACATAACCCATTTTTTTTTGTAAAATATAAAAGATGATGTTACGCCAAGTAGATACCAAACATGTCATGCTTTAAAATTGCTCATGCTCTTGCAACTGTGACAAACTATGTCAATTTTACTATCCATAGGTGACCATTTAAAAGCCTTTACAGGTTACTACTTCAGATTTACACAGGTGGCCTGGTGCTAAAATTACTGCTCATGATCTGACGATCACGGTGATACATCACATGTGTGGGACGATTTCTGTTTACATGTGTGTGGGACCAAATTGTCCCGTCTGTTCACCTTTGTGTGCAAGCACGGGATTAAAAAATGTATTTTTTTAATTATTAAATGTATTTATTTTTACACTGTAGCTTTTTTTTATCACTTTTATTGATGTCACAGGGAATGCAAACATCCTAATGACAGCAATAAGCATGTGGCAGGTCTTCCTTATGGAGAGATATGGGGTCTATAAGACCCCAAATCCCTGTTACTGTGTGACTTTTCCACAGAAAACCTTATAGTAAAGAAAATTTCTGTGTTTTATCATAACTTGTGTATTTTTCGTTGGTCCTTGTGCTTACATCATTGCTAGGTGTGCCAGAGGGGCGCTGAGACTATTATTGGGGTTGAGATGCAGAGTACGGAACCAAACATACTCAAGCGGCTCAAGCGTAAAGTGAAACATTTAGCAGTGGTATTATTAACACTGCAATAGCTAGATATTAACCAGCACTAAAGGGCTAAGTGCCCTATCAGTTTTGTGTTGCTAAAAACTTTCACACAGTAAGTATCTTCTAGTAACATCTCAAAAGTAGTTCCTCCATAAATTACACAGGTCATGTATGGACCTTGCTGCTCTCTTCAGATAGGGAGGGATCCTTAGCAATAGCTAAAAGAAAAAGAACAAGGGTGTATCATGCATTACCATAAAAGCAATTCATTTGATAAAAAGAGTTCCTGACAAAGGTAAGTATAATTGTGCACATCAATACAATCCAGCAGCCAATCCAATGGAAAGTTTCATAGAATGCCAATATCCTGGGAGTGAGGCTTACGTGTTTCACAGGCAAAGCCCTCTTCATCAGAGCCATCACAGAGTGAAGTGAAACATTTAGCAGTGGATTCCCAACTGACAGGTGAATGTAAACAAACAGTGAGGGAAAAAATGTCAAGGGGTCTCCTCCACAGAAAAAATCATAGCAGGCCCTTTATATCTGTAAGGATTTGAAGGAGGCCTCGTGAAAAAATGACACATTTTAGGCTGGTATGGATTTTAAGTTGAAATTACGCAGAAAACAAGAAAAAAAAGTGTGAGGTCTCTCCAAAATCCATACCAGACCAGACCATTAAAGCCTGGGTGGTCAGGAAAGGAAGGGATGAGTATGTGGACCCCCTGACAAAGGACCTTGTCCCCATGTTTATGAGGACAAGGGCAAGAGGAAAAGGTTATGGGGGTCTGTGGACTGAGGGCTTATACTGGCCCTCCCTATGTGAATGAGTAAGGGGTACATTGTACCCCTACTCATTCACCAAAAAAAATTCTACCCTAGAAGTACTGAACGCCCATTTGTGCGCCTGTTTTCACAAGATTCTCCGTAGACTGCACACAGAGCGGAAGTCTCGCTTATCGTATTTCCCCTGCTGGTTGAATCTTTTTTGCCTAAGAACTCTCATGGTGGAATGTTCTTAAGCTATTTTTCTCTTAGAATTGAAGGTTCAGAGTTGTTACATTCGCCCACCGAAAGGCAATAAGGAAACCATTACACAAGTAGCGCTAACCCTGCAGTAGCCGCTTAGTAGATTGGGTTCTCTAGTTCTTTTGCTCCCACTCAGTAAACAACCTTGCTCCTTCTGACACACCAGGTCAAGCAAATGGATACTGCAATACTATTGAGGGCACAAATATTTAGATCTCCTGTACACTTCTAAAGTTCAGTAATAGAAAACTAGTATCAAACACCAGTTTAGGTAGTAATAAAAGCAGTGGTGAGGGGGAGACACAGGTCATTGTTCCTGCAATTGCTTCCTCTGAACTGATCCCCCACCCTGTTCTGCCTGATCACCTCTGTGTGCCCCCCCCCCCCCCCCATAAAAAAATAAATTGTAACAATATAATTTTTGAAATTGCAATCAATAATTGTTACAAATTTTAAAGTTAAATCATTTTTAAAAATGTAAACTTTTTTTAAATCATAAAAAAAAATGTTTTAAAGGATGTGAAAAACAATTTAAAAAAGGGGCCAATATACACAGGTTCTCTGTTGTGTTTGTGTGTGCTTTGAATGATTTTAGTGTATTTTTTTGTGATTTTTTTTATATATTCAGGGGGGGTAGGCTGTATAGGGCCCCGTGATTTCTAACAGCAGCCCTGGTCATAACACCCCTGTCTTTAGTGCTCTGATATTCAGCACCGAGAGTTACAGACTGTAGCATACAAGTGGGCACAGCACACACTTAGGTATGCGCTCCCCAGTCTCACTGCATCAAGAGGAAGTCACTTGGTATCTGGTCTAAGAAAACACAGCTCTTTCTCCTTCATACTACAGTCTCTCCTGGGGAATTGTGGTCCACCGGTGCATTGATTCTCATAGAAAGGTTTCTCTTCTGAACTACCTCTCCCATGGCTGAGTGCAACTTGCATTAAAGTCGTTTGAACTCTTCTGTTTATAGTTCCCCCCTGACCAGAGTTTGACAGTTTTGCTAAATCCAGCATGGCAGTCCAGTGGGTGCAGAGGGAGCAGCTGCACCACAGTGTCCTAAATTGCTCTTACTAGCCAAGCACCTGGCTACACAAGCATATTACAAACATTACATTATGCTTACACAAATGTTGAGACATTCACAAAGTTATTTATTTTTTCAAATTGGCCCTAAGTGCCACTGAACTGAAAGTGAATGAGAACTTCTCTCCACCTTTCTTTGGCTTAATTTAAAGTGGATCTATCAGAAAATGTGCAAGTATGTATGCAAAATTTACAATAAATGACTCATGTGCAAATAGGAGATCAACAAGTGGTTAAAAAGATATGTGGGCAGTCAACTAGGAGACAGCCTAAATCCTCCAAAAAGCAGCACAAATCAAACACTAGAAACAATTCCTGCAGTGCTCACACAGAAATCCCTTGTGCAAAAATTAACATAAAAGAAATAAACAACATATAAAACAATAAAACAAGACACTTACTCTATATTGCCAGCTGCATGTTGCTTCTGAGCTGTGTTGCTTCAATGTTTGTCTGCGTACAATTGAAGAGATGTTGTCTCCCTTGATGCCTTAGAACAGTGACGGCAAACCTTGGCACCCCAGATGTTTTCGAACTACATTTCCCATGATGCTCATGCACTCTGCAGTGTAGTGGAGCATCATGGGAAAGGTAGTTCCAAAACATCTGGGGTGCCAAGGTTCAAAAATCTAAAATGAATGCATATGTACAGTATATGTAAAAATGTTTGCAGAGAGCAGTGTCAACTGACCAGCCTTCCTTGAGAAAGATTGTCAGCATACAATTGCAGGAATTGTTTATAACGTATGAAAAATTCCTGACCCTCTTCACAATTAAAGAGCAAAAAAAGTACATGTGTTACAATCAAATATGTGTGCCTAGGCTAAGAGGTACAGTCTGGGATAATTATATAATTAGTCTGGGTAAGGGATCAAAAGGACCCACCTAAATTTTTGTTTGTTCCAGGGGTGTCACCTACCTGCCCCCTATGATCAATGTGTAAGTCGTACATTAACAACACAATTTTTTTAACTTCTTCTGAAGTACTGAATGTGCAGAAAAGTCTTGGTGTTCAGGAATCTCAAACTGGTGTTCTGAAAGGCTCCCTTCCCTCCATGCTGTTTTTCTGGAAGGGCAACCCCCTAGCCTGGTGACAGGCAAGCCCTCTGCAGACTGGTGTTTTTAGTGGGAAGCCCCCCCCCCCCCCCCAAGGCTGGTATTCAAGACCAGGGCTAGTATTCTGAGAGAGTAGCCTTTTCCACCATGCTGTTGTTCTGGGAGGGGAATCCATCCTCCACAGGCTAGTGCTTTGAAGGTTGAGTCCCCCAAGTTGGTGATGCAGACTTTCCCCACGACGGTAAAGCTATTATGTAATTGAAGTATATCTAAAGTCAAAACTTTTTTCTTACTTTTGATTAGAGCAAGGAAGGGTTAAAACCTTTCTTTACACAAACCAAAAATAGTATAGGCTTTTGATATGCTTTAATGGATCTACTTATCAAAAAAATTGCTGTACGAATGTCTTAGCATTTGCATAACCATTGAAAATATTCCCCATAATGTGGCTAATATGTATATTTTCTATGATTATCAGTTCCATTCATTGGCCATAAGCCCCCGTTCACACTGGTGCGACTTGTCATGCAATTAGACAGTTCCAGATCGCATGACAAGTCGCCCCCCATTGCTGGCAATGGGACCGTACTGTATATATTATGAAAAAGGTTGTTGCACTATTTTTTACTGATTTCATTGCGACTTGCATAGACTTCTGTTGAATGAAGTCGCAAGCCGCAATATAATCGGCAGTAAAAATCGCACTAATGTGCCACTTTGAAATCGCACTGAATTAGCACAATTTCAAAGACCTCACCGATGTGAACCAGGGCTAATGTGGTGGTTTCCTGATTATATAGTACATCAAGAAAATACCGCATTATGGCCAGTATACAGAGATGATTATGGGAATACACATTAGACACATTATGAGGATTATTCATGGTGGCTGGGTCCTTTTTTTTTTTTTGTAAATATAGCCCTACCTGTAAAACTGTCAGAATATTATTTATACAATAGCATCAAGTCACAAAACCTAATTAATGCAGTATTTTTATTCCAATTCACATCTCATTCATAAATGTAACTTGCTTTTTCATTAAATGAAAGAATTTAACCAATCTGGTGAATGTACTGTATGTATGTTATAATATCAATATCAGAAAGATTTCAGAATGAGCCTTTTGTCCTAATAATACTATTATCATCTGGCTTGTAAGTTTTAAGAGGTGTTTATTGAGGAGAGCAGAAAAAATAAAATAAAGAGTAATTCAAAGTGAAGATAAAAATTATGATTCAGGAGATAATACACTGATCTAGGACATAGAAATTGAGGCTTTCAAGAATTGATGTATATCTAAATTGTACCCTTTTTATATTAGATAGCAATTGGTTGAAACCCCTGCCTTGTTTTTAATGCTGTCTGTGTACAATTGAAGAGATTTTGTCTCCCTTGATGCCTTAGAACAGTGACGGCAAACCTTGGCACCCCAGATGTTTTGGAACTACATTTCCCATGATGCTCATGCACTCTGCAGTGTAGTGGAGCATCATGGGAAATGTAGTTCCAAAACATCTGGGGTGCCAAGGTTCACCATCATTGCCTTAGAAAGTGAGATTAAATCTGCACACATTTAGAGCAAATTTCCCCCAGGCAGTTGTCACCAGCAATGTTGTCTACTTTGGAATATTTCTCTCACCTCCTGTTTTAGTGAAAACTGTAACATTTTAGATTTCCTATGACTTTCTGTCCTGATGACAATGGTCACGACCAGTGTAACTATCCTGTCTTTCCGTGCTGTCTAGTAAATTTAGCTCTCCTGGGTAGTAGTTTGCTTGGGACAATTTGTAGTTTTTCTCATTCATCCCCCTATGTTTGCTTTTGTTCTCTATGGTCGCCTAGTGGGCGGGTGAGATCTCTTTCCCTCAGGCTGAGTGCGCATGGAAAGTATTCATGCTGTGTAGGCCTGGCTGTGTAGACCTAAACATAACATCTCCTCCCTATAAAGCTGAAGCAATAAAACTTGGAAAAGACTAAAGTGACTAGTGCCCTTCATTGTTGTGTGATGCTCTCCACTGTGGCCATGTAACACCCTGGGGCATTGCTAGACCCCTACCTGTGCTGGAGGTAAGCCAACCCCTTTATTCCATGCAGGAGGGCCACTGCACCAGTGTATAGAGTAAATGACTTTCACCAGTGGGGACACCCTTCTCTACTGTAAACGAAAGCATAATTTGGGGATTTAAAAGTGCTTTAAATGATTATTTTATGCAGACAAATTACGATTCCACAACAGTGCAAAATGTACTCATCTTAAATGAACATTCTGATCTTAAAAATTATAAGGGGAAAATATCAGACACGTGTAAAATAACTCAGGCCGCTTTGTGAACTGATTTTATATACAGTAAGTCACATGACAATTTACTGATTGATTAACTCACTGTTAACTCAACTGTTTGCCTTTTTTTTGTTTTAATAAAGCGGACTTCACAGGTACCCATGGTGCCTACTCAGGATAATAATCTCATATTGACGTCGCGTTCTACGCCAGTGGTTGGCATCACAAACTCAAATTTCTGGCAAGAAGATAACAGGAAACCCCAAGACTACAAGTTTGCTCAGGTGTCCACTGTTTTGCCTGGGCTTCAAACAGCCCCAACTTCCACACAAGACAATCAATCAGACAGGCAGGTAGGTATCCAGTCAACAATATTCAACCTGGATATGATGGCAAACCAATTAGAATTTACCCTATTAACAGTATTCCAATAATGATCAGTATATGAATCACATGACACATGATCTAAAGCATTTTACTTAGTAGTGGTAAAGGAACTGGGCTGCCTTCGTCCCATATTTTTGCCTAAAGAGACCATCTATATGGATTGCATTAGTGGGTATTAATGCTCACTGACATTGTAGGCTTCATTAGAAGAAATGTGAAACCACAAGTTTCACAAGGGCAAAACTCATAGCCAATATGATTGAAGAGATTAGAGGAAGCAACTAGCCTCTTTAAACATGAAGATATAACGGTACCCCCCAACATAGTTCATAAATATGTGTCCCCTGCTTCAGACCAAATTGATGTCTTTAAACAGGGAGTAGCAGGAGAAGGTCACACAAAGATCCATCAAGGGCCAATGCATGGACTGATTAGCCTCTGTGAAGTTGCTACTCTACTCTGAAACACAGTTTGCAATTGTGCGGACTTGCTAAAGTGCTATTTTTTTAAAGTGATTGTAAAGTAAATTTAAAAAAACAAACATGTAATACTTGCAATAGAGTTGCACAGAGAGGCTTAGAGCCTCTTCTTTTCAGGTCCCTTGCTGGCCCTCCAGACTCCTCTTTTCAGTGTGCAATCCCCTTTTCCTATTGGAGCACACCTGTGGGCTTCATCCCAAGCCATGCTGCCTTGTGTCCATAGATACAGACAGCACGGCTTGGCCTCCAATGGCTCCTGTTGCCTCAGCAAAGCCTGTGAGAACAGGATGGGCACAGTGCTGCATCGATTGAGGGCTTAGGTAAGTATAAGGGGGGGGGGGGGGTGGGGGGGGGATACTGTTATCTAAACAAAATTTTACCTTAATAGAAGTAACCACTTTGATTCACCTTGGCTTATGGACTTGAACCCTTCTAAATACAGTGAAGTTAGGGTTGCCAACTTTTCTTCAAGCCAGACTCAAACACTTAAATGGCTCATGGCAATTTTTTTTAAGGGGGAATTGTGGATGTAAAGGGGAACTGTGATGTAAGGGAGTTTCTGCTCACCAAAGCCCCCACTTACAACAGAGTTCCCAGCATACCCCCTTACATTAGGGTTCCCAAGGCCCCTCTTACGTCAGAGTCTGCAGAGCACCCCTTATATCGGAGTCCCTCCCTCACTTGCTCGGAGGCAGCAGCATTAAAGGGAGCGAGGGGGCTTGCTATGGGGTCTCTTGTGCAGGCTTGCTCCTGAGCCCTATTCTGTATGTCCATAAGACACACAGAATGGGGCTTGACCTCGCCTATGTTCCCTCCTCACTGGCTGTGATAGATAGCAGCAGTAGCCAATGGCTCCCACTGCTGTCTCGGAACCAATGAGGAGGCACAGAGCCTCCTCATTGGACAGCAGCTGCTTGACTGAGGTCAGGCTCGGGTTCGTATTGGGGGGGCTGTGGGAGGAGCTGTATACTGAAGGTATTTACAGGCTTTACAACTACTTTAAATGAAGCATACCTATAAACATAGAAATGCAAACTATAAAACTGCATTAAAGTGTCACAGATCATCATTAGTAAAAGTCCACAAACATTTTTATATATGTGTATGGTCACGCAAACCCAAGTATAAAGTAATCACTGCACTCAACTTTTCAAGCCACCACCATCACCTCTTTGGAGAAACTGGTGCTTGCTTTACAAGTCTCTAAGCTCCAGGAAACGTTCCATTACATTAGTAAGACATGCAAATATAGACCTTGATGAAAATCAGGTCTGAAAGTTTGGTGAACCATTTAGCACTCTTCCAAAGCTTCTGGGTTGAAATGTCACAGAGGTATTCACTTCAAGAAAATTTGTATGTTCTTCATTTGTTTGGATGGGTTTCTCATATATCCTAAGACAATCTTGCCTCTTCCAAAATTTTGGCTCAGACTGGCCATAAACGGTTCAAAATTTGGCTAGTTCATCAGAGATCATCTGAATTTCAATCAGTGCGCGCAACATCTGTCAAACAAACAGGCTAGAAAACATTTGTTGAACAGCAGCTACAGCTAATCAACTGCAGCTGCTGATCATTGTGTTCTGATTAAACCGGGTCCCGCTGTCAGAATACAGTCTTGGTGGATGATGGATTTCTCCATCTGCCTTTTTGTGTTAGAGGAATCCGTTTCTTTTTTTATGTTCAGTCTGCTAGCTGATGAAAAGAAAACTAGTACTCATCTATGACCAGCTTTAGTGTGGAAGGTAAATGAGATTGGGATCTCCATGGGGAACCTGGGATTCAAATAAATGTTCTTATGTAAGTGCAGTGTAATATGGTGACCCTGCATAAATAGGAATTAATTAAAATAAAGGGAAAAAATAGCAAATTCTTACATAAGGAGAATGGGTAAAACCAACAAAAAAGCTATCTTTACTATAACCTAAGGATATATCATAATGTGCAGTAGTTTGCCTGAAGAGTTAACTATAACAGACTGAGCAAAGTACAGTGTCAGTATAACAGAAGATAAGCGTTAGGTTTGACATACAGAGTTAATATCGGATGAAACACTGATATCATCCACATTGTACAGAGTGAACTCAAGCAAGCAACACAGGCAGATGGTAAGTACTACTTTCAGTGTTCATTAGTTCGATATAACGCTATGCTATGGGGTAGGATTTTGTAAGAACATTTTACTCCAGGCACATTGTGATCACGTCAAGGAATCAATCAGGCTATTTGTTTTTCTTTTGTGTGTGTGTGTGTGTGTGTATATATACACCTATATGTCCACTCCTCACCTCACTCCTTCAGTCTCCTCTCGCTTTACTAACTTACTGACATATCAGCATGGATGTCGCACCACTTCCTTAAACTAAATCTCTCTAAAACTGAGCTATTAATATTCCGTCTGTGCCCCCCCCCCGACCTTTCCATCAAAATCAACAATGCAACCATCAGTCCCTCCCCTCAAGTTCCTCCATAACATCTCTAAAATTCACACCTTTTTAACCATTCTTCAGCAGAACTCTTAATGTGCATACTTCATAGGTTGCCCCCTCTCTCCTTCTCTCTCAGAATATATGCATATTATGGAACATTTACCTGTCAAGAGTGCCCTCCTCATCATCAATCTGTCCCCTGCTGTCACCACCACCTCTTCTTCTGGGTCCTCCATCACCCTCTTTACCCATTGAGTGGCCACAATTGATGTAACTCCTGTGCATGTGTGTATGCATCTTCGGCATCTGGCCCCATTCTTCGCATCTTATAGATGAGAATGGCGCTTGCACCGCACAACACACGTAAAGAATTAAAAATTGTTATGGAGAAAAAAGGGAAACGTTAAGGCAAAAGAGTCGTCGCATATCTCTTTTGTCAAAGATCACTAGCTCCTAGCAATTTTTCTTTTCAGATTTTATTTCCAATAAATTTTAATCTAATTTTTAAAAAGCATCACAATACCTTAAAAAGTGCATCCTTTTTGAGGACTAAAGACCAGAGCTGGACAGTGTACTCAAGAAGTACCGAACCAGAATTTTATATAGTGGTAGAATTATAATTTTATCTCTTGAGTGAATATCATTTAAGTGTTGGTTGACACCAGATGCAGTCCAGTGCATTTTAAATCTGCAACAAAAAAACACACGCAAAGTGCATCAAAAATGCACCAGAATTCACCAGAAGGCATCAAAAAAGCTCTGGAACACATATGTGCTGAATTTAGATGTAATCCCTTACTTTCCCACATTTTCAAATGCTACTAAAATAGATCAGATTAAGTTGAAAGCATTATGTTTTACACAGTTTATCTTGGCTAGTACAATGGCAGTAATAAACAGTTGTATAAATCTTAGGATCTAAAGACAACACAATTATCATAAACCTTGCAGGAAGGAAACTATATGGAAAAAAAAATGTGGTTGATACCAAGTGAAACTCAGCTAGTTGCATTTTAAAATAATTAATTGCTGCCTTAATTGGTATATTTTTGTACTTTCCTGTAGTTTGGCTTTCGTTAGCCTGTCATTCATAGAGATGCAATGATTAACCATAAACCATTAACAGAATGTGTATACTGTAAATATTTATCAAACATAAAAATTAAATGAAATACATTTTGCATCTAATGTGTAATATGTATAATTCTCCACCAAAAAAATAAAAATAGTAGAAAAAAAATTCTACCAAGCAGCGCAAAATAAATTGTGAATTGATAGCATATTGTTGTACGCTAACAATTGATAAGTTGATTAACCAATATTATACATTCGCATTATTTAATAATGTTTAATCCAGGTATCAATTGTTTGTGAATAGAAAGCATATTAAATAGCTTACAGTGCAGCGCTTACCACTAAGTGAATTTACATATAATTAAATATAAATAGATAAACTTACATAAGAATGAAAAAACTTAAATATTTGGTGGATCCAAAAAGAATTTGAACCTCAATTAGAAAACGTGTTTGCAAAAGAATTTGGTTAATTACCAAAAAAAGTTGCCTAAAAAAATTATTATATTTGCCAAAAAAATGACATCCAACAGCAATTCAAAAAAAAAACATGCAGTTAAACATGTGAAAACAAATTTTCAAGTCCCATACAAAACATGTGAAGATAAATTTTCAAAGGTGTAAAGTGGCATCCAATGTAAGTGAACAAAAGTATAATTGATCCTGTGTATTCAGGAAAGAGTGCTTGACCACGTGTGCTTTTCCCAGCTACAAATCAAGTAAGTAATGGAGGCTTACCAGATCGCCAATTAGTGTACACAGATACGAATTTCCAAACGATTCGAAGCGGACAGTCGGACGACGACCCAGGCCTTCAGACGCTCCACAGTTAAACCCATGCAGTTAAACATGTGAAAACTAATTTTCAAGTCCCATACAAAACATGTGAAGATAAATTTTCAAAGGTGTAAAGTGGCATCCAATGTAAGTGAACAAAAGTATAATTGATCCTGTGTATTCAGGAAAGAGTGCTTGACCACGTGTGCTTTTCCCAGCTACAAATCAAGTAAGTAATGGAGGCTTACCAGATCGCCAATTAGTGTACACAGATACGAATTTCCAAACGATTCGAAGCGGACAGTCGGACGACGACCCAGGTCTTCAGACGCTCCACAGTCACCGGAGCGATTCGAATCCTCTCTCTGAACGGTCCACACAGCCACGTAGAGTTTTCAATGTGGGCAGCTGAAAGCCAGCCCACACCTTCGGGTGTTACGTAGTCCGGGTCCGTTCCGGTCTTTTCGAATGTCTCAGGATATCATATCACCATATAGACAAAAAGATAAAAAAGTGCGCCCAATCGTGTAATAACGTTTTTTAAACACATGGAGTTTATTATTCAACCGAATAATGTTAAGTACTACAAAAGACTCGACCGAGTCGTATAAAAGTAGTCGTAGCTGGGAAAAGCACACGTGGTCAAGCACTCTTTCCTGAATACACAGGATCAATTATACTTTTGTTCACTTACATTGGATGCCACTTTACACCTTTGAAAATTTATCTTCACATGTTTTGTATGGGACTTGAAAATTCGTTTTCACATGTTTAACTGCATGGGTTTTTTTTGAATTGCTGTTGGATGTCATTTTTTTGGCAAATATAATAATTTTTTTAGGCAACTTTTTTTGGTAATTAACCAAATTCTTTTGCAAACACGTTTTCTAATTGAGGTTCAAATTCTTTTTGGATCCACCAAATATTTAAGTTTTTTCATTCTTATGTAAGTTTATCTATTTATATTTAATTATATGTAAATTCACTTAGTGGTAAGCGCTGCACTGTAAGCTATTTTGTACGTTGTTGTGCCCAGTATCCGGGTTATTGTGTTCAGCTGCTGATTTTTTTATTTTTTTATAAATTTTTTTAATTTCCAATTTTTTTACCAAGCGCAGATTTTATCATTTATTTTGTTTCTGTTAATAGATAGCATATTGTTGTACTCTATTTATTTAGTGCTGCTTGGTAGAATTGTTTTTCTGCTATTTTATACATAAACTAAAAAGATCATTGACAAAGAATATCCATTCTCCATCCTTCACTGTAACCATCTATGAGCAATCAGTCAGAGTCACCAAAATACATATTATACCATGCCTAGAAAAAGTATTCACACCCCTTGAAATTTTCCACATTTTGTCAGGTTACCACCAAAAATGTATATGTATATTTTATTAGGATTTTATGTGATAGACCAAAACAAATTCGAGCATGATTATGAAGTGGAAGAAAAATAATCAATTTTTTACATTTATTTTTTGACTCATGGTCCAGCAGGCATGGACAGGGGCATTAACTTTCTTTCACAGTGCACTGGGTAACTCTTCTGGCAGCTGGGAAGGATGCAGGACAGGGTTCAGTATTGTTGGAGCTTGTTCTGCCACCACGCCTCCAAAATGCTAGTGGTGATTCTTCCACAGTTCTCTCCTCCACCCCCTCCTCTTCTTCTTCCTCTATGGCCTCTTCCTCTGCAAATTTGTCCTCTGAATCAGCAGTGCTCCGTAGACGTTCAAGGGGCTACACAAGCTCTCAGGCAAAACGATGCCATGCGGTGCTTGAGTTGGTCTGATTAGGGGAAAGGAGCCACACTGGGGCAGAGATTCTGTCAGCTCTGCAGGGGCAGGCTCAGAGGCAGTTGACGCCATGCCAGCTTCAGCCAGGAATGGTTGTATGTGACAATGGCACCAACCTCCTCTCCGCCCTCCGACAGGGACACTTGACCAATGTTCCCTGTTTGGCTCACATCCTGAATTTGGTGGTGCAGCGGTTTTTGAGCAGGTACCCTGGCTTACAAGATCTCCTGAGGCAGGCTAGGAAGTCTGTGGTAATTTCCGCCAGTCATATAATGCCAGTGCTCGGCTGCCTGACCTTCAAAGGGAATGCAATCTGCCCAAGAACCGCCTCATTTTTTACATGCCCACCAGGTGGAACTCAACGTTGGCAATGCTGCAGCGGCTGCACACAAAGCAGAGGGCCATCAATGAGTACCTGTGTGAGTATGGCACCAGGACAGGGTCAGGGGAACTTGGCTTTTTTGCCACGAAAGTGGCTACTCATCAAGGATGCATGCACTGTCCTGTCACCATTTGAGGAGGCCACGAGGATTGTGAGCGGTGACAGTGTATGCATCAGTGATACTGTCCCTCTTGTCTTCCTGTTGGAGCACACACTTCATGGCCAGGACACTTGAGGCAGAACAGCGGGAGGAAGAGGAGGACTTCCTTACCTCTCAAGGCCCCCTTTATCCAGATAGTATCCAAATAATATTCCTGCTTGCCTGACAATCACACAGGAAGAAGAAGAGGAGGAGGATTGTGTCAGAGTGGAGGTGGAGGATAACACTCAGCATCAGCAGCAATCTTCAAAGGATCGCTTTCAGTCCACAGAAACCCATGGAGTTCTACGTGGCTGGGAGGAGGTGGTTGAGGATCATGTGATCCTTAGTGACCCAGAGGACTCAGGAACGAATGCCTCTGCAAACTTACGCTGCATGGCCTCCCTGATCCTGCAAAGCCTGCAAGAGGACCCTAGGGTTCCTGTTATCAAGGAGAGGGATCCTTACTGGCTGCCAACCCATCTTGATCCACGTTACAAGGGTAAGGTTGCAGAACTTATCCAGCCTTTGCAGAGGGAGCAGAGGATGAAACATCTTTGGGAGGCCTTGCAGAAGGGTTTGTTTAATGTGTTTCCAGAGGCTGGGAGGTTACAACTTCCTGGTGCTGGGCAACGTGTTGCTGAGGCTTCTTTCAGTCACAGAAAGAGCGATGGAGAAGGTGGCTTGCTGACCGATACCTTCAGACAATTCTTCAGTCCTCAGCACCAAGGTCTGATCGGTTCCAGCAACTATCCCCAGCATCTGAATTACATGGTACAGGAATATCAGACTTGGAGACCTTTCCAACAGAACATCCACTGGGTTACGGGTCATGAGGTTGGACCCCTGGCCAGAGCTTGCTCAATATGCAATTGAGCTACTGGCCTGTCCTGCATCCAGTGTTCTTTCTGAATGCACATTCAGTGCTGCTGGAGGCTTTGTAACCAATCACAGAATGTGCCTGTCCACAGACTCTGTTGATTGGCTCACATTCATAAAAATGAATCAGTCTTGGATCACCAGCTACCAAGCACCTGATGCTGATGTAACTGATTGATTTTTCTATGGCTGTGGGATCCCTTTAAGACTGCATATGCTGAGTGACTATCCTATTCCTCCTCAATCTTCATGATGATAGCTTCTAAGAATATTTTTGGTTCAGGGCACCACCACCACTGCCTAAGGTCCAATTTTTCTGCCCCTGTTTAACAGGGGCATGTAATTACAATTGTTGATCAAATATTTAACAGCAGGGCTCTTTCCTGCACTCAACAAGAGTATCTGTGAGGGGTTGCAGTGTTGTGACACCACCACCACTGCTTAAGGCCCAATTTTTCTGCCCCTGTTTACCAGGGGCACGTAATAAAAATTTTTGATCAAATATTTAACAGCAGGGCTCGGTCATGCGCTCAACAAGAGTATCTGTAAGGGGTTGCAGTGTTTTGGCACCACCACCACTGCCTAAGGCCCAATTTTTCTGCCCATGTTTAACAGGAGCAATTTTTGCTCTAACATTTCACAGCAGGGCTCGTTCCTGCACTCAACAACAAGAGAATCTTTGAGGTGTTACAGTGTTGTGGCACCACCACCACTGTCTAAGGTCCAATTTTTCTGCTCCTGTTTAACAGGGGCGTGTAATTACAATTTTTGATCTAATATTTCACAGCAGGGCCCGTTCTTGCACTCAACAAGAGTATATGTGAAGCTTTACAGTGTTGTGCCACCACCACCGCCTAAGGCCCAATTTTTCTTCCTTTGTTTACCAGGGACATTTATTTATAATTTTTGCTCTAATATTTCACAGCAGGGCCCATTCCTGCTCTCAACAAGAGTATCTGTGAGGCTTGACAGTGTTGTGCCACCACCACCGCCTAAGGCCAAATTTTTTAGCCCTTGTTTAACAGGGGCATGTAATTACAATTCTTGCTATAATATTTCATGGCAGGGCCCGTTCCAGTGCCCACCAAGAGTAACTGTGAGGGCTTACAGTGTTCTGGTACCACCAACACCTAAGGCCCAATTTTCCACAGAGTTTATAAAGCAGGCCGTATAGTATATACAGGCGGTCCCCAATTTTCAAACATCCAACTTACAAATGACTCCTACTTACAAACCGAGGGTGAAATCTTCTGAACAGGGGCACAGACAGCAAAACAAATGTTACAGGGGTGATAACCCTTCCCTGTGTTATCCAAAAAGCTTAAAAATAGATTTTTTGGCTAGAGCTACACTTAAAAAATGTTCCTGTTCCAAATTACAAACAAATTCAACTTAAGAACAAACCTACAGTCCCTATCTTGTTTGTAACCCGGGGACCGCCTCTATACTGCTGTTCAGGGTATATAGGGCCTGAGGGCCCCACACCTTTTTATTTTTATTTGGGTGTGTAGTTCCCCTTAATATCCATACCAGACCCAAAGGGCTTGATAATGGGCTGGGGGGGATAACTTGTTCATGTTAACCTTTAGAATTTGCACTTTTGATTTTTCACATTCATGTCCCATAGACTTTACCAGTGTTCGCACAAATTTTTTGCCTGTACATATGTTCTGCCGCAAACCGAACCGGGGAGGGGGGGTTTGGCTCATCCCTAGTTGCTAATAAACTGACAATACTGTATGCATTATACTTATCTATGTAGTAGGAGGCATTGTAGTATTATAGTGTTATCATGTGTATTCTATGATATGACAGGATGTAATGTCTATCCAAGTTCAGTGCATTTGTTGGTGGTTAGTTCCTGTTTCATGTTTCTCATGATAAAGACATGCATTGCAATTAAAGTAAAGTCGTTTGCTGTATCCAAGTGTTCCAGCGCATGATTTCAATACTCAACTAACAGGTTACAGGCCCAGTGCACCCAGCGTTCCCCGCAGGCACCCAGACATCCAGACACTGGATAGGATTCAAGTAGGCTATAGTGAGCAAACTAAGGGTTGCAGAATCCTACACCCAAAGTCTGACAAAGTGACATTAAGCAGTAGCGTTTATTATGATGAGAGCCCATCATCAGAAACACAAATCCATGAAAACTGTGAAGTGAATACACCAAGCAAACCAGAAGAAAAGGTTGATGAAAGCGAACCTGTGCAGGAGTCAGAATAAGAGGAGCTGGAACTCACAATGCCTAAATCAAGTTCCCCACCAGATTCTGCTGAACTGCCTGAAGTCAGAAGATCCATTCGGACTACAAAGGGGATACCACCCCACAAGCTGCCATACACTGTCAAAAACACACAGCATACTTGAACCAACATCCTTGGAAGACATAGAAAAACTGTTGAAACATGAAGCCAATAAATGGAGAAAGGCAGCAGAAAAAGAATTAAAGTCACTTCAAGAAAATAAAACCTGGACACTCACAGAGCTCCCTCCTAACCACAAAGCTATAGGAAGCAAGTGAACTTTCAAAGTAAAGTCAGAAACAAAAGAGAATATCCACAAATACAAAGCCAGACTAGTTGCCAAGGGTTACTCCCAGAAGTTTGGTGACGATTACGAAGAAACATTCGCTCCCTTCGTAAAACAATCCACCATCAGAGCGCTTCTTAGCTATGCACCCGGGAAGAGCATGCAAGTGAAACACCTAGACGTTAAAACTGCTTTCCTATATGAAGACATTAAGGAAGACCTCTTCATGGAGCAACCACCAGGGTTTGAGCAAGGAGACAACCTCGTGTAAACTTCAGAAGAGCATCTATGGTTTTAAGCAATCTGCAAGGATGTGGAATGAGAAAGTGAATGAAGTGCTTACCAGGGTGGGATTCTCAAGAAGTAAAGCAGATCCCTATCTCTACTCCAGGAATCAAGAAGACAGATGGATATACATCCTTATCTTTGTTGATGACATTATAACTTGTAACTGAATGTCCCACACTCAGCTTGAGTGCTTTTGTCATATACTGCTTCCTCCTAGTCTGAATATAGATATCATATATTCCAACTGCTTTCAACAACAAACAAGACAATACTCGTTTGGTTGCCGAACATAGACTTTTTATTGAAAACACAGGTAATACTCTGGGCAACCCCCCCCCCCCCCTTTGCATTCCAGACAGGGTAGACTGTCCAATCAGCATTGATAGCTGTTGGCGGAATTTGGCCCCACCAATCTCACAGCTAATATACATACACATCCCATAATATCCAAGGCAGACAGACACAAAAAACACTGGAATACAGCCACACCCCAAACGACCCAGCAAGGAGTACACAACAAAATGAAAATGAGACAATATACAATATATATATATATATATATATATATATATATATATATATATATATATATATATATATGTATATATACACACACATACACGCACGAACAAACACACACAACATTCCAGTGCGGCTGTACAGTGAGTCATATTAGTACAGATCAGACTGGATTTCTCTGTCACCCTGTGCCCCTATTAGAGACACAGGGACTTAGACATAGGAGGTGCATGGGGAGCTGAAACAAGGTTTACCAAACCACCCCAAGGGATTCTGGTTTCCATAGGCCCCCCTCCCACCCAAAGTGACTCCGTCACAGACTTGTTTTGAACAAGAAGGGGATTATCAGATAGTTCACAAGCTCAAAGAAAATGTTGAAATCAAAGAGCTAGGGAACATTAGCTACTATCTGGGAATCCAAATAGAGAGAGAAGAAGATGGAAGTTATCTTCTCAACCAGAAAATCTCTGAAATCTTAGAACAATTAAATATGCAAGATGCAAAAGCAAATGAAAACTCCTATGGAACCAGGCTATCAAAAAAGCAATGAAGCAGAAAACTTGCTACCCAACAATGGCATGTTTCGCAGAGCAATCGGTTAGCTGCTAAATGTTGCCAACCTGACAAGACCAGATATAGCTGCAGCACTTGACATAGTATGCAGGGAAGTCTCAGCTCCCTGTCAGCGTGACTGGAATGAAGTAAAAAGAGTGATGCAGTACCTCAAATCAACAATTCTAATGAAGTTACGGTTATCAGCAACATCAAATCCAAAAATGGTCAGATACAGTATGTGAATGCTAATTGGGCTGGGGACTGTACAGACCGCAAATCCACAAGTGGATTCATCTTCCAGTATGGTCTAGTCCAGAGTTTCTCAACTCCAATCCTCAAGGCGCCCAACACATGTTTTCAGGATTTCCCTCAGATGAAACAGCTGTGGTAATTACTAAAGCAGTGAAACTGATCAAATCACCTGTGCAAAATAAAATAAAGCCTGAAAACATGACCTGTTGGGGCGCCTTGAGGACTGAGAGTTGAGAAACAGTGGTCTAGTCGAAAGCAAGCAACTGTCGCTCTATCTTCAACTGAAGCATAGCACATTGCAGCAGCACATGCATGTCAAGTGATATGGATTTGTAAATTTTTTGTGGACATTGGGGTAGACATGTCAAAACCAATTCTCATTTTTTAAGACAACCAGAGATGTATAAAGCTTACACAATCAGAAAGGGTCCATCCTAGGACCAAACACATAGATGTCAAGTATCACCTATTGAGGGACAATCAAGCGTAAGGTGTTATTGTCATTCAATATTGCCTGTCAGAAGAGATGACTGCACTAACAAAGCCTTTGTTGAATATCATAGTTATATCCAGAAGAAGCTGAATATAATTTGACAAAGCACATGCTGTTGAGAAGGGGCGTTGGAAAGAACAGCATGGTCGCTACTAAATTGACAATACTGTATGCATTATTCTTATCTATGCAGCAGATGGTGCTGTAGTATTAGGCTGGATTCACACCTATGCAGTTTTAGTGCTTTTTGCATTTTGCAGATTTGCATTGCAGTCCATTTAACATTGTTTCCTATGGAACACGTTCTGTAGAGAAAATCTGCAAAATGCAAAAAGCACAAAAAATGCATAGGTGTGAATCCAGCCTTATAGTGTTATAATGTATATTCCATGATATGACAGGATGTACCGTATATTTAAGTTCATTGCACTTGTTTGTGGTTAGTTCCCATTTCATGTTTCTTAAGCCGCGTACACACGGGCGGACTGTCTGGCCAACTTAGTCCGTCAGACAATCCGACGGACAGTCCGTCCTACTTTCGAATGAACAGACTTGACCACACACGGATGAACAACAGTCCATCGAAGGCTTGCGCGATGACGTGTACAGCACGTACGACGAGACTAGAAATAGGAAGTCCAATACACAGCAATGCAACCTTTCGCCGTGTAAATCCTTTCTGAGCATGCGCCATACTTAGTCCGTCGAACTAGCCTACTCACGAGCGGACTGTCCGCTGAAACCAAAGTTGGACGGACAATATTACGGAAATTCCGAAATACTTAGTCCGCCAGACTGCACGCTGAAAAAGTCCGCTGAAGCCCACACACGAGTGGACTGTCCGCTGAAATGTGTTTCGACTGACTAAGTTGGCCAGACAGTCCGCCCGTGTGTACGCGGCTTTATGATAAAGGCATACATTGCAATCTATCCTTCATAGAAGTAAAGCTGTTTGCTGTATCCAAGAAGGTTCCAACGCATGATTTCAATACTCAGCTAACACTTTGCACAGCTAGAGAGTGACATTTTTGCCCATTCTTCTTTGCAGAATAGCTCAAGCTCTGTCAGAATACATGGAAGAGTGCCTATGAACAGCAATATTCAAGTCTTGTCAAAGATTCTCAATTGGATTTAAGTCTGGACTTTGTCTGGGCAATTCTAACACATGAATATGTTTTGATCTAAACCATTCCATTGTAGCTATGGCTGTATGTTTAGGATTGTTGTCTTGCTGGAAGGTGGACCTCTGCTCCACTCCCAAGTCTTTTGCAGACTAATGCCGCGTACACACAAGCGGTTTTGCCATCAGAATAAACTCTGAAGGTTTCTCCAACGGAATTACGCTCAAGCTATCTTGCATACACATGGTCACACCAAAGTCCAACCGTCAAGAAAGCAGTGATGTACAACACGTAAGACAGGACTAGAAAAGGGAAGTTCAATAGCCAGTGTGCCACCCTTTGGGCTCCTTCTGCTAATCTTGTGTTAGTAGAAGTTTGGTGTGAGACGATTCGCGCTTTTCAGCTTTCGTGATTTTCAGTCTGTTACTGCTCTTCAGTTTGTGCTTGTGGGTTTGTATCTGCTTTTTAGTGTGTGTAGTCAGTTTGCATCTATTTTCCAGTGTGTTCTTGTCCGCTCGTTTCTGGATTTTCAGATTGCTCTTCACAGGCCTTGCTGTTCTTCAGTGTGTTCTGTTAGTTCATTCTGAAAAGCCATCTGTTTTGAAGCCATGTTGCGGGTACGTACTCGTCGTGGAGTTTGTTCTGTGTGGGGGCTTGGTGTTGGGGTTCATACTTGCACCCAAGCCCAGGAGTTTATGGACCAAGAATTTGTTGCTCCAGCACCACCAATTCTCTCATATGCCTTTGCTTCATGAGATCCAGGAGAATAGCCCTGATGATTTCAGGAACTTTCTCAGGATGACGGACCCTTTTTTTTCCCTGTCTGTTGGCTTTGCTGTCCCCTTATATTATGAAGCAGGACACCTGCATGCAGCAAGTCATCGCTCCCGAGCAGAGGCTAGTCGCCATGTTGCGGTACTTTGTGACTGGGAAAAGTCTGCTGGACCTCAAGTTCTCTACAGGCATCTCATCCCAGGCTCTGGGGATCATTATTCCAGAAACCTCTTCTGCCATCATTCAGGTCCTGTAGAAGGACTATATTAGGGTAAGTTTTCTCCTTAAATATCACATTCTATGTATTTAATGTTTGCTAATGTATTGTATTTCTTTCATCATTCCCTAATTACCATGATTGTAATATGCTGTGAATATCCCCTTTGTCCTCATGCATGCTGTAAACTTTTAATGCTCCTTTTTTGGCCTACATACATATTTGCCTTCACTAACCTCCCCACAGCATGCTATCCTGGGCCCATATACACCTAGCCTAGTCACTTAACAATGTATTTTGTCAGCTCCATTGTAGTGCTTTACCCTAAACACCCCCTAAAATGTGCACAAAATGTTATGTGTGTCCTTAAATTCAGGCAGAGTGTCATAGGCTTTTTTTCAAAGAAAATAAGTAATTGTTTATTTTAAATTTTCAACATCATACAGAAGAAAATATACATGAAATATTAATATTAACATATCGAGATTGCAGGTATACTTTGATTACAGGGCATACAAAATCTAAACACATAGCGATGTGATTAAAGTATTAATTTGAGTGGGGGAGAGATAGTCGCATCCCTAAAATAATAGAAATTGAAGTGACCTTCTACCGTATCTTTAAGGGGGTTATAGACAGAAACTGTAAACATACCATTTAACCTCAAAGAAAGCTTTACACACAAGGAAAAATAAATTTCAGACCTTCTCTCGGGGACATGTATGTATCCAGGTTTAACTAAGTAGGATCAATCCCATTAGAGCCATATGTAGGAGTGCCAGCCAGTGTTTCTAATGCCGCGTACACACGATTGAATTGTATGACGTACTTAGTCCGTCATACACTCCGGCGGACAATCCGGCGGACTTTCTACCGAACGGACTTGGCCACACACGGATACACAAAAAGTCAGACGAAAGCTTGCGCGATGACGTACAGCACGTACGACGGGACTAGAAATAGGAAGTCCAAGACACAGCAAAGCAACCTTTGGGCTCCTTCTGCTGACTTTGCGTTAGTGGAAGTTTGGTTAGAGACGATTCGCGCTTTTCAGACTTCAGCTTAATTCGTCCGTTATTTTTTTTTTTTTTATTTATTCTCGAATTGGAATATTAATCATAAGATGAGGATGAATAAAGACATTTGTGATAACTCTGTGTGAATATAAGCAGCAAAGCAACTTCACTTTTCTCGCATTATGAAGAAGAAAAGAATGTGCTATATTAAAAGATCACAAAATTAGCAGCATGACGAATATGCTAGCTTCAATACGAACACTAGTTTTACAAGACAGAGCGCTTCCGCCCTGTAAATCCTTTCTGGGCATGAGCCATTCTTAGTCCGTCAGACTAGCATACTGACGAACGTATTGTCCGCTGAAACCAAAGTACGACGGGAAGATCGGTGTGCAAACCGGCCTTCTTAGTACTCCGGACTTCACGCTGAAAAAGTCCGCTGAAGCCCACACACGATCGGATTGTCCGTTGAAATGCGTTTCAACGGACTAAGTACGTCATACAATTCGATCGTGTGTACGCGGCATAACAGATTTTGGACTTGGAGCCAGAACTGGTGGACTAGGGGGCAGTACCAAAAACTTCCCCACCACATCTCCAGCATTGCTTTGAAATTAATCTGTTACGGGCATGTAGAATATCTGGAGTCCTATACCAGTGCATTAGAACTTTGTATGTGTCCTTGTGGGTCACACATCGAGATATTCTGGAAGTGTGCTCCCATATGTTCCCCCAGTCCACCAGGGAAATATCGTGCTGTAGAATCTGAGACCATTTCCTCATGTAGTGGTGGGTGTTCACCATCATAGGAATAGCTTAATGTAATATTGTGTAAATAGTAGAGTCAGAGAAGGGGACCTGGTAGAGAAAAAGTGTCTGATCTGTAAGTATGAATGTAGAAGCCTTTGGGGGATCTGGTGTTGCTTTTGCAAGGTGGGAAAAGTCAATAAATGGCGTGTCGCCGGGTTAACAAAGTGTCGGAGTTGAAAAAGTCCCGCTTGGGTCCATGGTAGCATACGATCGTAGGACAGGCTATCTGGGATGTCTGGGTTAAATAGGATATTCAAAAGCGGTGGACACGGTGAGGATAGGGAAAAGCAGTCATTGCACCTTTTCCAGATATTCAACGTGAACAACATGGGAGCTAGGCATATGTGCCATAATTGGGGCATATGAAGGGCAGTGGAAGGCCAAAGCATATAGCAAGGATGGACCGGGGCTGTAACATTCATTTCTATTTCTGACCATCTATTTGGGGCCTTCCGGGAGGTCCAGGAGGTAAGACCTCTCAGGTGTGTAGCATAATAGTATTTAATGAAATCTAGGCCTCCCAGACCCCCCCCTATTCCTCCGAGTCAGGACCACCGTCCCTGCTAACCTGTGGGAAGCGTTATTCCAAATAAAACGGAGGCTTCTCCTTTGAAGGGATTTCAACTGTGACATAGGGATAGCCACAGGTAAAGTTTCAAACAAATATAATAACTTAGGGAGGATAGACATTTTAAGGACGTTGAGTCGGCCCAACAGGGATAGGGGGAGAGATGTCCAGTATGTCAGCAAGCGATTAATTTCCGAGAACAGGGGGGGGAATTGGCCTTATATAAAGCATCATAGGAAGCAGTAAGGCGAACCCCCAGGTATTTAAGTGAGTGAGGACACCAGTGGTAATTATACTTACTTTGGAGCGAAGATAATATTTGGGACTTTAAATGAGACCGAATGGGGAATATTGTGCCCTCATTCCTGGTTGCTTATGCAATAAAGAGGGGGGGAGGGTGGAACTTTAGATGAGGTGCATGGGGTAGAGCCAGACAAAACCATATACATATGTAAAAAAATATATTATTATTAGACCAAGGATAGGGCATGGATCAACCCATATAAACGCATAATAGCACATTGGCATATAAAATACAAAGTAACAACATACATATTGAGGATAATCACCAACATGACACAGAAAGTAAATATTATACATCACAGTCCCCCAAATGGAGTAGGCATAACATTATATCAGGGTGGTATAGTAATAAAAACCATCTAGACTCATAAATATGTGATGGATGCATCAAAATAGTTTTGTGGACTTCTATCCACTCATCAGGAGCAAGTGCATCCATATACTAAAAAGGGGATGAAAAAAAAAATTATCATTATAATCTGATATGATCACAGACTGGAGGGGGTAGAGAGATTAAGGATGATGATGAACAAATGAACGGCCATACCTGAAAGCACAGGAGCTGAGGAAAGGACCCAAGCATGAACCAGGAGCACACACGCAGTCCCCGAAAAAGTGTATATGGAAAAATCTTGATATAGCTGTGGATGGGGTTTCTGTATTGTATACAATAAAGTAAGTGGTATGTTACTATATTGGTATAAGTAAAAAAAAAAAATATGTCATATAGAGTAGGCCCATCACCACAGTATAGAAGTATATTGTGGAGCATATCAACAAGGTCAACAGAATGAAAAAATAGGGTGTACATATAGTAAGAATAGGGAGGAGGAGATGAGATTCCTGAAATCAGGAGAAATTAATGAAAACTAGAGTAGAGTAAAAAGATATTAGTAATAGTTGTTGTAGAGGAATTTAAAAATAAATCAAAAGCCTGCCATGTATTTACCCATGTAGGTCCTAATGGGATATGAACCAAAAATGGAGTGCAGTATGGGGCTGCTGAAAGACGGTCACTTAAGGGGAACTGCAGGCTAGGGTCCCATCCTGCGTCACTCTGGCATGACAAAAAAGGAGAGACAGCACGGCAGCAGCCGGACCTACTCACCATGTGTCAGCCAAGTTGAGATAGCACACTCCTGCATGAATAGACCCTAACTGGGCGTTGCACGCAAGGCGTGGGAGGTGTGGCACCAATGCACGGTGAAATCGCCCACCCAATCCTCATTCCCATAAAATATGGGCAGGAAGGGAGAGGGAAGGCATGCAGCATGCATCGCAGCTCCCGTGCAAACAAAACATCGGCCAACCTGTTGGCTGCAGAAGACACTGAACCAATTCAGCTCAAAGGAGTAGAGACAATTACAGCAGCAGTCTGTCCATCAAAATCAACTGTGTTCAATGTGGTATATGGTAACTTGACCACTAGGGGTCAGATACAAGGAAGTGAAGGCTCTTGAACCACACACAGCTCCATCCCTAATCAGTATCAAAGAAAAAAGGGAATATTTGTGACATTAAATGAGACGCAACAGGGAATATTGTGCCTCCATCCCTGGTTGTTTATGCAAAAAAGGGGGGAGACTTTCACCATGCATCGGCCTCCCACGCCTTGCGTGCCATGCCCAGTGGTCGTCTCTTTATGCAGTCGTGTGCTGTTTCAACATGGCTGACACATGGTGAGTAGGTCTGGCTGCTGCCGTGCTGTGTCTCCTTTGTTGTCATGCCAGTGTGACACTGGATGGAACCCTAGCCACTGCGCTCACCCTGCAGTTCCCCTTCAGTGACAGTTTTTCAGCAGCCCCATACTGCACTCCATTTTTGGTTCATATTCCATTAGGACCTACATGGGTAAATACATGGCAAGCTTTTGAGTTATTTTTAAATTCCTCTACAACTATTACTAATATCTATTTATGCTACTCTAGTTTTCATGAATGTCTCCTGATTTCAGGAATCTCATCTTCTCTTCCCTATTCTTACTATATGGACGCCGTATTTGTTCTTTCTGTTGACCTTGTTGATATGCTCCACATTATACTTCTATACTATGGTGATAAGCCTACTAAATGACATATATTTTTTATTTTTTTATTTATACCAATATGGTAACAAACCATTTACTTTATTGTATACAATACAGAAACCCCATCCACAGCTACATGAAGATTTTTCCACATACACTTTTTGGGAGACTGCGTGTGTGCTTCTGGTTCATGTTTGGGTCCTTTCCTCAGCTCCCGTGCTGGACATATTTATCTGGCTGACCTCCGGCAGGTGGTATTGCATGGCGTAGTATCAGGTCTTATGTGAGTACTTTCAGGTATGGCCGTTCATTTGTTCATCATCATCCTTAATCCCTCTACCCCCTCCAGTATGTGGTTATATCAAACTATAATGGTAATTTTTTTTTATCCCCTTTTGAGTATATGGATGCACTTGCTCCTGATGAGTGGATGTCCATGAAACGTTGTTGAGCTTATTTTGATGCATCCATCTCATATTTATGATTCTAGATGTTTTTTTATTGCTCTATCACCATGATAAAATGTTATGCCTACTCCATTTGGGGGACTGTGATGTATAAGATTTACTTTCTGTGTCATGTTAGTGATTATCCTCAATATGTATGTTGTTACTTTGTACTTTATATGCCAATGTGCTCTTATGCATTTATATGGGTTGATCCATGCCCTATCTTTGGTCTAATAAAGAATATAATTTTTTTGGTTTTGTCTGTCTCTACCCCATGCAACTCATCTAAAGTCCCCCCCACTTTTTTGCATAGGCTTTTTTTGGGTCCCAAACTCAGTACGAACCCTCCCCCCCCCTAAAGTTTTTACAATGGGCCATCAGAGGGGGTGAGGAATCTGATAAGTGGACCTTATATTTTTGTCTTGAAATACTCCTTAAAATCAATGTTATACTGATGTTGGGCAAGAATGATTTTGTGTAATCTGCTTGCAATGTTATGTGCAAAAATACTAATATTTTTTTTTCTGTTTTGACTCCACAGTTTCCTATAACACCACAGGAATGGCAGACTGTGGCCTCCCATTTTGCCGACCATTGGGACTTTCCCAATGGTGGAGGGGCTATAGATGGGAAGCACGTCCACATCGTGCCACCACCCAATCCGGGGTCTTACTATTATAACTATAAGGGGTTTAATAGTATAGTGTTAATGGCGGTGGTGTCGGCACAATCTGATTTCCTCTATGTGGACGTGGGGAAGAATGGCCAGATGTCTTCGCCCAGATGGAGTTTTACCAACGTCTCCAGACTGGTGGCCTGGCATTGGCACCTGATGCGGACAATGTTGAAGGACTCCCGTTTGTCTTTTTTCCTGATGAAGCATTCGGTCTGGGTGAGCACCCAATGAGGCAATTCCCCCAGAGGACCCTCACCCCGTAACGGAGGTTTTTTAACTACTGGCTGGTCAGAGCGAGAAGAGTCATGGAGAATACCTCTGGGATAATGGCCAGCCGGTTCCGCCTGTTTCTGACAGCAGTCCATATGGTGGACAACAAAATCAACCACATCATCTTATCCTGCTGCATATTGCACAATTTTTTAAGGAAAAATGCCCAAAATTATATTGCCTCAGTTGGGCCTGACTTCCTGAGAATCCCCTGAAGAGCCTGGATACTGGCCGCCCTGGCTTGACACCCCAAAGCGCCTGTGAAGTTTGGCAGAAATATGTAAATTATTTTACGGGCAGAGGGATCATTGCTATGCCAGACAATATTTTTTAATAAAAAAAAAAAAGATCTCATAAAATCTTGAATTTTCTTTAATGCTTGTGTTTGTTTTTGGCTGTCTCCTAGGTTTTCCTAGTGCACTTGTAGGGGCAAGTGGATTTTCCTTAAGTAAATAAGCCCCATTGTCACTGTAAACACAAAATTACTTCAAAAACTGGTATTGAGCATTGAAAGAAGAAGCCACACATTGTTGATTATGAAAGTTTTTACTCTGTGAACATTCACATGTGCGTTATAAAATTTTGATGTAAATTTTTTTTGTTTTTTTCTCAATTTTTTACAATTGTTTTTTTTTTGGTATAAACACGCATGTTTCTAAACATAACATACAAAACTCTGGAACTTACAAAGTTCAACGTAGAAAAACTGAAGGCAATATCAGATATTATAGTGTCAAAAATGATCCTCCTTACATTACACTGAATCAAGCTTGCATTTCATTCTAGTTACAAATACATCTAGACATCAATGTACAAAACTTATTTTTAGACAAATAGGCATGACCAAATATATTTAACCTGTATCTGCCCAAAATATCATATATAATGAGCGAACAATGTTTCCTATCGATTAATGTGCTCACGAACATGAAAGTCACCATTTTTAACTGTACAACAGTAACGAAAATCACATGGCGCAGCATGCAAGTAATAATAATAATAATGATAATCGGAACACGCGACAACTACTTACTTTTTAGAAGCACTTTCTTGATCCTTCTATACTGATCCTGCTCCCTCAGTTTCAGGTCTGACCAGTGTTTCCTTAATTGGTTCTTTGATTGTTGTACCCCAAAATTTCTGTACAGACTCTTCACAACTTTCTTCATGATTTTGGCCTTTCTCACATTCGGGTTGGTGTACGGTCGATGGCGAGCATCCTAAACGAAGGTAAAATTTGAACTTGGGCCATCAGTGGCCTATACAGATTCAAGATTGAGGCCTACATTGAGATAAGATTATAACAGTTTATGCTGACATTAGTGTTTTGGTCTTGTGTATTGTCTTACAGCAAATATGAATCAAAAGAACCCAGAATTTATGGTCAGTTTCATAGACAAATACAGGGTGATGAGGAATTTGTGGGAGGTGAAACACAGCTTATATTATAATAAACAA
This sequence comes from Lithobates pipiens, assembly GCF_037356315.1. Lineage (NCBI taxonomy): Eukaryota > Metazoa > Chordata > Amphibia > Anura > Ranidae > Lithobates > Lithobates pipiens. The sequence continues at coordinate 95,189,280 of NW_027507787.1, forward strand.
GCTAGGAGGTCAACGCTGGAAAAACTTCTGGAATTTATAAAGACTCGGGTCCCCGATGCAACCATCGTGTTCTTGGAAAAGAAAATCTTGAGGAACATGTATAAGAAGGAGCATAATAAGATCCAGAAATCACTCAGATCAGGAGCAGCGGCAGCGCAAGTGTATGTACCCAGGCTGTGGTACAAACTGTGGTTTCTGGATGACCAGACTGAAGCCAGGGAATCACTTTCTACCATTCCTTGCAGCCTTCCCTCCACCCTTCCCTTAACCCCAGCTGAGGCTGACGAGGAACAACCTGGGCCTTCCATCCTGGAAGAAGTGGATGTGCCCAGCTGGAGCCAGGTATATTATTTTTAGACATATTTATTGTTCTAATATCAATGATGTTAACTAGATGTTATAATTGATAACAAATTCATGACTTAAAACAGAGAGATTGTCCAAAAATGTTTGAGACAAGAATGAAAAATGCTGGGGTCAGAATAATAGTCTTTTCTATTTATTAACATTCAATTTGCAAGTCATGAGCTAAAAATTGTGCGTGATTGATGAACCAAAAACTAAAACTATGCCCCTTTGTTATACATAGTATGAGCTAAGCCAGGAGGGTCTGGAAAGTGTCAGCCAGGGAGAGGCCGTGCCCTGTATCAGCCAGGAGGTGGGCGGGCCCCGTGTCAGCCAGGAGGTGGGCGGGCCCAGTAGGAGCCTCACCCAATCCCAGGTGCCTCTCCTCCGCCTTACAACAAATAGGCCCAGAAAGGGGGCGATGATGGAGGAGGTAGCACTGGGCCTCATTAGGGAAGCAAATGATGTCCTCAGAAGCCCCCCTGAAGCTGAAGAGGCCTATGGCTGCTATCTAGATTGATGAAAATGGAGGAGAGCCAACGCTTCCTCTGTGAGGGAATTTTTGGTGAGGCCCTTCAGAAGGGGTTGAGGGGCCAGCTAACTGAGAACAGCCACATATATGGGCTCTCCCATCCTCCTCCTCCTGCCACAAGTCCACCACCAGAGCCACAGCCTCCAAGGAAGGCTGCAGAGAAGGCTGCAGGGAAGCGTGGAGGGAAGGCTGCAGTCAGAGAAGAAAGTGATGAGAGAAAGTGGGAGAGAAAGTGATGACCTGGCTTTAGTCTGGTCTGACAGAAGACGCAGGCTGGGGACACACATGTCATCTGCTGCTGGTCCTGATCGCTGGGAGTCCTGGACCAGATTGGGCTCTAAATTATATGAACTCCTCAAGCTAACAATATTTTTTCCCCACAGACCTGATGTGTGCCCTTGGAACCAAAAGGCTTTGCAAATTCCAAACGTTTCTCCAGCGTTGCCTTCCTCTTTAATTTGTTACCCAGAATAAATTAACAAATAATAAATGAACAAATAAATTTTATTTTCTGAAAATCCTTGCCTATGTGTTTTTCTACAAAAAGGACAGTTTGTGAGCAGGCAGGTACATTTCTAAAAGATAATGTCAAATTAACAAGGGACACCTACCTCCTTGAGTTTAACCACTTAAGCCCCGGACCAATTGTCAGCCTAAGGACCAGAGGTCTTTTTATAATTTCGCACTGCACTGCTTTAACTGGTAATTGCGTAGTCATGCAATGTTGTACCCAAACGAAATTTGCGTCCTTTTCTTCTCACAAATAGAGCTTTCTTTTGATGGTATTTGATTGCCTCTGCGATTTTTATTTTTTACGATATAAAAGGAAAAAGACTGAAAACTTTGAAAAAAAAAGATATTTTCTACTTTTTGTTATAAGAAAAATCGAATAAACTAAATATTAGTCATACATTTAGGCCAAAATGTATTCAGCCACATGTCTTTAGTAATAAAAATGTCAATAAGTGTATATTTATTGGTTTGCGCAAAAGTTATAGCGTCTAACAACTAGAGTACATTTTCTGGAATTTACACAGCTTTTAATTTATGACTGCATATCTCATTTCTTGAGGTGCTAAAATGGCAAGGCAGTACAAACCCCCCCCCCCCCAAATGACCCCATTTTGGAAAGTAGACACCCCAAGAAAATTGCTGAGTGGCATGTTGAATATTTTTTTTTGTCCCAAGTGATTGAATAATGACACAAAAAAATAAAAGTTTACAAAAAGTTGTCACTAAATGATATATTGCTCACACATGCCATAGTTATATGTGGAATTGCACCCCAAAATATATTCTGCTGCTTCTCCTGAGTACGGGGATACCACACATGTGGGACTTTTTGGGAGTCTAGCCACGTCCGGACCCCCCGAAATCCAATCACTGCCTTCAGGATTTCTAAGGGTGCAAATTTTTGATTTCACTCCTCACTACCTATCACAGTTTCGAAGGCCATAAAATGACAAAATAGCACAAAACCCCCCAAATGACCCATTTTGGAAAGTAGACACCCCAAGCTATTTACTGAGAGGCATGTTGAGTCCATGAAATATTTTATAATTTGCCACAAGTTGCGGGAATATTACAAACTTTTTTTTTTTGCACAAAGTTGGCACTAAATGATATATTGCTCACACATGCTATGGGCATAAGTGAAATTACACCCCAAAATAAATTCTGCTGCTTCTCCTGAGTACCGGGATACCACATGTGGGGGACTTTTTGGGAGCCTAGCCGCGTACGGGATCCCGAAATCCAAGCACCGCCTTCAGGATTTAAATATAAAACGCTACCAAAAAAAACTGTTAGCGATCGTAGGGATCAGGCCTGACTCTGCGACACAGTTATGTGTTTAGTGTTTTGTAAGTGACAGTGATCGATCGATACTGCACTTGGGTGGGCTGGGCGGAGGGGCAAAATGCAGGTGCTAGCAGGTATCTGGGCTGATCCCGCCAACAATGCGTTTTTTTGGAACCCTAAACTGCTGGGGACGCTAGTATAGATCTGATCAGATCAGATATTGATCTGTTCAGATACTATACCCCTATGGGAGGTGTATGCTTTGCGTGTGGGTGTTAGCGGTACTGGCACTAACCTAGCGCTGCCTGGGGCGACGCATACCCTGACCCTAAAACCTAATTGATATCACCCGCCGGGTGATCAGGGGGTTAAACCTTTATTAGGTAATAAATGGTGGGTGCCCTGATGCTATAAAAAGCAAACTAACTAACCAGAGTCACCCGTAACACTTATACGGTGATCAGGGTTAACTAGGGGCAATCAGGGGGTTAAAACCTTTATTAGGTAGTATATGGGGGTCCCTGACGCTATATAAAAACCTGACGGGGAACCTAAATAACTAACTGGCTAACCAGCGTCACCAGTGACACTTATACGGTGATCACTGGTGAAAGGGTTAACTCTAGGGGCACTCAGGAGGTTAAAACCTTTATTGGTTAGTATATGGGGGTACCTAATGCTATAAAAACTTGGCGGTGAACCTAAAAAATAACTAGCTACCTAGCGGCACCAGTGACACTAATGCAGTGATCAGGAAAACGATAGCTTAGTGACACTGGCAAAAGGGGGTGAAAGGGTTAACTCTAGGGGCAATCAGGGGGTTAAACCTTTATTGGGGGGGTAGGGGGCTACCCTGGACCTAACACTAACTGCCCTGACACTTTTTACTGTCACAACTGACACTAAATACAGTGATCAGTAAATAAATGATCACTGCAATCAGTGACACTGTGACTGGGAGGGGGGATCGGGGGGCGATTTGTGTGCCTATGTGTACCTACGTGTCAGTGTAGTGATTGGTGCACTTACTATGTGTTCTCCTCACAGTCCGGTCAAAAAGACTTCCCCGGGGAGAGTGACATCACTTCCTCCCTGCCTGTGTTTACACTACACAGGCGGGGGAAGCTTCTCATTCGCCAGGAGAAATCAAGAGGGGGTGGCCAGAAACCAACGGCCATCCCCTCATCCCGGATCGCTCCTGAAGTGAAACGGACCGCCACACCCGCTGGAAGGCAAGCACGTACCGGTACGTGCTTGTGCCTGTCGGTGCCATTGTGCCGTACATCTACATGCGGCGGTCCTTAAGTGGTTAATAAAAAATACAAGATAATAATGTTATTGTGGTAACTTGACACACAAAAACTAAAATTATATATGGAGATCACTAGAAAATAATTTTTCAATAATCCAAAAAAAGGAGATCTTCATGAAATAAAAAAATTAAAAAAATTAAATAAAATAAAAGACTATTAAAAAATAATTCTAAACATTATTATGGAGATCGGGCTTTTAAAAATGAAAAGATTGTTGTGAGATCAAGAGAAATAATCAAGAAATAAGTTTGTGAGAACTCTGTGTGAATATCAGCAGCAAAACAACTTCATTATTCTAGCATTATAAAGAACAAAAGAATGTGCTGCATTAAAAGATCACAGAATTTGCTGCGTGAGGAATGTGCTATCTCCATTATAAATGCTAGTTTTACCACACCGAGCGGTTCCGTCTCGTACTTGCTTCAGAGCATGCGCCGTTTTTGTTATGTCAGAATAGCATACGGATGAGCGGTTTTCCCGATAGAAATTGGTTCCGTCTGAAAAATATAGAACATTCTCTTTCTAGGTCCGTCAAAATTTTCTACATAAAAAGTCTGATGGGGCATACACACGGTCAGAATATACAATGAAAAGCTCCGGTTTGACTTTTTCTGTTGGACATTCCGCTCGTGTGTATGCGGCATAACGGGTTTTCTTCCAAAATTGCCCTGTATTTGGCTCCATCCATCTTTTCATCAACTCTGACCTGTCCCCGCTGAAGAAAAGCATTCCCACAACATGATGCTGCCACCACCATGTTTCCCAGTGGGGATGGTGTGTTCAGGGTGATGTGCAGTGTTAGTTTTCTGCCACACATAGCGTTTTGCTTTTAGGTCAAAAAGTTAAATTTTGTTCTCATCTGACCAGAGGACCTTCTTCCATATGTTTGCTGTGTCCCCCACATGGCTTCTTGCAAACTGCAAATGGGACATATTATAGCTTTCTTTCAACAATGGCTTTCTTCTTGCCAATCTTCCAAAAAGACCAGACTTGGGGAGTGCACGACTAATAGTTGTCCTGTGGACAGATTTTCCCACATGAGCTTTGGCTCTCTGCAGCTCCTCCAGAGTTACCATGGGCCTCTTGGCTGCTTCTCTGATTAATGTTCTCCTTGCCCGGCCTGTCAATGTAGGTGGACGGCCATGTCTTGGTAGGTTTGCAGTTGTGCCATACTCTCCATTTTTGGATGATTGATTGAACAGTGCTCTGTAAGATGTTCAAAGCTTGGGATATTTTTTATAAGACTTAACCCTTCTTTAACCGGTCCCCGACCAGCGCACGCCAATGTACGTCGACAGAATGGCACAGGCAGGCATATTGGCGTACAGGTACGTCCAATCTTCAATGCCGCCCTGCCATCGGGAGCGCACCGCCGCCGGCGCGCTCCCGTGCTGGTCGCGACCCCCGTGAGTCCGGTCGCGGGACCCGCGGACTCGATCGCCGCGGGCATACCCGCGATCGTCTCACGGGACGGCTGAATGGAGGAAATGCCGTGTAAACAGCATTTCTCCATTCTGCCTAGCAACTAGTGACGCTGATCCCTGCTCCATGTGATTGGAGCAGAGGTCAGTGTTCACTAAATGAAAGCCCAACCCCCCCACAGTTAGTAACATACCCCTAGGAACACTTAACCCCTACACTGCCACCCCCTGGTTAACCCCTTCACTGCCAGTGTCATTTACACAGGAATCACTGCATTTATATAGCAGTGATTACTGTATAAATGACAATGGTCCCAAAAATGTGTCAAAAAATGTCCGATGGGTCCCCCACAATGTCGCAGTCACAATAAAAATCGCTGATCGCCGCCATTACTAGTAAAAAAATAAATAATAAAAAATTATTAATAAAAATGCTATAAAACTATTCCTATTTTGTAAATGCTATAACTTTTGCGCAAACCAATCAATAATCGCTTATTGCGATTTTTTTTACCAAAAATATGTAGAAGAATACGTATCGGCCTAAACTGAGGGGAAAAAATGTTTTTTTTATATATTTTTTGGGGATATTTATTATAACAAAAAGTAAAAAATAATGCGTTTTTTTCAAAATTGTCGCTCTATTTTTGTTTATAGCGCAAAAAATAAAAACCGCAGGGGTGATCAAATACCACCAAAAGAAAGCTCTATTTGTGGGAAAAAAAGGACATCAATTTTGTTTGGGAGCCACGTCTCACGACCGCGCAATTGTCAGTTAAAGCGACGCAGTGCCGAATCGCAAAAAGTGGTCTGGTCTTTGACCAGCAAAATGGTCCGGTCTGTAAGTGGTTAAACTTCTCCACAACTTTATCCCTGTCCTGTCTGGTGTATTCCCTGGCCTTTATGATGCTGTTTGTTCACTAAGGTTCTCTTCACAGAATGGCTGTATTTATACTGAGATTAAATTACACACAGGTGGACTCTATTTACTAATTAGGTGACTTCAGAAGGCAATTGGATTACAAACGCACACCACACTTTTTGTAAAAAAAATTGCAAACCATTTATTATTTTCCTTCCACTCTGTGTTGGTCAATCACATAAAATACCAATAAAATACATTTACATTTTTGGTTGTAACATGACAAAAATGTGGAAAATTTAAACACACTGTATGAACACCTATATGCCACCCCATAACAGTTGAGCAGAAGGAAATAAACAACAAAAATATCACTCAGTTGATTCAGCAACTTTATTATCTATACACAAGCAATACAGAAACAAGGTTCATCAGATAATAATAAACAATAAAAACATGACAAGAAAAGCTTATGATAAAAGATAAATCAAGGAATGAGAAGATAAAGTGTAGGCAACAACCTTATTATCTATATAAAAGCAATACAAAGGCAAGGTTTTAGATAGCAAAATCAATGATGAATATGAGCTGGTCTGGTTATGTACTGTACATATGATACGCCAACATTGAGGCCTCCATGCAATAATTCCTGACTCTTGTTCCTGCACACCTGGACCTTTTGGGATTCTTCCCTCACCTTTGCCTGCCTCAACTCCTATTATTACATTCTCCATAATATACAAATAAAAATCCAGTAGGGAGAAACTGCCAGGTTGTTTAACTCTCCAGCATCTACTTAAACACTGAAATATCAATTTGGGATGGACCAACAAAATATCTTAGCTTACATCTCTCTATATCCTTCTCTAATGTTTAAAAATGATGATTTTCTACTCTAGATGATTTCATTTGTTTTCTTGAATCCATTAGGATTAGAACCAGGAGTGTTTTATGAAATCATTTACCAGTGGTGTAACTAGGATTATAAAAGACCTGGGGCACCTTTGGGCATCCCAAGGAAAGCAGTAACCTGGCATGTACAGTGTGGCCAAATTGTGTGAGCAGTGGGAGGAGTTTAAAGGGGCATAGTTAAATAAAAGCAAAGCCTTCTTGTACCCATAAAATAATCTATGCTTAGTTTGCAGAATCACAAGTGTCTTAAAGATATGTTCAAAATCAGCACAATAATTAATACAAAAAAACTCTTCCATTACATACAATTTTTGTACACTTAAAAGGAGAGCGAACATGTTGAACTTACCTGAAGAAGAACTGTATTAGAATAGTTAGGAGCAGCTGAGCAACCAGTAACTGTTAAGACAATGAACACTTTGATCAGATGTACTGTATATAATGTGCAATAAAGTGTGTATAGTGCAGGAGTATGTAATTTACAATATAGTGTATATTGTGCAGGAGTATGTCATTTATAATATATTGTATATATTGTATGTAGGTTCTTCAGGGAACAGCGCAATGTTTGGAGTGCACAATGTACAATATACTATATATAGTGCAAGAAGCACTCCATTAAGCTGTCCATAAAAGATTTGTTTTTTCTTGTCCAGCCAGCAGGCTGAATGAAAAAACACAAATTAGGTGATTGAAGAAATCCCTTCTATTGAGACTTTGGGGTTTATTTACTAAACTGGAGATTTCAAAATCTGGTGCAGCTCGGCATGGTAGCCAATCAGTTGATAACTTCAGCTTGTTCAATTAAAGCTGTTATGAGCCTGCATCTATACCTGGTGAAATGACTGGCCTCAGGTGATACACCAAGAAGAAACAAATCCTCCTACATTAGCTGTACCTGTTTTTTTCTGAGGTCTTCTCTTCTCTACATCCATTCAAGGTCCAGAATTTATAAAGCTTGTCTGAGCTGTCAGAAAAAAAGGGGGCAGAGAGCTGAAGTTACACTCTGCAAAGCTCAGCGAAGAGAGCTCTGACAGCTGATTAGAGGGATGGGACATACTCCCTTTCACACAGGTGCAGAGGTTAGGCTGCCAATCAGCTGGATCAGTCTTGAAAACTTGTCAGAAGTGATTCAAACTAACAGCAAAGGAATGGGGCAGGACACAGAAATTACACTTAGTGCTCTTAATTGAGACAAGTACACACTATAGAAGGATATGCTTTGTTCATATTTCATGCCTGAGGTTTACAACCAGTTTAAGGCTTTGAAACCTGGAAAATAATTGGTTTCTATGCGGAGCTGCACCAGATTTTGCATGCTCCAGTTTTGGTAAATCAACCCCATTGTCTGTTCCTCAGTACAACCCCCCGGTCAGTCTTTCCCCACGTCAGTCTGTCCCCAGTACAATCCCTTTCAGGTCAGTCTGCAAGCCCCCCTTACCCCCGTAAGTAAAACCCTCTAGGTCAGTCTGTCCAATCCCACCAGGTCGGTCTATCCCCAATACAATCATGCCCCATGTAATTTTTATCTCCAGTACAACCCCCCTCAGATCAGTCTGTCCCTAGTACAGTTTCTCCCAGGTCAGCCTGTCCCTAAATCGAGTCCCGCTAGGTCAGTCTATCCCCAGTACAATACCCCCCAGGTTAACCTTTCCCCACTACAATTCCCCCACCTGAGATGTTAGGCCTCCATGATTGAGACAATAGAATTCAATGAAAGAAAGGGGCAGGCTAGGGACAGTCAGACTGGGGAGGAATGGACTAGAACAGGGATCTGCAATTAGCGGACCTCCAGCTGTTGCAAAACTACAAGTCCCATCATGCCTCTGCCTCTGGGTGTAATGCTTGTGGCTGTCAGAGCCTTGCTATGCCTCATGGGAATTGTAGTTCTGCAACAGCTGGAGGTCCGCTAATTGCATATGCCTGGACTAGAATGATACTGGATTGTTCAGCCAAGTAATGCGCCAGGCTCCATCTGACTTGCTGGAGGCTCTAATGCAAACTCTGAGAGCCTTACAGTGTGCAGTACAGAGTAAACAATTTCAGTACAAGACAAATGTCCATACAACTGTGCAATAATGAAGGTAAAGCTGAAGTTCAGCTTTAAGAATTGGAGACGTTTTTGTAGAGCATAGCCAATAAAATTACAAAATTTGTATTGAGTTAATACATGCACTTGGTTAATTGCAATTAAGATGAACATATATTAAGGGGTCTATGAACCCACTAAGGAGAAAATATTATTTTCACTGTTCTATAGTCTAGTTTTAAAAGACACTTGAAGGCTAAAGGACCAGCCACATTTTGATCCATGTAGGAGTTAGCTGGCTGTACACAAGTTGATCTATCTTCTGTACAACCAGCCAGTGGGTTTTTCTTGAACAATCAGTCCCGCCTGCTATAGCAACAAAGATCATTGTATTCTGCTGGTGGGGAAGGTTTTTCCATTAAACCCACTGATTGAACATAAACAAAAAGAAAAAAAAAAGAAGAATCGTGTATGGTTGGTCTGCCTTACTTACTGCTCTGATGAGGAGCTGTCTTGGCTCAGTGACTCTTATATTTGGGTCAGAAACCAGAAAATTGGTTATATGTCTTACATGTACACAGCGACTAAGGTCCCTTTCACACTGGCGAAGTCTGCCAGCAGATCTGCTGCTCAGCAGGGGATCTCTCCACTGATCCCCATTGAGCATGCGGATGACAGGTCCGTAGCCGCTCTCATCCATTCCAATCTGCCGGACGGATGGGGAATAGATCCCCATCCCTTTTTTTTAGCAGACCGAATTGGATCGGATGTCTACATGTCTGTAGGCATACACTGCTCCCATGGGCGTCCGCAGGTAGGGGCAAGGGGGGGCAAGTGCCCCCCCCCCCTGGAATCAGGGATCGGATCGGATCAGGAGTGATTACCCCCATCACCCCTTTCTGTCACCCCCCTCTCTCTCTCTCTCACCCCTATGTCTTTTTCACCCCCCGTCACCCTGCCTCTCTCTGTCACCCCCCTCTCTCTCTCTATCACCCCCCACATGTATGCAGTTTCTGACAGTCTCTTGTGCCATGTCCGCAGTCTCTTGAGCCATGTATGCAGTTTCTGACAGTCTCTTGGGCTATATATGCAGTCTCTGGTCATCTCTTGTGCCATGTCCGCAGTCTCTTACAGTCCCTTGAGCCATGTATGCAGTCACTGGCAGTCTCTTGGGCCATGTATGCCATCTCTGACAGTCTCTTGGGCAATGTTCGCAGTCTGACAGTCTCTTGGGCCATGTCTGCAGTCTCTGACCATTGCCTATACTACGTCTGCAGTCTATGACCGTGATAATGTGATAATGACATTGTCGAAAAGGGTCAGAGCATGGGTGACCTTAAAATGATGCCCCTCCCTGATAAAAGTTCTGCGGATGCCTATGACTGCTCCATGGTCCAATCGGGTCCGCCTGAAAAACTGACAGGTGGACCTGATCAGTCCATCAGTGAGAAAGGGGCCTAACAAGCAGCACAGTGATTTTAGTCTATGAGAGTGGGAAGCATGGCCACATTTTAACCATATCTATAGGTCATCATGCCCACCTTCTTCCCTGAAAATAATTTTTCAGGGAAGAAGACGACATCTGGGAACGTTCAAGTTCAGCAAAAAAACAATGTGCAATACAGATAAACCCGAATGTCATAAACACAAAGTCCATCAAAAGTAAAGAGAAAAATGGAAATTGTACTTCCTTGTAGCGTGGACATAATAAATTACTTCATTATATGGCAGGAGATTGTCATTACAGCTAGCTTTAACCACTTTCAGACCGGACCATTTTGCTGGTAAATGACCAGAGGTCTTTTTACAATTTGGCACTGCGCTGCTTTAACTGGTAATTGCGCGGTCATGCAATGTTGTACCCAAACAAAATTTGCGTCCTTTTCTTCCCACAAATAGAGCTTTCTTTTGATGGTATTTGATTGCCTCTGCGATTTTTATTTTTTGCGATATAAACGTAAAAAGACCGCAAATTTTGAAAAAAAATGATATTTTCTACTTTTTGTTATTAGAAAAATCCAATAAACTCAATTTTAGTCATACATTTAGGCCAAAATGTATTCAGCCACATGTCTTTGGTAAAAAAAAAGTCAATAACTGTATATTTATTGGTTTGCGCAAAAGTTGTCACATCTACAAACTAAGGTAAGTTTTCTGGAATTTACGCAGCTTTTTTGTTTACGACTGCCTATCTCATTTCTTGAGGTGCTAAAATGGCAGGGCAGTACAAAACCCCCCCAAATGACCCCATTTTGGAAAGTAGACCCCCTAAGGAAATTGATAAGTGGCATGTTGAGCCCATTGAATATTTTATTTTTTTGCCTCAAGCGATTGAATAATGACAAAAAAAATTTTTTTATTTTTTTTTTACACAAAGTTGTCACTAAATGATATATTGCTCACACATGCTATGGGCATATGTGAAATGACACCCCAAAATAAATTCTGCTGCTTCTCCTGAGTACGGGGATACCACATATGTGGGACTTTTTGGGAGCCTATCCGTGTACGGGGCCCCGAAAACCAAGCACCGTCTTCAGGCTTTCTAAGGGCGTTACAGTTTTGAAGGCCATAAGATGCCAAGATGGCACAAACCCCCCCCAAATGACCCCATTTTGGAAAGTAGACACCCCTAAATTTAGGGGTACACTAGTGAGACTAGGTAATAAATGGCGGGTGCCCTGAAACTATAAAAAAATAACTAACCAACCAGCGTCACCTGTAACAGTTATATGGTGATCACTGGTGAAAGGGTTAACTAGGGGGCAATCAGGGGGCTTTATGCGGTAGTATATGGGGGTCCCTGGCGCTATAAAAAGCTGCGGCGAACCTAAATACCTACCTGCCTCACACTGCCCTATGCGAACTGCTGGGAGTGTCAGTGAAATGTTAATGACACCCCCAGATCAGTTCGCATATTGCAGTGCGATCTGCAAACTCGGATCGCATGGTGTGAACACCCATGCGATCCGATTCTGCTGCGGACCAAAAAAAGGGTCCCGTGCGAGTTTGCGGCGGGTGCGACACGAATTCAGCCATACTATCTGTATGGCTGAACTCGAATCGCACAGAGATCGGATGTGATTTGCACTGCAGTGCGGTGCGAATCACATCCGTTCTCATAAACCGCTGCAATGTGAACCCAGCCTTAGTGACACTGGCGACGGGGGGTGATCACGGGGTTAAACCTTTATTGGGGGGGTTAGGGGGGTACCTTAGAACTAAAGGGGGCTAACCCTAACTGCCCTAACAGTTATTACAGTCACAAATGACACCCGCCGGGTGATCAGGGGGTTAAACCTTTATTAGGTAATAAATGGCGGGTGCCCTGAAACTATAAAAAAATAACTAACCAACCAGCGTCACCTGTAACAGTTATATGGTGATCACTGGTGAAAGGGTTAACTAGGGGGCAATCAGGGGGCTTTATGCGGTAGTATATGGGGGTCCCTGGTGCTATAAAAAGCTGCGGCGAACCTAAATACCTACCTGCCTAACTAGCGTCACCTGTGACACTAATACAGCGATCAGAAAAACGATTGCTTATTAGGCTGGGTTCACACTGGAGCGATGCGGGAACGCCACGAATCCGCGGCGGGTTCCCGCATCACATGCCTCCCGGCGGCAGTTCACACTGCCCTATGCGAACTGCTGGGAGTGTCAGTGAAATGTTAATGACACCCCCAGATCAGTTCGCATATCGCAGTGCGATCTGCAAACTCGGATCGCATGGTGTGAACACCCATGCGATCCGATTCTGCTGCGGACCAAAAAAAGGGTCCCGTGCGAGTTTGCGGCGGGTGCGGCGGGTGCGATGCGAATTCAGCCATACTATCTGTATGGCTGAACTCGAATCGCACAGAGATTGGATGTGATTTGCACTGCAGTGCGGTGCGAATCACATTCGTTCTCATAAACCGCTGCAATGTGAACCCAGCCTTAGTGACACTGGCGACGGGGGGTGATCACGGGGTTAAACCTTTATTGGGGGGTTAGGGGGGTACATTAGAACTAAAGGGGGCTAACCCTAACTGCCCTAACAGTTATTACAGTCACAAATGACACCAATGCAAAAAAAAAAAAAATGACATTGGTGTCACTGTGACTGGGGGGCAGGGGTAATTGGGAGGGTGATCGGGGGGGTGTGAGTGTGCCTGGCATGTTCTACTGTGTAGTGTCGTGTTGGTGCAACTCACCGATCCTCTCTCCTCGGTGTCGGAACGAAAAATACCGACACGGAGGAGAGATTACATCACTTCCTCTCCTGTGTTTACATTACAGGAGAGGAAGTGATGTGACGAAGGATTTCTATTCGTCGGGAGCGATCGCGAGGGGGTGGCCATGAATGAATGGCCGCCCCCTCATCCCGGATCGCTCCCGAAGGAATACCGACTGCCGCAGGCACCGGGCGGGGGCCGATCGGGCCCCCGACCCGCGGGAAGGCAAGAACGTACATGTAAGCCCTTATGCCTGCCTGTGCCATTCTGTCGACGTACATCGTCGTGCGGCGGTCGGGAAGTGGTTAAACTGAGGCGGTTTTCAGGTGTTTTAGCACTAGAAATAGCCTCTAAATAATGCCTGAAAACCACCTCCCATTTATTTCAGTTAGACTCTCACACTGGGGCGGTGCTCTTGCAGGAATCTGAAATTATGTGTTTTTTTCAAAATTGTCGCTCTATTTTTGTTTATAGCGCAAAAAATAAAAACTGCAGGGGTGATCAAATACCACCAAAAGAAAGCTCTATTTGTGAGGAAAAAAGGACGTCAATTTTGTTTGCGAGCCACGTCGCACGACCGCGCAATTGTCAGTAAAATCGACGCAGTGCCGAATCGCAAAAAGTGGTCTGGTCTTTGACCAGCAAAATGGTCCGGTCTGTAAGTGGTTAAAGTATGTTTTTCTTAGTTTCTGTTAAGAAATTTTGCAAATAAGCAATTTTGAGCAAAATTTATACTGCATTTCTTTGGTAAGAAACCCCCAAATTAGTGCATATTATTTACAGTGCATCCGGAATGTATTCACAGCGCTTAACATTTTGTTATTTTACAGCCTTATACCAAAATGGAGTAAATTTATTTTTGTCCTCAAAATTCTGCAAACAATACTCCATAATGACAACATGAAAGATGTTTGTTTGAAATCTTTGCATATTTATTAAAAATAAAAAATTCACATGTACATAAGTATTCACAGCCTTTGCCATGACACTCAAAATTGAGCTCAGGTGCATTCTGTTTCCACTGATTATCATTGAGATGTTTCTACAAATTTCTTGGAATCCACCTGTGGTAAATTCAGTTGATTGGACATAATTTGGAAAGGCACACAACTGTCTATATAAGGTCCCACAGGTAACAGTGCATGTCAGCACAAAAACCCAGCCACGAAGTCCAAGGAATTCTCTGTAGACATCCGGGACAGGATTTCATCAAGGCACAGATCTGGGGAAGGGTACAGAAAAAATTCTGCAGTGAGCATAGTGGGCTCCATCATCTGTAAATGGAAGAAGTTTGGAACGGGTCGCCCGGCCAAACTGAGCGATTGGGGGAGAAGAGCCTTAGTCAAGGAGGTGACCAAGAACAAGATGGTCACTCTGACAGAGCTCCAGCGTTTCTCTGTGGAGAGAGAACCTTCCAGAACAACCATCTCTGCAGCACTCCACCAATCAGGCCTGGATGGTACAGTCTCCAGGAGGAAGCCACTCCTCTGTAAAAGGCACATGACAGCCTGGAGTCTGCCAAAAGGGTACCTAAAAGACTATCAGACAATGAGAAACAACATTCTCTGGTCTGATTAAACAAAGATTGAACTCTTTGGCCTGAATGGCAGGCATCATGCTTAAAAAGACTTACATAGTTACATAGTAGGCGAAGTTGAAAAAAGACACAAGGCCATCAAGTCCAACCCATGTGTGTGATTATATGTCAGTATTACATTGTATATCCCGGTATATGGCGGTCATTCAGTTGCTTATCTAATAGTTTCTTGAAACTATCGATGCTCCCCGCTGAGACCACTGCCTGTGGAAGGGAATTCCACATACTTGCCGCTCTTACAGTAAAGAACCGTCTATGTAGTTTAAGGTTAAACCTCTTTTCTTCTAATTTTAATGAGTGGCCACGAGTCTTGTTAAACTCCCTTCCACGAATACTTTTTAACCTTATTGTGGTGTCACCTCACCAGTATGGTATTTGTAAATTGAATTCATACCCCCTCTAAAGCGTCTCTTCTCCAGAGAGAATAAGTTCAGTGCTCGCAACCTTTCCTCATAACTAATATCCTCCCAGCCCCCTATTAGCTTTGTTGCCCTTCTTTGTACTTGCTCCATTTCCAGTACATCCTTCCTGAGGACTGGTGCCCAAAACTGGACAGCATACTCTAGGTGCGGCCAGACCAGAGTCTTCTAGTGAGGGAGAATTATCATCTTATCTCTGGAGTTGATCCGCTTTTTAATGTATGCCAATATTCGGTTTGCTTTGTTAGCAGCAGCTTGGCATTGCATGCACTTGCTGAACCTATCATCTACTAGGACCCCCAGGTCCTTTTCCGTCCTAGATTCCCCCAAAGGTTCTCCCCCCAGTGTATAGATTGCACTCATATTTTTGCCACCCAAATGCATTATTATAAATTTTTCTACATCAAACCTCATTTGTCCTGTAGTTGCGCACCCCATTCATTTGTTCACATCTTTTTTCAAGGTTTCCACCTCCTACAGAGAAGTTATTGCCCTGCTTAGCTTAGTATGATCCGCAAATACAGAGATTGAACTGTTTACCCCATCTTTCAGGTCATTTATGAGCAAAATAAACAAGACTGGTCCCAGCATAGAACACTGGGGGACGCCACTACCCACACCTGACCATTCCAAGTACTCCCCATTTATCACCACCCTCTGAACTCGCCCTTGAAGCCAGTTTTCAATCCATGTACTCACCCGATGCTCCATGCCAACGGACCTTATTTTGTACAGTAAAGGTTTATGGGGGACTGTGTCAAATGCTTTTGCAAAATTCAGATACACCACGTCTAAGGGCCTTCCTTTATCTATATGGAAACTCACCTCCTCAAAGAAGGTTAATAGATTGGTTTGGCAAGAATGATTCTTCATGAATCCATGCTGGTTACTGCTAATGATACCATTCTCATAAAATCTTGTATATAGTCCCTTATCATCCCCTCCAAGAGTTTACATACTATTGATGTTAGGCTAACTGGTCTGTAATTCTAATGGATGTATTTTGGCCATTTTTTAAATATCGGTGCGGCCGTCAGTAAAAATTAGGAACAATGGTCTTGCAATTACTTGAGTTCTCTAAGTACACTTGGGTGCAAGCCATCTGGTCCCAGTGATTTATTACTGTTAAGTATCCCAAGCCTAATTTTAATTCTGTCCTCTGTTAACCATGGAGGTGCTTCCAGTGATATATCATGACGAAAAACACTGCAGTTTTAGTTACTGAAGCCCCCTGATTCCCACGTGAAGACTGAGGAGAAGAATAAATTCAATACCTTATCCATACCCCAATCCTTTGTAGCCAGATGTCCTTCCGCATTCTTTATGGGGCCAATATGGTCTGTCCTCCCTTTTTTACTGTTTGCATACTTAAATAATTTCTTGGGATTTTTTTTGCTCTTCTCCGCTATGTGTCTTTCATGATCTATCTTAGGCCGCGTACACACGGGCGGACTGTTCGTCCAACTTTGTCCGCTGAACAGTGTTTGGGCGGACAGTCCGCTCGTGTGTGGGCTTTCAGCGGACAGTTTCAGCGGACAGTTGGACGGACAAGGTTTTTCGGAAATTCCGTAAAACTGTCCGCTGAAACCTTGTTTCAGCGAACAGTCCGCTCGTGTGTAGGCTTGTTCGTCAAACAAAGTTGCGCGCATGCTCAGAAAGGATTTTCACGCCGAAAGCTATAATGCAGTGTATAGGACGTCGTGTTTTTCGTCCCGTCGTACGTGCCGTTCACGTCATCGCGCACGGTTTCAGCAAACTGTTCGTCCGTCGTGTGTGGCCATGTCCGTCCATGCTAAGTTTGAGCGGACTGTTTGCCGAAACTGTTGGACGGACAAAGTTGGGCGAACAGTCCGCGCGTGTGTACGCGGCCTTAGCCGTTCTTATTGCACCCTTACATTTCTCGTTGCATTCTTTATAAAGTCTGAATGCTGAGGATGATCCCTCAACCTTTAATTTTTTGAAGGCCTTCTCCTTTGCTATTATGCATTCTTACATTGGAGTTAAGCCATCCAGGACTTTTGTTCACTAATTTAAATATATTACCCAATGGAATGCATTGGATAATGCCCTTATTTAATAGCAAACTCATGTCTCCTCTGTGTTCTTTGTTCCTAAGATTTTATCCCAATTTATGCCTTCTAGCAAGGTTTATAGTTTAGGGAAGTTGGCTCTTTTTAAATTCAGTGTCTTTGTATTCCCCTTATGTTTCCTATTTGTGTGATTTATACTGAAGTCAATTGACCTTTGATCGCTGTTACCTAAATTTCCTCATATATACACATCCGTGATCAGGTCTCTATTGTTGGTAATCAGATCCAATAACGCTTTATTTCTAGTCGGTGCATGTACCATCTGACCCATAAAATTGTCCTGCAAGACATTTAGGAACTAGTGAGCCTTAGATGAATGTGTGGTTCCCTCTGCCCAGTCTATGTCTGGATAATTAAAATCCCCCATTATGATAACACTTCCCATCCTTGCTGCTTCTTCCTCCCTCAGGTTAGGGGACCTATAGCATACTCCCAGTATTATAAAGGTGATAGTGTAATAGTTATCACACCTCACCTAACCCAGTAGGTGAGTACTAAAACCCTCTAGGTGTGGGCATCAATCTTACACAGGAGAGGTTATCACCAAAAATATAATGGCTTACAAATTAATGTATAAAACATCCAGACATGAATATCATGATAGTATAGTGATCCTATGCGTATTGTCTCCTATATGAAATTTTTGTCCTTTTTTCACAGAAATAGAGCTTTCTTTTGGTGGTATTTAATCACCGCTGGGTTTTTAATTTTTTGTGCTAAAAAAGAAAAATGACTGAAAATTCTGTAAAAAAAACATTTTTCTTTATTTCTGTTATAAAATTTAGCAAATTAGTAATTTTTCTTCATAAATTTTAGCCAAAATTTATACTACTACATATCTTTGGTAAAAATAAGTACAAACTGGTGTATATTATTTGGTCTGTGTGAAAGTTATGGAGTCCACAAGCTATGGTGCCAATATCTGAAAAATGATCACAACTGAAGTACCTGTCTCATTTATTGAGATCTTAACATGCCAGAAAAGTACAAATACCCCCCCAAATTATCCCTTCTTGGAAAGTAAGAGGCATGGTGAGTTTTTTTAAGTTGTCATTTTCTGCCACAATTCTTTTCTTTTCCTTTTGACACTTGTGACACTTTATGCAGGGACAGTTCTAAGCACCAGAAACATGCGCCCCTTCACAGGCAAACTATAGACACCCCCCAGGTACGAAATTTAAAGGAATATTACACTTTTATTGTTTCACTTTAATCATTATTAAAATCACTGCTCCCGAAAAAACTGCCATTTTTAAAACTTTTTGCATTGGTACATGTCCCCTGGGGCAGGACCCGGGTCCCCATACACTTTTTAGGACAGTAACTTGCAGAATCTTTTCTCTCTGTCAAATCTTTTTTCTCTGTCAAATATTTTCTCTATATAATCTTGGACTAATAGAGGTAAGGTTAGGCACATTCAACCACAGGTTCTATAGACACAGATTGTTATTGTCAGAGTCACGTCGAATCTCCTATTCTATATCAAACTGTTGTAACAACGAAAACGTTTATTTATGTCGGATCTTTCATTTTTCGGATTCTGGGCTTTCTTTATTGTTTGTCAAACCAAAAACGAAAATACCTGAAATTCGGACAAAAATGCATTCAATGTCCCTCCACCACGAGGATTGCAGGGCTCTTCAGTTTGCCTCCTGTTGCTAACTCCTCCTACTCCGCTTCCTCATCCTCTACCGCCTCTTCATCTGGTCAGCGTAACACCTTCACCATCAACTTCAGCACAGCCAGAGGTAAACGGCAGCAGGCAGTTTTAAAACTTTCCTGTTTGGGGGGAAAACCCCACATCGCGCAGGAGTTGTGGAGGGACATGGAACAACAGACCGATGAGTGGTTGGTGGCAGTGAGCCTCAAGCCCGGCCTGGTGGTGTGCGATAATGGGAGAAATCTCGTAGCGGCTCTGGGACTAGCCGGTTTGACGCACATCTTTTGCCTGGTGCATGTGCTAAACTAGGTGGTCCAAAGGTTCCTTAAAAATTACCCCGATATGCCAGAGCTGCTGCAGAAAGTGCAGACCGTCTGTGCGCACTTTCGGCGTTCTCACCCTGCTGCTGCTCGCCTGTCAGCTCTGCAGCGTAACTTTGGCCTTCCCGCTCACCACCTCATATGTGACATGCCCACAAGGTGGAACTCCACCTTGCACATGCTGGCTAGACTGAGCGAGCAGCAGCAGGTGATAGTGGAGTTTCAGCTGCAGCACGCACGCGCGAGACGCTCTGCGGAACAGCACCACTTCACCACCAATAACTGGGTCTCCATGCGAGATCTGTGTGCCTTGTTGCGCTGTTTCGAGTACTCCACCAACATGGCCAGTGCCGATGACGCCGTTCTCAGTGTTACTATCCCAGTTCTATGCCTCCTTGAAAAAACGCTTTGGGCGATGATGGAAGAGGATGTGGCATAGGAGGAGGAGGAGGAGGAGGAGGAAGAGGGATAATTTCCAAGGCTTTCAGGGCAGTCATTCACAAGTGGCTATGAGGGTGGGTTCCTGCACCAACAAACGCCAGGTTTGTCCAGCAAGGGAACAGTTCTGGAGGATGAAGAGGTGGAGGATGAGGAGAAGATGGAGGAGGAGTAACCATGTTCACAGCAGGGTGGTACCCAGACCAGCTCATGGCCATCACTGGTGCGTGGCTGGGGGGATACAGAGGACACAGATGATACACCTCCCACAGAGGACAGCCACACATGAGCGATTATATGCTGCAGTGTCTCCGCAACGCCCCACATTCTAACTGATGCTGATTACTGGGTGGTCACGCTGCTGGATCCCCGTTACAAGGACAACGTACCATCCTAAATTCCGTCACTGAAGTGTGATCGTAAGATGCGCGAGTACAAGCACACTCTGGTAGACGCACTGCTGGTGGCATTCCCATCTGACAGAGGGGGCACGGTGGAAGCACAAGACGAAGGCAGAGGAGGAAGAGGTCGTTAAGAACATTTTTGGTTCTGGGCTAAGAACCAAATGGCTAAGGCCCAATTTTTCAGTCACTGTTTAACAGGGGCGTGTGATTACAATTTTTGATGCAATATTTTGCAGGAGGGTTCGTTGCTGCACTCAACTACAATATTTGTCGTTGCAGTGTTGTGGCACCAGCACCAGTGCCTAAGGCCCAATTTTTCAGCGCCTGTTTAACAGGGGCGTGTAACTACAATTTTTTAACCAATACTTTGCAGCAGGGCTCATTCCTGCTCTCCAACTAGAGTTTCTGTGAGGTGTTGCAGTGTTGTGGCACCAGTGCCTAATTTTTCGGTGCCTGTTCAACAGGTGCATGTAATTACAATTCTTGATATAATATTTCACAGCAGGGCCCATTCCAGCGCCCACCAAGAGTAACTGTGAGGACTTACGGTGTTATGGCACCGGCACCACCACCACCAAAGGCCCAATTTTACTACCACTGTTCTACAGTGGCATATAATTACAATTCTTGATATAATAGTTCACAGCAGGGCGTTCCAGTGCCCACCAAGAGTCACTTTGAGGGCTTACAGTGTTGTGGCAACACCAACACCTTAGGCTCAAATCTCTGCAGAGCATATAGGGCAGGCCCCTACTTTCAAACATCCAACTTACAAACGTCTCCTACTTGCAAACGGAAGGAGACAACAGGAAGTGAGTTGAAATCTACCCCTAGGAAGGGAAATGACTGGAGTAATGGCACTGCTGGGACAGTTAAAAGGACAAAAAATTATAAACCTATTAAAAGACAATTTTGTGGTCCAGTTTATTGAGGCCCCGAATAGGAATGACGCTCTGCTGGACCTGGTAATCTCAAACCATGCCCAGCTTATTACCAATATTCATATAAAAGAACATCTGTGTAGTAGCAGTGACCATAACATGATTTAATTTACTGTTAGCTTTAAGCAGCAAACACATACAGGTAAAATAAAAACATGGGCAGTAAGTTTAAGTTGCTAAAAATAAAACCTATAAGGCTCACGCCCAAAGTTAAAATGGCTATACATAATAAAAAAGAGCTTTTAAAAAATATAAAAATGAAGGAACACTATCATCGTTTACATGTTACAAAGAATATAACAGAACATGTAAAAAGGAAATGTAAAAAGGAAATCAAGGATGAAAAAATTCAAAATGAACGACAGATTGCAAAAGTTAGGACAAACCCCAAAAAATTCTTCCAATATATTAATAATAATAAAAAGGTCAGGTCTGAGCATGTAGGCCCTTTACAAAATAATCTAGAGTGGGTGACTGGGGACAAAGAAAAGGCAAAATTATTAAACACTTTCTTCAGCTCTGTGTATACAAAGGAGCATGGGGGTTCATAATGGGGGTGGTAGTGACACAGCCCCAAATGATCGACAATGGCTCAAAAGTGATGTGGTCCAGAAATATTTAGACAGAATAAAGGTGGATAAAACACCTGGACCAGATGGCATCCATCCACGGATCCTAAAAGAATTTAGCTCTGTCATTTCAAAGCCATTGTTTCTAATATTTAGGGACGCGTTAATGACTGGAATGGTACCAATGGATTGGCACAGGGCCAATGTGGTGCCCATATTTAAAAAGGGATCAAATTCTTTACGAAGTAACTACAGACCTGTTAGTTTAACTTCTATAGTAAGGAAGATACTGGAGAGTTTAACTGGTTCCCGACCAGCTGTTACAGAATGGCTCTCCTGGGCGAAATCTCATACAGGTACGCCTTTGCCCAGGAGAGCCACCAGATGGCACAACAGGGGACCTGATGCGTGCACCTGAGCCAGCCGGATTTATGTGTGTAAACAGGTGAGAGGAGACAGATTATGTGTTCCTACTATGTGGGAACAACAATATGTTTCCTCCCCTAATCAGTCCTATCCCTATACAGTTAGAACATGCTGAGGGAACACACGTTTAACCCCTTTGTCGCCCCTTAGTTTTAACCCCTTCCCAGTCAGTGACATTTACACAGTAATCGGTGCATATTTTTTAGCATTGATCGCTGTATAAATGTCAATGGTCCCAAAATGTGTCAAAAGTGTCCGTCGCAATGTTCAATACTGCTAAAGATCGCACATCACTGCCATTACTAGTAAAAAAATAGAAATAATAAAAATGCCATAAATCTTTCCCATAGTTTGTAGACACGATAACTTTTGCACAAAACAATCAATAATACACTTATTGCGATTTTTTTTTACCAAAAATATGTAGAAGAATACATATTGGCCTAAACTGATGAAGAAATATGTTTTTTTAAAACATTTTTGGGGATATTTATTATAGAAAAAAAGTAAAAAAATATAGTTTTTTCAAAATTGTCGCTTTTTTGTTTAAAAAAAAAAACACAGAGGTGATCAAATACCACCAAAAGATAACTCTATTTGTGGGGGAAAAAGTGACGCAGTGCCAAGTTGTAAAAAGTGCTCTGGTCAGGAATGGGGTCAAATCTTTTGGGGCTGAAGCATTTAATGAAAGACCACATAGACGAGTACTTGCTGGAAAAAAAATATTTTAAGCAACAGACACCATGGATTCATGAAAGACAGAAGTTGTCAAACAAACCTGATTTTTTTTATGAGGAGGCAAATAAAACCTTGGATAGAGGGGTGGCTGTGGACATGGTATATCTGGATTTTGCAAAAGCGTTTGACACAGTTCCCCACACATGGCTCATTTGTAAGGTAAAATCTACAGGCTTGGAAAGATCAATTTGTAAATGGATAGAAAACTGGCTATAAGACTGAATTCAGAGAGTAGTGGTTAATGTTTCTTACTCTGATTGGTCTAAGGTTATCAGTGGTGTACCCCAAGGTTCAGTTCTGGGACCCTTACCTTTTTAATATCTTTATAAATTATATATGGTCTGGGATTAAAAGTCACATTTCTGTCTTTGCAGATGACACTAAGCTATGCAGTGGAATAACATCCTTAGGCCTCATGCACACGAGACGCTGTTAAACGTGTGTTCAGAGGCAGTTGGACACTTTTTTCAATGTTATCCTATGTGTCCATGTACACAGTCTCGTTTTTTGCCGTTTTTATGCAGTTGCGTTTAATCTAGTTTTTTCAGAAGCAAAAAAATGGGTTCAGACACAAAAGTTTTCCACGTTTCAGGCGCAAAACGCAGCAAAACGCTGGTACCGCATTTTTCCGCGTTTTCGTTTATAAGCGTTTTTAAAGGTGACCTTTTTTTTTTTACATTAAAAATCTCAAAAATTATGGCAAATGATGAAAAACCATTAAAAAAATATTTTTAACAATTGCAAGTGGACAATCCACAACTTGTGGCAAGTGATGTGGCAAGGGGACAATCCACAACTTGTGGCAAGTGACATGGCAGGTGGCAAGTGGACAATCCCCAACTTGTGGTAGGTGAAGTGGCAAGTGGACAATCCACAACTTGTGGCAGGTGACGTGGCAGGGGACATGGCAGGGGACGTGGCAAGTGGACAATCCACAACTTGTGACAAGTGATGTGGCAAGTGGACAATCCACAACTTGTGGCAAGTGACATGGCAGGTGGCAAGTGAACAATCCACAACTTGGGGCAGGTGAAGTGGCAAGTGACGTGGCAAGTGGACAATCCACAACTTGTGGCAGGTGACGTGGCAGGTGATGTGGCAAGTGGACAATCCACAATTTGTGGCAGGTGACATGGCAGGTGACGTGGCAAGTGACCTGGCAAGTGGACAATCCACAACTTGTGGCAGGTGACCTGGCAGGTGACGTGGCAAGTGACCTGGTAAGTGGACAATCCACAACTTGTGGCAGGTGACGTGGCAAGTGGACAATCCACAACTTGTGGCAAGTGACGTGGCAGGTGACGTGGCAAGTGGACAATCCACAACTTGTGGCAAGTGACGTGGCAGGTGACGTGGCAAGTGGACAATCCACAATTTGTGGCAGGTGATGTGGCAGGTGATGTGGCAGGGGACGTGGCAAGTGGACAATCCACAACTTGTGGCAAGTGATGTGGCAAGTGGACAATCCACAACTTGTGGCAAGTGACATGGCAGGTGGCAAGTGAACAATCCACAACTTGTGGCAGGTGAAGTGGCAAGTGACGTGGCAAGTGGACAATCCACAACTTGTGGCAGGTGACGTGGCAGGTGATGTGGCAAGTGGACAATCCACAACTTGTGGCAGGTGACATGGCAGGTGACGTGGCAAGTGACGTGGCAGGTGACTAGGCAAGTGACGTGGCAGGTGACGTGGCAAGTGACGTGGCAATTGGCAATCCATAACTTGTGGCAGGTGCCATGGCAGGTGATGTGGCAAGTGGACAATCCACAACTTGTGGCAAGTGATGTGGCAGGTGACGTGGCAAGTGACGTGGCAAGTGGACAATCCCCAACTTGTGGCAGGTGACGTGGCAGGTGATGTGGCAAGTGGACAATCCACAATTTGTGGCAGGTGACATGGCAGGTGACGTGGCAAGTGACCTGGCAAGTGGACAATCCACAACTTGTGGCAGGTGACCTGGCAGGTGACGTGGCAAGTGACCTGGCAAGTGGACAATCCACAACTTGTGGCAGGTGACGTGGCAAGTGGACAATCCACAACTTGTGGCAAGTGACGTGGCAGGTGACGTGGCAAGTGGACAATCCACAATTTGTGGCAGGTGATGTGGCAGGTGATGTGGCAGGTGACGTGGCAAGTGGACAATCCACAATGTGTGGCAGGTGACGTGGCAGGTGACGTGGCAAGTGACGTGGCAAGTGGACAATCAACAACTTGTGGCAGGTGACGTGGCAAGTGACGTAGCAAGTGACGTGGCAAGTGGACAATCCACAACTTGTGGCAGGTGATGTGGCAGGTGACGTGGCAAGTGACGTGGCAAGTGGACAATCCACAACTTGTGGCAGGTGACGTGGCAAGTGACGTGGCAAGTGGACAATCCACAACTTGTGGCAGGTGACGTGGCAGGTGACGTGGCAAGTGACGTGGCAAGTGGACAATTCACAACTTGTGGCAGGTGACGTGGCAGGTGGCGTGGCAGGTGGCGTGGCAAGTGGACAATCCACAACTTGTGGCAGGTGACGTGGCAAGTGGACAATCCACAACTTGTGGCAAGTGACGTGGCAGGTGACGTGGCAAGTGACGTGGCAAGTGGACAATGCACAACTTGTGGCAGGTGATGTGGCAAGTGGACAATCCACAACTTGTGGCAGGTGACGTGGCAAGTGACACGCTAAATACAAGTACACTGCTGCTCTCACAGCTGCTGCTACTCACTCTGGTCTCACAAAATGGCTGAAATAGTTAATAATACTGTTTTTTGAGCTTGGGGAGGGTCTATGATGTTAGCTTAACTAAACACTTCTAGACGCAAACGGGGTAAAACGCTGCTAAATCTTGGTAAATATCGCGGCAAAACTGGCATTTCTAAACACAGGTTTCAGCTTTTAAAAACATGTGTCCAGCAGAGTTTGCACCAGCGTCTCATGTGCATGAAGCCTTACAGGATGTCTCCAATTTACAAGCCAACCTCAATGCACTGTCTACGCAGCAAATAAAAAAATAAAAAAAAATAAGTGACAAATGAGGTTTAATGTTGATAAATGTAAAGTTATGCACTTGGGGGCCAGGAATATGCATGCACCATACATAATGGGGGGGGGGGGGGGGTACAACTGGGGAAATCAATGGTGGAGAAGGATCTGGGGGTTTTGGTAGATCAGAAGCTTAATAATAGCATGCAATGCCAAGCTGCATTTTCCAAAGCGAGCAAAGTCCTTTCTTGTATTAACCACTTGCCTACAGGGCACTTAAACCCCCCTCCTGCCCAGACCAATTTTCAGCTTTTGGTGCACTCACACTTTGAATGACAATTACTGTCCTTTTTTTCCCACAAATAGAGCTTTCTTTTGGTGGTATTTGATCACCTCTGGGTTTTTTAGTTTTTGCGCTATAAATGAAAAAAGACATAAAATTTTGAAAAAAACACATTTTTCTTTGTTTCTGTGATAAAATTTTGCAAATTATTATTTTTTGTTCATAAATTTTGGCCACAATTTATACTGCTACATATCTTTAGTAAAAATAACCCAAATTAGTGGATATTATTTGGTCTTTGTGAAAGTTAGAGAGTCTACAAGCTATGGTATAAATCATAAAAAATTGACCACACCTGATGTACTGGTGGCCTATCTCATTCCTTGCGACCCAAACAAGCCAGGAAAGTACAAATACCCCCAAATGACCCCTTTTTTGAAAGTAGACATCCCAAGGTATTTAGTAAGAGGCATGGTGAGCTTTTTGATGTTGTCATTTTTTCCCACAATTCTTTGCAAAATGAAGATTTTTTTTCCCACAAAATTGTCATTGTAATAGGTTATTTCTCTTACATGGCATGTGTATACCACAAATGACGCCCCAAAATAAATTCTGCTACTCCTCCTGAGTATTACGATACCACATGTGTGGGACTTTTTCACAGCCTGGCCACATAGAGAGGCCCAACTTGCAGGGAGCGCACCACGTGTTCTAGGAGCATAAATTACACATCTAACTTGTTGACTACCTATTACACTTCTGAAGGCCCTGGAGCACCAGGACAATGACACGTGACACTGACGTGGCACTGATGACAGATGACACTTATACGTGGCATTGATGACACATGACACTGATGTGGCACTGATGACAGATGTCACTAATACGTGGCACTGATGACATGTGACACTGATGACAGATGGCACTAATATATGGCACTTATGACAGATGGCAATTATACATGGCACTGATGACATGTGGCACTAATACGTGGCACTGATGACAGACGGCACTAATACATGGCACTGATGACAGATGGGACTAATATGTGGCACTGAAGACACGTGACACTGATGACAGATGGCACTGATACGTGGCAGTGATGACACATGACACTGATAACAGATGGCATGTGACACTGACAGGTGGCACTGATGACACGTGACACTGATATGGCACTGATGACAGATGGCACTATGAGGCACTGATGACACGTGGCACTGATGTGGCACTAATCACAGATGGCACTTATACGTGGCACTGATGACAGATGGCACTTATACGTGGCACTGGGGACAGATGGCACTGACAGATGGCACTTTGGACAAATGGCACTGACAGGTGGCACTGGGGACAGGTGGCACTGGGGACAGATGGCACTGACAGGTGGCACTGACAACAGATGGCACTGACAACAGATGGCACTGGGGACAGATGGCACTGGGAACAGATGGCACTGGGGACAGATGGCATTAACAGTTACTGTGGGCACTGTATTTTCTTTTGTTTGTTTTTTTTACACTCACAGGCTGCATCGGTTCATCTCTCCCTCCTCACAAGCTGTCTCTGTGTGAGGAGGGAGAGCCGGCCATAAGAGATGATCTCATATGTTTACATATGAGATCATCTACCATTGGACATGCCGATCTCGCTGTAAGCGGCCACTGTGATTGACATGGTCAGCACAGAACTTCCCAGATGCGCGCTTGCAGGAGCCCGCATTGCGGAAGTAAACAGGAGGACATCCAGGGACACCCTCCAGGCAATTGGTATCCGTGCTGTAGCCGTCTTTAGGCAATAGCGCGGGCACAAAGTGGTTAAGAGAGGTATGGACCCCAGAGAGAGAGAGAGAGATCATTTTGACCATGTGCAAATCATTAGTAAGACCTCATCTGGAATATGCAATTCAGTTCTGGGCACCAGTTTGCAAGAAGGATATCGGGGAACTGGAGCAAGTTCAGAGAAGAGCAACCAAGCTGATGAGGCATGGAGGAGCTCAGCTATGAGGAAAGATTAGAGGAACTGAATTTATTCCCTTTTGAGAAGAGGAGATTAAGCGGAGATATGATCAACATGTAAAAAAGTGGTCCATATAGTGAACATGGTGTTGAGTTATTCACTTTAAGGTCATCACAGAGGACAAGGGGGCACTCTTTACCTCTAGAAGAAAAAAAGATTTCATCTCCAAATACGGAAAGGTTTCTTCACAGTAAGAGCTGGCAAAATGTGGAATAGGCTCCCTTCAGAGGTGGTTTTGGCAAGCTCAATAGATTTCTTTTAAAAAAAAGGCTTTGATTATTTCCTAAATGTACATAATATAACTAGGTACTAACATTTATAGGTAAAGTTGATCCAGGGAAAATCTGATTGACTCTTGGGGGATCAAGAAGAATTTTTTTTCCCTGTTGTAACAAATTGGATCATGCTTTCCTGGAGTATTTCGATTTCCTCTGGATCAACTGTGGGTGACGGATTGTGTATATGGGATTTTATACATATATATATATATATATATATATATATATTTTTTTTTTTTTTTTTTTTTTTTTGGTTGAACTGGATGGACTTGTGTCTTTTTCAACCTGGCTAACTATGTAACTATTGAGCAAAGGCTGTGAATACAAATTTGCAAAGATTTCAAAAAACTTCTTTCATGTTGTCATAGGGTATTGTTTGTAGAGTTTTGGGGAAAATAATCAATTTGATGCATTTTGGAGAAAGGCTGTAACATAACAAAATGTGGAAAAAGTAAAGCGATTTGAATACTGATGCAATGTAGTCTGTGAAAGTTATAGAGTCTACAAACTATGGTGCCATTCACTGAAAATTCATTGTGACGGAACCGTCCCACACTCCGCTTAAGAGCTTTCGTCGGTATACCGCTTCCTCCAGGCTGAACATAGATGTCAGATATTAAAGCATCCAAGAACATATGTCAGATACTATTGCATCCAAGAACTAGGCAGGACTAGTTTAACTGCAAAACTGGAACTCTCTATTAAACAAGAATACAGGCTTTTTATACACTACACACTCAGGTGAGGCTGATCACATTATCATAGGCAAACGCAACTATATACAGAAATATAATTAACACTATAAACCTTAAATTAAACAATTAGCCACCTGGGACACTCTGAGTTCTCATTCCAGGTCAGACTTGCCAGCATCAAGCTCACAAATTACAATACACATTATTACAAGTATAAACACATCCCCACAGGAGTTTGTTAGCAGACAATAGTTGTGTTAATTATCACAATTAACAATACAAACAGTGATTCCCCCTCAGACTAGTAGACAACCCAGGGCTTTCCAGATCTCATCAACCAGTATCTTTTCACATACATCTGTCCACCGAGTCCCAAGCTGACAGAAACCATCATGGCCTCCTTAATAATGTCCTTTTGTGTTACAATCCAAGACATGTTTCTAAATGCGTGTAGCTCCCTCGAATGCCAGGGCCCATAGTCCATAGGCAAGAGGCTAGCATTTAGTCTCCTCCAAAAGCCTCTGTCCTGGGTGAGCCTGTCAAAATGTTCCCCTTTCGGCAGGACACTAACACAGAAGAAGACCCTCAACGAGTGGACTTTGACTCTGCAGTTGCAGTCCCCCAATGTCCGTACTCACACAGTACCCCAAACATATTGTCCCGAACAGAGCATTACTTACCCAGCCAACCTCTGCCTCTTTCATAGAACATACCCACCGCTGGGGAGAAGAGCAGACTGGCCCTTCTCCCTTGAGTCCTTTCAGCTGCTGAATAAAATATAGGGTGGATGGGTTTATTCCATCGTGCTGTTAGGGATCTGGGCTAACTGCAACGCTTCTCTGGGGTATACAGGCTGAGACCGTACCACCTACCACAGGAAATCCATATTTTTTTAGTTCAGGGCGGTCAACCTGATTTCCATTCTTGGCTGCAGGAAATGGTTGTCATCAGTAGGTGTGGGGCAGAGGTCGTTGACTCTCTGTCCAGCTGCCAGCATTTCAGCTGGATGGTCTTTACCATTCCATGGCTCAGTCTGTTGCTGGGCAGAGGGGCCGACTGCAGTTCCCTGAAGCCATGGAGACACTGTAGGTGCTAGGCAGAGGCCAGCAGCGCTCTGCCCTGTTGCCAGCGATTCAGCTGGGAGTAGAAGCTTCACTACATCAGTTTGGTGCTGGGGAGGTGGGGCCCTGATGTCAGCTGTTCCGCTGGAAAGTAACCTGAAAAGTCAGTGGCCTTGCACAAATCCTCCAGGGTCACTGATCGTTGCAGACAGGGGTCAGCAGTGCTATGCCTGGATGCACGCTTTTCTGCTGTAGTGGGTTGTTCCTCCTCAGCAGGAAAGTCTATTAAATCCTCTGTCTCTGTAACTGGTGTCCGGACATAGACACACATCTCCTGTCTCTGAAACCCAGAAGATGTTACCGGTGCTGGGCAGAGACTAGCAGAGCTTAGCCCTGTTGTCAGCACTTTAGTTGAAAATTCAGTAAATGTTACATCCTCTGATGAAAAATCAATTAACTCCATGCTTTCTCTGATCTGTGGCTGGAGAGATGAGCAGACTGCTCCATTTCCTGTACCGTCATCTGGTGGCTGGACAGATGCATTTCTCCATCCAAAATCGTCCCGTGCAAAAACAGGTTCGTCAAGGAAGTCAGCACTTGCTGCATCCACTATAAGACCTCTGCATACATAGCTGTCGGTGCAGGTGAGCAAAGCCTCTCTGCCACATTGCCGACTCTTCAGACAGGATTTCAGAGCTGTCAGCCGGTATTTCCTGATAGTCTCAGGCAAAAGGAGCCCAGACCTGCTGCTGAGCGGAATCTAGCAGCTGTTTGCAGGCAATCTCCAGCTTTCTAATTGGCTAGAAACTCAAAATCTTCCAGTGCCCAGGAAAGGCATATTCGTGCAGCAGGAATTGCACACATGCTCACTTGCACGCACGCACACTTGCCTGTCACTAACGCTGGTGCCAAAGGACTCTTTGCCGTTTGGTCTGCGCTTCTGTGTGTTCTGACCTGTTACCTGTGCTAGCCTCTGACCTTGATCTGGCTTGTTCCCACTAACGGTGTCTGCTTGATACCCTGACCTCAGCTTGTTTTGGACTTCTCTTCTACCTGCTGCTCTGCTTATCTGCTCGAACATTACTGACCCGGCTTGCCTGACCCTGCACCTGCTCATCTAGCCTGCCACAGCTCTGCAAATTGCATCCTGTTCCTACTTCAGCTGTGATCCTTGCCTGCCACAGCTCTGGTTTGCCTAACCACGATCAGCCCACCTGCTGCACATCTGTCCACGGACAACTAGCCATACAGACTACTGGACTGATCCCAGACACTCCTACAACACCGTGCTTCTGTGGCTGCTGTCTCAACTTCAGTGACCCACAAGCCAGTGTGGTACTAGACACTTTCCTCTACACGTCAGGCTCACGAACCAGGTACGTGACAACTTCCAAGATGTTCAGCATCTGTTCTCTGTATTCCAAGATTTCCTCCCAACACTACTCTAAATTGCTCCCAAAGTCAGGGTCCTCGGACAGCCTCTCTAACAGCAGCCCCAGGCCGCCGTAGCCAAAGCCTTCCGTTGGCCTGTCATCCGCTGTCCATGGACATACTTGGGCTACATACCAGCGGAGAGCTCTGTAGCTCTCAGCCAACCACATCTCTGCCATGATCAACCTGCTTAACTCAGCTTTCCATTCCTTTTGTGGTTGTTTCCCCAAAAACTGTATTCAGACTTCGTACTGCAACCAGTACCTTTCCTGGATGGAAGGGAGAATTTTTCCCTGGTGTTACTACTCACAGGCTATTGCTTACTTCCAGAGTTCCCAGTGGACAGAGTTATATCATCCCAGCAGGAGCTGCTCTGGCACTGGTCAGTGTGCTATATCCGCATCTCTAGCAACCTCCTTCCAAATTCTTCTTCCATGGCGGCTGGTATCTGTACCTCTTCTGCTATCCAGACCTTGGATCCCGGTGGAGGTTTGGATGGCCCAGACTGCAGAAAGCATCCCATCGCTTCCACCAATGTGATGGTCTCTGGAAACCCTGACTGGGTATCTCTACAAAGAAGCTGCTTCCCAAGTTCTGGAATACGAGACCAGTGAATCTGACTATAGTTACCCCAAGAACTAGGCAATACCAGTTTTGGAGCAAACCAGAGAACTGTTTGTTGAACAAAAATAAAGGCTTTTTATATACAGTACCAGGGATATGCAATTAGTGGACCTCCAGCTGTTGCAGAACTACAAGTCCCATGAGGCATAGCAAGACTCTGACAGCCACAAGAATGACACCCAGAGGCATGATGGGACTTGTAGTTTTGCAACAGCTGGAGGTCCACTAATTGCATATCCCTGCACTACACAGGGAGGCTGATCACATTATCATATAAAAACGCAACTGTATACAGAAATATAATTAGCACTATAAACCTTAACTTAATTAAACAATTAGCCACATAGACACTCAGAGATCTCATTCAAGATCAGACTTGCCAGCATCGAGCTCACAAAGTACAATACACATTATTATAAGTATAAAGACATCCCCACAGTAGTTTGCTAGTAGACAATAGGTGTGTTAATTAGCAGAATTAACAATGTCATTTTACATTGCATAACAGGATATCTTCCTAAATGCTTAAAGGTTCCCTCAAATGCCAGGTCCCATAGTCAGAACACAAAAGGCTAGCATTCAGTCCCCTCCAAAAGCCCCTGTCACATTCATCACACCTGGGGTACTGATGGCCTATCTCATTTCTTGAGGCCTTAACATGCCAAGACAGTACAAATATCCCCTGAAAGACTCCTTTTTGGAAAGTAGACTGTCCAAGGTATTTAGTAAAGGCATGGTGAGTTTTTTAAAGTTGTAATTTTTTCCCACAATTCTTTGTAAAATGAAAAAAATAACCTTTTTTTTCACAAAAATTTCATATGAACAAATTATTTCTCGTACACTATATAGGCATACTTGCAACTACAACCCAAAACACATTTTGCTCCTGAGTATAGTGATATCACATGCACAAGACTTTTTCACAGCCTAGCCACATAGAGAGGGACAACATCAAAGTACCTTCAGGCATTATCTATTTTAAAGTGATATTAAAGTCTTATTTTTTTTCATAAAAAAATAACAAACATGTTATACTCACCTGCTCTTTGCAGTGGTTTTGCACAGAGCAGTCCCAATCCTCCTCTTCTCGGGTCCCTTGCCGGTGCTCCTGGACCCTCCCATCTGCCAACTGCCCCCAGAGCAAGCAGCTTGCTCTGGGGACACCCTAGCAGGCATGCTCTCAAGCCGCAGCTTTGTGTGTCCATTCACACACAGAGCTACACTTGGCCCTGACCCCTCCTTCTCTCTCTTGAGGGAGCTCCCAGCCAACTGTTTATGTGCAGTGGCCAGGTGAGAAGCGGTTAATTTTCTTTACTCCATAACTAAAAAAAATGTGGTGTACTTTGTATATTTTACACCAAAAGCTGCTTGGACATGGAGGAGGAGGAGGATGGAGGGTGTGTTATTTACCACTGTGTATATGCCCACATGTATGACTCATGTCATGTGAGCTGCACAAATAGAAAAAAAAGGAGGAAAGCAGGATGAAGCAGGTATATTTCACTCCACACAAAACAAATGCCTTTGTGGATTTGGGAGTATGCACACGTTGTATAACATGTAATGAGAGTTTTTTTTTATAGTCTGGGTTTAATTACACTATAATGCTGAGAATCCAAAGAATTGATTATTATTCCCATATCTTATTTTACTATCAAATTTTCCTCTGTAAGACTGTAAGGGCCCTTTCAAACAAGCTTACTAATCAGGTCTGCCTGTCAGTTTTTTTTGGTGGACCTGATTTATGGGTATGCAGATGTAAACAGATGGGTGTCTTACCTCTTAATCTATCCAGGTTCTGTAAAAATTAAAAATGAGTGCTTTTCAATTTTTTTGGACCTAAATATGACAGATCAAGGGTATTCTTGTGTACATGGATGCAGGTCCAGAATGAACAAATCTGGAATGGTCTGCTGTCAAAATGCAGCACAAAGTGACATCCATCCCATTGTGCTTTGATTCAGTAGAGCATCTATCTATGAATCCCCTTCTGAATGAATTGAACATGACCTGTGGGTAAGGACTCTTTATTTTAAACACAAGCTGTCACCTATTTGCTTGGTTAATGAATATCCGAAAGGCACAATTTATTGACTTGAGGATAGAAGACTTTAGGGAGCAGGAGGTTTACTGACAACCTAATTTATGGAAAAGGGTTATGATAGAGATAGTTTGATGAGAGAAGCTGAACAAATGGGCACTTAGTCAGGAAGGAATTGTTGAGTGAATAAGGGAATGTTCACACCACAATTTCAGTGTTCTGGATGTGTTTTTGCATCTATATGTGTTTTTGATGCATTTTCAATGAAGTCCAGTCCTTTTTTTTCCTTTTTATTTATTTTGACATTATCATTTCCATTAGGTTAATGTTCATTTCAGTGCAATGCAGTGCCGTTATGTGTTTTGACGCTTTCTGGAGA
This sequence comes from Lithobates pipiens, assembly GCF_037356315.1. NCBI lineage: Eukaryota > Metazoa > Chordata > Amphibia > Anura > Ranidae > Lithobates > Lithobates pipiens. Next base: position 95,224,094 of record NW_027507787.1, read on the forward strand.
AAAAAATGTTGCAGCCTGTACTTTTGTTGAAACCACTGGAACGATCGCACTTGTGTGAACTAGGGCCATTGAAATAAATGGCAAACACTGCGTACAGTCTGGATGCAGTTTAAAAATGCACTGGAAAGCATCTGGTGTGAACCATTCCAAAGGGTTGGTTCACACCAGATGCAGTCTAGGGAGTTTTTATTCTGCATCGAAAACACATGCACAGTGTTTAACATGAATTTTATTGGCCCTAATTCTCCCCAGTGCAGTGCGTTCCAGTACGGTCAATAAAAGTGGAACATGTTGCATTTTTGTGTATGGAACGCATCTGGAACACAGCAACACACATCTAAAATGCACCAGAGCATTTTAATTGTGGGCGCCCAGCTGTGCCTTCACAGCTGGGCGCGTATAGTGAAAACGCGAGCTGCGATGTGTGCTATGAGTGGCCATGCAATCTTCAGGGACCTGAAGATTGCAGGGAGGGAGGGGGGAGAGGTGAACTTCCTTCCGGCGTTGCAAAGCCAGAGGAGGATGGGCTCGTAAAAACTGGGTACCTGCTCCTCCCCCAAATGACATGCCAAATGTGGCATGTCAGGGGGTCACCATCACTAAATGCGGAAGTTACATTTTTGGATTCTTGAGCCAGATCTCGATCCAGCGCTGGGCCCATCAACAGCACATTTTTCCCTCTCTCTTCTCACAGAAGACTCAGCAGCAGTGAGAGTCATTGGCTCTCGCTGCTGTCAATCAGTAGGATTGGGAGGGAGCAGAGGGATGGGGGGTCAAGCCATGCTCGGTATCTATGGATGCACACACCCCAGCTCAAGATCAAGCCTGCATGAGTGCTTCCATAGAAAGCGGCTGGAGGAGTTAGGATCGTCAGCCCTAACCAACTGGGAGCATCAGATGGGTCCCCACACCATACCATTTGATGTGCCCATATGACCTAAAAGGACCTTGCACCCCATCACCACCACTCAAACCTGACACCTTAGGTTTGAGTGGATCTCCACATCCTCAGGGCCCTCTGGATACCATCCTTCAAACCAATACACCACATGTTAATACCAACGGCATATTAATGCCCGCAGCTGACCTGGCCCACCTCCATTGTATACGGGACACCATATCAGACCATACTTTCAGCAGGTCCGAGTAATCAATTCGAAGCCGCAGGAAGACAAATTTAACATCCCATATGAGCTCTCTCATGGACTGCAGCCCTAAATCGTTCCTCCCAGCATGCACCACTAACCCATCAGGGGCTCTATCCAGCCGAGCATAGCGCTCAAATTCAGGAACTACTCTGCTCCACAATAGACCAGGCACCCCCATCCAGCGGATCACTGCCTGTTCCTCCCTAGGAATGCCCAATTGATGTCCGTCAGGCCGTACATCAGATTTTCTTGCACCTCAATGGATATATGAGTGGCCCAATATCCTGTAAAGAAAAAACAACAAACACCATACACATAGAAACAAGAAAACCAAGCCAGCCTCCCCCCTAAGAAAATCAGAGGGTACAAACAGGACAGCATACAGTCACAAAAACTCCACATCAATAAACTTACTCATAACAACTGAGGATGGAAATACAGGCGATAACACTGAGATTCCCACCTACCAATTCACCGTAAGGCCCCCTCACTCAAACCCCAGTGTGCCGCCTCCATTGCAGCTCCAATACAAAAGGAATGAGAAGCAAAGACTGAAGGACAAAATCCCAAGACCCCCCTAACACCTCCTAAACACTGCCGTGAATTGATACCAAGACAAAGCCAACCGATTCGCATGCAATAGCAGGGGGCCAACCCGGCCTGGACGTAACTCCAAAAAACATGAAACAACCTGCACCGAACAAGCCAGTGACCCGGTAACGCCAAACAACTACCGAACCCCCTGCCTGGCATGGTCGGTCTTGGATCTTCATATCCAAAAAAAACACTGAATTGCTGCTACATTGCACGTCAGTTGACTGCAAACCATCAGACCCCCTCTAGAAGAAGAAACCAATTCCCCGATATGCAGCGCTCCAAAAAATGCCAAGGAAAAGGCTGTCTGAAACAAAAGGACCTAATAGGCCGACAAACGCACTTCTGGCAGTACCTGGATCAATGAACCTAACAACTCAAAGGACACCGGACAGTGACCATCCATTAAAGGACACCGAACAGTGACCATCTATTGGCTGACTCCCCCTGCGGCAACCCTTTACCGCTTGCCACACCAAAAAATCCTTAGTGCAATCCCTGTGACCCAACAGCTTGAACACAAATGCCAACCCCTGCCAGCTTACTATTCAATACCGACACCGAAATTCCCATCTCCACATTCCGACCTATGAAATACAACACCAAGAACCCATCATCACCTTCAGCTACCACCCCACCCAAACCATGGACCAGACGAAACCACTCCTCCCAAGCTTTCGAATAACCCGACCAGGTAGTCTAACTCATCGACCACCGAAACCACCGTCGCAATCACTCTAAGGCAATCCACCACAGCTGCGCTGGACAAGGAACTCCCAGTTGTGCCACTCCTGGAGCCAACAAGTGAAACTTGTCCCACTGAAACCAAAAAAGAAGATCTGCCAAGGAATTTAGTGCACCCCAGGACATGAACAGCATATACAAAAGCATTGCAATGCAAACAAGCCAACACCAAATGCCTCAACAAACCGGTGGCAATTATGCTGATATGCTATTAATAGCCTGCAACTCAGCCATATTATCACAATTAAAACAGATCTTTTTGCAGAACTGAGAACCTCAAAGCTCCACTGCAAGCACAATCGGAAACCCTTCCAAAAGTGCCAAATTCCTGATAAACTCAGCCTTACACCATTCCAATGTCCACGGGCCCGCACTCCACTGCCCCCCAAAATATACCCCGTAGTCCGCCGATCCCACGGCATCAGTAAATAGCTCCAAATCAAAACTGGACATAGCTTCAGACAACCACACCGACCTACCATTATAAAAATCCAAAAAGGATTCCCAAACTAGCAGGTCTGCCCTATATACCTGGGTCAGGTGAACGTGATGCCTGAACCCTCGCTGTAGCCGCCACCAGCTGGCGGTTAAAAACCCTGCCCACCGACATTATCTGACAAGCAAAGTTGAGTTTCCCTAGAAGAGTCTGAAGTCGATGCAGGGTCAACTTGTCAGCCCCCAGTGCTGAAACCCCCGCCTCCCGCAAGTCCGTCAACTTGTCTTCCGGGAGGTGGCATTCCATGACCACAGTGTCAATCAAAATCTCAACAAAACTCTGCTAGCGCAACGCCAAAGAGTCCACCAGACGAACCCAGTCCACCTCCATATCTAGCGCCTTATCTTGTCCGCCGTGCTTCGCACCATCCTCCCTTACTACTGGCACATGCGCCACCACCACTCCCGAGGCAGATGGCTCCCCTGGAGCTGCTTGCGGCAGACCAGACAATGTCTCAGTCCCCGCTGTTAATGTGCCACCAGCCACCGCCAGAGGCCCCGTTACACTTGATCCCAAATTAGAATGGGGGACCCAAGCCACAGTGGGCAACCCAGCACCCGGTAAAAGGGCCAGCCATCCCAAAATGTCTTTCAAGCCCACCAATAACTGTGCCAGATCCTTTACGCCAGATCCTGACCTCCCCGAATCCACTGCAACCCCAGTCCCTTACACAGACACACCATTCAACCCCCCAGAACCCATTCCCCAACCATAGGCACACACACACAAGCTAAAGAGGGTTGGCTGCTTACCACGGTTGCTGCGGAATTGGACCTCCACAAGCCGTCACCACACTCTCCATAGCTGCTGGCACCTCCACTGGCTCTTCTTCACTCTCAACTTACAGTTCCCCTTCATAAGGTAGCATCCTCCTGCTCCTCCGCGATGCCCCAGCCCGTTTCTCCTGGAATCTGCTGGGCACCATTGCAGCCGTCCGTGATGTCACCCCAAGCCATTTTTCAGGAGGGCCCAAGCGGTTCCCCATCATTCACAAGCTGGGCCATCACCCCAGCCGGACAGGACAAAGCCACTTTCCCCACTCCTCTTGCCGTCCCACCCTGGACACCGCCAGCCACAGCGCCACCATCAGGACTCCGCTCCCCCACCGGCTCCGACGTGGCAGGGACACCAGCTGTTCCAGGCCCCAAGCCGGTTCATGATGACCTGTCTCTCCCCCCGCTAAGCAGCCCGGGTGGCCACAAAGCCATTCCCAAGCACCACACTAGGAATATGACCAACCATTGAGGGATGGGATAAGTCGCCATCTCTGCCCCATCCCATGAGTCCCACCGAGGCAGAAGATTCCTCCCGTGCCGCACTGACACCATGTGGCACCGGCTTTTTTGTGCAGGGGCTGGAGGGTCCCTAGAGGCAGTCTCCATGGGGCTCCTAAAGTGGCGCTGGACCCTGGGAGATACCTCCGGGCTGAGGCGCTCCAGAGGCCTGGACCTCTGAGCATGTGCCACAGCGGGGGGGGTGTAGGGACAGCACCCCTTTGTCCAGCTCCCACGAGCAGTCCCCTGACTTAGGCGTGCAGCCAGTCAGTGCGGTGTACTGCCGCTGCAGCCCGTAGCTGGGACATTAGGGTCTCTACGTCCCCCATGCTATCGGAGGAACAACAGAACCCAGCAGCTAAGAAGTTGCACACCCTCTCTCCCTTGTGACTGTGACTCCCCCTTCCTTTTCCAGCTCACTTGCTCCTCCCAGCTCCACCCCATTTCCCATAAACCACTGCACAGCCCTGCTTCCTTAGCACTCCCCCTTCGCTTAACTCCCTGTAACCAAGCCCCCATTAACCCCTGTCATGCCGGCCCTCCGTTGATTGCCTTTGCTAATAATCTGGGCCTCTCATTAAATGTCAGCTTTACAATATCTTTAACCACCACCAGCACAAGGACGTCATTGACATTGAGTGGGGATATCTGAATGATGTGGGGATTGAGTGGGGATATCTGAATGAACGATTCTGTGCATCAAAACTAGAATCAAAGCGGCAGTTCAGCCACTTGATCGTTCTTACAGGCGTTGAGAGGGGACATCCCCCCCCCTCCCTCTGCCCTCAGGTGCTTCTCCGGGCTCGTGAAACGGAGAAAGAATCCGCCGCTTCCGGATGTTGATTATAGAGATTTCCAGGGACCAGTTGGTCCCCAGTCATCTCTATGACCTTAGGAGGCCCAGCATGATGTTATGACATCACATCCAGCCGGCGGAAGTAAACAAAGCCAAGATCTCAGCTGGAAAGAAAGAGATTGTTCCTTTTTTTGTATCTCAATCTTTCCAGCCTGGAGGAGAGATATGGGGTCTCTCCATAAAAAGAGTACCTGTCACGCACCATACAAGGAATTTATATTTTTTGTTAAAAAAATTTAAAAAGACAAAATTTTTAAAAAGATTTTTTTTTTTTGATTTTGTTAGAAAATTTTAAAACTGATGAGGCGGCACTGATGGGCACCGATAGGTGGCAGCAATGAGAACTGATGGGTGGCAATAATGGGCACTGATGGGAGGCAATAATGGGCACTGATCGGTTACACTGAAAGGCAGCACTGATTGGCACCACTGGTGGGCATTGCTAGGTGGCACTGGTGGGCACTGTGGGCACTGGCAGGGGGTACTAGTGTGCATAGATGAGGCATAATTGCCTCTTCCTGACCAATGTCTCTTGCAGATGAGCCGGTGATTGGCTTTTTGACAGTGTGAGGAGAAAAAAAATGATTACCAAGCTTTTGTTTGCATCATGTGATCAGCTGTCACAGCTGATGGCTGACAGCTGATCACATGGTAAGGGGCCGGACCCGACCCCTTACTTGGAACGGTGATCACCCGAGTCTCAGTGATCACAGCACGTTCTGCACGCACCCTGCAGGGCGTGCGCATGGAGCGTGCGCAGAGGATGCCGTCATATGATGGCCTCCCCCAGAAATTCAGGTCTGCTCTGTGGCCGTAATTCAGCTATAGCACGGACATCAAGTGGTTAAGTACCAATGTTTGGCACCATTCCACAAGTGTGCACAATTTTAAAGCGTGTTAAGTATCTATTTACTCGGCGTAACATCATCTTTCACAATATACAAAAAATTGGGCTAATTTTATTGTTTTGCTATTTAATTCATGAAATGGTTTTTGTTCCAAAAAAAACACGTTTGAAAAATTGTTGCGCAAATACTGTTTGCCATAAAATGTGGAAAACGACCGCCATTTTATTCCCTAGGGTAAAAAAAATATATAAAATGTTTGGGTGTTCTGAGTAATTTTCTAGCAAAAAAAAAGAAGATTTTTACTTGTAGGAGAGGAGTGCCAGAATATACATTTTTTTTCAAGTCTTCGTAAAATGTGATAAGAAAATGAATTTTTTTTTTTTTCAATTAAAATTTCTAACACACAGCATAGGCATACTTAGAATTACACCTCAAAATACATTCTACTTCTCCACCCAAGTATGGCGTTACTGCACGTGTGAGACTTTTTCACTGTCTAGCCACATGGAGAGGTCCAAAACCCAAGGAGTACTTTCATCTATCACTTAATTAGTCAGGTTAAAGAAAGACACTAGTTCAACCCAAAAAAAAAAAAACACACACACACACACACACATACTACACCCACAATGGATCCAGAGGAAGGCAAAAAAAAGCATGATTCTAATTGTTCCAGCGAGGGAAAAAAATCGTCCTAATCCTCCAAGAAGTAACCAACTACCCCCGTGTTATGACCTCCAAATATTAATATACATTTATATTTTGTGTATGAACTGGCCAGAACCAGCTCTAGAGGGAGTCTTGCACATTTTCACAGCTCTTACTGTGAAGAAGCTTTTTTTCCCCCTGACCCCTGTCCTCTGTAATGTCTACAAAGTGAATACCTCAACACCAAGTTCGCTATATGGGCCACTTATCTATTTATACATGTTGATCATATCCCCCCCTTAATTTCTTCTTCTCAAGAGAAAATTAATTAATTTCCTCTAATTATTCCTCATAGCTGAGCTCCTCTAGGCCTTTTATCAGTTTGGTTGCCGTTCTCTGCACTGTCTCCAGTTCTCTGATATCTTTTTTGTGAACTGGTGGCGGCGTATTCCAGATGAGGTCTTACTAATGATTTGTGCAGGGGCAAAATGATGTCGCTGTTTATTTGGAGTCTATACCTCTTAACGTAAGAAAGGAGTTTGCTAGCTATAGAAATTGCAGCTTGGCATTGCAGCTATTATTAAACTATAAATAAAGGCAAAACTGTTTTTTTTTTGTTTTTGAGTGTAGAGGGATTAGAACCCTTCAGTTTTTGTTCCTGTCTGTGCCCCCATTAAAGAGATTCACACTCTCTATGTGTCCTATTTACCTGTATCACTGAAATTGAAATTAAACAAAATCACAATTATTTTGGGGACACTAGTTCTGGTGACCTGGGCATCCCCAATTTCTCCTAATTTTCAGGGATTTACTCTCACTTCCTGTTTGGCTATGGTGCAGGAAGTGAAGGGAAATCTCAGCAATGGGACACAGATGGTGAAAAAACAAATCTGACAGGGGTTATAACCCTCCCTTGCTCTATGCAAAATGAAAATTGTTTCATTGTTATTTAAAATATGAAATGACACCTATTTCTTATTAAAAACAGGAAGACATAACAGTAATCTGTCCAGTACATAATATAACAATGATTTTTGTTTCTGACAGGAACAGTCAAGGATGAAACGATGGGGCAACGAAGGCCAAGGAGAGGGTTACTCACAGCAACAATGGAATCCTTACCCTGCAGGTCACTTATTTGATATCACATGAAGCATCACTGTCAAAGAACCATCTGTGTTACCCATAGCAACTAGCTAGATTCTTTCAATCAAATTCCAGCTGTCAGCAGAATTTGTCACTATGGGCAAGGCAGAGATGGGTTCCTTTTTAAAGCCCAACTGATGCACATGATAACTATGCAAATGTGTTTTATTTAATGTACTGTCTTGTTCCATGTTGATCAGGTCCTGCTGCAAACAACCCATATAGTTCACAACAGAATCCCCCACCATCAACCCAGCCAGCTGAAGAAGTAGACATGTCCGAGTTCCGCAAAGTGCTGCTTAAAGGAGAACCAAAAGTTTTAGGAGTAAGTATATGAACACATTAGAAATATTTAAATGGTTAGTCCACCAAAACTGATATTTCTGTTTCAGACATGGCCATGCTGATTTATGTACCAGCTCTCTAAATCCTCCCTTAGGTTTCTAGATCCATCAATCTACAGCCATTAAAAATGGGTACCAAATGAACCTTAACATTCTCCAAAAGTTTGACGTTTAGACCATTCTGTGCTTTCAAAGCAACTTCACTTCAGTGTGTCGTAGATTCCACAAGGTGCTGACATATTACAAATGTGAGAAATAGACATGAGTGGCATTATATAATGGAAGGAGAGAAGGAGAGAGACTTTGGTGATGTATCCAAAACAGTGTTTTGGATGGACCTGCTGTACAGAGACAAAACTTTGTTATTGAACATTAAAGTATAACTAAAGACAAAACTTTTTTTTTTAGTTTTGGATGGAGTAGAGAGAGATTAGAACCCCTGTCAGTGTTTATTGCTGCCTGTGCCCCCATTAAAGAGATTCACCCTCTATTTGTCCCATTTACCACTATCATTGAAAGTGAAAGTAATAAAAAGGAAATTATGGGTTGTGCCTGTGACGAGAGTCACTTTGGGCGGGGGGCTTGTGGAACCCAGCATACCTTGGAGAGCACTGGAAGCTCCTTGTCCAGCTTCCCCGACCCCTCCTATGTGTAAGTTACCCTGTGTCTATTAGGGGCACAAGGTGACCCAGAACTCCAGTTGGGTCTGCCTAATCCAACTCACCATACAACCTCACCGGATTCAGCATTTCCTTTTGACACTGTTGTCCTGGATTCTGTGTGTATGGTTTGTGCTGAAGAAGTGAAGGGGCTCTTTTCACTTGGGACTTCACAGACCATTGCTAGATAGTTTGAGATGGGGTGGGGGTTGGTATGTGTTTATTAAGTGCCTGTATCCCATTGTTCTATTGTTTGTGTCTGCCTTAGGAGCAACCTATTATGGGATGCATGTCTATGTGGATTAGCTGTGAGGGGGGAGTTTCTCCAGCAGCCACTCCCAAAGACAGTCTACTGATGAGAAGTTCGAATCCACCTGTGTCATGCTACTGGTGGAGAGGGGAGGGGGGAAATCCTCCAACAGCCTCCCTGCTGCTGCCGCCATTTGTGACGGACCCCCGTACTCAAGATGAGTTTGTCCGCCGTAGATGTTTCCTTCGTCCGGTACCAGGATGATCCAAGGTCCCTCAGAGCACCCAGTCATTAGCCGTAACTCAATTCAGGGTGAAAACAAACATCAGACTGTTTATTCAAACACATGTAACAACAACAGATATACACTTAGGGGACAATCACCCCCCCCCCCCCATCCAATCAGCAATAAGGGAACACAGATATTCAACATTTCAACAATAGACCACCTTATCAGCAGGGAGGCTGTTGAAGGATTTCCCCCTTTCACTCTCCACCAGCAGCATGACACAGGTGGATTCAAACTTCTCATCAGTAGACTGTCTTTCAGTGATATTAATAATAATTAATATCACTGCCCCTGAAAAAAAACTACAATTTTTTTTCTTTTTATTGATACATATCCCCCGGGGCAGTATCCAGACCCCCATACCCATTTTATGGCCAATTACTAGCATATAAGCCATCAAAATGGGCACTTTTGATTTTTCCTGTTCAGTTCCCATAGACAGCAATGGGGTTTGCTGTTGGCGTTAGAATATTTCCCATTTGGGATTTCTGCTGCGAACCGAACAGGGGGGTGTTTGGCCCATCCCTAGACAGGAGTTGCAAAGCCAGCAATTTGGATAAGCTGGAATTTAGATGCTGGGCATGTGGGAGACAGAGACTGTATTTTTTTTTCTGGGGCAGATAAATTTGTGTGCTGCTGGAAAACAAGCTGCAAAGACCTGTGACACCCTTCACTTTACCAGCATCCCTATCAGTGGAGGCTGCTGAGAGACAGGTCATGAGATTTACCGGGGGTAGACTTGAAAGGTGAGGAGCGAGGAGGAGAAGAATTGTGTCCCTTTCCTTTCAGGTGCTCTTGAGTGGTGGGAGGTTAAAGAGGAGTGCCACCTTTAAAAAAAAATATTAAAAGTCAGCAGCTACAAATACTGCAGCTGCTGACTTTTAATAAATGGACAATTACTTGTTACAGGGTCCAGCGATGCCAGGCAGCAGATGACGAGCAATCGCTCGTCTCTCGGCTGCCCCCACCGCCATCCTCTGTCAGGGAATCGGGAAGTGAAGCGCTGTGGCTTCACTGCCCGGTTCCCTACTGCACATGCGCGAGTCAAGCTACGCGTCTCCACTGGTCCCCGTTGTGTCCTGGGAACTGTGTGTTTTCCAGAATACAACGGGGGGCATCTGGGCTAGCTATTCCCGGAAGTGGGTGCAGATACCTGGATTATACAGGTATCTGCACCCCCCTCCCCCCTCAAAGGTGCCAATTGTGGCACCGGAGGGGAGGAGGGTTTTCCGATGAGCGGAACTTCCAGTTTAGGGTGGAGGTCTGCTTTAAATGCCTTTTCAAGCATTTGGTACCGAAATGGCTGGTGTTTTTGCCATGCTTGAGCTGCTTAAGGCAAGATTGCAACAGTGTGATTGGCTGCACGTGTGCTAAAAAAAGGCCCAGACAGCTGAGCTGTGGGAAGTGGGTTGGGATATAACAGCTCCACAATCTGATGGAGTAAGATGGCTGCTTTCCATGATGTCTGCCTCTGGAGGACATCCTGCCTCGGAGGGGTTATGCTTCACCCTCACTTTCCTCCTCTACTCCATCCAGCACCCAAGTCACATCAGTGACCTCATCATCATCCCCTCTATCCTCATCATCACTGGAACCAACTGGGCAATACGCTGCAGCTGGGGGAACATGACTGCCAATTTGTTGTTTATTAGTGTTCTCCCCTCTCTGTAGGCTCATGTTACTCTCTTCCTCAACTTCAGAGTCAGAACCAATATCAGAATCCAGTAATACCTGTGCATCGTCAAGGAGCAAGTGGCTGATGCTGTGTTCAAATAAATCGACTGACTCCTTTATGCATGACTATGGCAGGAGTAGACAAGAAGGCGGAACAAGCCACTCTGGCAGCTGCAGTGGACTGCGCATTAGTCTCTGCTTGGGTGATAGAGGATGAGGAAGATCAGAATGGTTTAGTAAGCCAGTCCACCACCTCCTCTGTATGCTGTGACTGGATAGCACGGGCAACATGACTAAAGAGAGAAGATGGTGCCCTTCCTGAGGGCTATGTCCACCTTTGCCTGTGGACACATACGCTGCTGGTCCCCTCACAGTGGTATAGGAACGTCTGCCTCTCCTTTTTGGCCTCCCAGACATGATGGGGGGGCTTATTACTAAAATGTAAAAGAGATGGGGAAATGTGTAATTGGATGCACTTTAATCAATGGAAAGTGGTGTTTGGTGCACTTTAACTTGAGTAATGCACTAATTGCACTTGGGGGCCAAGAATATGCATGCATCATACATACTAGGAAGAGAACATTTTTTTTAATAGATCAGAAGCTTAATAATAGCATGCAATGCCAAGCTGCGGTTTCCAAAGGGAGCAAAGTAATTTCTTGTAATAAGAGAGGTATGGGCTCCAGAGAGAAAGATATAATTTTGCCCCTGTACAAGTCATAAGTAAGATCTCATCTGGAATATGCAGTTCCGTTTTGGGCACCAGTTCTCAAAAAGGATATCAGGGAGTACAGAGCAGGGTAACCAAACTGATATGAGGCATGGGATAGATTCCCTCCCGAGGTAGTTCTGGCCAGCTCAGTAGATTGCTTTAAAAAATGCCTGGACTATTTTCTAAATGTACATAATATAACTGGGTACTAACATTTAAGCAAAAGTTGATCCAAGGAATATCTGATTGCCTCTCAGGGTATAGGGCAGGCACAGGACAAAAAAATTAATAAATAACACGCAGCAGCCGAAAAAAAAAAAAAGGATGGAGGATATGCAGCTCCACAGGCACACTCCACTGATGCACTAAAATATACTGCAGTAAAATTGCACTGACGCACTTCAATATACTGCAGTAAAACTGCACTGACGCACTTCAATATACTGCAGTAAAACTCCACTGACGCACTTCAATATACTGCAGTAAAACTGCACTGACGCACTACAATATAATTCAGTAAAACTGCACTACAATATACTGCAGTAAATATGCACTGACGCACTTTATTATACTGCAGTACTCATTCAAAGGGTGTGTGATGAGAAGAAAGCCAGGAAAAGCAAGTAACCACTGTATGTTTACAGTTATGACTGGCTGTAATTGGATAGGCTGGGGGGACACAGCTCATTGCCAATCGCCGTGCAAACTAGCAGTGTATCCTAAAGGACGCCATACAACGCCCGATCAGGATATCTTAACCATCGTCCGGACTTGATTTTACATTTGATTTTGACATTTCCGGGCGGGAACTGGTTAAAGATGATCTTCATCCAGTTTACAAAAAAAATTTAATTCAGCAGCTACAAATACATAACTGCTGACTTTTAATAAAAAGACACTTTCGAGGGATCCAGAGTCATCCTCAACCTGGCCAGTTTTTCACTGGTCTTCAGATCCCCAGTGCTAGCATGTTAAGCCAGCAGTGGAGTCACCTAGGCAGGTACCTGCCAAAACTAAGTACCTGTCTCCTCCCTCCCCCCCCCCCAAAAAAAACAATAATGTGCCAAAAATGTTGGGCAGGGAGGAGGACATAAGACAACAATAAGTTCCACTGGCAATTGAAAGCACTCAGTGAGCTATTTAGGGTCCTTTCACACGGGGCGGATCAGTTCTGATCCGCCCCGTGGATATCCGTTTGCTCAGCGGGGATCACTCTGCCGATCCCCGCTGAGCAGGAAGATGACAGGTCTGTCTCTGCACACTGCGCAGGGACGGACCTGTCACAGCGCCGCTCTCCCCTATGGGAGATCGGATGACGACGGACCGCAGTGCCCGTCGTCACCCGATCCGATCCGCAGACGGAAGGAAAAATAGCTTTTTCCTCCGTCACACTTTTTCGGATCGGAGCGGGTCGGATGTCAGCGGACATGTCACCGCTGACATCCGACGCTCCATAGAGCTCTATGGAGCACCCGTTCAGGTCCGCCTGAAAAACTGACAGGCGGATCTGAACGGGACATCAGTGTGAAAGGGGCCTTAGACTGTCGAGAAGACAATGCAGCCTTACAAAATCAGAAATCTCTCTAAGGCTAGGTTCACACTATCTTCGCATGTGTCTCACAGCAGGGGTCCGGTGCATCCTCATTCACTGTTTCAGGCACAATTTCAGCCCAAATTTTTGCCTGAATTAGGACCTGACCAATGCCAATTAAATAAAAAATATTAATAATTATAAATATACAAATTCCATTTAATTATAAAAATTAAGGAAAATTTATAAAAATTAAAAAAATCTTAAAATAGACAAAGATACAGTAACATCATAAGGAATATCTCAAAAAATAGTAAGGATTTTTATCATATACTAGTTTAAAATGCTTGGACACGTTATGGGTGACCACCCCCTTTAATGTTCCTGATATGTTCTTCTACCCGAATATGCAGGGCCCTGGAGGTATGTCCTATATATTGTATCCACATTCAAGCATTTATATGACACCAGTAGTGGAACAAGTAATTAAATCCTTGATATGATAACTTCCTCCAGTGATGGTGGAAATAAATTCTTTATTTTTCTTAGTATTACTCCTAGCAATACAACAAGTTTGACATCTTCCACATGCATGAAACCCTGTTAAAAAAACAAACAAGGTACTCTTCTGTCATGGTTATGCAATAGAGTTCGTCTGCTTACCTGTCTCCATGTGTTCATTTCTAGAGACCAGCTGACCCTCACCTGACTGCTTTTATAATCCATCTTCTGGCATGGCTCCACCCTAGCTCCTATCAGAGAACCCTATATTAACCTGTGCACTGCAAGCCAATCCTGCTGATCAACCTTTGTGTGTTAGCTTCCTGTTTCCTGCCGTGTGCTCTTCTACTGTTTTCCGTTACCGAGTTTGGCGTGTCTTTGACTATCCCTGTTTGCCTGTGATCCTGACCTTTTGGCGTGTCCCCGACTATTCTTGTCTGCTTGTGGCCCCGACCTTGGCTTTGTCCCTCACCATCCCTATCCTCCTGTTGCCTACTGGGGGCGTGAGCTGGGGGACCCTGGGGGTAGCGACCTGGAGCCAGTTGCAGCCAAGTCCATCCTCACCACTCGAGGCTCTGGTGAACACCTGCTGGCTCTTAGACTCCGCGCCCCAGGGAATCTTATGCTCTAACCCCGGTGGGACCCATCTTGGTGTTCTGGCGGCCCTGCCTTCCTATCACCTTGACCCCCATCCGCAGCAGTCAGCCGTAGGGTCCACAACCTTGCGGTGCACTCCTAATCCCTACGGGGTGCATCTGTCACCTGGTCTCAAGGTGACCTGACATCTTCCTATGTAAGGAGGGGGGTCTATCACCCCTGGGACAACCTTGTATTTCAACGTGAGGGCTTTCTTATATATAAAACCAGGATATTGAGGCAAGACAGGGCCAAATACTTTATGCAGATACCCTCACGTGGGAATAGACCCTCGAGAGACAATCCCCCGATATCACCTGCCCCCACTCCCCAGCCTTATAGAGGAGGACCCAATCAGAAAGGTGGGTCGACTGAGCCACCATCTAATTCTGGTTACTCCCACTCAGGACCACTACCCTTTAGGGGTAGAGGAAGGGGGAGGAGACCCTATGAAGGGGGTCCCCATAGAGGGAGGGGGAGGGACAACTGGTGATACCAACAGAACTCGCACTTACAAAGCCACCCTCCTTGGGAATTTAGAGGACCTGGACAGAGAGGTTGGGGTCAGAGGGGGGAACAGTATCAAGATTTTGGTGATTTCCAGAACCCGAGGAATGGTTCTCTGATGGTAAACAGTTCTCCCCTCTTTATAATCTGCCAGAAAACTGTCCCCCTAGTGTTTTTTTAGGGAAACCATGGATCCCACAGAACACTCAGGGACCAACTGGAAACACATGTGGGGGCAAAAGAAGAGAAAGAGAGGGAGGAGAGCAGGAAGAAGGGAGCAAAAAAAAAAGAAAGCACCAATAGGTAGAGGAAATTTTAGCATCAGTGGTCAGGATTTTAATAAAGATTCATTTAAAGTATTAGATAAGGGGTTAAAATGTGCCCCAGCTAAAATTTTTAATGCATTTTCTACTTATGTACACAAACAGATTTGTACGTACCTTGAATCAGAAAAAAATATTTTCTATCTTAACCAGACTCCAGGCCCTCTCAGAGAGAGAGAAGTTGTCATTCATACTTAAAAAATAAATTGGCTTTTAATCCTCTGAATGTGGACAATAAATTAATTGATATATTTAGGAATTTGGTAGTGGAAGACTTGGAATATTTAAATATTAAAACTATTAAACCTCCTCAGTGGTTGAGACAGGGGATTAATAGTATGGAACAAAAGAAATTTGTGCTGATTCTCCCTGCAGACGATGGGGGGTGTTGGCAATTATGAGTAAGCAGTATTACCAAGAGGAGATAGAGAGACAGTTGGAATCATACTCTCTGCTTAATAAGTGCCCCACCCATGCTTGAGTTAAAAAATAAATTGGAAGTATTGGTGGAGAAAGGGGAAATGAAAGGTATACTTATCAAGAGAGATGCATTATATGTTAACCCATTGGCTTGTAGAATGCCTATTATCTATTTTCTTACTAAGATACATAAACTCCCAGACAGACCAATTATCATGTATCATGTAGGTTCGCTATACACTATCATTGGTCATGGTGAAACGAGTCAGCCATCAAAAGTTTATCCTCAAATGTCTTAAGTTTTGTTTGAAACAAAATTATTTTTGGTATAGGGAAAATTACTATTTACAGACTAAGGGGGTAGCTATGGGGGCTAGGTTTGCCCCTAGTATGACAAACCTTTTTATGGCGTGTTGGGAAGTGAGTGATGTACTATGAGAGTGGCCAGGTGCATTGGTATTTTACAAGAGTTACATTGACAACCTTTTGATTGTATGGAACGGGGACAGAGAATCCTTTGATAGGTTCATGTGTAATATGAACAATAATTCAAATGTATTGTATTATCGTGGACTGTTAGTGAAGATAAAGTAACATTGGATTTGGGCATTTTTAAGGATCAAGGTTGCATATGGACTATGAATTACTGCAAACCTGCAGACAGAAATTCATATCCCCCAATAGACAGTTGTCTTCTTAATATTTGGCTGAATAATATCCCCAAGGACAAGTTCATCAGAGTAAGAAGTAACTATTCTGATGAATTAGACTATCTGAACCAATCAGAGGTTCTGGCTAACTGGTTCATTGAAAAGGGTTATGAACCCTCTTTTACTCAGAATGACCATTTTACTAGTAATGTCGGCGATCTGCGATTTTTATTGGGACTGTGACATTGCAGCAGACGAATCAGACACTTTTGACACATTTTTTGGACCATTGACATTTATACAGTGATCAGTGCTAGAAAAATACACTGATTACTGTATACATCT
This sequence comes from Lithobates pipiens, assembly GCF_037356315.1. Lineage (NCBI taxonomy): Eukaryota > Metazoa > Chordata > Amphibia > Anura > Ranidae > Lithobates > Lithobates pipiens. The sequence goes on from NW_027507787.1 coordinate 95,240,689, forward strand.
CACTGGCAGGGCAGGGGTTAACACTATTGGGCGATCAAGGAGTTAAATGTGCTCCCTCAGTGTGTGTTCTAACTGTGGGGGGATGGGACTGACTTTGGGGAAAGGACCAATAGTTGTTCTCCTCACCCCTGACAGTATGTGGATTTGTATGTCTTTTTTATATAGTTACATAGTAGGTGAGGTTGAAAAAAGACACAAGTCCATCAAGTCCACCCTATGTGTGTGATTATATGTCAGTATTACATTTTATATCCCTGTATGCTGTGGTCATTCAGGTGCTTTTTGAAACTATAGATGATACCACTGCCTGTGGAAAGGAATTCCACATCCTTGCCACTCTTACAGTAAAGAACCCTCTACGTAGTTTAAGGTTAAACCTCTTTTCTTCTAATTTTAATGAGTGGCCCCATGTCTTGTTAAACTCCCTTCCACAAAAAGTTTTACCCCTATTGTGCCAGGCAGTGCGAGACCAGGGGACGCCGAAGAAAACCGGCAAGGCTGACACCTGGCCTTTGATGGTACTCAAGGCCAAGTTCTGCTCAACCCCCCTGTGAAGGAAGGTCCAAATCTAAGCCACCGAGAAAGAACAAGGGTAAATGGCAAGTGCCTCACACCAGGATATGTATGCTATCCATGTCCGGTGGTAAATCTGCCCAGAGGAAGGCTTCCTATCCTTCAGCAGTATCATAACTTCAGCAACTGGCTCATAACAGCCAGGCCTTCAAAACCAGTGACTGAAACAGGATGGAAGATTGGTCCTTGGGACAGTAGAACCTCCCTGAGAGGCAGTCACCAAGGGACGTCAGAGACCAAGCACGCCAGGTCGGCGTACCAAGAACGACAAGACCATCTGGGCTTACTCGAATGACCATTCCTCTGGAAGAAGGAGTCCGGCATGGAGCCGTGCGGACTAGCAGGCCGCAAAAGCCATGACTTAAATTTTCGGTCACCCACCCCGAGTGCACAGGTCCGCGGGGGCACCGGACCAGGCTAGAGCTGAGGAAGGAGGGCAGATGCCCACAACGGAAACCCGCTCTAGGGCCATCCCACATGTCGCCCGGTAAGTAGGCCACAAAAGCCGTGGCCTGAATTAGCACCCGAGTGCTTGGTAACCCTCAAAGCCGCAGCCTAAATTAGTGGAAGGCCGCTGCAGGGGGGCGTAGATCTGTGAATGCCTCCCTGCACCCTACACCACTCCAGGTAAGGAGAGGAGGGGGTCCCTTACTTAACGCTCTAGTAAGTGCATGGCTGGCGCATAGCTGCGGTCTGCATGCGTTCACTGGCCAGACTGGGGAGACCACTGGATCTTTCTGTCCAGCTCGTCGCCCAGTCCAGTTGATTGTAGATCTCACAGGAAAAAATCCAAGAAAAAAAAAGTAGTTTAAAAAGAAAAAACAAAAAATTGCCAGGACCAGAGATCCCAGCAGGGAACTAGGTCCTTACTCCTGACTAGGCAGAAAAAAACTGAAGGCCTATAGCAGAGAGGGGGGTGTATATTACCTAGGGTTACCCATAGGCATAGTCTAGTCTTTTTTCTGCCTAGTGTCCTACTCTTGTAGGGGGCGATATAACCCTATGGTTCTTAATAATGGAGCACTGTGTCTGTCAATCATTGAAAGAGAAATTAATTTTATTTATTTTAAACATCCACAGATAAAACTAACTCTCTTATGCACATATGCACATATGCACATGAAATGTTAAAATTATGTAGAAGGCTGTCTGTTTGACAAAGCCAGTTAAATATTGCAATTTTACATTTTGTCATACATTCTCAAAAAATCCATAATCTTGCTAAACTAATAAATCGATGAAATACATTTCAAATCTCCACATGTTTCGTAAACCTTCATTCACTTCATCAGGTGTAGATGCTTCTGAGAGGGTGATTATAAAATTACATTTGACAAATTAGAAACCCGAAGTAATAATAATGCAAACATAAAGTCACCCGCATGGGCTGGATGAATCCAAACTCAAAGTGGGTTTTAAAAATGATATACCTACAAATCAGCTTCAAAAGATGATTAACCACTTGCCGACTGCCCACCGTCGTTTGACGGTGGCAAAATGGCACTCCTGTGCAAAACGCCATAGTTGTACGGTGGGTGCTTTAAGGAGCATAGGGGGCGCCCATGCCCCTCCGCGTCCCTAAGGAGCTGATGCATGTGCCCAGTGGCCACAATGTCCGAAGAGCACCTGCGATCACTCCTGACAGAGCGAGAATGGGGATTTGTGTGTGTAAACTGTAAGAGCGGCAAGGATGTGGAATTCCCTTACACAGACGGGGGTATCAGCGGGGAGCATCGATAGTTTGAAAAACCTATTAGATAAGCACCTGAACAACCACAACATACAGGGATATACAATGTAATACTGACATATAATCACACACATAGGTTGGACTTGATGGACTTGTGTCTTTTTTCAACCTCACCTACTATGTAACTATGTAAAACAAACACACAAATCCACGTTTTGTCAGGGGGGAGGAGACTGATCTGTTGTTCCTAGCATATAGTCAGTCCCATCACTCCACAGTTAGAACACACACGGAGGGAACACATTTAACACCTTCATCGCCCCCTAGTGTTAACCCCCTTCCCTGCCAGTGACATTTATACAGTAATCAGTGCATTTTTATAGCACTAATCACTGTATAAATGTAATTTGTCCCAAAAATGTGTCAAAAGTATCCGATCTGTCTGTCACTATGTCGCAGTCCTGATAAGAATCGCAGATAGCCGCTATTACTAGTAAAAAAAAAATGCCATAAATCTATCCCCTATTTTGTAGACGTTATAACTTTTGCACAAACCAATAAATATACGCTTATTGCGATTTTTTTTCAATAAAAACTATGTAGAAGAATATATATCAGCCTAAAGTAAAGAAGAAATTCATTTTCTTTTAGAAAATTTTGGGATATTTATTATAGCAAAAAGTAAAAAATATTGTGTTTTTTTTGAAAATTGCCGCTCTTCTTTTGTTTATAGCACAAAACGTAAAAAACGTAGATGTGATCAAATACCACCAAAAGAAAGCTCTATTTGTGGGGAAACAAGGACATACATTTTGTTTGGGTACAGTTTTGCATGACCACATAATTGTCAGTTAAAGCGATGCAGTACCGTAGCTCAAAAAATGCCTTGGTCAGGAAGGGGGTAAATCCTTCCGGGACTCAAGTGGTTAAAAGCCAAGCATTTTCTGGGAGCTAACTGCCAAGGGGTGCCTGTCCTGGGCCACAGGAAATATTCTGTATATAATCATCAACTTGCATCAAAATGTGTAGCAAGACACTGAAGTGACCCATTATATTATCTAAAATGCCATAAAAGAAAAGGGGTGCACTTCTTTGAAAAATCCAATAAAAAGTAGTGAAAATAACACTTATGCCATGTACATACGATGGGACTTTCCGGCAGACTTGATCTGGCGGACCGGAATCCGTCGAAAAATTCGATTGTGTGTGGGTTCCAGTGGATTTTTTTCCCCAAAAATCTGACGGACCTAGAAATAAAACATGTTTCAAATCTATCCGACGGATTCACGTCTGACAGACTAAAAATCGGGAAAACTGTTCGTTTGTGTGCTAGTGCGATGAACCAAATACGATGCAAGGGCAGCTATTGGCTACTGACTATTGAACTTCCTTGTTTAGTCCCGTTTACGTCATCACGTTCAAAAAGAACAGACTTTCGAATGGACTTAGTCCGGTCGTGTGTGGCCAAGTCTGTTTCATTCAGAAAGTCTGTCGGACCTCTGCCGAAAGTCCATCGGGAAGACCGTCGAACCTAGTCCGTCGAAAAGTCCGGTCGTGTGTACGCGGCATAAGTCAGAACTAAACGTTGGCCCAAAAATAATAACATTTTGTAAAGTGTATCTGCTCCCAGCTATGAATAATATTTAAAAATTACTATGATATTATTTAATAATACTATATAATAAAAATACCATTATAAAATACTAGAAAAAGAGTGCAAGTGTGAAGTATCATGAAGTTGACCATGTAAGGTGCAAACAAATGTTAGCTAAAACACAACAATAAGTGAAAAATCTATTTTTTTTGTGTTGTATATTTATTTTATTTTATTTTTATTCTTATTTAATCATATTTTGTTTTCTTATTTTATATTTGTTTTACTTTTATATTTTATTTTGATCTGTTTTGTTTTTTGTTACTTGTTTTACTATTTTGTTTCTAGTATTTTTCTGTTCTATTTGCTTTTGTCTTTGTTTTATACGTAATATTCATTCTTCGTCTTGAGGGGTGGTTGACTGTTGTCCTTATAACTTCCAACAATAGGTTTGGTGGGCAGTAGGTGCTTTGGCTGCATCTGCGCCATGTATACAGTATCTGGCTGGTGTCTGCGTGTGCATGTATGCATGTGCATGATGTCATCACGCTGTGATGTCTTAATGCCTTCTAATTGGACAGGGCTGAGTTCCATTTTGTCCATGTGTAGGTGGTTTGTATGGTGTCAAGGTGGCACCAATTACATGATGTTGGTGGGGGACTCAGGGAGTTCAGTGGAGATGGCTGGGATAGACAGTATATAGTCCTCTTTGTGGCTGTTATGTTGCTTTGACATCCAGGATTCCTGAGCCCACCAACACACACACTATATTACCAAAAGTATTTGGACGCCTGCCTTTACAAGCACATGAATTTTAATGACATCCCAGTCCTAGTCCGTAAGTTTTAATATTGAGTTGACCCACCCTTTGCAGCTGTAACAGCTTCAACTCTTCTGGGAAGGCTGTCCCCAAGGTTTAGCAGTGTGTCTATGGAAGGGTTTGACCATTCTTCCAGAAGCGCATTTGGGGATGGCTCCTTCCTGTTCCAACATGACTGCGCACCAGTGCACAAAACAAGGTCCATGAAGACATGGACGACTGAGTTTAGTCTGGGGGAACTTGACTGTCCAGACCTCAGCCCGATAGAAAATCTTTGGGTTGAATTAGAGCTGAGACTGTGAGCCAGGTCTGACCTCACAAATGTGTTTCTAGAAGGATGGTCCAACATTCCCATAGACACACTCCTAAACCTTGTGGACAGCCTTCCCAGATGAGTCAAAGTTGTTATAGCTGTAAAGGGTGGGCCAACTCAATATTGAACCCTACGGACTAAGACTGGGATGCCATTAAAGTGCATGTGCGTGTAAAGGCAGGCATCCCAATACTTTTGGTAATATAGTGTATGTAAGAATTTGGTGATATGGTCGCAAGTTTTATTTGTTTTTTGGGGGTTTTTAGTGCTGGGTTTTATTATGGTCACCTTCTTAACATGTGTTTAATTTATGTTTAGATTTCACTCATTATAATTTTTTGGCTAATGTTTGTTTGCACTTTACACGGTCACCTACATGGTACTTCATCCTCACACTCTTTTTATAATATTCTTCATAATTGGCAGCAAATACACTTCATATAATTTTATTATTTTTGGGTCAACACTTAGTTCTCACTTAGTGCACCCCCTTTAATTTTTATGGCATTTAGATAATATAATGGCTCATTTCAGTGTCGTCTTACACTGTTACACATTTTGATGCAAGCTGATGATCATATTTCCTGTTTTAGTGGTATGACTGTGGACCCTTTTCCTACAGCTTCTGGGACAGATGCCCTTTTGGCGGTTACCTCCCAAAAAATTCTTGGCTTTTAGGCTGGGATCACACTTAATACGGATGCGGCTCACAGCAGTGGCCTTGTGTGCGTCCCTGTTCTCCATTTCAGGGATGAATCAGGCCTGAATTTTTGCCTGAATTCGGACCTGAAACAGAGTAAAAAATGCACCGGACCCAGCGGCTGTTCCACCGGAGATATGTGAACTGGCTCCATTGAGAGGCAGTCACAATCTCCTGTCCAATTTGCATAAGTGTAAACCCAGCCTTAATCATCTTTTGAAGTGGATTTGTTGTTGTCAGAGTATTGAAATAATGCGCTGGAAGCTTCTTGGATACTGCAAATGGCTTTACTTTTATGAAGGAATATCAGAACATCTTACAGCATGTCTTTATCATGGAACAGGAACAAGGAGCATACAAGTACATATGGTACTTCCTCTGATTACCTTACCATAGATACACACTACAGGGCCACCTGCTGAATAGATAGGTACAATGCATACATTATTGTTCACATTATAAAGCAACTTTGCATTACATGCTGTTCTTTCAACACTCTTCACAATAGCATGTGCTTTGTCAAATTATATTTAGCTGCTTCTGTATATAACTATGACGTTCCTTCAATAAAGGCTTGGTGAGTGCATCAGCAGTCATCTTCTCTAACAGGCAGCATTGAATGTCAATAACATGGGCGTCCACAGAACTTTTTTCAGGGGGGGGCATAATTTTAGGGTCACCCATGCGCCACCCCTTTTCGACAATGTCATTATCACATTATCATGGTCAGAGACTGCAGACATAGTACAGTCCCTAGGATAAGTAGTGGATAATGGCCGACAGACCCTCTTACCAGACCCAGCGAAACTACAGCAGTGATCCATCCGGCTGGACGATTGCTCACTCTGGGTTCCCCAGGGGCGACTCTGGTCAGTAGTGTAGTATGTCTGTACCCTGGCAGTGGCTCAGTCTTTTTCCCCCTGGCGGTGCTGGGCAGTGTGCCTCTCTCTGGTGGCACTGGAAAGGATGGCTCTCTGGTGGCACGGGCCAGTGTAGCTCTCTCTGGCTTCTGCCCAGCACACTCCTCGTTCTTTGTCCTGTAGCACTCTCTCCCTTACCTTTTTTCCAGGCTGCAGTCTCTCAATCTCTCTCTTGATCGAGCTGTGGCCCCCTCCCTTTAGAAAATGGGGCTGCCAATCTTTGGGACTACATGTTCCATGATGCTCTCCTCTCCTAGTCTCCTTTGATTGGCCCTCAGTTGTGGCCAATAGGGAAGTAACGGAGTGGGCAGGAAGTTGGGCGGGGAACCTGGTGAGAGCCGCCGTCTCTTCTCCCTGACAGGAGAGAGGGAGGGTGACCGGGGGAAACCTGATAGCCCACAGCTCACCTTTCTCCTGTCACAGCGCCGCCGAGTTCTCTGCTGGACTGAGCAGGGAAAAGAGCCTGCAGTCCCTACCTGCAGATGCCTATGATCAATAATTCCTTGCTCTTGATTGTCCCTCAGTAGGTGATACTTGACGTCGATGTGTTTGGATCTAGAACTGACCCTTTCTGATTGTGTAAGCTTTATACAGTATCTCACAAAAGAGTACACCCCTCACATTTTTTGTAAATATTTTATTATATATTATCATTTGACAACACAGAAGAAATTATATTTTGTTACAATGTAAAGTAGTGAGCGTACAGCTTGTATAACAGTGTAAATTTGTTGCCCCCCAAAATAACTCAACACGCAGCCAATAATGTCTAGACCGCTGGCAACAAAAGTGAAAATGTCCAAATTGGGCCCAATTAACCATTTTCCCTCCCCGGTGTCATGTGACCTATTAGTGTTACAAAGTCTCAGGTGTGAATGGGGAGCAGGTGTGTTAAATTTGGGGTTATCAGTCTCACTCTCTCATACTGATCACTGGAAGTTCAACAAGAACTCTCTGGGAATGCGAAAAAAAAGATTGTTGCTCTACATAATGATGGCGAACCTTGGCACCCCAGATGTTTTGGAACTACATTTCCCATGAGGCTCATGCACTCTGCAGTGTAGTTGAGCATCATGGGAAATGTAGTTCCAAAGCATCTGGGGTGCCAAGGTTCACCATCACTGTCTAGTTTATAAGAAGATTGCCAAGACCCTGAAACTGAGCTGCAGCATGGTGGCCAAGATCATAAAGTGGTTTAATAGGACAGGTTCCATTCAGAACAGACCTTGCCATGGCTGACTAAAGAAGTTGAGTGCACATGCTCAGAGTCATATCCAGAGGTTGTCTTTGGGAAATATATGTATGAGTGCTGCCACCATTGCTGCAGAGGTTGAAGGGGTGGGGGGTCCGCCTGTCAGTGCTCAGACCATATTCCACACATTGCATCAAATTGGTCTGCATGGCTGTCGTCCCAGAAGGAAGCCTCTTCTAAAGATTATGCACAAGAAAGCCCCAAAACAGTTTGCTGAAGGCAAGCAGACTAAGGACGTGGATTACTGGCTGGAACCATGTCCTGTGGTCTTATGAGACCAAGATAAACTGTTTTGGTTCAGATTGTGTCAAGCATGTGTGCCAGCAGCCAGGTGAGGATTACAAAGACAAGTGTGTCTTGCCTACAGTCAAGCATGGTGGTGGGAGTGTCATGGTCTGGGGCTGCATGAGTGCTACCAGCACTTGGAAGCTACAGTTCATTGAGAGAACCATGAATGACAACATATACTGTGACATGCTGAAGCAGAGCATTGATCCCCTCCCTTTGGAGACTGGGCCGCAGGGCAGTATTCCAACATGATAATGATCCCAAACACACCTCCAAGATGACCACTGCCTTGCTAAAGAAGCTGAGGGTAAAGGTGATGGACTGGCCAAGCATGTCTGCAGACCTAAACCCTATTGAGCATCTGTGGGGCATCCTCAAACAGAAAGTGGAGAAAAGCAATGTCTCTAACATCCACCAGCTCCGTGATGTCATCATAGAGAAGTGGAAGAGGACTCCAGTGGCAATCTGTGAAGCTCTGGTGAACGCCATGCCCAAGAGAGTGCAGTGCTGGAACATAATGGTGGCCACACAAAATATTGAACTTTAGGCCCAATTTGAACATTTTCACTTAGGAGTGTACTGACTTTTGTTGCCAGCGGTTTTGACATTAATGGCTGTGTGTTGAGTTATTTTGAGGGGACAGCAAATTTACACGGTTATACAAGCTGTACACTCTCTAATTAACATTGTAGCAAAATGTCATTTCTTCAGTGTTGTCACAAGAAAATATATAATAAAATATTTACAGAAATGTGAGGGGTGTACTCCCTGTTGTGAGATACAGTACATCCCTGGTTGTTTACAAAAATGGGAATTGGGGTTTGACATGTCTATCCCAATGTCCACAAAAAGTTGACAAACCCATATCGCTTCTGAACATGCATGTGCTGCTGCAATGTACTTTGCTTCAGATGAAGATAGAGCGACACTTACTTGTTTTCGACTAGACCAACTTATGGTTCCTTCTACATACTGGAAGATGAATCCACTTGTGGATTTGCGGTCTGTGCAGTTCCCGGCCCAATCAGCATCCACATATCCAAGCAGTTTTGGATTTGAGGTTGCTGATAACTATAACTCCATCTGAATTGTTCCTTTGAGGTACTGTATCACTCTCTTTATTGCGTTCTAGTCACGCTGACAAGGAGCTGAGACTTTCCTGCATAGTATGCCCACTGCTGCGGCTATGTTTGGTCTTGTCACAGTGGCAACATAGCAGCTTACTGATTGCTATGTGATATTGTTGGGTAGCAAGTTTTCTGCTTCATTGCTCTTTTGATAGCCTGATTACATAGGAGTTTTCATTTGATTTGCATCTTGCATATGAAATTGTTCCAAGATTTCAGAGATTTTCCTGAGATTGGTTAAGAATAAGGATGAGCCCTAAGTTTGACTCGAACATCGGGTGTTTGCCGAGTAGCAAACAATTTGGGGTGTTCACGTAAAATTCGAAAGCCACAGAAAACCCTTTAAAAGTCTATGGGAAAAATCAAAAGTGCTAATTTGAAAGGCTTATATGCACGGTATTGTCATAAAAAGTGTTTGGGGGCCTATGTTCTGCCCCAGGGGACATGTATCAATGGAAAAAAAAAGTTTTAAAAATGTCAGTTTTTTTGGGACCAGTGATTTTAATAATGCTTAAAGTGAAACAATAAAAGTGAAATATTCCTTAAAATTTTATACATGGGGGTGTCTATAGTATGCCTGTAAAGTGGCGCATGATTCCCGTGTTTAGAACAGTCTGAGAGCAAAATGAAATTTCTAAAGGAAAAAAAGTAATTTAAAAGTACTCGCAGCTATAATGAATTGTCGGTCCCGGCATTAAAAAAACAGCATGGGATTCCCCCAAAGTCCATTACCAGGCCCTTCGGGTCTGGTATAAATATTAAGGGGAACCTTGAACCAAATTGAAAAAAAAATTGCGTGGGGGTCCCCCCAAATTCCATGCCAGGCCCTTCAGGTCTGGTATGGATATTAAAGGGAACCTGCGCCAATTTTTTTTTGGAAAAAATGGCGTGGGGGTCCCCCTCAAAATCCATACCAGACCTGATTTTAAGGGGAACCCCATGGCAGAATTTAAAAAACATGGCGTGGGGGTCCCCCCAAAAATCCATACCAGACCCTTCTCTGAGCATGCAACCTGGCAGGCCGAAGGAAAAGAGGGGGGATGAGAGAGCGCCCCACCTCCTGAACTGTACCAAGCCACATGCCCTCAACTTGGGGAAGGTGCTTTGGGGTAGCCCCCCAAACACCTTGTCCCCATGTTGATGGGGACAAGGGCCTCATCCCCACAACCATTGCCCGGTGGTTGTGGGGGTCTGCGGGCAGGGAGCTTATCGGAATCTGTAAGACCCCTTTAACAAGGGGACCCCCAGTTCCCAGCCTCCCCCCTGTGTGAAATGGTAATGGGGTACAAATGTACCCCTACCATTTCACAAAAAAAGTGTGAAAACTGTAAAAATTACATAACACAGCTTTTATTTTATTTTTACTTGTGAACTATCTGATTGTAATCCTCTTGTTCAAAACAAGTTATAATGTCATCAACATAGATAAAGATGTATATCCATCTGTCTTCTTGATTCCTGGAGTAGAGACAGGGGTCTTCTTTACTTCTTGAGAATCCTTCTCTGGAAGTACTTTGGGGGTTATTTACGAAAAGGCAAATCCACTTTTCACTGAAAGTGCACTTGTAAGTGCAGTCGCTCTAAATCTAAGGGGTAGATCTGAAATGAGTAGAAGCTATGCTGATTTTATCATCAAATCATGTGCAAGCTAAAATGCTGTTTTTTATTTTCCTTGCATGTCCCCCTCGGATCTACAGCGACTTTACTTTTCAAGTGCACTTGCAGTGCAAAGTGGATTTTCCTTTTGTAAATAACCCACTTTGTTCACTTTCTCATTCCACATCATTGCAGATTGCTTAAGGCCATAGATGCTCTTCTAAAGTGTACACACAAGGTTGTCTCCTTGCTTAAACCCTGGTGGTTGCTCCATGTAGAGATCTTCCTTAATGTCTCCATATAGGAAAGCAGTGTAAACTTCTAGGTGTTTCACTTGCATTCCCTTCCCGGCTGCAATGCTAAGAAGTGCTCTGATGGTGGAATGTTTTACAACAGGAGCAAATGTTTCATTGTTATCTTCACCGAATTTCTGGGAGTAACCCTTAGAAACTAGTCTGGCTTTGTATTTGTGAATATTCCCTTCTGTATCTGACTTTAATTTGAAAGTCCACCTATTTCCTATAGTTTTGCAATTAGGCGGGAGCTCTGTGAGTGTCCAGGTTTTATTTTCTTGATGTGATTTTAATTCTTCTTCTGTTGCCTCTCTCCATTTGTCGGCTTCATATTTTGGCAGTTTTTCTATGTCTTCCCTGGATGTTGGTTCAAGTATGTTATGTGTTTTGACAGTACGACAGCTTGCGGGGGTGGTATCCCCTTTGTAGTGGATCTTCTGATGTCAGGCAGATTTCAGGCAGGTCAACAGGATCTGGTGGGGAACGTGATTTAGTCATTGTGAGTTCCACCTCTTGTTCTGAGTCCTGTACAGGTTGGGCTCTCATCAAAATAAACACCACGGCTTATTGTCGCTTTGTCAGTCTTTGGGTATAGGATTCTGTAACCCTTAGTTTGCTGGCTGTAGCCTACTAGAATGCCCTCTATGTCTCTGTTCTCCAGCTTGAATCGCTTTTCACTTGGAATATAGGCATATGCTTTACATCTAAATACTCTGATGTGCCCTATGCTTGACTTTGTTTAATGCCACATTTCGAATGGAGTACTTTTAATAGCTTTTGCCGGTAGTCTGTTCTGTAGGTAGGTTGCAGTCATAATTACATAGTTACATAGTTAGTCAGGTTGAAAAAAGACACAAGTCCATCCAGTTCAACCACATGTCTACTTCTCCCCAGTACTTGTGAGGTAGGTTGGCATCCGGCAACATACATCTGCATCTGGCCATTTCTATAAGAGTGCGATTTTGCTACACCGTTTTGTTCAGGAGTATATGGTGTGGTTGTCTGGTGTACTATTCCTTGTCTCTTCAGGTATGAGGCCACTTCTTTGCATATGTATACTCCCCCATTGTCGGTGTGTGTTATTCCTGGTTTGAGTTGGAAGTTGTTGCTAGACAAGTTTCTCTTATGTTTCATTCTTGTGTTTCATCAGATAAGTAGTTGTGTACTTGGAATAATCATCAATGAAAGTCAGTGGATATCTGTTCCTGCCTGACGTAGGAGTTTTCATTGGACCCCAAACTTCACTGTGTATGAGCTGCAGGGGGTGGGTTGGTTTGGCTTTTGATTCAATACAGCATTTGCATTTCATGAGCACTTTGCAGGGCGCTATTGTTATATCGAGATCTGAGGGCCCCCTTTTTAAAAGAGGCTTCCAAATTCTGATAATCCACCTGCCCGCAGACCCCCACAACCACCAAGCATCTTTAACCACTTCAATACCAGGCACTTAAACACCTTCCTGCCCAGACCAATTTTGAGCTTTCAGCGCTGTCGCACTTTGAATGACAATTGCGCGGTCATGCTACATGGTACCCAAATGAAATTTTTATCATTTTTTTCCCACAAATAGAGATTTCTTTTGGTGGTATTTGATCACCTCTACGGTTTTTATTTTTTGCGCTACAAATAAAAAAATACCGAATTTTAACCACTTCAATACAGGGCACTTAAACACCTTCCTGCCCAGACCAATTTTGAGCTTTCAGCGCTGTCGCACTTTGAATGACAATTGCGCGGTCATGCTACACTGTACCCAAATGAAATTTTTATCATTTTTTTCCCACAAATAGAGCTTTCTTTTGGTGGTATTTGATCACCTCTACGGTTTTTATTTTTTGCGCTACAAATAAAAAAATACCGAAAATTTTGAAAAAAAAAATGTTTTTTTTTGTTTCAGTTTCAAAACTTTGTAAATAAGTATGTTTTCTCCTTCACTGATGGGCACTGATGGGGCTACACTGATGGGCACTGATAAGGTGGCACTGATGGGCACCAATGTGGCACCAATGAAGTGGCACTGATAGGCGGCACTGATAGGCGGCACTGATGGGCGACACGGATGGGCGACACGGATGGGCGACACGGATGGGCGACACGGACGGACACTGATAGGTGGCACAAATTGGCACTGATAGCTGGCACGGATGGGCGGCATGGATGGGCATGGATAGGCGGCACAGGTGGGCATGGATAGGCAGCACAGGTGGGCATAGATAGGCGGCACAGGTGGGCATAGATAGGCGGCACAGGTGGGCATAGGCGGCACAGGTGGGCATGGATAGGCGGCACAGGTGGGCACTCAGGCGGCACAGGTGGGCACTCAGGCGGCACAGGTGGGCACTCATAGGCGGCACAGGTGGGCACTCATAGGCGGCATCGGTGTTATAGTAATGGATGCCAATCAGTGCCAAACAATAATGCATGCCAATCAGTGATGCCCATTGTGGCCACTGATTGGCATCCATTATGGGCACTGATTGGCACCCATTGTGCTGACTGGCACCCTGGTGGTCTAGGGAGGATTATGTATTTTTATTACCTTTTCCCTGGTGGTCTAGTGGTGTCCCTGGTGGTCCAGTGTGGGCATCCTCGGGGGGGCTGTGCTGATAATCGATCAGCACAGACCCCCCCTGTCAGAGGAGCAGCCGATCGGCTCTCCTCTACTCGCGTCTGACAGACGCGAGTGAGGGAAAGCCGATCACCGGCTCTTCCCATTTACACTGTGATCAGCCGTGATTGGACACGGCTGATCACATGGTAAAGAGTCTCCGTCGGAGACTCTTTACCGAGATCGTAGTTGCCGGGTGTCAGACTGACACCCCGCAACAACGATCGCCGCGATGCGCGCCCCCGGGGGCGCGCAGCGGCTTATTATCCTAATCACGTCATATGACGTCGGGTTAGGATAATGAAACCACTTTGCCGCCGTCAATTTGTAATAGGGCGGGCGGCAAGTGGTTAAAAAAAAATATATGTTTTTTTTGTTTCAGTTTCAAAACTTTGTAAATAAGTAAGTTTTCTCCTTCACTGGTGGGGCTACACTGATGGGCACTGATAAGGCGGCACTGATGGGCACCAATTATGTGGCACCAATGAAGTGGCACTGATGAGGTGGCATTGATGGACACTGATATGTGGCACTGATAGGTGGTACTGATGGGCACTGACAGGCAGCACTGATGGGTGGCACTGATGGGCGACATGGATGGGCACTGATAGGTGGCACAAATTGGCACTGATAGCTGGCACGGATTGGCATGGATGGGCGGCACAGATGGGCATGGATAGACGGCACAGGTGGGCATGGATAGGCGGCACAGATGGGCATGTGTGGGCACTGATAGGTGGCACGGATGGGCACTGATAGGCGGCACGGATGGGCACTGATAGGCTGCACAGGTGGGCACTCATAGGAGGCATTGTATTGTTATACTGTACTAATGGATGCCAATCAGTGCCAAACAATAATGCATGCCAATCAGTGATGCCCATTGTGGGCACTGATTGGCATCCATTATGGGCACTGATTGGCATCCATTGTGGCACTGACTGGCATCCCTGGTGGTCTAGGGAGGATTACCTTTTGCTGGGCATCCCTGGTGGTCTGGTGGCGTCCCTGGTGGTCCAGTGTGGGCATCCTCGGGGGGGCTGTGCTGATAAGCGATTAGCACAGACCCCCCTGTCAGAGGAGCAGCCGATCGGCTCTCCTCTACTCGCGTCTGATAGACGCGAGTGAGGAAAAGCCGATCACCGGCTCTTCCTATTTACACTGTGATCAGCCGTGATTGGACACGGCTGATCATGTGGTAAAGAGTCTCCGACGGAGACTCTTTACTGAGATCGTAGTTGCCGGGTGTCAGACTGACACCCCGCAACAATGATCGCCACAATGCGCGCCCCCGGGGTCGCGCAGCGGCTCATAATCCTGATCACGTCATATGACGTCCGATCAGGATTATGCAACCACTTTGCCACCGTCAATTGCCTATAGGGCGGGCGGCAAGTGGTTAACCACTTGACCACTGGGCACTTAAACACCCTTAATAACCAGACCAATTTTCAGCTTTCGGTGCTCTCACATTTTGAATGACAATTACTCAATCGTGCAACACTGTATCCATATGAAATTTTTGTCCTTTTTTTCACACAAATAGAGCTTTCTTTTGGTGGTATTTAATCACCGCTGGGTTTTTTATTTTTTGTGCTATAAAAGAAAAAAGAAAATTAATTTTTCTTAGTTTTTGTTATAAAATTTAGCAGATTAGTAATTTTTCTTCATAAATTTTGGCCAAAATTTATACCATTACATATCTTTGGTAAAAATAAGTACAAATTGGTGGATATTATTTGGTCTTTGTGAAAGTTATAGAGTCCACAAGCTATGGTGCCAATATCTGAAAACTGATCACACCTGAAGTACTGAAGGCCTATTTCAATTCTTGAGACCCTAACATGCCAGAAAAGTACAAATACCCCCCAAATGACACCTTTTTGGAAAGAAGACATTCCAAAGTATTTAGTAAGAGGCATGATGAGGTTTTTGAAGTTGTCATTTTTTCCCACAATTCTTTGAAAAATCAAGATTTTTTTCCTTTTTTTTTCCCAAAATTGTCATATTATCAGTTTATTTCTCACACACAGCATATGCATACCACAAATTACACCCCAAAACACATTCTGCTATTACTTCCGAGTATGGCAATACCACATGTGTGAGACTTTTACACAGCGTGGCCACATACAGAGACCCAACATGCAGGGAGCACCATCAGGCGTTCTGGAACATCCAGGACAATTCTGACATTTCTCTCCTACATGTAAAAATCATCATTTATTTGCTATAAAATTACATAGAAACCCCAAAACATTTAAGTTTTTTTAGCAAAGACCCTAGAGAATACAATGGTGGTCGTTAATGGTTTTTATCACTCATGGTATTTGCGCAACAATTTTTCGAACGCGTTTTTTGGGGAAAAAAACATGTTTTGTGCTTAAAAAAACAAAACAGTAACGTTAGCCCAATTTTTGCATAATGTGAAAGATGAAGTTATGCTGAGTAAATAGATACCTAACATGCCACTCTTCAAAATTGCACATGCCCTTGGAATGGTGTCAAACATCGCTACTTAAAAATCCCCATAGGCAACGCTTTACATTTTTTTTACTGGTTACTGAACACCGTTTTCATATGTGGGCGGGACTTACGTATGCGTTCGCTTCTGCATGCGAGCACATGGGGACAGGGGCGTTTTAAAAAAAAAAAAATGTATTGTTCATTTTACTTTATTTATTTTAGTTTGACATTTTTTTCCCCAAAAATATTTTTTTTTAATCACTTTTATTCCTATTACAAGGAATGTAAACATCCCTTGTAATAGAAATATGGCATTACAGGTCCTCTTTACAGTGAGATATGGGGTCAATAAGACCCCACATCTCACCTCTAGGCTGGGAAGCCTGAAAAAAAAAAAAAAGATTCTGGCTTTGATCGTATTGGCGAGTCAGTAGAAGCACCAGAGGGCGGGGGGACATCTATGGCTGGGTATTGCAGGGTATCACCGAGTATGGCTGAGTATTGCAGAGTATCTCCAAGTAAGGCTGGGTATCTCCGAGTATGGCTGGGTATGGCAATTTATGGAAGAGTATTGGCAGGGTATTGCAGAGTATTGGCGGGTATTGCAGAGTATTGGCTGGTATTGCAGAGTATTGGCGGGTATTGCAGAGTATTGGCGGGTATTGCAGAGTATTGGCAGGTATGGCAGAGTATTGGCGGGTATTGCAGAGTATTGGCTGGTATTGCAGAGTATTGGCGGGTATTACAGAGTATTGGCGGGTATTGCAGAGTATTGTCGGGTATTGCGTTCATGCGAGCTCCCTCGCATGGTGAGAAGCATCTGCGGGCGCGCTCCCGGGATACACCCGGCGGCTATAGCCGCTCGCTGTATCACACGGCCCCGCCCCCGGCGCTCCGCGTCAGTGGATGTGATTGACAGCAGCGCAAGCCAATGGCGGCCCATCCATCCACTCCAGCCAATCAGCGGCCAGGCTGAACGGTGGAAAGGACATCGGGGGACGAGCGCGGAATTTTCTAGGGGTGAGGTAAGTAAAACGGGGGGCTGGGGGCGCAGGCACTGTCAGATGTTTTTTCACCTTAATGCATAGAATGCATTAAGGTGAAAAAACATTTACCTTTACAACCCCTTTAAGGGTCACCAATCACGAGATTTGTGATGTTTTTCATTCATCCATTTATTTATTATAGAATTTTTGATGTATGACAATATGTAAAATTTCAGATTTTAACTGGCTTTGTTAAACAGACCAACAATAGAAACTAGTCCTCTTCATAATTTTAACATTACATGTAAGTTTGTGCATAAGAGCACTCGTATTTATACAGTGTGAAAATTTTAAATAAACCGTCTTTATACAGTTTATTGTGTTCAGAGGAGCCTCAATAAAGTCCCATGGCCATTTAACTTGCTTTCCCTGTAATATAAGGGATAGAGGCACACATGCCTCTGTATCAGACCAAAATCGAGATGTTGTTCCTAGTACTACATGTACTACAGTACAGTTCATGTACAGTACTACGCTCAGTGTAGACGAGGCTGCTGTTAGACATTATGGGGCCAAGTACAGCCTACCTGACAGGGCCCCCACCCAGAAAATATCAAAATAAAATTTTTGGTAAAAATACACTAAGATCATTATTAACAAGCACAAACACCACATAACTTACAAAATTCCAACGGAATCTATAAAAATGTATGAAGTTAGTAAATGTGTGTGAAGGAAGTCTTCGGGTTCATTTCACATGAGCGCTGTGGTCTTTACAGTGTAAATCAGCAGTTTGTTTATGAAGTTGCAGCAGTCTGGAGCTGTGTGCAGGCATCCTATGGGGACCCAGCAGTAGTACAAAACAGCCGCAAGTCCTAATTTGACAGGTGATTGGGTGCAGGAGTATGGCCCCAAACACAAACATTTGGAGCCACTCACTCACACCTGTCAAATTAGGACCTGAGGCTGTGTTCATACCAGGCTCCAACCACAGAAACAAACCACTAATTCACTAGGGATGGGGGAACAGTTTGGTCTAAGTTCGAGCCAAACTTTTGTTGTTCGTATGTTCGGCAAACAGCCGAGCAAACGGGTCGATCGACCGCTTGTCCGCCCCCGGACCGACCACAATGCATTGCCATGCTGAACAGTGCATTGCAAGCCCTGATTGGCTGAAGCAGTGAAAACGTATGCCTATCAGAGCACAGAGTCATGATTGGACACTGTCATCGTGACTTTATCCAATCATGGCTCATTCCCGCCCCACAGTATAAAAGTATTCTTTCAATGGCAGCCATTTTCAGTGTGATTTTGACATGGAGAAAGATAGAACAGGGCTCTGTTCAGTGCTATTAGTTAGTGTGCTATACTGCCTCAATTGTCAGTGTAGAATATTAGTTTAGAGTCAGTCTAGGGATAGTGTGAGTGTAGTGAAGAGGACCATCATTCAGCTTTACATAGTGTGCAGCTAGAGTAGGGACAGCTCAGATAGTTTCACTGTAGTGAGACAGTGTCATTCATACATACATTAGTGTAGAGTATGGGCAGTTCAGATAGCTTCATTATAGTGTAATGAGACTGTGTCAGTAATATTGACATTAGTGTATAGCTAGAGTAGGGACAGTTCAGATATCGTCAGTGTAGTGACGGTTGAACACAGTCTATTTAATTGCGTTACTGCCAGTTTAACGCCATGTAGTTCTGTGTGCGTTACTGCCAGTTTAATGCCATTTACTTCTGTGTGCATTACTGCCAGTTTTACGCCATATAGTTCTGTGTGAGTTACTGCCAGTTTAACGCCAAATAGTTTTGTGCATTACTGCAAGTTTAACGCCATTTACTTCTGTGCACGTTACTGTAAGTTTAATGCCATATAGTTCTGTGTGCCACTGTACGTTTGGCACATTATATTGCAGTATATTATAGTGTATCCATGGAGTGTGACTGTGTAGTGTGAGTACTCAAATTAAAGTGCACCAAAACCACTTTACATTTATTAAAGTGCATACAGGTGTCCACTTCTTCTTTACATTTGCTTATAAGCACCGCCCCTCCCTCCCAATAATGTCTGGGAGGACAACAAGGAGAGGCAGACGTTCCCTTGGCACTGTAAGGAGGCCAGAAATAAATGTGTCCACAGTCAAAGGTGGATGTAGTGATCAGTCCTCAGACAGGGCATCATTTCCTCTGTTTAGTGAGTTTGCCTGTGCTATCCAGCCACAGCATGCAGAGGAGGTGGTGGACTGGCTTACTAAACCTTCCTCATCCTCCTCATCCTCTGTCACACAAGCAGAGACAAGTGTGCAGTCCCCTGAAGCTGCCAGAATGGATAAACCTGGCTCCCTGTCCACATCTATTCCTGCCATAGCCCCAACATCAGCCATGGAGGAATCAGCTGAGTTATTTGACCACAGCATCAGCCACACTTGCTCCTTGATGATGCCCAGCCATTACTGGATTCTGATGTTGGTTCTGAGGATGACAGGAATATGAGCCTAGTGAGAGGGGAGAACACTAGTAGTCAAATTAGCATTCATGTTCCCCCAGCCAAGTTGTCTCCAGTGGTAATGATGATGATGATGGAGGAGATGGAGATGATAATGATGATGAGGTCACTGATGCGACTTGGGTGCCAGATAGAGCAGAGGAGGAAACTGAAGGTGAGTGGTCACAACCCCAAGGAGGCCAACATCAAGAAAGAGTAGAGAGCAGCCACCCTATTCCATCACATTCTGCAGCTTTTATCTCCCAGCCCACTCCCCAAAGCTCAGCTGTCTGGGCCTTTTTCAGCACATCAGCAGCAGACTGTTGCTATCTATAAACTGTGTCTCAGGCACATCAAACATGGCAAAAACACCAGCCAGCCATTTGGGCACCACATGCTTAACAAGGCATTTAACGTCCAACCACTCAGCCCATTGGAAAGAGCACCTAATCTGTCCCTCCTCCTCCTTATCCACTTCAATCTGCCCCTGCTATACCAAGTCATTATCTCTCCGCAGCCTCCACTGACTGTGATGATGGTATAGCACAGGGTGGCCCAGGTCCAAGCAGCACATCTGCCAGCACCACACCACCAACTGTAGACTGAAGCTGGCAAATAGTGATGGACGAACTTCCGGCGGGACGTTTCGCGAACGCGGACCGCGAACGCGGCCGATAGTTTGCGAACCAGGACGTTCGCGGCGGGCCCCATTGACTTCAATGGGAGGCGAACTTTGCAACCCTACAGGTCAAATTTGCAGCCACATAATAATTACTAGTTGTGCAAACATAGTCCCACCACATGGCCAATGACATAACACATGTATGAAGTGAATCTGGTATCGACAACTACAAGCATTCTTTTTTTATATGGGAAATTGTTGTGACAATTCAGGACTGTGGAGCGCATGAAGGCAATGAAGGAGAGGGAAGGTCAGGGACCAGGGTAGGCAAAGAAGAGGGTGCAGGAGATGATCACCAGCAGCGTGACATACAGCAATGACACCTGCACCGTGATAGAGTCATCTGATAACAGCACCGTGATAGAGAGCACTGACATCAGCAGCGTGACATAAAGCACTAACACCAGCACCGTGATATACAGCACTGACAGCAGCACCGTGATAGAGAGCACTGACATCAGCAGCGTGACATAAAGCACTAACACCAGCACCGTGATATACAGCACTGACAGCAGCACCTTGATAGAGAGCACTGACATCAGCAGCGTGACATAAAGCACTAACACCAGCACCGTGAAATACAGCACTGACAGCAGCACCGTGATAGAGAGCACTGACATCAGCAGCGTGACATAAAGCACTGACATTTGCACCATAAGCAGCCCCAGGAGGAAGTCAGCATAGCACAGGGATGGTGGGAGCCCCTCATAATGAGCATAGCACAGGGATGGTGGGAGCCCCTCATAATGAGCATAGCACAGGGATGGTGGGAGCCCCTCATAATAAGCAGCCCCAGGAGGATGTCAGCATAGCACAGGGATGGTGGGAGCCCCTCATAATAAGCAGCCCCAGGAGGATGTCAGCATAGCACAGGGATGGTGGGAGCCCCTCATAATAAGCAGCCCCAGGAGGAAGTCAGCACAGCACAGGAATGGTGGGAGCCCCTCATAATAAGCAGCCCCAGGAGGAAGTCAGCCCAGCACAGGGATGGTGGGAGCCCCTCATAATATGAACAGCAGAGGTACACCCCCAGGAGGATGTCAGCACAGGGATGGTGGCAGCCCCTCATTATAAGCAGCCCCAGTAGAAATATGACACCGCTCAACCTCTTCAAAGAGGAGGGTACGGGCATATAGTACGGTGTGCTTTTTTTGGACAAGGAAGTGAGCCAAATGAAGAAAGAAGGTCTCTGTGCTCGATTAAAAAAATTGTTTATAGACATATACATGGTCTACTGGTCACATGTGTTGAATTCCTCCGAGATCCATGCCTCATTCATTATTAGAAATGTGAGGTAGTTAACACCGTCGTGAGCTAGGCGAGTACGCTTATCGGTCACGATCCCCCCTGCTGCGCTGAACGTCCTTTCGGACAGGACACTGTATGAGGGGCAAGCCAACAGTTCGATTGCAAATTGGGCAAGCTCTGGCCAGAGGTCAAGCCTGCCCACCCAGTAGTCCAGGGGTTCATCACTCCTCAGAGCGTCCACATCGGCCGTTAACCCGATGTAGTCGGACACCTGACGGTCTAGACGTTCCCTGATGCTGGATCCGGATGACACCTGTCGATGGGTCGGCTGAAAGAATGACCTCATATCCGAAGTCACCAACACATCTTCAAACCGGCCTCTTCTTGCAGGCGCTGTTGGATTGGTACCCGCAACTCCTTCTCTGGGAGTGGGAATTGCTCCTCTGCCAGCGCACGCAAAGGCAGAATGCAGCATTTCTCGAAGTAAGGCCTGGAAGTGCTCCATTCTGCCAGCCCTCTGTGACGGCGGTAACATTTCCGCCATTTTGTGTTTGTACCGGGGGTCTAAGTACGTTGCCACCCAGTACTGGTCCTTGACCCTTATGCTTTTTATACGGGGGTCCCTATTAAAACACTGGAGCATAAAGGCCCCCATTTGCGCTAAAGTGCGGTGTGGTGGCCTGGCTCCTGCTCATCATTCAGGATAATGTCGTCCTCTTCATTCTCCTCTCCCCATCCACGCACAACAACAGGGGTCCCAGAAAGGTTTAAAGCATGCTCTTCTTGCTCCTCCTCATCCCCCCTGCTGCGCTGAACGTCCTTTCAGACAGGACACTGGATGAGGGGCAAGCCAACAGTTCGATTGCAAATTGGGCAAGCTCTGGCCAGAGGTCAAGCCTGCCCACCCAGTAGTCCAGGGGTTCATCACTCCTCAGAGCGTCCACATCGGCCGTTAACCCGATGTAGTCGGACACCTGACGGTCTAGGCGTTCCCTGATGCTGGATCTGGATGACACCTGTCGATGGGTCGGCTGAAAGAATGACCTCATATCCGAAGTCACCAACACATCTTCAAACCAGCCTCTTCTTGCAGGCGCTGTTGGATTGGTACCCGCAACTCCTTCTCTGGGAGTGGAAATTGCTCCTCTGCCAGCGCACGCAAAAGCAGAATGCAGCATTTCTCGAAGCAAGGCCTGGAAGTGCTGCATTCTGACAGCCCTCTGTGACGGCGGTAACATTTCCGCCATTTTGTGTTTGTACCGGGGGTCTAAGTACGTTGCCACCCAGTACTGGTCCTTGACCCTTATGCTTTTTATACGGGGGTCCCTATTAAAACACTGGAGCATGAAGGCCCCCATTTGCACTAAAGTGGAAGTGGTGTGGTGGCCTGGCTCCTGCTCATCATCCAGGATAATGTCGTCCTCTTCATTCTCCTCTCCCCATCCACGCACAACAACAGGGGTCCCAGAAAGGTTTAAAGCATGCTCTTCTTGCTCCTCCTCATCCGCCCCAGCACCATCCTCCTCTGACTCCTCTTCAGACTCCTGTTGTTCACTTGTCTCAGATAGAGTAGCCCCCCCCTGGGAATTCATCCAGCATTGCGACTTCCTCATCTTCCCGCTCCTGCTCCTCCACAGCTTGATCAATGACATGACGCAATGCACGCTCCATAAAGAAGGCATAAGGTACATTGTCACTGATGGCGCCATGGCTGCGACTGACCAGTTTGGTGATCTCCTCAAATAGCCGCAGAAATCTGCATGCATCGCGCATGAGCAGCCACTGGCGCAGTGAAAAAAAAAACAGCTCCCCAGAACCTGTGCTGCCGCAGAGTTCATACAGGTAAACGTTAACTGCACGTTTCTGCTGGAGCAGCCTATCAAGCATATAGAAGGTTGAGTTCCATCGCGTCGGGCAATCGCAAATAAGACGTCTGACCGGCAGATTGTGTCGCCGCTGAATGTCAGCAAGGCGAGTCATGGCCGTGTAAGATCTTCTGAAATGGGCCGAGATTTTCCTTGCCTGCTGCAAGATGTCCTGGACCCCAGGGTATTTGACAAGGAATCGCTGCACGACCAAGTTTAAGACGTGCGCCATGCATGGCACGTGCGTGATTTTGCCCTGTTTCAATGCGCTAAGCAGATTGGCACCGTTGTCACACACCACTTTACCAACTGTCAAATTGAGTGGTGTTAGCCACTGATCTGCCTGTGAACGCAAAGCTGAAAGGAGTGCCGGGCCAGTGTGGCTCTTGGCTTCCAGGCACAACAGACGCAGCACGGCATGGCAACGTCTCACCCGGCATGTCGAATAGGTTCTGGGGAGCTTGGGCGGCGGAGCAGAAGAGACGATAGCAGCGGAAAAGGAGGAGTCAGCTGAGGAGGAAAGGGAGGAAGATGGAGTAGGAGGAGGAGGAGAAGAAGAGTCAGGCCTGCATGCAATCCGTGGCGGTAAAACCAAATCTACACGGGTACCACGGGTTACATGCTTGACGGCCGTCAGAAGGTTCACCCAGTGGGCAGTAAAATTGATATACCTTCCCTGCCCGTGTTTGCTAGACCACGTGTCTGTGGTCAGATGTATCTTGGCACCGACACTGTGTGCCAGAGATACATTCACTTGCCGCTGAACATGGCCATATAGCTCTGGGATGCCCTTCTGTGAGAAATACTTCCTTCCTTGGACCTTCCATTGTGGTGTTCCAATGGCCACAAATTTGCGAAAGGCCTCCGAGTCCACCAGTTTATATGGCAGTAGTTGGCGGGCTATGAGTTCTGACAAGCCAGCCGTCAACCGTTGGGCAAGAGGGTTATCCGGTGTCATCATTTTTTTTTACGCTCGAACATTAGGCCCATGGAAGCCTGCCTTTTTGCAGAAAAACGTGAGCTTGGCGTAATGGAAGGTGAAGTGGAGGACAATTGTGAGGAGAGAGGAGAAGGAGAAGTAGAAGACGAGGCTGGACGGTGAGAGCCTGGAGTGTGGCTTTGTGTGTTCCGTTGCTCCCACTCGGCTCGGTGATGGCTGCTCATGTGCCTTCTTAAGGCGGTCGTCCCTAGGTTAGTGTTGGGCTTACCGCGACTAATGCGTTGACTGCAAAGATTGCAGATGGCAACGCTATTGTCAGCAGCGGACACGTTAAAAAAAGCCCACACTGCGGAGCCATGTGCTGGTGTCCTGGGAGCGACAGATGTGACCGTACATGGTCGATGACTCGCTCCTGATACATTTGCAGTCTGCTTTGTCCCTCCTGTGCAATGTAAGTTATTCCTGCTTCTCCTCCCTATTTGCTGGTCCATATCTACCTCTGAACTCCCCTCCTCTTCCTCTCTTGTGGGCACCCACGTGACATCACTAGACACGTCATCATTGACGTCACCTTCCCCACCGCTATAAGTAGAGATCTCGGAGTAGGCAGCAACACCAGGGACCAACCTCCTCCTTGGGCTGATTTGGGTACTGTCGTCAGACTGTTGAGTGGCGCTTGTTGCTACCTCCTCTTCCTGATCCAATACCAAGAGTGGCTGCGCATCAGAAATGTCTTGATATGGATCGGAAAATAATTCCTGTGACTCAAACTGAAGGTATGTGGTGGTGCTGGTGTTGGTGGTAGTGTCTTTTGAGGTGCACATAGCAGAGAGTGAAGAAGAGGGTGCAGATCGAGAGGATGAGGAGGGTGCAGAAGAGTAAGGCTGAGTGAGCCACTCAACCAAGTCTGGTGCGTCCTTTAAAGTAATTGAACGCACCTTCTGCAACTTCCCACTTTGGCTCAAGCCTGTTGCTCCTGCCCTACCCCTACCACCCCTGCGGAAGGGCCTGCCTCTTCCTCTGCCTGTAATTTTTTTAATGACCCTGTGACAAAACTCTCAGTCCCTATACCGATGAAGGACTGCTGCAGTATAGGGCAGCGGTCAGCAGTAGTGCACCTCAACCCTTTGTATTGTGGACCTATACCAGTCCTTATAGAATGGCAGACTGTACCTCACTCAACCCTATGTACTGTAGAACCCTAGACAGACCAAGTTACCAGTCCTTATAAGGACCTTTGTGGAACAAGTAGGTTGTGACTGATTAGCAGACTGTACGTCAGTCCCTATACCGATGAAGGACTGCTGCAGTATAGGGCAGCGGTCAGCAGTAGTGCACCTCAACCCTATGTATTGTGGACCTATACCAGTCCTTATAGAATGGCAGACTGTACCTCACTCAACCCTATGTACTGTAGTACCCTATACCTTACCAGTCCTTATAAGGACCTTTGTGGAACAAGTAGGTTGTGACTGATTAGCAGACTGTACGTCAGTCCCTATACCGATGAAGGACTGCTGCAGTATAGGGCAGCGGTCAGCAGTAGTGCACCTCAACCCTATGTATTGTGGACCTATACCAGTCCTTATAGAATAGCAGACTGTACCTCACTCAACCCTATGTACTATAGCACCCTACACCAGGTTATTACCAGTCCTTATAAAGGACCTTTGTGGAAGAAGTAGGTTGTGAATGATTAGCAGACTGCAGCAGAAGGGCAGCAGTCAAGTATAATATTCTTTCTATATTTGGAAGAAAGAATATTATACGTGTACAAGCCTATTACCATACCAGTCCTGAAAAGAACCTTTGTGGAACTAATAGTAACAGCTACTGATTAAACTGACCCTCACTGCCTCACACACTGCTTCCTGCCTGTCTCTAAATAAACTGACAAAACAGAGGCTACTGGAACAATAACTGGAATAGCACTTTGTGGACCTGATAGTAACAGCTAATGACTAAACTGACTGTCCCTACAGCAGCACACACCGTCCTGTCCCTTTCTCTAAACTGAGAAAAGACGCTCAGGCTGCTGCAACAATCAGTAGCACAGCAAACCTATATACACCTAACACCTATACCAGTCCTGAAAAGAACTTTTGTGTACCAAATAGCTAGCGATTTGGGTCACTGCAATCTCTCCCTGCTCCACACAGCAACCTCTCCCTATAGTGACAGAAGAAAGAATGTAAAATGGCCGCCGGATCGGGTGTATTTATAAGTTAGGGGGAATGTCCAAGTGTCCATGTGCTGTAACGTCTCAATTGGCTGTCCTGTACCCCATGATGGATGTGTCATCATAGGTCAAAGTTCTTTTACACAGTAAACACGGAAGTCCGCCGGGCGAACGGCGGCAATAGTCGCCGATCGGGCGAATCGCGAACAGCTGAAATTCGCCGCGAAACGACCGCCGGGCGAACCATTCGGCCATAACTACTGGCAAATTTCTCTGCCCCATCTGCTGCAGCAAAAAAAAATAATACAGTCCCTGCCACCAACATGCCCATCGTCTAAATGCAAGCTTGGTAAAGCTGTTGGCTCTCCAACTCCTGCCTTTCAGCCTGGTGGATTCTGCATTTGCATAATGTGCTGTACCACAATGGCAAGTCCCCAGTTACTACTACTCTTCACATGAGGCCATTCCATCTCTCTACCATCACGTTGGAAGGGAATGTTCTGGCAATCTTTGGGCGAGGTAGTCAGCCGTAAAATCCACCTTACTGCTAACACGTGGTCCAGCAAGCATGGGCAGGGGCAATATATTTAGTTCACAGCACACTGGGTAACGTTGCTTGCAACTGGAAAGGATATAGGACAGGGCTTGGTGCTGCAGCTTATTGTGCCCCCACATCTCCATACAGATGGTGGTGATGATGCCAGATCTGTGAGCTCTACCCCCTCCTCCTCCTCCGCCACCTCCATGCCCTCCTCTGCAGAATTGTCCTATGAACATCAGGTAACCACTAAGCGTTCAAAGGGCTATTCCCAGGGTCAGGCTAAAAGGTGCCATACAGTGCTTCAGCTGGTGCGTTTAGGGGACAGGAACCACATCAGGGCAGAGATTCTTGCAGCTCTGCAGGGACATGTCCTCAATTTGGTGGTGCAGCGTTTCCTAAATACATACCCAGGGTTGCAAGATGTTCTAAAGCTGGCCAGAATAGTCTATAGCCATTTCAGGTGGCCATACACAGCCAGTGTTCGGTTGGCTAAAATTCAGCGGGAAATCCACCAGCCCAAAAACCACCTGATTTGTGACATGCCCACCAGGTACAACCCAACTTTGTCAATGCTGCAGTGGCTATACATGCAGCAGAGGACCGTCAACGGGTACCTGTGCGAATACGGCACAACGACAGGCTCAGGCCGCCTCTGCTTTTTTCCCCTACGCCAATGGCTGATCATTAAGGATGCATGCACTGTATTGTCACCATTTGAGGAGGCCACAAGGATGGTGAGCCATGACAGTGCATGCATCAGTGACACAATCCCTGATATGATCCTGCTGGAGTAGACTCTGTGTGGCATTATGGACAGGGAACTGGAGGCAGAGCAGCAGGAGGAAGAGGAGGACTTTGTTTCCTTTCAAGGCCCACTTTATCCAGACACCATCATTCTTATGTCACAGAATACACAGGAGGAGAGAGGGGAGGAGGATAAGGAGGAGGGTTCTGGCACTTTCATAGGCTTTGAGGCAGAGGAAGTCATGTGTCAATCTGTAAGCAATGGCTTTCCAACCCCAGGACCCTTGGGAGCAGTACGTGACGGGGAGGAGGAAGTTCCAGATGCTGTCATCCTGAGTGACCCCAGGGAGTCTGCTTCTCAAGCCTCTGCAATTTTGAGGCGCATGGGCAACCTCATGTTTCAAAGTCTGCAAAAGGACCCAAGAATACGTGGCATAAAGGAGAAGGATGATTACTGGTTTGTAACCCTCCTTTACCACTGATATAAGGGGAAGGTCTCAGAACTCATCCTGTCCCCACAGAGATTGAGTGCAGAAGATAAAATCTCTTGAGGAAATGTTAAAGAGGATTTTATTGAACATTTTTCCTGACTCCAGTAGGTTACAGTTTCGTGGAAAACATTGTTTTGAGTCTTCTGTTGGTCAAGAGAGGAGGGTTGGAGAAGGCGTCTGCCTAAGTGAGGCATTTCAGATTTTTTTTAGTCCTCACCGCCCAGGGCAGTCAGCTTTCACATCCCATTGATAGCGTCTGTATCACATGGTGGACAATTACCTTGGGCCAAAACAGAGATGGAGAGCTTTCCAGCTGACGATCTACTGACTTACTGGGTCATGAGAATAGACCACATGCCAGAACTTTCCCAGTATGCTATTGAGTTGTTGGGCTGCCCTGCATTCAGCGTGCTTTCAAAACAGGAATTCAGTGCTGCAGGAGGTTTCATTACTGATCATAGAACACATCTGTCCACAGACTCCGTGGACCATTCGACTTTTCTAAAAATCAATCAGTCCTGGATTACCAACTATGATGCCCCTGATGCCAATATCACTGATTAAGTCATTTTGGGATGTGGAATTTCTGCAGGTCTTCGAGGCTGCCTAGCTTTGAGTGTGTTCAATCATTTCATCTGGAAGAATGTTTTTGGTATAGGTTTCATGGGCACAAATAACACCCAAAGACCATTTTTTCAGCACCTGTTTGACATGTGCATATCATTGCAATTTTTTTTGCCTTCATCAAGAGCACTTTTATAGGGTTACAGTGGACAGGCGCCACCGACACCCAAAGACCAATTTTTACGCACCCGTTACTTCTATACAAAGTCAAAGTGACACCAGAATGTATCCAAAAAATCTCTAATCTTGTTTTCAGTGCACTACATTGTGGCCTTGTCAAACACTGGCTCCCCAGCTGTTGCTGAGCAAAATAGATGCAGCTTGCAGGGAAAATTTTATTTTTTTGTGCTTTATACATGCAATTATTGCTGCAGAAGATTCTAGACATGGTACAGATCTGCCACTTTACAGGTAGATTGAGGGGACCCCCCAGGCATTATATTGGAAAGGATTTCTCAATTTTTTGCTTTAACTTTCAAAATCAAAAAATCACTGCTAATTTAAAAATGACATTTTTCACAAACCTTTTTTATTGATACATGTCCCCCGGGGCAGGACACGGACCCCTATAACCACTGTATGCCCAATTACTTGCATATAAGCCTTCAAAATGGGCAATTTTGATTTTTGACATTCGGGCCCCATTCACTTTAATGAGGTTCATTATTCGGGTCCGAACTTTCGTGGTGTTCGAAAGTTCTGGTGCAAATCGAACAGGGGTCCGTTCGGCTCATCCCCTTCATTCACATGGTTGACAGTAATGGGCTGCCCTAATGGAAGGTGTGAACGGAGTCTAATTGCTCAGTGTTTTCTACCTTAATACATTGAACATATTAAAGTAAAAATTCCCTAGTAAACTATTTGTTAAAATTCTTATCCTAGCACTTACCGTTTACAGCTTTCAATGCTGCTAGCTCCTGTTCTTTCAGTGCTGGTAACTTACGTTTCCAGTCTTCACAGAAAAGAGTTAAAGCGGAGTTCCATCCATTTCAAAGTCAGCAGCTACAAAAAGTGTAGCTGCTGACTTTTAATAAACAGACATTCACCTGTCCCACAGTTTAGCGATGAGGGCGCCCCGAAGCCGCGCTCCTCTCCCCCTCCCATCCGCAGGGCCGGCATTGTAACTGTGGGTGCAAGCCGCGAGTTGTGAATGGCCGGGCAATCTTCTGAGACCTGTAACTTCCCCTCTGCGCCCTGGTGCCAGGGGAGGAAGTGGGAGCTGGGTGCCTGTCAAAACCGGGTACCTGCCCCCCCCCCCCCCCCCCAAATAAAATGACATGCCAAATGTGGCAATGTCAGGGGTTCACCAGGACTTAAAGCGGAAGTTCAATTTTTGGGTAGAACTCTGATTTAACAGTGGACAATGTAGTCTTCAGCCAAGCTTAGAAAAGGGAGAGGAAGGAGCAGGGGGGTGCCTTTCCATCCTAGGCTACAGGACTGTGTGTCTCTATTGATTTACACAGTGTAGGGAGACACAACTCTGGCCTTTGCATGGGAGGGGGGCTCCATAAGACCATGCAGGAGAAAGAACCCACCATGAGGCAGGAAACCTAGTTCGGTGATCATGGCACCAGTCATACTGGAACATAGGAAGGATTAAACAATAAAGAAGCTGCATACTCGGTAAGTGATTAAATCAACCTCTGAAAGGGATTTAAATATTAATTTAAGCAAGCTTTGGACATAAATATATCCCAGCCCTATTTGAAGGTCCCACCCTTCAAAAATGGACCTGTCTCAGATGTTTTATAATGACAGATTACATGTGCCCCTTTAAGTTTTTTTGTCTTGTCAAGCTCTAGAGCTGCCTACATGCAATTTTACAGCAGTTTCAACCATCTTTAAATCTCAACACAAAATGGATCAAGGTGACTTATCAACAGCAGTTTATTAAAACTTGTATATTTATATGGTGGATACAGGAGCAGGATGCCTCTGATAGATCATCTTTAAGAATAAAAAGTGATTGAAAAAAATGAAAAGTTGTAAAATTCACTGCATGTGTACCATTCATAAAATACTGGAAAGTAACTTTGTTTACCTTTTTTTCTACAGGCTGTGCAGCTCCTCATTGCTTTCATAGGTATTATGCTGGGATCAATCATGCTTCGACTGGACAATAACAGTGAACGCTACACATACACATCAGCCTATGGGTTCAATTTTTGGAGCGTACCATTTGTAAGTACACGCTGATTGTGATATTTCTACCTATGATATCTCCTATGATATCTCCGTACTACTCATGACAAAAATACTGAATAGTAAAAAAAAATCTGACCTAATACATACTTCAATCCAGCTGTAGTTGTTTTTGAATACCCTAGTTTTCAGGCTTGGGGCCCCTGTAAGCCAAAGAGGTGAAGGTTCAATTTAAAAAGAGTGGAATTGGAGAGAAGAAAAAGATTGAAAGCTAATGTTTTGGTTTGGAGATTTTTACTTAGCTTCATTGGTCCAGTTTGGAGCAATGAAATGATGTATATGCCATACCTGTGTGATCTCTGTAGAAGCTAGAAATCACTGTAATGGGCACCATTAGCTTCGGGGTCTCATACCAAGCAGCTGCCCTGCTGCGTCGTGAACACTGGAGGTAGTTTTCTCATTACAGGCACTATTTAGGGAAGGCTTTGCAGTTTCTCAATGGATGCAAAGCATTCTCTGATTGGATGAAGTGGAGAGGCAGGTAAGTGATGTCACAATATCTACCTTGTCCATTCAGAGAACACTTTACATTCCTTAGAATTATACAGTGTTCTCTGAATTGTGCTGAGGGGGTTCCTGTGTTCACTAAGCAGGACAGCAGCTTAGCGCAGGATCTGGAAGCTAGGAGCAATCCTTAGTTACATAGTTGGTGAGGTTGAAAAAAGACACCAGTCCATCCAGTTCAACCTATGATATGTGTATATGTGTTTATGTCAATAGTACATCATATCCTGTATGTTGTGGTCACTGGTCATTAAGGTGTCCATCTAATAGTTTTTTTAAATTCCACATCCTTACCGCTCTGACAGTAAAGAACCCTCTACGCAGTTTAACTACTTAAGGACGAGGCCATTTTTTGCGATACGGCACTACGTTACTTTAACTGACAATTGTGTGATCGTGCAATGCTGTACCCAAAATATTTATGTTCTTTTTATCCCCACAAATAGGGCTTTCTTTTGGTGGTATTTGATCACCTCTGCGGTTTATATTTTTTTGCGCTAGAAACAAAAAAAGACAGACAATTTTGAAAAAAAAAACAATATTTTTTACTTTCTGCTATAAAACATATCCATTAAAAAATCAATTTTATCAGTTTAGGCCAATATGTATTCTGCTTCATATTTTTGGTAAAACAATCCAAATAAACATATACTGATTGGTATGCGCAAAAGTTATTGCGTCTACAAAATAGGAGATAGATTTATGGCATATTTATTTATTTATTTTTTTATTTTTTTACTAGTAATGGTGGCGATCAACAATTTCTAGCGGGACTGCGACATTGCGGCAGACAGATCAGATACCTGACACTTTTAACACTTTTTTGAGAACCAGTGACATTTTACAGTGATCAGTGCTAAAAATATGCACTGATACTGTATAAATGACACTGGCATCGAAGGGGTTAACATCAGGGGCAATCAAAGGGTTAAGTGTGTTCCCTGTTTGTGCTTTCTTACTGTGGGGGGATGGGCTCATTAGATCGACACAGTGATTTATGTTCCAGATTAGCAGGAACACAAGATCACAGTGTCCATGCCTGACAGAACAGTTGTCTGCCTTGTTTACATTGGCAGACTGCCCTTCTACCTCTCTGGGGAACGATCAGTGTGTTCCTGCAGACATCACGTCCACCAGACCCTCTGACTGGCTCCCCCTGTGGCCAAACCGTGCGCGCCACCCAGTGGATATTGCGCATAATGACATACAGATATGCAGTTTTGTGGCAGCTGTGCCACCTTGCCACAGTACAACTGTGGCAGGTGGTCGGCAAGTGGTTAAGGTTAAACCACTTCTCTATTAGTTTTAGTGAATGGCTGTGTGTCTTTTTAAATTCCCTTTCACTGAATCGTTTTTTCCGTGTGTTAGGCCGCGTACACACGCGCGGACTGTTCGCCCAACCCTGTTCGTCAAACAGTTTCGGCAAACAGTCCGCTCAAAATTTGCATGAGCGGACTTGCCCACACACGAGCGGACTGTTTCAGCGAACTGTTTGCCAAACAGTCCGCTCAACTTTTGAAATGAACGGACTCGCCCACGTAAGGCGGAGGCAAATCCGCCCATTTCGAGCGCGTGTACAGGTAGGCGGGGCCCGCGAAGGAGACGTCGCGGGCTCCACCGCCTGGAATGGGCTTAAAGGGGAACCCCAACGCCGAAAAAAATCGGCGTGGGGGTTCCCCCAAAGTCCACAACAGACCCTTGTCCGAGCACGCTACCCGGCCGGCCAGGAAAGGGGGGCGAGCGAGCGCGCCCCCCCTCCTGAGCCGTACCAGGCCGCGTGCCCTCAACATGGGGGGGTGCCTTGGGGAAGGGGGGGCCGCGCGGCCCCCCCACCCCAAAGCACCTTGTCCCCATGTTGATGAGGACAAGGGCCTCTTCCTGACAACCCTGGCCGTTGGTTGTCGGGGTCTGCGGGCTGGGGGGCTTATCGGAATCCGGGAGCCCCCTTTAAGAAGGGGGCCCCCGGATACCGGCCCCCCACCCTATGTGAATGAGTATGGGGTACAATGTACCCCTACCCATTCACCTGTGAAATAAAGTACAAAAAAAACACAACACAGGGAAAAAATATTTTATTGCACAGCTCCGGGGGTCTTCCGTCTTCGGGGGTCTTCTCGCCGGACTCCTCCGCTATCTTCGTGTAGCTCTTTTGCTAGCGGAGGAGTCTGGCTTTCTTCCTCCCCGCCGCCGGCCTCTTCTCCCGACTTCGGGGGTCTTGTCCCCCTCTTCGGTTCTTCTGCCGGGCCACCGCGCCTTCTTGTAGCTCTTTTGCAGGCGGTGGCCCGGTCTTCTGTCGCCGCTGCCTTCCGTTCTTCTGTCGCCGCCTTCGGTTCTTCTGCCGGGCCACCGCGCCTTCTTGTAGCTCTTTTACAGGCGGTGGCCCGGTCTTCTGTCGCCGCCGACTTCCGTTCTTGTTCTTCTTCTTGTTCTTCTTGTTCTTCTCCAGGAGATGTTGACACGTCGCTCTCTCCGGCCTGAATGCCAGAGCCGCCCTGCGCTGCCACTTATATAGTGACAATGGGGCGGGGTCACATGGTATATGTCACATGGGTTGGTCACATGGGTTGATGTCACATGGTGACCCCGCCCCCTTACGATGTCATAGTCCCCATGTGACATCAACCCATGTGACCAACCCATGTGACATATACCATGTGACCCCGCCCCATTGTCACTATATAAGTGGCAGCGCAGGGCGGCTCTGGCATTCCGGCCGGAGAGAGCGACGTGTCAACATCTCCTGGGGAAGAACAAGAAGAACAAGAAGAAGAACAAGAACAAGAACGGAAGTCGGCGGCGACAGCGGCGACAGAAGACCGGGCCACCGCCTGTAAAAGAGCTACAAGAAGGCGCGGTGGCCCGGCAGAAGAACCGAAGGCGGCGACAGAAGAACGGAAGGCAGCGGCGACAGAAGACCGGGCCACCGCCTGCAAAAGAGCTACAAGAAGGCGCGGTGGCCCGGCAGAAGAACCGAAGAGGGGGACAAGACCCCCGAAGTCGGGAGAAGAGGCCGGCGGCGGGGAGGAAGAAAGCCGGACTCCTCCGCTAGCAAAAGAGCTACACGAAGATAGCGGAGGAGTCCGGCGAGAAGACCCCCGAAGACGGAAGACCCCCGGAGCTGTGCAATAAAATATTTTTTCCCTGTGTTGTGTTTTTTTTGTACTTTATTTCACAGGGGAATGGGTAGGGGTACATTGTACCCCATACTCATTCACATAGGGTGGGGGGCCGGTATCCGGGGGCCCCCTTCTTAAAGGGGGCTCCCGGATTCCGATAAGCCCCCCGCCCGCAGACCCCGACAACCAACGGCCAGGGTTGTCGGGAAGAGGCCCTTGTCCTCATCAACATGGGGACAAGGTGCTTTGGGGGTGGGGGGGCCGCGCGGCCCCCCCTTCCCCAAGGCACCCCCCATGTTGAGGGCACGCGGCCTGGTACGGCTCAGGAGGGGGGGCGCGCTCGCTCGCCCCCCTTTCCTGGCCGGCCGGGTAGCGTGCTCGGACAAGGGTCTGTTGTGGACTTTGGGGGAACCCCCACGCCGATTTTTTTCGGCGTTGGGGTTCCCCTTTAAGCCCATTCCAGGCGGCGGAGCCCGCGACGTCTCCGTCGCGGGCCCCGCCTACCTTCACACGCGCTCGAAATGGGCAGACTCCTCCGAGCGGGAACAGTTTGCTCATTTCGAAAGTAGCCTACACACGGGCGGACTGTTCGCTCAAACACAGTTTCAGTGGACAGTTTTTCGGAATTTCCGAAAGACTTTGTCCGTCCAACTGTCCGCTGAAACTGTCCGCTGAAAGCCCACACACGAGCGGACTGTCCGCCCAAACACTGTTCAGCGGACAAGGTTGGGCGAACAGTCCGCCCGTGTGTACGCGGCCTTAGGGTCACCAGTACGGTATTTGTACATTGATATCATATCCCCTCTCAAGCATCTCCTTTCCAGAGAGAATAAGTTCGATGCGTGTAGTCTTTCCCCATAGCGGAGGTCCTCCAGTCCCTTAATTAGCTTTATTATGCTTCTCTGGACTCTCTCCAGTTTCAGCACATCCTTCCTGAGGACTAGGGATGAGCTCAATGTTCAGGTCGAACAATAAGCTTGACCCAAACATTGGGGGTTTGCCCGTTCGCAGAACATTGAACATTATGGGGCATTCCTGGGAAATTCTAGAGCCACGAAACATCCCATAATGCACTGCGATCTTACAGTGCATTGCTGTATGATGATTGTCCAAAGCATGCACCTGACCTGCATGCTTTGGTCAATCACAGCGCGCTCTACTGGCAAAGCTATTATTGGCCAAAGGCATGGTGCCTTTGGCCAATCATGGCTCACGGGGACTAAGTCCACGCCCCACACTATATAAGGCTGCTTACATAGCGGTTGCGTGTAGTGTTGTTGGCGTGGACAGAGCGATAGCTTGAGCTAGATTAAGAAGGCAGGTTATTCAGTTAGTGGCAGTGTATTT
This sequence comes from Lithobates pipiens, assembly GCF_037356315.1. Classification (NCBI taxonomy): domain Eukaryota; kingdom Metazoa; phylum Chordata; class Amphibia; order Anura; family Ranidae; genus Lithobates; species Lithobates pipiens. The sequence continues at coordinate 95,276,883 of NW_027507787.1, forward strand.
CATATATACAGGCAGTCCAATTATATATATATACACATAAACACAAACACACACACACACATATATATATAGTCCAAAATGCAGCGCTTATTCAACCAGAGAAAGTTCATTCAATGAAAGTATGAGAATATGTATATTGAGAGCCCTTCACCACTTCCAGTGGATAGAGAAAAGAAAGGCACCCAGGTGTGTCAAATCTTCTTACCAGATATAGATATTAATTGAGCATCACATCACTAATCATCGGCTGTGTAGATATCTCTTTTTCAGCGACAGTAATGGAACCACTCAAAGGATCAATCATCCACCAGGATATAGTCACCAATCATAGATTTCTCCAGGTCTGGGCAGGGATCATAGGATATCAGACCTCAGCATAACAGCAATACCCAAGACATGGGAGGAAAAAAAAAAAAGCGACAAACAATAGTGAAGCCCCGTAAGGCAAAGAGAAACAATTTATTGGTAATGAACTTACAGTTAAGCAGTGGAAAAGGTTATTGTAATACGTACAAAAACCACAGAGCTCAGCATCCAGTGTAGCCTATATATACAGTGCATTTGGTGGTGTCTAGTTTCTAATACACTTCAGGCGGTGTGGGCAGTATCTAATACAGTGTGTACAGTTTCTAATACACTTCTGGTAATGTACACATAGGGATGAGCCGAACACCCCCCGGTTCGGTTCGCACCAGAACTTTCGAACGGACCCAAAATTCGAACGAACTTTAGAACCCTATTGAAGTCTATGGGACTCGAACGTTCCAAATTAAAAGTGCTAATTTTAACGGCTAATATGCAAGATACTGTCCTAAAAAGGGTTTGGGGACCTGGCTCCTGCCCCAGGGGACATGGGTCAATGCCTAAAATGTTTTTAAAAATGGCCGTTTTGGCGGGAGCACTGATTTTAATGACGATTAAAGTGAAAAAAAAAGTGAAATATTCCTTTAAATATGGTGCCAGGGGGGTGTCTGTAGTATGCCTGTGAAGTGCCACGTGTTTCCCGTGTTTAGAACAGTCCCTGCACAAAATGACATTAAACGGAAATAACACCATTTAAAACTGCTTGCGGTTTTAATGTTATATCTGGTTCCTGCAATATGGTTGAAAATCATTGAGAAAAATGGCATGGGTAGCCCTCCCTGCCCATTACCAGCCTATTTGGGTCTTGTACGCATATTAAGGGGAACCCTGTACCCATATTAAAAAAAGGAAATGCGTGTGGCCCCCAGGCCCTATATACTCAGAACAGCAGTATACAGGCTGTGCAAACAAGACAGGGACTGTGTAGGTTTGTTGTTAAGTATAATCTGTTTGTAATTTTCAACTGGTACATTTTTAAAGTGTAGCTCCAGTCAAAAAAACTATTTTTAAGCTTTTTGGAAAACATAGGGAAGGGTTATCACCCCTGTATAATTTGTTTTGTCGTCCATCTTTTTTCATCTCACTTGCTGTTGTCTCCTTCCGTTTGCAAGTAGGAGATGTTTGTAAATTGGATGTTTGAAAGTAGGGGCCTGCCCTATATGCTCTGCAGAAATGGCGGAACAAGGTGTAAGCCCTCAAAGTGACTCTTGGTGGGCGCTGGAGCGCCCTGCTGTGAACGATTATATCAAGAATTGTAATTACATGCCATTGTTGAACAGTGGTAGAAAAATTGACCTTTGGTGGTTGTGGTGCTGGTGCCACAACACTATAAGTCCTCACCGTTACTCTGGGTGGGCACAGGAAGGGGCCCTCCTCTGAAATATTATATCAAGAATTGTAATTACATGTCCCTGTTAAACAGGGGCAGAAAAATTTGGCCTTAGGCACTGCTGCTGGTGCCACCACACTGCAACCTCTGCCATATACTCTAGTTTTATTGCAGGAATTAGCCCTGCTGCAAAGCATTGCATCAAAAATTGTAATTAAACGCCCCTGTTAAACAGGGGCAGAAAAATTGGGCCTTAGGCACTGGTGCTGGTGCCACCACACTGCAACCTCTCCCATATACTCTACTTTTATTGCAGGAATTAGCCCTGCTGCAAAGCATTGCATCAAAAATTGTACTTAAACGCCCCTGTTAAACAGGGGCATAAAAATTGGGCCTTAGGCACTGGTGCTGGTGCCACCACACTGCAACCTCTTCCATATACTCTAGTTTTATTGCAGGAATTAGCCCTGCTGCAAAGCATTGCATCAAAAATTGGAATTAAACGCCCCTGTTAAACAGGGGCAGAAAAATTGGGCCTTAGGCACTGGTGCTGGTGCCACCACACTGCAACCTCTCCCATATACTCTTGTTTGATTGCAGGAATTAGCCCTGCTGCAAAGCATTGCATCAAAAATTGTACTTAAACGCCCCTGTTAAACAGGGGCAGAAAAATTGGGCTGATGGCATCAACCAGAACCAGAAATGTTCTTCCAACATATCAGCGGAGGAGGAAGAGGATAGACAATCAACATAACAGGACAGTCACTCAGCATCAGCATAGGCAGTCTTGAAGGGATGTGATATTTCAAAAAAAATTATTCGGTTACATCAGCTTCAGGTGCTTGGTAGCTGTGGGTGATCCAAGACTGATTCATCTTGATGAAGGTCAGTCGATCAACTGATTCGGTGGACAGGCGCACCCTGTGATCGGTAACAAAGCCACCAGCAGCACTGAAGGTGCGTTCCGAAAGAACGCTGGATGCAGGACAGGCCAGTAGCTCAATTGCATACTGTGCAAGCTCTGGCCAGTGATCCATCCTCAAGACCCAGTAAGCCAGAGGATTTTCGGTGGGAAAGGTGTCCAAGTCTGACCTTGCCCCTAGGTATTCCTGCACCATGTAAATCAGACGCTGGCGATGGGTGCTGGAACGGATCATACCTTGGGGCTGCGGACTAAAAAATTGTCTGAAAGCATCAGTCAGACGGCCACCTTCTCCACCGCTCCTTCTGACCGATGCCTCAGCAACACGTTGTCCAGGACCAGGAGTTTGTAACCTCCCAGTCTCTGGGAACGCGTTGCACAGACCTTTCTGCAAGGCCTCCCGGAGATGTCTCATCCTCTGCTCCCTCTGCGATGGCAAGATAAGGTCGGCAACCTTACCCTTGTACCGTGGATCAAGGAGAGTGGCCAGCCAGTAATGGTCCCTCTCCTTGATCCGAAGAATACAAGGATCCTTCTGCAGGCTTTGCAGGATCAGGGAGGCCATGCAGCGTAGGTTAGCTGAGGCATTCGGTCCGGAGTCCTCTGGGTCACTAAGGACAACATGATCCGCAGCTACCTCCTCCCAGCCACGTACAAGTCCACGTGTTTCTTGGAACTGTAAATCATCCCTACAAGACTGCTGCTGCTGCTGCTGCTAATGCTGAGTGCCAGCCTCCACCTCCATGCTGACACAATCATCCTCCTCTTCCTCCTCCTCATCCTCTTCCTGTGTGATGGGTGGCACAGCAGGAACACTGTCTGGATAAAGGGGGCCTTGAGAGGCAAGGAAGTCCTCCTCTTCCTGCCTCTGTTCTGCCTCAAGTGCCCTGTCCATTATTCCACGCAGCGTATGCTCCAAGAGGTGGACAAGAGGTACAGTGTCACTGATGCATGCACTGTCACTGCTCACCATCCTTGTGGCCTCCTCAAACGGTGACAGGACAGTGCATGCATCCCTGATCATGCCCCACTGGCGTGGTGAGAAAAAACTGAGCTCCCCTGACCCTGTCCTGTGCCGTAGTCGCACAGGTACTCATTGATGGCCCTCTGCTGCGTGTGCAGCCGCTGCAGCATGGCCAACGTTGAGTTCCATCTGGTGGGCATGTCACATATAAGGCAGTTCTTGGGCAGGTTCAACTCCTTTTGGAGCTCAGCCAGCCGAGCACAGGCATTAAATGATCGGCGGAAATGCACACAGACTTTCCTGGCCTGCTTCAGGACATCCTGTAAGCCGGGGTATCTGCCCAAGAACCGCTGCACCACCAGGTTAAGGACGTGAGCTACACAGGGCACATGGGTCAGTTGTCCCTGTCGGAGGGCGGAGAGGAGGTTGGTGCCATTGTCACAAACCAACATTCCTGGCTTAAGCTGGCGTGGCGTCAACCACCTCTCGGCCTGCCCCTGCAGAGCTGACAAAACATCCGCCCCAGTGTGGCTCCTGTCCTCCAAACAAACCAGCGCAAGCACGGCATGGCATCGTTTTGCCTGCGTACTTGCGTAGCCCCTGGAATGCCTACGAAGCACCGCTGGTTCTGAGGACAGAGCACTGGAAGAGGTCATGGAGGAAGAAGAAGAGGAGGGGGTGGAGGAGAGAGGTGTGTCACAACCAATAGTAGCATTTTGGAGGTGTGGTGGCGGAACAACCTCCAACACTACTGCACCTTGTCCTGCATCCTTCCCAGCTGCCAGAAGAGTGACCCAATGGGCCGTGAAAGACAGGTAACGTCCCTGTCCATGCCTGCTGGACCATGAGTCAGCGGTAATATGCACCTTACCGCTGACCGCCCTGTCCAGCGAGGCAAGGACATTGCCTTCCACATGCCAGTAGAGAGCCGGAATCGCCTTCCGTGAGAAAAAGTGGCGTTTGTGGACCTGCCACTGAGGAACCGCACATTGTACAAACTCACGGAAGGGGGCCGAGTCTACCAACTGAAAAGGCAGCAGTTGAAGTGCTAGCAATTTAGCCAAGCTAGCATTCAACCGCTGGGCATGTGGATGGCTGGGAGTGAACTTCTTTCGCTGGTCCAGCAGCTGGGGCAGGGACATTTGCCTGCTATAATCGGACGTGGGTGTACCGCTAGCAGAGTTCCCGGAAGCACTTGGCTGTGACACACCTAATTCTACACCTTCATTCCTCTCAGAGCAGGTTTCAGAGAGCACTGAAGGTCTAGTGGGGTTGGAGATGCCAGCTGATGAGGAGCAAGGAGAGGTCCGCTTTGTTCTTTGGTGTGGGTCTTTGAGGTACGCTTGCCAATGAGCTGCATGGCAGGTCAACATATGTCTGGTCAAGCATGTGGTGCCCAAGCGGCTGATGTTTTGGCCACACGAGATACGCTTGAGACATATGTTGCAAATAGCAGCGGTGCGATCTGATGCACTCGTCTCAAAAAAGGCCCACACCAAAGAACTTTTAGAATAACACGCAGAGGCAGCGCCCTGCACAGGCGGAGCTCTGCGGTGTGATTCAGTTGGTGTGCTGCCCCTAAGCTGGCCCCCGGAGGGCATCCTGCCTCGTTGAACATGTGCCTCCTCCTCCTCCTCCTCTCTCCTTCCAGGCACCCACGTGGAGTCAGTGCCCTCATCATCCCCTCCCTCTTCATCGCTGTAGCAAACCTGGCAGTATGCTGCAGCTTGTGGAACATGACTGCCAGATTGCTGTCCTTCTTGAGCATCCCCTCTCTCTGCGCTCACGCTACTGCCTTCCTTTAGCTGAGTGTCATCATCAGAGCCCACAAAACACTGGGCATCCTCCTGGAGCATGTACCCAACACTGTGCTCAAAGAGTTCAGAAGACTCCTCAGGAGGATGTGGTGGGTCTAGGGAAGGAGTCACTGATGATGACATTGAGAGGAGGGAAGACGATGCGTTGGCAGCTGCTTTGCTAGTACCCTGAGACTGGGTGAGAGAGGATGAGGAGGATGAAGAGGGCTTGGTCATCCACTCTACCAAGTCGTTGGCATGTTGCGGCTCAACATGTCCAGCTGCCGAAAAGAAGGACAAGCGTGTCCCATGGCCACGTGCTGATGACAATGCACCGCGTCCACGACCAGCACTGTTGTCTCTAGACACAGAGCCTGCTTGCCCTCTTTTATCGGCTCGCGCCTGTCTGCCTCTCCTTGCTGGCCTTCCAGACATGGTAATGGCCTGAAGGGAGTTGGGTAAAAAAGCAGTTGGGTAGTGTATATTGTGCTAGAGGCACACAACACCCACTAACTCCTGCAGATGCCTTTATTATAGAACACCAGAGATAAAGGTATATATAGAGATGTATACTGTGCTGTGCTGGAGGCACACACAACTTCCAATAACTCCTGCAGATGGCAAGTGGTCTCAAATAGAGAAGAGCTATGTAGGTGGATATAGCGGTATGTACTGGGTACAGAGCACACAGACAGCACGCACAAGCTCCTAACACTACTGACTGCAAGCTCTATTATAAAAGATAGATCACTAGCTATATAGGTGAGGTGAATATAGCGGTGTATACTGCGGTCAGGGCACGCAGACAACAACCACTACACAACAGCAAGATCGAAAATCGTCCGAAAACGATCGGTGTGTACTGTGTTGAAGGTACACAGAACACCCACTAACTCCTGCAGATGCCTTTATTATAGAACACCAGAGATAAAGGGGTATATACAGACGTATACTGTGCTGTGCTGGAGGCACACACAACTTCCAATAACTCCTGCAGATGGCAAGTGGGCTCAAATAGAGAACAGCTATTTAGGTGGATATAGCGGTATGTACTGGGTACAGAGCACGCAGACAGCACGCACAAGCTCCTAACACTACTGACTGCAAGCTCTATTATAAAAGATAGATCACTAGCTATATAGGTGAGGTGAATATAGCGGTGTATACTGCGGTCAGGGCACGCAGACAACAACCACTACACAACAGCAAGATCGAAAATCGTCCGAAAACGATCGGTGTGTACTGTGTTGAAGGTACACAGAACACCCACTGCTTCAGACGCCAACACACTACACAAGGCCGACGCCGCGCTGGCAGCCTTATATAGTGTGGGGCGTGCACTACACAGCCTGAGCTATGATTGGCCACAGGCATCCTGCCTGTGGCCAATCATGGCTCTCCTCGCTGCTGGCGCTGCGATTGGCCAAGCATGCGGGGTCACAGTGCATGCTTGGCCAATCATGAGCCAGCAATGCACTGCGCTATCACAGTGCATTGTGGGCCGTGAGCGCCACACGAATTTGGCGCGAACGGACCAAAATGTTCGGACTTCGCCGAAAGGACGAACAGCCGATGTTCGAGTCGAACGTATGTTCGACTCGAACACGAAGCTCATCCCTATGTACACAGTATACAATACAGTGCAGCCATTGTACAGTTTCTGCACGTATTTCCACAGCCGCGATCAGGTCTGTATTGTTAGTAATCAATAGGTCTAGTAACTCATTGTTTCTTGTTGGTACATTTACTATCTGACCCATGAAATTGTCCTGCAAGATATTTAGTAAATGGCGAGCCTTAGGCCGCGTACACACGCGCGGACTGTTTGCCCAACTTTGTTCGTCAAACAGTTTCGGCAAACAGTCCGCTCAAAATTTGCATGAGCGGACTTGCCCACACACGAGCGGACTGTTTCAGCGAACTGTTTGCCAAACAGTCCGCTCAACTTTTGAAATGAACGGACTCGCCCACGTAAGGCGGAGGCAAATCCGCCCATTTCGAGCGCGTGTACAGGTAGGCGGGGCCCGCGAAGGATACGTAGCGGGCTCCGCCGCCTGGAATGGGCTTAAAGGGGAACCCCAACGCCGAAAAAAATCGGCGTGGGGGTTCCCCCAAAGTCCACACCAGACCCTTGTCCGAGCACGCTACCCGGCCGGCCAGGAAAGGGGGGCGAGCGAGCGCGCCCCCCTCCTGAGCCGTACCAGGCCGCGTGCCCTCAACATGGGGGGTGCCTTGGGGAAGGGGGGGCCGCGCGGCCCCCCCACCCCAAAGCACCTTGTCCCCATGTTGATGAGGACAAGGGCCTCTTCCCGACAACCCTGGCCGTTGGTTGTCGGGGTCTGCGGGCGGGGGGCTTATCGGAATCCGGGAGCCCCCTTTAAGAAGGGGGCCCCCGGATACCGGCCCCCCACCCTATGTGAATGAGTATGGGGTACAATGTACCCCTACCCATTCACCTGTGAAATAAAGTACAAAAAAAAACACAACACAGGGAAAAAATATTTTATTGCACAGCTCCGGGGGTCTTCCGTCTTCGGGGGTCTTCTCGCCGGACTCCTCCGCTATCTGTGTGTAGCTCTTTTACTAGCGGAGGAGTCCGGCTTTCTTCCTCCCCGCCGCCGGCCTCTTCTCCCGACTTCGGGGGTCTTGTCCCCCTCTTCGGTTCTTCTGCCGGGCCACCGCGCCTTCTTGTAGCTCTTTTGCAGGCGGTGGCCCGGTCTTCTGTCGCCGCTGCCTTCCGTTCTTCTGTCGCCGCCTTCGGTTCTTCTGCCGGGCCACCGCGCCTTCTTGTAGCTCTTTTACAGGCGGTGGCCCGGTCTTCTGTCGCCGCTGTCGCTGTCGCCGTCGCCGCCTTCCGTTCTTGTTCTTCTTCTTGTTCTTCTTGTTCTTCTCCAGGAGATGTTGACACGTCGCTCTCTCCGGCCGGAATGCCAGAGCCGCGCTGTGCGGTCACTTATATAGTGACAATGGGGCGGTGTCACATGGTATATGTCACATGGGTTGGTCACATGGGTTGATGTCACATGGGGACTATGACATCGTAAGGGGGCGGGGTCACCATGTGACCAACCCATGTGACATATACCATGTGACACCGCCCCATTGTCACTATATAAGTGGCAGCGGAGCGTGTCCCTGGCATTCCGGCCGGAGAGCTCGTCGAGTCAACATCTCCAGGAGAAGAAGAAGAAGAACAAGAACGGAAGGCGGCGGCGGCGGCGGCGACGACAGCGGCGACAGAAGACCGGGCCACCGCCTGTAAAAGAGCTACAAGAAGGCGCGGTGGCCCGGCAGAAGAACCGAAGGCGGCGACAGAAGAACGGAAGGCAGCGGCGACAGAAGACCGGGCCACCGCCTGCAAAAGAGCTACAAGAAGGCGCGGTGGCCCGGCAGAAGAACCGAGGAGGGGGACAAGACCCCCGAAGTCGGGAGAAGAGGCCGGCGGCGGGGAGGAAGAAAGCCGGACTCCTCCGCTAGTAAAAGAGCTACACACAGATAGCGGAGGAGTCCGGCGAGAAGACCCCCGAAGACGGAAGACCCCCGGAGCTGTGCAATAAAATATTTTTTCCCTGTGTTGTGTTTTTTTTTGTACTTTATTTCACAGGTGAATGGGTAGGGGTACATTGTACCCCATACTCATTCACATAGGGTGGGGGGCCGGTATCCGGGGGCCCCCTTCTTAAAGGGGGCTCCCGGATTCCGATAAGCCCCCCGCCCGCAGACCCCGACAACCAACGGCCAGGGTTGTCGGGAAGAGGCCCTTGTCCTCATCAACATGGGGACAAGGTGCTTTGGGGTGGGGGGGCCGCGCGGCCCCCCCTTCCCCAAGGCACCCCCCATGTTGAGGGCACGCGGCCTGGTACGGCTCAGGAGGGGGGCGCGCTCGCTCGCCCCCCTTTCCTGGCCGGCCGGGTAGCGTGCTCGGACAAGGGTCTGGTGTGGACTTTGGGGGAACCCCCACGCCGATTTTTTTCGGCGTTGGGGTTCCCCTTTAAGCCCATTCCAGGCGGCGGAGCCCGCTACGTCTCCTTCGCGGGCCCCGCCTACCTGTACACGCGCTCGAAATGGGCGGACTTTCCGAGCGGGAACAGTTTGCTCATTTCGAAAGTAGCCTACACACGGGCGGACTGTTCGCTCAAACACAGTTTCAGCGGACAGTTTTTCGGAATTTCCGAAAGACTTTGTCCGTCCAACTGTCCGCTGAAACTGTCCGCTGAAAGCCCACACACGGGCGGACTGTCCGCCCAAACACTGTTCAGCGGACAAGGTTGGGCGAACAGTCCGCCCGTGTGTACGCGGCCTTAGACGAATGCTTGGTTCTTTTCGCCCAGTCTATAGCTGGATAATTAAAATACCCCATTATAATGGCACATCTCATCCTTGCCGTCATTCCAAACTGTCATAGGAAGTCCGCCTCCACCTCCTCCCTCTGGTTAGGAGGCCTATAGCATACTTCCAATATTACTTTCCCCTTGGTTTCCTCTATTTGAAGCTCTACACATAAGGATTCCACCTCGTCCCTTGCTCCATTAATGATGTCGTCCCTCACATTCACTTGCACATCATTCTTGATATACAGGCATACCCCTCCCCCTTTTTTACCTTCCCTATCTCTGCAATATATGGAATACCCCTGAATGGTTGCCAGCCAATTATAAGAGCTGTTAAACCAAGTCTCTGAAATTCCCACAAAATCTAAATCCTCCTTGTACATTAGCAGCCCCAGTTCTCCCATCTTGTCAGCCAGACTTCTAGCATTAGTCTACAAACCTTGTAGTTATGTCAGGTCGCATACTATCTCCTTGTTGGTCGTTTTGAGGCTGCAATTTGGATTTGTCAAATTACCAACCTTGGGTTTAGGTACTCTAGTCACCCTACCATTAATGCCCCCAATAATACCCTCTGAACCTTGTTCCATGCTGGCTATCTCTACATCTGGACCCTCCCCCATCACCTAGTTTTAAAGCCCCTCTAACTTTTCGCTCATGTTCTCTCTCAGCCGAGCTGCATCCTCCCCACCAGAACATGCAAACACACAAAAAATTTGTGCGAACATGCGAATGCCATTAAAGTCTATGGGACATGAATGTGAAAAATCAAAACTGTTCATTTTAAAGGCTTATATGCAAGTTATTGCAATAAAAAGTGTATGGGGACTCGGGTACTGCCCCAGGGGACATGTGTCAATTTTTTTTTCAGGAGCAGTGATTTTAAAAATAAAACAATAAAAATGAAATATTCCTTTTCTTAAAAATTGTGGGGTCCCCTTAGTCTGCCTGTAGAATAAAGCATCATTCCCATGTTTATAACAGTACCGCAGCAAAATGACATTTCTAGGAAGAAATTTAATTCAAAATTGCTTGCGGCTGTGTATTGTCGGATCCCAGCAATATAAATAAAAAAATCACTGAAAAAAAATGGCGTGGGCCCCCCCCCCCAGTCCATACCAGGGTCTTTGGGTCTGGTATAGATATTAAGGGGAACTCCACATCACAATTAAAAAGAAAAAATGGTGTGGTGCCCCCCAAAATCCATACCAGACCCTTATCCAAGCATGCAACCCGGCAGGCTGCATTAAAGGGGGCGAGAGAGCGCCCCGCCTCCTGAACCATACCAGGCCACTTGCCCTCAAAAGAGTGTCAAAACAGTAAAAACAACACGAGACAATTTTTGACCATTCCTTTATTAAAAAAATTGTAAATCCTTCGTAAATCCATCGTCAATCATCGTTACGTCACTGAGTGGCCCACCTTTGCCTATATAACAGCTGTCACCGCTAAAAAGACAGCAGTCGGTAGGACGCCTCCCATTGAGCCGGAGCTTTTTTTTATTTTCCGGGTCCATTGGCGCCATGATTGAAGATGGATGGACATCGTGGGACACTTTATTTAAAAAAAAAAAAGCGTCTCGCAATGTCCATCCATCTTCAATCACGTTCCAGATGGACCCAAAAAATAGGAAAAAAAAGCTCCGCCTCAGTGGGAGTCGTTTTGCCGCCTGCTGTCTTTTCCCTGTGACAGTTGTTACATAGGCAAAGGCGGGCCACCCGGTGATGCAACTCGGTGACTCCGCCCCTTCTGATGTCATGTCACCGGTTGGCACCGCCCTTGCCTATATAACATCTGTCAAAGCGAAAAGACAGCAGTCGGTAGGAGAAGCCTCCCATGGAGGCAGAGTTTTCATTGGACGCCGTGATTGACGATGGATTTATTTTGATTTTTAATAAAGGAATTGTCAAAAACTGTCTCCTGTCATTTTTAATTTTTCGGTGAATAGGTGGGGGGGCGGGATCTGCAGATCCCCATAACCACCCCAATACCACCGGGCAAGGGACCCCAAAGCACCCTCCCCATGTTGAGGGCATGTGGCCTGGTATGGTTCAGGAGGGATTTTGGGGGGTCCCCCCATGCCATTTTAAAAAATTTGGCAAGAGGTTCCCCTTAACCACTTCAATGCACTGTGTTATATAAACTGCACTGCCTGCACTGACTGAATATAGAGTCTACACTGAATATCTAGTCTACACTAAATGCAGAGTATATATATATATATATATATATATATATATATATATATATATATATATATATATATATATATATATATATATATATATTAAATACACTGCCTGAAGGCCACCGACTTACCTGCCTGCCTGATCTAGCTCAATCTATCTCTGTCCACACACTATACACAGCCGCTATGTAAGCAGCCTTATATAGTGTGGGGTGTGAACTTAGTCCCCCTGAGCCATGATTAGCTCCTGGCACCCTGCCTTTGGCCAATTATGGCTCTCTCAGCAGAGCATGCTGTGATTAGCCAAAGTATGCAGGTCAGGTGCATGCTTTGGCCAATCATCATACAGCAATACACTGTGATCTTGCAGTGTATTATGGGGTGTTCTGCAGTGCTCAAATTTCCCATGCTTGCCCCATAATATTCGCTGTTTGGCGAAATAGGCTCATCCCTATGCCCTAATCTCTCGCTGCCTTAGCTGTAAAAATCTATAGAAATTCTTATCTGTTCGGTTATATTGTGTTTTTAAAAAATCAAATGAGCATATGCTCCCACTTTGATATACTTGTTCCAGCTCCACTATACCTTTTTGTATCCAAAATTTATTATCTTGTAGTATACTTAATTCTTTAAATAACGGATTATTCCACATGTGTAGCTCAGATGGGATATCTCTGAATCTTGTTCATTTTTTTGCCTCCCGCCATACTGATCGAATCAATGAGAGCATGGGGATCTTAACCCTTGGTAGTTTTGTACCTCTTACTTCCAATCCTATCAATAAATTCTCGGCTTGAATTATCTTTAACAAGTGAAAAAAATACAAGAAGTCTGGACTTTATATGAGACCATGACTATCCAGTACACAGATCTCCATCCCTTTTGGTTTGTAAAGGAGAGGAGAAGGGGGAATAAGGGCAAATGGGACTTTGTATGAAACACAACACTGGGGTAGGTAGAATCACTCAAATATTATAATAAACATATTTATTAATAATACAATTGAGCCTAGTGCAATAGATAACATGATTAGGTAAAAACAGATAATACAGAATACGGATAAACATGACTAATGTGTCATATAGTAGACTAGCAGACATTATTGTACATGGTATATCAGCAGTATATTCAAAATTCTGTAAAAACATGATAAGTAAGTATTTAATTGATGATTCAAACTGGTCAAACCCATGGTATCCGCATGATTGCTGTGGCATAGCATCAAATATAAAGCTCGATGCGTTTCGGGGGCTGTCTCCACTCATCAGGAGCAGTTATACATATGTGGTACCTATAATGAGTTGTAAATTTAATTAATAATCAATGGTAATTGATTAGAAAATAGGGAGAGAGGGAACAACAAACTATGGTCCTAGCACTCTTACCTATGGGTATAATTAAAAAGGATATAGATCATGATGATAATGGTGAGAGGTTTTGGGGGGTGAAGAGACATATCCCCCTGGGAGCTGGGGTGATGGCAAAGCAGCGACAAGAGGGCCAAAAAGGGTACTTCCAGTGAGAACGAATATTTGGTGGGTGACTAAAGTGAAAGGTGAGGGCCCCTAGGGGCTACTGCAACAATAGAGATTGGCATTGGATTAGTGACCATAAGGCAATTGAACAATAAGACAAGAACAGAGTAAAAGAAGAAAGATGGAGGCATGAGGAAGAGAAAATGAATTAAGCCACATGGGCACTCAAACATAGTGAAAAGGGTGAGCAGTAGTGAACCAAAGATAACCCAACATAGAAAACCACCATACAGCCAATGGAGGAAACCATGGAAATAAAATTATTGAAACTTCTAGGTGAAGCGTGTGGTCAGGATATGAATAGGTGCCCCCTGTGGCTTAATATAGACTTCAATCACACAGGCAGGAATTTAGATTTCCTTTGTTTGACAACTTCAGTTTTTCGTGAATCTCTGCGTCTATTGCTTAACATATTTTCTAACAACTCTAGTATACTCTTCTAGTCCCGCTCCAATTTATCCAAAACCAAAAAAATTAAGTTTTGCCTTTAGTAATACTGTAAATGATGCTCTTTTGTAATATATCAATGCAAAATACATATAAGTTACGTATAACTATTACTTTATGCTTCTACAGTTCATCATCTCAGGAAGTCTATCAGTCTCGGTGGAAGTCAAACAGAATCCAACTCGAATGTTTGTAAGTATCTCATATGGGAAAGAAAGTGTTGAATTTAGGAGCTGAACTTCAAGGAAATAGCTAAATATATACCTGAAATTAATTTATGAAAAATATCTCAGCCACTTTTGGATTTGCATTTCTGTTTAGCCAGTCTAGTGACCCCAACACAAATACCAGATAGCATAGCCAAACTGCATAGCTCTGACTTATCTTTATTACAGTTAGGTAACATGGCTTGATCACGTACCTGCCAACCGGAGGGGGCTGGCAGCTACATGGCAGATAAGGTTCAATATTTAGAAATGTAAAGTTATGTACTTGGGTGTAAAAAAAAACACATACAAATTACTAGGGCTGTTACTGATTAAAATTTTTGTGTTTGGTTAATCGTTTTTTTTTTTTAATCGATTAATGGACTAATTTCAATTAATTATAATGCACATACAGATCCAACTGCTTTTAGCTGATCTCTTTGCATTGCAACTCTGCATTGTTCTGTGCTTTTGTGGTGCACAGATACGTTTTAAAAATGTTTAAAGAAAAGAATCATAGATCTTTTTGGACTTTTATGTCCTTTTTCAACCAATACCAATAAATCTGAGCAGAGTTTTTGTTAACCACAGCAATACTGGGCACTTTTACCCCCTTCCTTCCCAGACCATTTTTCAGCGCTCTCACACTTTCAATGACAATTGCGCGGACATGCTACACTGTACCCAAATGAAATTTTTATCATTTTGTTCGCACAGATAGAGCTTTATTTTGGTGGTATTCATTCACGACTCCATTTTTTATTTTTTGCGATATAAGCGAAAAAAGAGCAGAAATTTGGAAAAAAACTATATTTTCTTCTTTCTATTTTAAAAGAAATCCAATAAAATCGAATTTTGTCATACATTTAAGGCAAAATGTATTCTGCTACATTTTTTTGGTAAAAAAAATTCTGTTAAGTGTATAATAATTGGTTTGTGTGATCACGGACATATGTACGCAAATGATCATGTACAGATGTGTGCAGGTAATCACGGACATATGTGTGCAGATAATCATTGGGACATGTGATTTTAGTGGGTTATATGTGGGGGCCATGTGTTTATATTATTTGGGGACATGTGTCTTTTGGGGACATTGTGTGGGGACATGTGTGTTTACACTGTGTGTTTTACACTAGGTTGGTGATCAGTGAGTATAAAGCTGTAAAAAAACAGCTCATACTCACTGATCACCAGCCGGCTGCAGCGATCCGCTCTCCTCTCCTCAGCGTTAACTTCCGTGTGAGGAGAGGAGAGCTGATTGCCTAGAAACTGGCTCTGTGTCTACATCACATGACAGCTGTGATTGGATACGGCCGTCATGTGATCTGGAGGGCCAATCACAGAGCCCTCTTGCCGATCGGAGATGCACCGTGTCCGGTTGACACAAGCGCATTGGGATCGCGCCATTGAGCACGCAGGCATGCGGGATCCCCCTCCTTCTGAAGGACGTTCCTGAACATCCATTCAGAAGGAGAGAGTGCCCACCCAGTCGTATATGTACATTGACCGGGTGGGAAGTAGTTATAGCATTGTACCAAATCAAATACTTATGTGTCCTTAAAATCATAGTATCAAAGTATATTTAGGTAGACATATTTGTCATAGCATTATTACCATTTTTTAACAAATGCATGCATAAGATATTATCTTTACTTTGCTGTTAGTAATTAAGGTGTGTTCATTTTGAAAACACAATTTTTCTGTGAAATCCAAGACTCCAGGCACAGCGATAAGCTGCATTTGTACAGTGCAATTACCTGCGTTTATGTGCGTTTCTGTGCAGTTGCGTTCAGCTGCAGTTATCTAATATAGTCGTTCCCATAGCAACCCTTTTTTTTATTTATTTTTTTGGTCCCTTGAATCCCTTCTCATGCTGCTATCCGCAGTTGACACAACAGACTGCGATTACCTGCGGTTATGTGCATATAGCTGCGCTACATCGCACCTGGACGCATTCAATTCTATTTTTTCTATTCACACCAAACTGCATGTAACGAAATTGCAGCTAAACGCTGTGTCTGAATGGGGCCATAGGAAAGCATTGTGTGCTTTTAGCTGCGGTAGAAAACTAGAAAATCCGCAACTAAAAGCACCATTCTATCCGTCCGTGTGAAAGGGGCCTTATCCTCAGATGTCATACAAGGAAACAGAAGGGAAGCCCACATAACATAATTTCGTTTTATTTAAATAAGTCATTAAAACAATTAAATTCCACTCACGTATAAACATAAGTAAGATTGCATATAGGTCCAGGAAGCCCTGCCGCGGTGTGCATTCCACTGGCTGGAAATGTTGTCACCAGGTAGTCCCACCCAATGCATTTTTCCAGCCAATCAGGTATCCGTAGATGTAATAGAGGATATTGTGACAATTGACTAGGATAGGGGCCCTTGATAAACAGCAGCAGTCTGGACAGAACACTTGGAGTTTTAAAGTGACAGTTTATTTTCAAAAACAGGTCAACAATGGCAGACTTTGTATTTATTTATCTAGATTGAGGGGCTAAAACCAATAAATGTGATCTCCTTGAAGTTGTCAAATCGCCTACTTTGAAAAAGTGATCAATTTTTCTCTGTTACATAGTAGGTGAGGTCGAAAAAAGTCCATCAAGTCCAACCTATGTGTGTGATTATATGTCAGTATTGCCTTGTTTATCCCTGTATGTTGTGGTCGTACAGGTGCTTATCTAATAGTTTCTTGAAACTATTGATGCTCCCCGCTGAGACCACCGCCTGTGGAAGGGAATTCCACATCCTTGCTGCTCTTACAGTAAAGAACCCTCTACGAAGTTTAAGGTTAAACCTCTTTTCTTTTCATTTTAATGAGTGGTCATGAGTCTTGTTAAACTCCCTTCCGCGAAAAAGTTTTATCCCTAGTACAGTATTTGTAAATTGAAATCATATCCCCTCTCAAGTGTCTCTTCTCCAGAGAGAATAAGTTCAGTGCTCGCAACCTTTCCTCATAACTAATATCCTCCAGACCCTTTATGAGCTTTGTTGCCCTTCTTTGTACTCGCTCCATTTCCAGTACATCCTTCCTGAGGACTGGTGCTCAGAACTGGACACCATACTCTAGGTGAGGCTGGACCAGTTTTGTAGAGTGGGAGAATTATCATTTTATCTCTAGAATTAATCCTCTTTTTAATGCATGCCAATATTCTGTTTGTTTTGTTAGCAGCAGCTTGGCATTGCATGCCATTGCTGAGCCTATGATCTACTAGCTTTTCCATCCTAGATTCCCCCAGAGGTTCTCCCCCAAATGTATAGATTGCATTTATATTTTTGCCACCCAAATGCATTATTTAAAATTTTTCTACATTGAACCTCATTTGTCATGTAGTTGCCCACACCATTAATTTGTTCATAACTTTTTTTTTAGAGAAATTATTGCCCTGCTTAGCTTGTTGTTGTTGTAGCTTGTTGTTACTGGTTTCTTATTTCTCTGCTGACCATAGCTACACTTTTCCTTACAGGTGAAATCATTTATGGCCATGAATACTGTCAGTGCAATTGAAGCTCTTGGAAGCGCCATCATATATTGTTATGATATTTATCGGTCTGAGTATTTTCGTGCCACTGTAAGTACAGCAAAAATGTTAAAGAAATACTTATCTATCAAAGACTGTGTTAACTTTTTTTTATATTATAACTTAAAGTATTCAATATATCTTGGCAACTTTGCTAAAAAAAAAAAGATTTCAAATGTCTCAAAGTGGATTTCCTTGTTTGGATTCCTTATATAAAGTTGTGCTCATAAGTTTACATACCTTGGCAAAATGTATGATTTCTTTACCATTTTTCAGAGAATATGAATGATAACACAAAAACTTTTCTTTCACTCATGGTTAGTGTTTGGCTAAGGCCATTTATTATCACTCAACTGTGTTTACTCCTTTTAAATCATAATGAGAACAGAAACTACCCAAATGACCTTGATCAAAAGTTTACATACCCTGGTGATTTTGGCCTGATAACATGCACACAGGTTGCACAAGTTGACACAAGTATTAAAGCTAACCATCCTCACCTGTGATCTGTTTGCTTGTAATTAGTGTGTGTGTATAAAAAGTCAATTAGTTTCTGGACTCCTGACAGACCCTTGCATCTTTCATTCAGTGCTGCACGAACGTTTCTGGATTCTGAGTCATGGGGAAAGCAAAAGAATCGTCAAAGGATCTGCGGTAAAAGGTAGTTGAACTATATAAAACAGGAAAGGGATATAAAAAGATATCCAAGGAATTGAGACGATTGAGACTCAAGAAGTGGAAAATGAGGGGTTCTGTTGTAACCTAAAATTTCAGCGACAACTGCCAGGAAAATAGTTTGGGATGCAAAGAAAACCCCACAAACAACTTCAGGTGCAATACAGGACTCTCTAAAATTATGTAGTGTGGTTGTTTTAAGATGCACAATAAGGAGGCGCTTGAAGAAAAATGGGCTGCATGGTCGAGTTGCCAGAAGAAAGCCATTACTACGCAAATGCCACAAAGTATCCAGTTTACAATATGCCAAACAGCAGAGAGACAAGCCTCAAACCTTCTGGCACAAAGACATTTGGAGTGATGAGACCAAATTGAGGTTTTTGGCCACAACCACAAATACTACATTTGAAGAGGAGTCGACAAGGCCTACGATGAAAGGTGCACCATTCCTACTGTGAAACATGGAGGTGGATCGCTGATGTTTTGGGGATGGGTGAGCTACAAAGGCACAGGAAATTTGGTCAAGATGGCAAGATGAATGCAGTATGTTATCAAAAAATACTGGAGGAACATTTGCATTCATTATCCAGGAAGCTGTGCATGGGACCTAAATGCATTTAGACTGCAGCTAGCACTACATGCATTTTCACATATGTATCAGAATATACCGTTATCTCAGTGCAGCGCTGTGTTATGATATGTGATCAAAGGTGCTTAAAACATAACATGCATGACAAACCAACATATAAAAAACAAATTACATCAATAAAATATTCACTTAAATACCATGCATAATAACCTCCTTTATAAATGAATGCCATTAACCACTTGCTTACTGGGCGCTTATATACCCTTCCTGCCCAGGCCAATTTTCAGCTTTCAGCTCTCTCACACTTTGAATGAAACTGCAGTCATGCTACACTGTACCCATATGAATTTTTATAATTTTTTTCACACAAATATAGCTTTCTTTTGGTGGTATTAAATCACCACTGGGTTCTGTTTTTTTGTTTTTGCTTTTTGCTGAACAAAGAAAAAAAGAACATAAATTAAAAAAAAAATGTTTTTCATATTTTGTTATAAAATTTTGCACACAGGTAATTTTTCATCTTCACTGATGATGAGATAGGCTGCAATGATGGGCACTGATGAGGCAGCACTGGTGGGCACTGATCAGGATGCATTATTGGGCACTGGTAGGTGGAACTGATAGGCAGCACTGATACACTGATGATGAGGCACTGATAAGTGCCACTGATTAGCAGTATTGATGGGCACTGACAGATGGTACTGGTGGTCTCTGATTAGCAGCACTGCAGGGCACTGATTAGCGACATTGCAGGGCACTAAGGGGACCAATGTCCATCTAACAGAAGCCTGTTAATGGCTTTCTTCTTTTCTTCATGCTGACAGTGTGAGGGGGAAAAAAAGTTGATAACTGGCTTGTTTACTTCCGACTTCAGCTGTCATTGGTTGATCATGTGGTAAAGGGCCCTGTGATCAGGGAGGAAGGGACTCAGATCATAGAGCGCGCACGCCCCAGCATGAAAATGGGAGGAAGTCCTTGTACGCCCTCCCATTATTTACAGCCTGCGCTGTAGCCTTCTGTCACATACCAGGTGTGAGGCAGAGATGCTGAGAGGGCTCCCCTTGCGACTAAGTGCAGTGCTCCCCTGGAAGTGGTACAGGGAGAGCAGCACCCAGAGAAGCACGGTTTGCCAGTTACTGAGGTTTGAAGAGCTGGTCACCGGAAGGTAGCTGGAACAAGCAGGGTGGACTGTAGTGCAGATGTGCTTGAGAGGTATTAGGTGAATTTGGCGCAAACCAGGAGCCAGGCCTCTGGTCATACACAGTAAAATCCGTTCATGTAGCAAGACTGGAACAAGTCGGGGTCAAACACGGTAAGACAGATTTGCAGCAGAGTCGGTGAGCCAAGTCAAGATCAAACACAGTGGAGCACAGGTCAGAGCAAGCTGGGTCGGTAACAGGAAATCAAGAATCAGGATACACAGAAGCATGGGGGAGCTGACAAAAATCCAGCAATGCACAGGTCTCAGCAGCAGGTTTATATAGGCCAGGAGATGCCAGCATCTGTTACATTGTGCATGCGCCATTGCGCCTGAGCGCTCCTGTTCACACCTTCACACATCTGCGTAAGCCCATTCGCGCCAATGCGCATGGGAGTGCACCTGATGCACCCATGATGGCCCTTGGCAAGATTGCCCGTTCTTTGACCATTTTCCTGACAGTGCCCCCCTCCCCCCCAAGGGGAAGCCTCTGGAGTTCTCTTCTGCTGAATACCCCTTCCATTTGATAAAAAATTGTTTTTGACTACCTCTCTTCTGACAGCCCAGGATGGCTTCCATCTTGAATTCTGGTTCATCACCCACAGAGACTGGAGGAGGTGCCACTTCTCTCTCAGGGAAAGGTCTTGGTATGGCTGGCTTAAGCAGAGAGACATGAAAAACCGGTCTTATAGGACCTCGGCGTGGCAAGTTCTAATGCCACAGGATTAACTTCTCTCTTGACTTCAAATGGAACGACAAATTTTGGCCCCAATTTCCTGGAAGGACAAGACAGCCTAAGGTTCATTGAAGACTGCCTTGTCTCCAACTTTGAAGTACTGCTTCTTCTTTTCCTGTCATATTGTCTCTTGAAGTAATCTTGGGCCTTCTGCGTGGTTTCTTGGAGGGTCTAAAAATTTAATCTGGGTGAAGGTTATCTGATCCTAAACTGCTGGTACTAAGGCTTCGGGGATGATGTTGGGCAAAAATGAGGGGTGAAATCCATAATTCGCACAAAAGGGTGACTGATTGGTTGCCGTGGGCACAGTGTTATTGTATGCAAAATCTGCACACGGAAGTAGGGAGAGACCGTCATCTTGGGAGAAAGAACATAAGCATTTTAGATACTGTTCCAAAGTTTGGTTGGTTCTTTCGGTTTGCCCATTACTCTGAAAACGATAGGCGGAGGACAAGTATATGTCAATTGCCAGGCCTCTGCAAAGACTTCTCCAAAATCTAGAAGTAAACTGGACCCTTTTATCTGAAATAATGTTGTCAGAAAGGCCGTGTAGTCTGAATATCTCTTTAATGGAGATATTTACTGTAGAGCGCCAGAGTATATCTAAGATTGTTTCTGTAATTAATACCCTGTCCACTGTACCCCCTTCTTCTCTGTATATAGTATTAATGTACATTTGTTTACCTTCCAGGTATATACATCTGATGGAAATAGATATGGATATGATGTAAAATTGTATGAAGATAGACAGGTTATATAAAAACAGTACTCGATGTGTTTTATAATTATTATTTTTTAAATAAATATATTTTTTTACGCTCAATATATATATAATAATTTTTTCTTTATTATTTTTTATGCTATATATTCAATAACAGTAGTATGCCTAAAAAGTCCAACACAACCAACAATTTTTTT
This sequence comes from Lithobates pipiens, assembly GCF_037356315.1. Classification (NCBI taxonomy): domain Eukaryota; kingdom Metazoa; phylum Chordata; class Amphibia; order Anura; family Ranidae; genus Lithobates; species Lithobates pipiens. The sequence goes on from NW_027507787.1 coordinate 95,298,607, forward strand.
GAGGTTTTTTGTGTTTTTCCCTTCTTCCTCTTTTTGCTTTGTTTTATTTCAAATTATTGAAAGGACGTGGCATTTGGAATTTTTATTTTGCAGTGTATCCACAGAACCACCCTGTGTTAGATACACACTATATATTTTTTATTGTTAATGTAGAAGTTGAATCTGGAAAAAAACATCGCCCTGTCAGGGTTTCAAGCGTTTGGCTGTCTGAAGGTATTCTAGATTTTTGTGGACAGTGAAAATCATAATGGGGTGTTGCGGCTCCCTCCAGGAGGTACCTCCACTCTTCCAGGGCTGTCTTTATGGCCAAGAGTTCCCAGTCTCCCACATCATAGTTCCTTTCCGGCTGACTCATGTTGCGTGAAGAAATGGCTTGAATTGAAATGGGATGAAGTAAGGCCTTAGATCCTTATCACTGTGACAGAATTGCCCGTGGCTACTTCTGAGGTGTCAACCTCCAAAACGTAAGGTAAAATGGGATCAGGATGCTGAAGAACTGGAGCGGAAGTGAACAAGGATTTCAGTTTGTCAAAGGCTGCCTGGGCCTCAGAAGACCATTGAAATCGGGTATGCTGGCGGGTTACTTTAGTGATGGGTAAGATGATGGCAGAAAAGTTCTTTATGTATCTTCTGTAAAAGTTTCCAAACCTAAAAGCCTTTGTACACCCTTTTTATGTACAGGAGCTAACCATTCCAGGATAGCTGTTACTTTCTGTGGATCCTTGGTGATTTCCTAGAAATGATAAGCCCCCCGAACTGGATTGCCATTCTTTCAAAGTCACACTTTTCAGCTTTTACATATAGTCCATGTTTCCTCAATGTAGACAACACTTTTTTTTACATGCGATGTGTAGCTCCAGGGTAGCTAAAAAAATAAGAATGTCATCAAGTTAGAAAACTCATGAAAGATGTTGTTCACCAGATGCTGGAATGTGGCATGCATTACAGAGTCCGAAAGGCATTACTCACTATTTGAAGTGCATGAACCGTGTTCTGAATGCCATCTTCCATTTGTCACCTTCATGAATGCGGATAAGGTTATAGACACCTTGCAGATCTAAATTAGTGAAAACTCTGGCATTGTGGAACCTCTGAAAGAGTTCTGGAATAAGAGGAAGCAGGTAGCGGTTCTTAAAGCGGACCTTCAGTAATTTTTTTCATCTTTCCATCTATTAAATCTTCTGCCCTTGTTGTTTTAAGTTTGTATAGTAAAACTTTTTTTTTCTGCCAGTAAATACCTTATACAGCCCACTTCCTTTTTCTTGTCTGGTCTTGATGAGTGATAAGAGTGATGATGAGAGCTGCAGGGCTGCAGAGATGCAATGAGAGCTGCAGGGCTGCAGAGCTGGAGGTGTGCCTCTGTGTAAATTGAGGAAGTAAACAGGCAGCAGCTTCAGCTAGCTGCCCACAGTTAAAATGGATGCAGCCAGACTTAGTGGAGGGAGATTTCTGCAGCATATTTGGCAAGTACAGAATCACAGTATATATAAAATAATATGCAAATTGGTTGTAGGAGAGCTTCAGAATGACAAAGATGTTTGTCATTCTGAAAATGACAAACATGCTATATAAATAAAACTTGAAATTAACCACAAACAGGATCAGGTGTACTCTGCTGACAGCAGAATACTTCCTCGGCCAATCCGAAGTGGTTCCCATAATAGAAGGACTTTAGTCCGAAACATGTCGGGTTTGTAACTCACTCAAACCATATTTGGATACTACTGAAAGTTCCATATACACAGCTGTTCAGAGTTGGATCTGCCTTATGGTTACCTTTCTGGACTGATTGAAGTGCCAGCTATCCACCGTCCTCTCTTGATGTTGTGGTCAGAGCAAGCTTCCATGTTGTCAGCATTCCTGCACAAAGATCGTTTGACTCACAGCTGTATAGTGTGTGTGTGTGTCCATCGGTTGCGGTAAGCGTACCTTATCTATTCACTATTACATAAGGATTGTTACTCATGATATGTGGATGGATACAGTTCTTTTGGCATAGCAACTTTTTTCATCCATTTCAATGGGAGGCAGCAGTTTCCACCTGTTCAGATAGGACTCAACCATTTCTCAGTGGAGACAGTTCACGTTTATGTTTTATTGATTTCGTTAATTTAACACCTTCCATGTGATCACATTTTTTTATTATGTTTTAAGGCACTTATTTCATCACAGGTCCGAATATTTGGGATTTTTTCTTCCACTCAATGGACTATATTATGTAATTACACACTCGGATTTATTGTCTGGTGTACACACTGGTGTTGACATAATTATTTTGCTTTTTCTTCTGAATTTTTTCAGGAGATACCACTATATATCACTGTATATGGTTTCTTTAGACTGTTTGTTTAGCACTGCATTTTATTTATAAGGTCAGAATATAACCTGCTCCTGTCGGCTGTTTTAATAAAAGAAAACTATTTTGCATCCCGGTGTGTGGCATTCTCTGCTGCTGGTACAATTGATTGCTTCGGTGGAGCAAGCCAAGCACCTGATGTAATTGTGAATCTGGAAACTGATCTCACATGTGAGATATTAAACAGAATTTCCAGTTTAAAAGGAAAGCCTAACATGTCAACAAGAGTTCATCACGCAGTTGTTTAAAGCTACACTGTGTTTTATAAGAGTGGCACAATATCTGAATTTACCAGTAAATAACATTGCAGATTAATTCTTTAATTGTAGGAAATGGTATCAATACACAAGCGTTTTGGATAAAAGGGTAATTTCAACATATTTAATGCTTCTTCCCAGCCCATTAGAAAATACCAATTAAAGTGTTTTTCCTATTATACAGATGAGTTCTGTTATTTTTATGATGCTTTTGATATGAATATGGTGCACACAGTTAAGATTTGATTACCTTCTGCTGTTGCTGTTTTCACAGTTCTTAACAGTGGTCCTTGTTTTTGCGGTTATTTCAAACCTGTTGGAGTTCTGTATTGCGGTGTCGCTCTCCCACTTTGGAAAGCTTGCCAAGGATGCAATGACAGTAAAACAGGTGAGTGAAGTAGAGTGGTGAGATATAATGCCCTTTACAACAGCATAGAAGCAAAGGTTGTTGAGGTCTCTGGTGCATGCACAGTGGTGATTTATTGGAGTGGACTTCATTTTATCTCTGCTGGATGGATTTTCAGCTCCTTTGGTGGAATCTATAAACTGGTAATAAGTGGTTCAGACAACCTGTTACTTGGTTTTTTTTTCTGTCCATCAACAGAGTGGCAGTATCTCAGTGGCTAGGTCAGAGGTGCTAGATCCCCAAATGGGTTGAATATTAGTGAAGACTGTAAAAAAATAAATGGCGAAACCAATGACTTAGGGGTCTATTTATAATTTTTATCCAAGAGTCACAAAACGTTTCCCCAGGAATCACGCATTTTTCTAATTGATTCTAGAAAAATGTACGATTCATGAGTGAAAGGCCCCTTTCACATGGGACGGATCAGTAATGATCCGCCCCGTGATGATCCGCTCGCTCAGCGGGGATCGCTCCGTTGTCCCCGCTGAGCCGGCGGCGGACAGGGCGGTCTCCGCACACTGTGCAGGGACCGCCCTGTCAGCTCTCCGCTCTCCTCTATGGGGGATCGGATGAACACGGACCGTCTGCCCGTGTTCATCCGATCCGCTCTGCAGACGGATAGAAAAATAGGATTTTCCTCCGTCTGCAGAATCGGACAGTAGTGGAGGCGAACGATATTGGGTGTCTGCGGATGTTCATCCGCAGACACCCCCTATCCTATAGGGATGAATGTATGCCCGTATTTCATCCGCAAACGGATGGATGAAATACGGACATATCGTCCACATGTGTGAAAGGGGCCAAAGTGTGTTACTCTTGTGTAAGAACATTAGTAAATAGGTCCCTTAGAGACAAGGTATGTATATTTTATGATAAAGATCTATAGAAATATGCCAAAGCATTTCAGGGTTTCAGAGGGACTATCTTTTTTCAGTGGTCTAAAATGCTGTCTGGACAGCAGGTAGATGAATTAAATTACTAAAATTACTTTATCGTGGGCCAAAAAAATATTTGTTTTTGCCATCAGCTGCTGAAGCATGAAAGTATAACTAAAGGCAAAACTTTTCTTTTAGTTTTGGACAGATTGAAGAGGCAATAGAACATCTGTCTGTTTTTTATTGAGTCCTCTTTATGGAGATTTATCATATTTGTCGATTTTACTGTTATCACCAAAAGTGAAGGAAATATTTGAATTTGGATTTTTTCCTAGAACAGTAATAGAGGGAGAGAGAGAGAGAGAGTGTTCCAATCAGAACACTAGTTGCCATGGTCACAAGCCAGGCACTGAAACCAGTAGCTATAGCAGTAGAGAGGTATACACCGACTAGCAGGATACCGGTACACAAGCAGTTCACCTTGGCGGATGACGCTGCCTCACCTGGGGCGCAAGATCTAAGCACTGACAAGTCTCCCGATGGTGGAACTGGGTTTCTCTGCATGCTAATTCCAGGTCACGATCATCAGGATTGCCACACCAGGATGTGAGCAAGCCGGGGTCTGGTACCAGATGTAGCAGGTAGGGATCAAGCAGAAGCATAGTCACTAAACGACTCCATGGTTGTTAACAAATGGTAGGAAAAATAAGGACAGCTGCTGGTACACAAGGAGTATGATATCTGCTGGAGTAAGCATAATAATTTGGTGAACAGAAAGTGCAGAGGCATGGCTTAAATCAGGAAGTTTATAGGAGCAGCAAAGAATCCAAGGTGCACCAGAAACAAGATACAAAGCACCCTCAGGTGGCACAGGGAAATGAGCTACAGCCAGACACCACAGAGGTCACAGGTTCAGATCAGGATCCTGACACTAGTTCCAGTGACCCTTGTGACAACGAAGAATTTCCCATTTTGGCTATGGGACAGAAAATTAAGGGCAATCTCCCCAATGGAAAACAGGTGGCCCTCCAAAAACTTGATGGGTTATAACCCTACCTTACTCTATTCAAATGAAAGGTTTTGCCTGTAGCTCTACTTTAAATGGTACACAAGAAAATAACTTCTGTCGTAGGTTCTAAATTATGCTTTATCATCCAGCACATTAGAACTTTGATAAAGAGGTTCCCTCAGAACCCCAGAAATGTGTTGGCTGTATAGGGTAGGGATAATCCTTTATACCACTTTACCAGTTCACTGAATGAACTGTCCTCTTCAGTGACCCTCAGTGAGCACTGATCAAGTTAGATTTGCTGCAGGGTCAGACTCACACAAACTGATTCACTTTGTTCAATAAAGGCATGATGCCATTGTTGCACATATGCAATGACATCATGTCTGTGCCAATGTCATTGCCAATATGCAGCTGAGGTCAGTTGTGTGGTGAGGAAGAGTGTCTAACGTTTGAGGTCTAAAAAGACTCTTGCAAGACCTTTATTTCTGGTAAGTATGAGCCCCCAAGGTCTGTCTGTGTTCTTACTGGCGATATTTTTCAATATGGTAAGTGATAAACTCCGCGCCAAAATATATAACTGTAGTGAAAAATTTTAAGTGAAAAAACGACAGTATACTAAATCAAAAGCTACTAAATGTAAACCAGCTGCTCCCCTGATTGAACACAGTGATCAATAAAATTAGAAATATATATAGAGGGCGCTGCATATAGAAAAACTCATGTATATAAAAATCTAATTTAAATTAATATCATCTCAACATAAGTGCACAATCATGCATGTGATAAATAGAACACTACACCAAAATGATGTGAAATACTAATTGTGACAAATCGCGTATAGAGTGTACACAAAAAACAAACAAAAAACTTGTGTATAGAAAAGTCCCAATTGAGTGACCACAACAGTGGTAAATGCCTTGAAATCTTCCACTTAAACTGTGCAATCCTTCTATGTGAGACAATTCCTTCATCAAAGAGAGGAAGCGACACCCTGCAGTGATGAATTATGAATCAGCTTACCAGAAGTATATGACTTCTTTAGTGAAAAAAAAGTCAAAAGCGCTTGTACAGGAATGTGCCTGTTCACATGGGATAGCTGGATCAGACTGGTAAAAAGACTTCCTCCCCATATTGTTAGATGTAGGATATCTAATCTATATATATAAAAATAGATACTTCCATAGTGCATTAAAGTTTATTAAAACAATATAAAACCAAAAGGAAAAAGCCAAATTGCCCCTTACATTTATTGGTGCCAAACGGGTTTTGAGGCTGCTCGCTCGTCTGGAGTTCGCTTATCACCACCACAAACAGCATGCGTTATACCTGGCAATGGCTGCAAACAGAGATACCGGAAGTCCAATGGGATCATGTTACCAAGGTGACGCTTCTACGTACGTTTCGTAAACAACGTCTTCAGGGACGCATCACTGAAGACGTTGTTTATAAAACGTATGTAGGAGCGTCACCTTGGTCACGTGATCCCATCGGACTTCCGGTATCTCTGGTTGCCGCTATTGCCAGGTGGAACGCACGCCGTTCACGGTGGTGATACACGGCTTCAAGCTTCAGCAAACTCCTGACTAGCAGCCTCAATGTCGGGTTGGCACCAATAAATTTAAGGGGCCATTTGGTTTAGCAAGAACGATTCTTCATGAATCCATGCTGATTACTGCTAATGATACCGTTCTCATTACTAAAATCTTGTATATAGTCCCTTATGATCCCCTCCAAGAGCTTGCATACTATTGATGTTAGGCTAACTGATCTGTAATTCACAGGGATGTATTTTGGGCCCTTTTTAAATGCCGGAGCTATATTGGCCTTTTGCCAATCAGTGGGTACCATTCAGTAAGTAGACTGTCAGTAAAAATTAGGAACACTTTGTATGAATATATAAATGGTCATAGAAAATTTGGTGAAACATTTTTCACTTTAAGGTCTTTGTAAATGAAAAGGTAACATTTACTGTACCCTGGAAGAAAAGATGTTTAACCTTTACATATGAAAAAGATTTCTTTACAGTAAGAGCTGAGAAAATATGGAATAGACATCCACAGGATGTAAAAACTTAATTTGTTGAGTATCCCATTACCTCTGAGTAATGGGAGAATGTTTTTTTCCTATTGGAGCGAATTGGACAATGCTTTATATGTATCTGTTTTTGTCAATTGCTTGATAGACATGTGTGTTTTTTCAAGTAAAACAAAAATAGAAACCACTTTATTCAATTTATAACAAGCTTTCCAAGGTGAGGTGCACATGTCATTTCACAGAACAAACAAATTGAACTTGAAATATATTCTACACAATTTGCATTAAAAATAGGTTTTTGTTGGATACATTTGCAAATATTTATTGAAGCTGCAGTGTTTCATCAAAATCTCTGAAGTGTAGTCTCTAACTGTACTCGAACAGAGCTCCCATCTTGGGACATACACTGATTAGCGATAACATTATGACCACTGACAGATACAGTGAATGTGTTGATGTGTTGACAGTAGCAAAAATGGGCAAGTGAAAGGATCTGAAAGGACAAGTGCCAAATTGTAATGGCTAGATGACAAAAAATTCCCAAAACTGCAACTCTTGTGGGTTGTTCACTGTCTGCAGTAGTCAGGATCTGCCAAAAGTAGTCCAAGGAAGGAAGAACTGGTGACCCCCATGGACCCCCATGGGCGGCCAAGGTTCATTGATGCAGGTGTGCAGTGAAGGCAGGTCTGTATGGTCCTAGCCAATAGAAGAGTTAATGTAGCTCAAATTGGCTAAATGTAGCTCAATGTAGCTGAAAAAGTTAATGCTGGTTCTGATAGAAGCGTTTCAGAACACTCAGTGCATCATAGTTTGTTGTGTATGGGGCTATGTAGCCGCAAACCAGTCAGGGTTCCCATGCTGACCCATGTCCAAAGCCAAAAGTGCCTACAATGGGCACAGAGTAAGAAAAAATAGTTTTTTTGTGCGTTGCGCTGCTGGATTATATATGTCCTGGATGGGGGGAGTGAGGAAGGAAAAAAGAGGGGGGGTTTTATGGGGGAGGGGGAAAAGGTTTGGGGGAAAAAAAACGCTGAAGTTGGTAAATTGGTGTGGCGGATTTAGGGATGTCAAGTCTGCTTATCACAGAGTTTTGCAATCCTTGCTGTGTATGTCAGTAAATGCAGCAGAAGTAATGGATAGCTGGCAGGATCACAAATTATAGTCCACAGTTACTGGTTGTGGAAAATAGTCATAGAAAGGGGATGATTTCTTTAGCACAGGCAGGTAGGCAGCATGTTCAAGGGTAGAAGGTACCTTGTAAAAGACATATAAACAGAAGAAAAAACAGCGCCAATCTAAGTGCAGTATTGTTGAATCAAAGACATTTAATTTGTGAAGTTATGCACTCACACTCTACCAGAAGGTTTCAGGCACATCATGTATCTAGAGGGCATCGCAGGGCTCTCGAGGAGAAACGGTAACTCGTTCGGCTGTATCTCTCGTCCGGTGGCGCCGGTGGTTCCCAGCGTCGCACGGCTTGGTGTAACAGCGTCAGGGAGGTCCGTTCGTCCGTTCGTTGTTACGTTGAGGGGCGCACTGCGATGACGTTTCGTTGTGGTTTACGTTGCACGCGTTCGGAGCATACGTGCTCCTTCATCAGGCATCTGGGTTACCATGTTTGGAGTGGTTTAGATAGGGAAAAGGGGCAGTTCTAATTGGTCGTTCGAGTTTAGGTTCCACCTTATGGGGCGGAGCTGTTCCGACCAAAGCATGGTGTTGATTGCTCATGTGTTGCAGGCTGGTTGTATGTGATTATTGTGTGTGTGTCCATCAATGTATGTGGATACAAGTTGGATAATGTGGAAAAGATGTGGGAAAAAATGATAAGAGTTGGAACTTTTTTATTTATTTAATTGTTTTTTAAAAAATTGTTTTAAAAATTATGAAAATACTTGTTAAAGGTATAAAATAGAAGTAGATTTTGCAAGAATTAAAAGAAGGTTGTTAAAGGTTGAAAAAATACATAGAAAATACATATAAAAAATATATATAAAAAATATATATAAAAAAAATTTTTTATATATAAAAAATATACATAAAAAAAAAAATATATAAAGAATCAATAAAAATAGAAGTAAAAATAAGGATTAAATTAAAATAGGAATAAAAATAACAATAAAAATAAAAATAAAAATAAATATAAAAATAAAAATAAAAATAAAAATAAGATAAAATAAAAATAGAAGTAGGAATAAAAATAAAAATGAAAAAGGGGCAAAAAATTGTTAATTAAATTGCTGAAGGTATATTTCTATGGTGGGTATTATGACATACCATAGTGAGAGACATGTATATTGATAGGATTTGATATTGTGAAAATTTGGTACTGTAAAATACAATAAAATGGTGTTCAAATGAGACGTGGATGTTAAAATAGAACATACATATATATATATATATATATATATATATACACACATACACACACACATACATATATACATATATATACATATATATACACATATATACACATACATACATACATACGCATGCACACGCACTCGTACGTGTGTGAACCCACATATAGTGGGATCAGAAAGAGGCGCGTGGATACTGATTTGTGGAGGTGAAGGCGGGGGGGGGGGGGGGCGGGGGTGTCTAAGCAATTTTAAGTCTCATTAAAAAATCTCATGGAAAAAGTGTGATGGATAAAAATTAGACAACTGAGTTGATTTCTATGTCCTCGTTGAGACCTCCAGGCGTGAGGGTGTCTAACGTATATATCCAAAAAGTTTCCCTCTCGCAGAGACGTTTGAAACGTTCTGCGAGGGGGAAGGATCCAGGTATCTGTTCAAGGGCCCATACTTGCATGCCCTCTGTGGACCCTTGATGGTGTTCTTTAAAGTGTCGTGGGATAGTGAGATTGGAGTCCCCTTCTACTGATCGGCGATGTTCGCCAAACCTTTTTCTTAGGGTACGAATGGTACGCCCTATATAAAGTAGGTTGCAAGGGCAGCGGATTGCATATATTACAAACTCAGAGGAGCAGTTGTAAAACTCTTTTAGTTGGTATGTGTTGCCCTTTGTGGTAAAAGATTTTTGGCGGTGTTGGACAAATTTACAGGTGAGACATTTTTGTTTCTTGCATTGGTACATGCCCTTCAGGGTGAGGAATGTCCTGAGTGGCTTTGGTTTGTTATCGGTTTTTAATTTGCTCGGGGCAATAAAACTTTTTATGTTGCGTGCTCTGCGATATGTTATCTTGGGGGTATCTGTTATGGAGGTTTTTAACAGAGGGTCTTCTAGAAGGATACTCCAATGGTTTTTGAAGATTTTTTCCATTTTTTGTGTTGGGAGTGATATTGAGTAATGAATCTGGTGCTGTGAGTTTGGGAATGGACAGTCGGTTTGTTCGGTGTGGTTTCATGTGGTTGGGGTGTGACCGGGTGTGTTTCTGGCTGGGTGTCCAGGAATTTGGTGAAGGCTTCATCTACTAGGGTGGGGGGATAGCCTTTGTCTTCAAATTTTCTTTTAAACAGAGTGCCCTGCTCGATATAATCTGAGTTGTGAGTACAATTTCGTTTTAAACGATTAAATTGACTCTTTGGGATATTGGTGATCCACCTTGGGTGGTGGCAACTTTGGAAGTGTAAATATGAATTTCCTGCAGTGGGTTTTATGTGGTTTCTTGCGAAGATGGTTTTATTGATATGACAGAGTTCAAGATCTAAAAAAGGTAAGGTATCTGGACTGGATTCAAAAGTGAAAGATAGGCCTAGATCATTAGCGTTACAGTGTGAGACGAAGTGGTCTATGGGTGGTCCGGTGTTGTCCCATATGATGATAATATCATCTATATAGCGACCTATGTATATAATATGCTCTGTATATGGATTGTTGTTCCAAATGTAAAAAGTTTCCCAGAAGCCCATTGTCAGGTTTGCATAGCTAGGTGCAAAATTGGCACCCATAGCTGTCCCTTGGGTTTGTAAGTAGAATTTTTTATTGAAGGAGAAGTAGTTGTGGGTGATGCAGAACTTTGTGGAATCTAAGATAAACTCTGCTTGTGCAGTTTTTAGGGATGGGTCTAGGGCTAAGAAGTGTTTTACTACCTGAAGGCCAACAGCATGGGGAATTGAAGTATAGAGGGAATTAACATCCAAGGACACCCATTGGTAGGTGGGCTCCCAGGAGTAGGTTTTTAGGATCTCTAGTAGGTGTGTACCATCTCGTATGTAAGTTTGGAGATTTTGTGCCAGTGGTTGCAGGAAATGGTCAATGTAGATAGAAAAGGGGCTGGTTATACTTTCCATTGCGGCAACAATTGGTCTCCCCGGGGGATTCTCTGAATTTTTATGTATTTTGGGAAGGTGATAGAAATAGGGAGTGTTATAATATGTTTTTTGATAGAAAGGAAGCTTCTGCTTTTGTAATAATATTATCTCCAAGGGCTCGTTTTATGAGTGCTTCAGCTTCTATAGAGAAGAGGGGGAGCGGGTCACTTTTTAAGGGCTTGTATGTATTGTTATCGGAGAGTAATCTGTTGGCCTCATTTAGATAGTCTTCCGAATTCTGGATTACTATACCACCTCCTTTGTCTGCTGTTTTGATGACAATAGAGTTATTTTTTGCTAGACTTTGGAGAGCCCGGGCTTCTTGTGGGGTGAGGTTGTTCCTGTGGTGATGCAGGGGGGAGGGGGGTGGCCTTAATTTACAAAGTCGTTTGATATCTGCATAAACAACCTGGTAGAAACTTTGTATGTAAGGGCCTTTTGCCTGGCTGGGGTTGAAGATGGATTTTGGCCCAAGAGGAGTGTGTTTTATTGGGGGGGAATCTGGTTGATAATAAATGCAAGAAGTGTCTGAGAGACTAATGGTGGTGACGGCGGGGTCTTCATTCATATTGTATAATTCTTCCAAAATGGCTAGGCAGAGATCATCTTGGTATATATTTTTTGTACATAAAGGAGAGGTATTGTTCATACTGGGTATTGTGGTATTGTTGGGATTTTCCTTATTGGATTTGATATTGAAAAAGCGTTTCACTGTGAGATTACGTATAAATTTGTTTAGATCCACAAATAGAGTGAAAGGGTTGGGCTGGCTGGTGGGTGCGAAGTTGAGTCCTTTATTAAGTAGAGAGATTTCATCTGGGACCAGGGTATGTGAAGAAAGGTTGTAGATTTTTATAGTTTGGCAAACTTTTCTTTGGGTTTTGTTTCTTCTCCCCGCTCTTCTGCCTCTTCTAGTTTTCTTTTTTGTGCAGGTTGAGGGGTTAGGACTAAAAAAGACTGGTCGTCTGTCTGTGTGGGAAACTCGAGAGGGCAATTTTGGACTATTTGTGAATAGGTTTTATATTGACCCATTGGAATGTTAGTATCATGTGTGCTTTGGAGAGACTGTTTTACAGGAACATCCGGAGTGGTTGTATTGGAGGTAACCTGATTACTCTTTTTTGTGTGTCCTGGAGGGGTATTATCACCTCTATTGGTATTATTTTTATTACTATTTTTGTGTTGGTTGGGGGTGTTTGTTGGTTTGTTATTAATTGCACTGTCAATAGGAGTAGTGGTATATTTTCTATTTTGTAGGGTTTCTATATTTCTTTTTGGTTTTCTATACCGTTTAGGTTTTGGTTGTGAGGTGTGGGGGCTGTTCTTCCTTATGGGTTCTGGATTGTAGGACGATATGTGTTGGGTTGGTTGGTTGGTGTGTTTTGAGTATGGATGTTGGGAGGGATATTGGGAGGGAAGTATAGGAGGGTGGTGGGTTTTGAAGGGCCGAAAGGACGGTGGAAATTGGATCTGCATTAGAGGCACTGGAGCAGAGTTACTGGTTTTCCATTGGAAAACCCTTTTGTTGTTGTAGTCGTCCACATCTCGTCTCATTTTTTGGAGTTTTGCCTTAATTAGTTTATCTTCATCTAATTTTGTTTTTTTCTTTAGTAGATCTAGCCATGTGCTGGGAAGGTTTGGTGTCTCCTTAGTGAGGTTTAGTATCTGATTTTTTAGTTTTTCTGAAAGAGACGTGCTTTTGAGGTCACGCTGTTTCAAAATGATATTTATCCATTTTTGGGAACAAAATTCAGAGATATGTTCCCATTCGGTTTGGAGATCGGGTGAGAGGAAGGCACATCTAGTTTTTATTCTGAGGCCCCTCGGGGTAATTTTGGAGGAAAGGTAGTTTTCAAGAAAAAACTTGTCCCATTTTTGGTGATTAAGTGTTATGATTGAATCCTCAATTTTTCTAAATAGTGTGCATAATTTCATATATACATTCTCTCCTATTTTGAAATGAACCTTGAAAAAGTCTTTTGGGAATTGCGAAAATAATTCATCTAAAAAAACGTATTTGGAATGCTCTACTGATTGAAGCATGTCCATTGTAAAAAAAAAAAAAAAAAAAAGGAGGGAAAACTGGAAAAATTGGAAAAAATAATAATGAGAAGTATAAAAAATATATATAAAAAAATATATAAAAAATAATAATAATAGTGGATAAAAGATAAAATAGATATATAGAAAAAATAAAAGATATATATATAAGAAAACAAATTGATTGATTGTTAGGGGAGGGGGATGTGGATGTGTGTATGTGGTATTGTTATGGGAGTATCTGGGCAGGTTGATGCGCTTGTGTAACTCTTCTGATGTGAGTGGTATGTGTATACACACGTGGGCGCATGTGTGTATGTTTTTTTGTCCATAAAGCAGAGCTGCAGGCACAAACTTCTAGTGAAAGTACAGAGTAAGAAAAAATAGTTTTTTTGTGCGTTGCGCTGCTGGATTATATATGTCCTGGATGGGGGGAGTGAGGAAGGAAAAAAGAGGGGGGGGGTTTTATGGGGGAGGGGGAAAAGGTTTGGGGGAAAAAAAACGCTGAAGTTGGTAAATTGGTTTGGCGGATTTAGGGATGTCAAGTCTGCTTATCACAGAGTTTTGCAATCCTTGCTGTGTATGTCAGTAAATGCAGCAGAAGTAATGGATAGCTGGCAGGATCACAAATTATAGTCCACAGTTACTGGTTGTGGAAAATAGTCATAGAAAGGGGATGATTTCTTTAGCACAGGCAGGTAGGCAGCATGTTCAAGGGTAGAAGGTACCTTGTAAAAGACATATAAACAGAAGAAAAAACAGCGCCAATCTAAGTGCAGTATTGTTGAATCAAAGACATTTAATTTGTGAAGTTATGCACTCACACTCTACCAGAAGGTTTCAGGCACATCATGTATCTAGAGGGCATCGCAGGGCTCTCGAGGAGAAACGGTAACTCGTTCGGCTGTATCTCTCGTCCGGTGGCGCCGGCGGTTCCCAGCGTCGCACGGCTTGGTGTAACAGCATCAGGGAGGTCCGTTCGTCCGTTCGTTGTTACGTTGAGGGGCGCACTGCGATGACGTTTCGTTGTGGTTTACGTTGCACGCGTTCGGAGCATACGTGCTCCTTCATCAGGCATCTGGGTTACCATGTTTGGAGTGGTTTAGATAGGGAAAAGGGGCAGTTCTAATTGGTCGTTCGAGTTTAGGTTCCACCTTATGGGGCGGAGCTGTTCCGACCAAAGCATGGTGTTGATTGCTCATGTGTTGCAGGCTGGTTGTATGTGATTATTGTGTGTGTGTCCATCAATGTATGTGGATACAAGTTGGATAATGTGGAAAAGATGTGGGAAAAAATGATAAGAGTTGGAACTTTTTTATTTATTTAATTGTTTTTTAAAAAATTGTTTTAAAAATTATGAAAATACTTGTTAAAGGTATAAAATAGAAGTGGATTTTGCAAGAATTAAAAGAAGGTTGTTAAAGGTTGAAAAAATACATAGAAAATACATATAAAAAATATATATAAAAAATTTTTTTATATATAAAAAATATACATAAAAAAAAAAAATATATAAAGAATCAATAAAAATAGAAGTAAAAATAAGGATTAAATTAAAATAGGAATAAAAATAACAATAAAAATAAAAATAAAAATAAATATAAAAATAAAAATAAAAATAAAAATAAGATAAAATAAAAATAGAAGTAGGAATAAAAATAAAAATGAAAAAGGGGCAAAAAATTGTTAATTAAATTGCTGAAGGTATATTTCTATGGTGGGTATTATGACATACCATAGTGAGAGACATGTATATTGATAGGATTTGATATTGTGAAAATTTGGTACTGTAAAATACAATAAAATGGTGTTCAAATGAGACGTGGATGTTAAAATAGAACATACACATATATATATATATATATATATATACACACACATACACACACACATACATATATATACATATATATACACATATATACACATACATACATACATACGCATGCACACGCACTCGTACGTGTGTGAACCCACATATAGTGGGATCAGAAAGAGGCGGGTGGATACTGATTTGTGGAGGTGAAGGCGGTGAATCTTCACAATATCAAATCCTATCAATATACATGTCTCTCACTATGGTATGTCATAATACCCACCATAGAAATATACCTTCAGCAATTTAATTAAACAATTGTTTGCCCCTTTTTCATTTTTATTTTTATTCCTACTTCTATTTTTATTTTATCTTATTTTTATTTTTATTTTTATTTTTATATTTATTTTTATTTTTATTTTTATTTTTATTGTTATTTTTATTCCTATTTTAATTTAATCCTTATTTTTACTTCTATTTTTATTGATTCTTTATATATATTTTTTTTTATGTATATTTTTTTATATATATTTTTTATATGTATTTTCTATGTATTTTTTCAACCTTTAACAACCTTCTTTTAATTCTTGCAAAATCCACTTCTATTTTATACCTTTAACAAGTATTTTCATAATTTTTAAAACAATTTTTTTTAAAACAATTAAATAAATAAAAAAGTTCCAACTCTTATCATTTTTTCCCACATCTTTTCCACATTATCCAACTTGTATCCACATACATTGATGGACACACACACAATAATCACATACAACCAGCCTGCAACACATGAGCAATTAACACCATGCTTTGGTCGGAACAGCTCCGCCCCATAAGGTGGAACCTAAACTCGAACGACCAATTAGAACTGCCCCTTTTCCCTATCTAAACCACTCCAAACATGGTAACCCAGATGCCTGATGAAGGAGCACGTATGCTCCGAACGCGTGCAACGTAAACCACAACGAAACGTCATCGCAGTGCGCCCCTCAACGTAACAACGAACGGACGAACGGACCTCCCTGACGCTGTTACACCAAGCCGTGCGACGCTGGGAACCACCGGCGCCACCGGACGAGAGATACAGCCGAACGAGTTACCGTTTCTCCTCGAGAGCCCTGTGATGCCCTCTAGATACATGATGTGCCTGAAACCTTCTGGTAGAGTGTGAGTGCATAACTTCACAAATTAAATGTCTTTGATTCAACAATACTGCACTTAGATTGGCGCTGTTTTTTCTTCTGTTTATACAATGGGCACATGAGCATCAGAACTGGACCACAAGAGCAATGTAAAAAGGTGGCCTGGTCTGATGAATTCAAGAATGGTTTAAGGGACACAACAAGTTTGAGGCATTGAATTGGCTTCCAAATTCTCCAGATCTTAATCCAAATAAGCATCTATGGAATGTGCTGGAAAAACAAGTCCAACCCATAGAGGCCCCACCTAGAGACTTACAGGAATTAAAGGATCTGCTGCTGACAGTTTGGTGCCAGAAACATCAGCATATCCTCAGAGGTAGAAATGCATGCTTTGACGAGCTATGTAGAGCAGTCCTAATGTTATGGCTGATCGGTGTAAATAGCAATGAATAAATTGAGAACAGATCTACCTGGAAGCAGCCTATTCCTACTTTACATGCCAGTAACTAAACACATCTCAATGCCAAACCAAGACCAGCAGTGTGTTATTGAACCCAATCTAATCAAGGCAAATCAAAAATGGCAACAGCTGCAATCATTTTATCATAAGTAACTGTCACTAGCTTTTTTTCAAATAATTATTGGAACAGTGTAAATTGTTGCTTTTTCGTTGCTGGATAAATGGTAAAAATAATGTATTTTATTGTTTCTATTTATGTGCACTTTACTTCAGCTAATTACCATATTTATCCATATTTATCGGCGTATAACACACACATTCATTTTAAGAGGGAAGTTTCAGGAAAAAAAATGTACATTTTAAATAAGGAACTTTGAAGCAAAATAAGGGTTAGTGCCCATCTGCAGCCTCACCATTGCCATCAATGCAGCCTTATCACTGCCCATCTGCAGCCTCACAAGTGCCACCAATGCAGCCTCATCAATGCAGCCTCACAAGTGCCATCAATGCAGCAGCCTCACCATTGCCATCAATGCAGCAGCCTCACCATTGCCATCAGTGCAGTCTGATCGATGCCCATCTGCAGCCTAGAGGGGACAGGGAGGGGGGCGGGACGAGCTCCGACAAATTACATACAGTGAGAATCGCCTATGATAGACAGAACAGTGGTCCAATGGCCCAGGAGAGGTCCCCAAGTAAACAGGAGATTATAACTGTGTGCAATCTGACGGCGCTCGCCCCACCCCCCTCCCTGTCCCCTCTGAGGCAGCTAAAATTTAAGTATTGGCATATAACACGCAGATGCTATTTGCACCCAATTTTCATGGTGAAAAAGTGAGTGTTATATGCCAGTAAATACAGTATACATTTTTTTAGAATAGCCAATTTTTTGGGCATATATAGTGCATGTTCACTGTCGGTGTCTTCCTGTCCTGGTGAACATTTATGCATTTATGGCCCCATTGTCACAAGGACAGGAATTGATATGAAATCTTCCTGATGGGGACACAGGCCACAATTAAAACATGGCAAAACTATATATTCCTCAAAAGTTTATCTAAAATAGAAAAACATTTTTAGATGTTCATCAGGGTTTCCATAACTGACATTTTTCTTTTTTTGTTAAGTCTTCTGCACAGGTGTATTCAATACCAGCCCAGTATAGCAATCCAATGACAAGCGCACCAGACCCCATACAAACGTTCGGAGGCCCGAGCCCACAGTTCCAGCCCCAAAACTATAACCAGCCTAGAGAAGCTGACTACAGGTTCCCAACTGCTCAATCTGGACTCCAAAGAACCCCAACTTTCTCTCAACAGAACTACCAAGGTGCTAACGACAATAGAATGCTCAATAGATACAATATGTACAACTGACTGCACGTAGCATGATCACAAGAAGACATTTTGAAACTACTTTACAATAAAAACAAAAAGTTGGATAATGATATATGTAATATAATGTTGGTAAAGACTTCTGACATGCTTTATTTTTTTTATTTCCAACTGTTTTGTTCAATAAACATACTAGAATAGCATTGCTTATTTTGCAAGTATGAATAAAGTTTATGATATGTGAACTTTGGGGATGATCTGAATACCTGGGTTCCAGGTGAATTCAACAAACTTTGCTGAAGTTTACTGAAGTAAATCAAAGCCAACCGGTTAAAAACCACTGATGCCTGTTTTCCAGGCAAGGGATTTTCAAATAAATGACATAGGGGCTAGGCACTGGAACATGTATCAAAATGAAAAAATAGGATTTTTATATACAGCTTACCTGTAAAATCCTTTTCTTGAGAGTACATCACGGGACACAGGAGCTTCATTACATAGTGGGTTATATAGGCACCTCTGGTGATTGGACACTGGTTAACCCCCACTTAAGGAGAATTCCTCCCCTATATAACCCCTCCCATATGGGAGGCACCTCAGTTTTGTAGCAAAGCAATAGGAAACCATGTAAAACCCAAGAGGGGCGGGAGCCCTGTGTCCCATGATGTACTCTCAAGAAAATGATTTTACAGGTAAGCTGTATATAAAAATCCTATTTTCTTGATCATACATCACGGGACACAGGAGCTTCATTACATAGTGGGATGTCCCAAAGCAATGCTTAGATTGAGGGGAGGGAGACACAGATCATAATTATAGACCACCATGGACCGGAGGACCTAAACTGCAGCCTGCAGTACACTGCGCCCAAAGGCGATATCCTCTTGCCCTCTGACATCCACCTGATGGAATCTGGTGAATGTGTGGACTGATGACCAAGTTTCAGCCTTACGGATCTGAGCCAGGGAGGCCTGGTGATGCACTGCCCAAGAAGCACTTACAGCCCTAGTTGAGTGCGCTTTCACTTGAAAAGGAGGGATTTTCCCTTTAACACTATAGGCCTGAGAAATAATCTGTCTAATCCACCTTGAGAGAGTAGATTTTGATGCCGCCTGGTCCTTCCTAGGGCCTTCCGGCAAAATAAATAAGCAATCAGTTTTCCTTATCTGAGCAGTTGCCTGAAGATAGATACTGATTGCCCTTACCACATCCAACGTGTGCAAAGATTTTTCTTCTGCGGACTGTGGGTCCGGAAAAAAGGATGGTAGGATTACATGTTGATACAAATGGAATCCTGAAACCACCTTAGGCAGAAAGGACCTGTTGGGACGCATTACCACCCGGTCCTTATGAATAATTAGATACGGCTCTTTGCTGGAGAGAGCTGCTAGTTCTGACACTCTTCTAGCCGTGGATATGGCTACCAAGAAAACCATTTTTTTTTCAAAAGAACTAACAAAGCCTGATGCAAAGGTTCAAAAGGTTGCCCCTGCAAAGCCGAGAGAACCAAATTCAGATCCCATGGGCATACCGGAGGTTTGACTGGCGGCCTTATCCGCATAGCCCCCTGGATGAAAGCCCGCACCAGGGAATGCGATGCAAGTGGCTTCTGAAAAAACACTGACAAGGCCGAAATCTGCACCTTGATAGTGCTTACGACCAAATTCATTTCTAGGCCTGACTGGAGGAAGGCCAAGATCCTGCTAATGACATACTTTCTAGGATGCCATTCTCTGAGTTCACACCAGGAAACATATGCCCTCCAGATTTTGTAGTAAATAAGCCTGGAGGCCGGCTTTCTGGCATTGACCAGAGTAGAAAGGACTGGCCCTGAAAGCCCGCGGTCTCTCAGAATGTGGCTTTTAGCAGCCAAACCGTCAAATTCAGACTGTGTAAAGCAGGATGGTAAATTGGACCCTGTGAGAGCAGATCTGGCCGGAGAGGGAGGATCCATGGCCTGCCTACTGCCAACTTCATGATCTCTGCGTACCACGATCGCCTGGGCCAAGCCGGGGCTACCAAAAGAGCCGACTTTGTCTCCCTCTTGACTCTTCCCAGGAACCGCGACAGAAGCGGGCACGGGGGGGAAGGCATAAATCAAATTGTACTGATCCCAGGGAACTGTCAGAGCATCCGACCCCTGAGCGAGTGTATCTCTTGTCCTTGACACGAATTTGTCCAGTTTTCTGTTGAACCTGGACGCAAACAGATCTACGTCTGGAGTACCCCACCTGCGACATATGTTCCAAAACACGTCGGGGTGCAGAGCCCATTCTCCTGGGCACAACTGCTGGCGGCTCAGAAAATCCACCTGCCAATTTTCCACTCCTGGAATGAAGACTACAGAAAGGCATGGAACATGCTTTTCTGCCCAGACAAGTATGCGATTCACCTCTTTTTGCGCAACCAGACTCCTGGTACCACCCTGGTGATTGATATAGGCCACTGCTGTGGCATTGTTGGACTGAACCCGAACAGGGAGACCCCGCAGTCTGAAAGACCAGTTTATGAGAGCCATATAAACTGCCCGGATCTCCAAGACATTTATGGGCAATAGCTTCTCGATCGCAGACCATTTCCCCTGCGAGCACGTCTCCTCCAACACTGCTCCCCAGCCTGTCAGGCTGGCATCTGTCGTAATAATCTGCCATGAAAGAGGAAGAAAAGTTTTGCCTTTCAGTAAATTCTCGGTTTGTAACCACCAAACGAGACTCTTGTGTGTACCTGGGGATAGACGCATAGGAAGATCCAAGGACTGGGGCTTCCTGTTCCAAGCCGCAAGTATGCATCTTTGCAGAGGCATTGAGTGTAACTGGGCGAATGGAATGGCCTCGAAGGAGGCGACCATTTTCCCTAACAGTCTCATGCACAACCGAATGGGGGAAGATCTTCTGCCCAGAATTATGCGCACCAGATCCCCAATGGCCAAGGCTTTTGGCCTTGGTAGAAACACCTTGCCCTGAGCGGTGTCGATAACCATACCCAGGTATTCCAACCTGGTAGCAGGCTGTAGGGACGACTTTTCTAGGTTTATAATCCAACCTAGGCGTTCTAGCGTTCTGGTAACACTGTGCTTGAGGAGCGCTACTGTTTTCTCTATGAGAAGCAAATCATCTAGATAAGCCATGACGGCTATACCCTGAGCTCATAGGTTTGCCAAGAGAGGGTCCAGAATCTTTGTGAAGACTCGAGGGGCCGTAGCGAGCCCGAACGGCAAGGCCACAAATTGAAAATGGCGCCGCTCTACCGCGAACCTTAGATACTTTTGGTGTGCGGAAAAAATTGGCACATGGAGATATGCATCCTTGATGTCTATTGATGCTATAAACTCTCCCCCTTGAAGGGAGGAGACCACAGTGCGAATTGACTGCATACAGAAGGACCGGATGCGTAAAAACCGGTTCAGATCCTTCAGATCCAGGATAGGTCTGACTCTTCCATTTGGCTTTGGAACGGTGAAGAGATTCGAGTAAAACCCTGAACCCTGTTCTTTTGGGTCTACTTCTACTATTACCCCCTGGGATAGTAAGTGATCCAAGGCCAGAAATAGCGGTCTTTGCTTTACTGGGTCCCTGGGGATCCTTGACCTTAGAAAGCGAGAAGGTGGAATCTCCTGAAACTCTAGCTTGTAGCCCAGAGATACCGAAGAGACCACCCACTTGTCCCGGATCTCTTCCCGCCAGGCTTCCGCAAACTGCAGGAGCCTTCTCCCCACTCAGCCGAGCGGGGGCGCCCCTTCACAAGGAAGTTTTTGGGCTCTGCTTGGCAGGCTTTCGCCCCCAGGATTTTTTCTGCCCCTGGGCCCGGCCTTGAGCCTTTCCTGTAGAGGGGGGTTGAGAAAGGCCATCACCACTGCTTAGAGCTTGATGCTCCGGGAGAGAGAGAACGCCTAAATGATGGACGTTTGCTCCTTTTGACTGGAAGGAGAGTAGATTTACCCCCTGAAATTTTTTGGACAAATTTGTCTAATTCTTCTCCAAACAAACATTCCCCTTTAAACGGGAACCCAATCAAATGTTTCTTGCATGATAGCTCAGCTGCCCAATTCTTTAGCCATAGGGCCCTTCGCATGTGTACCAACATGAGAGACAAACGAGATGCTTGTTGGACAGAATCCAAAATCGCATCAATCATGAAACACAGAATTTGAGGTATTTCCAGCTTCTTATCAGTTGGATCTTTAAATACCTGAGCATTATCCAAAGGACAGGTCAGGTTTCTATTCACGCAAGAAACAGCTGCATCGACAGATGGGACCCCCCATTTCTTGGTGAAACTTTCCTCCAGAGGATAAAGCATAGAAAACCTTTTAGGAGGAGCAAACAGTTTATCGGGATGTCCCCAATCCTCATACAACAATTTATCCATTAAGGGATGAATTGGAAAGGAAAAAGCAGTCTTTGGGATTTTCAAGACCCCCAGGAAAGAAACAGAGGACGTAGCGACCTCAGCAGCAGGCATTCTGAATGTGGTACGCACCAATTCAGTGTAATATTGCACCTGTTTTCTGAGCGCCTGGGAGGAGGGGACTCTCTCCTCTTCCTCTGATTCATCCGACTGCTCAAGATCCCTGTCCCAAGATAGGGATCTCTCCTCATTGTCAGAAGTGTCATCTGAAAGAGGAATCTCAGCAGAGGGAGGGGATCTACCCCTTTTCCTGCTATCTTTCAGGGAAGCTGAAATACAATTCATGATTCTCCCTTCAAAACCCTCCAATGTAGCCCTAAGGGAGTCCTCAGTGAAGTATACCGGGGCTGAAATATTAGGAGAGGCTGCAAAACCTGACAGGGGCACTGACTCATCCTGTGAGGCTGGCTCCAGTCTTGCAGGGGGGATGGTAACCTACAGGCATTTTTAGAACCCCTAGACCTAGGCGGTGATTTAGCAGTGCCCTTGTTACCTCCCCCTGAGACCCTCTTATGAGGAGACATAGTCCTAAGCTACAAAGCAGAGGCACTAGTACAAAGTGCAATCAGTGTTGTGCTTAAAGTCTCACAATAAATATATATGCTTAAACTGCACAACCTGATGCTGAGTAGGTGTCTTAGGTTTGCCTGGATCCAATCCCTTGGGATGCTTACTGCCCACAGCTCCTGTGTCTCCACTTACAGCCCCCTGATGCAACCACACTCCCCCCTCCTCCATTAACACGGGAGCGCGCTCGGCACGTGCATGAGGACTGCCGGTATCCAGGGGGGAAGGGAATCGCCATCGGAGCTGAGTGGGACCCCCAGACTACCTGGGACCCCTGTATTACCTTCATTGTGGCAGAGATTGCAGTGGAGACGTGAGTCATCTGGGAGAACCAGGCTTCACTGAGCGTGTGTATCTGAAAGGCATGTAAGTATGCATCAGGCTGCTCTTACTCCCTCTAGTGGTGGAAACCAGGTAAGACATACAACTACTCAATGAAGAAATCCATAATATAATTTATATAGGATTAACTTCCCTTACCTGTCCTCGCCGCAGGAATTGCTGAAAACAGACAGATTCCAGCCTTCACCCATCACGGCGGGCAGAGTTGTGCCAACCTTCAGGTTTTTTTGGGGTTCCTTCTCAGAAGAACCTCCTACCTAGACCTTGTAAAAGACTCTGCCAGAAAGTTTCGTGCCACTATGTAAATAGTACACCAAGTCTGGTTTTCCCAGAGCCCAGTCTTCCAATAGGAGAGGACTTACAGGCAAAACCTCGTCTCTTCGGATGACGAGGCCCGGGTAATATATCATCTTGGGAGTCAAAAAATCGGCCCGAGATATGGATCCGGTTTGTTGTAGCCCTTAGGCCCCCGCAGGGACTTGCACAGAGCTTTCTTCATAGCACATGTTTTACGTGACCAACCACCATAGACACTGGCGAAAAAACTGAGGTGCCTCCCATATGGGAAGGGTTATATAGGGGAGGAATTCTCCTTAATTGGGGGTTAACCAGTGTCCAATCACCAGAGGTGCCTATATAACTCACTATGTAATGAAGCTTCTGTGTCCCGTGATGTATGATCAAGAAATAATTTTAACCACTTGCCTACTGGGCCAATTCTGACACTTCTTCGCATACATATAAGAATATCCTTTTTTTTTTGCTAGAAAATGGTTTAGAACTCCCAAACATAATACGCTTTCATGAATTTTATTGCAAACATACACAATAGAATACCCACTTTTTGGTAAAATATAAAAGCTGATGTTACTTCAAACAAATAGATACCCAACATGTCACGCTTTTATATTGCATCCACCCATGGAATGGCACCAAACTACAGTACTTAAAATTCTCCATAGATGGCGCTTTAAAAGCCTTTGCAGGTCAGAGGAAAAGGGAAAAAAGCACCAAGCAGGCATCATGTAGCCCAATTTATTAAAAGATAAAAATCTATATGAACCGCAATGGCACTCACAAGCGGGTGTGGTGGGGGATGAAAGATCGCAGTGGATAGGAAGTCCAAGTATGAACCGGGAGCTATGGACTCTATCCATAAAGGAAGAAGGTAAGCTGTATAGAGGGAGCACGATCTGCCTGAAATCCATACAGAGGCTTGAGGCTGATGAAGGAACCGTGGCTTGCTTCTGACACGTGTTCCCATTGGCTCTCACAGAGGATGGACTGACAGTTCCTCTCTACACTCCTGCTGGAGATACATACTTTGGACGTATATCCGAACACCGGACGGACCATCACGGCCACACAGGACAGCTCGATGCCGGTTTCCTCTGGACGGATTCCAGGCTGATCTTGCTCCCTCTAAATGGCTTGCCTTCTTCTTTACAGATAGAGGCCATATCTCCCGGTTCATACTTGTACTTCCTAGTCACTGCAAACTTTCATCCCCCACCACATCGCTTGTGAGTGCCATTGCTGCTTATATATCGATTTTTATCTTTTTTTTATTAGTTTTTTTATTTAATTTAAAAAAATGCACAAAATACACAAAGTAGTAGCGTTAACTGTCCCTCTGTGGCATTGTAGGATAAGTAACATATGCATACAAAGGTAATAGCTCAGCTCAGCCATGAAGAGAGTATTGTATGATAGGACCAGGAGAAATAATTTGAAAAACAAGAAGGGATCACATCAGAGAGTGAGCACTGTCCATCCCACCCTGACACCCCACATGGGATCTAACTGTGTCAAAGGGGATAGAGAGCACACCAGACTCTGTGAATGACTCCTCATAAATAAACCCCATCACGCAATACTCATCCAGTTCTATGAACAAAAGAAGAAGAAAAAGGTGCTGAACTAGAGGTCATAAATCAAAGCAGTAATGCCGCGTACACACGTAGCCGTCTATCCGACGGACTTAGTCTGGCGGACTTCCCGCCAGACTGTCCGTCGGACTTTCCCGAACGGGCTACTTGCCCACACACGGCACTTTTTCAGCGGACTAATACGGCGTACTAAGTCCAGCGGACTAATACGGCGTACTAAGTCCACCGTACTATCCGCCCTACTTTTGAAATGAACGGACTCGCCCACGCACGCGGAGGAAAGTCCGCTCATTTCGAACGCGTCTCCAGGTAGGCGGGGCCCGCGAAGGAGACGTCGCTGGCCCCGCCGCCTGGTATGAACTTAAAGGGGAACCCCAACGACGAAAAAAATCGGCGTGGGGGTCCCCCCAGGTCCACATCAGACCCTTGTCCGAGCACGCTACCCGGCCGTGTGCCCTCAACATGGGGGGTGCCTTGGGGAAGGGGGGGCCGCGCGGCCCCCCACCCAAAAGCACCTTGTCCCCATGTTGATGAGGACAAGGGCCTCTTCCCGACAACCCTGGCCGTTGGTTGTCGGGGTCTGCGGGCGAGGGGCTTATCGGAATCCGGAAGCCCCCGTTAATAAGGGGCCCCCGGATACTGGCCCCCCACCCTGTGAATGAGTATGGGGTACAATGTACCCCTACCCATTCACCTGTAAAATAAAGTACAAAAAAAAACACAACACACAAGATAAAATAGTTTATTGCACAGCTCCGGGGGTCTTCCGTCTTCGGGGTCTTCTCACCGCTCTTCTTGTAACTCTTTTACTAGCGGAGGAGCCTGGCTTTCTTCCTCGCCGCCGCCCTTCTTCCGACTTCGGGGGTCTTGTCCCCCTCTTCGGTTCTACTGCCAGGCCACCGCGCCTTCTTCTAGCTCTTTCACAGGTGGTGGCCCGGTCTTCTGTCGCCGCTGCCGCTGTCGTCGCCGCCGCCTTCTGTTCTTCTGTTCTCTTCTTCTTCTTCTTCAGATGTTGCCTCGCCGAGTCCTCCGCTCACAATGACGGGGACCGGGCACACGGCGACTTATATAGGGACATCCCGGATGATGTCCCCGCCTATTATGATGTCACAGTCCCAGCATCCTCGGATTCCGATAAGCCCCTCGCCCGCAGACCCCGACAACCAACGGCCAGGGTTGTCGGGAAGAGGCCCCTTCCTCGTCAACATGGGGACAAGGTGCTTTGGGGTGGGGGGGCCGCGCGGCCCCCCTTCCCCAAGGCACCCCCCATGTTGAGGGCAAGCAGCCTGGTACGGCTCAGGAGGGGGGGCGCTCGCTCGTCCCACCCTTTCCTGGTAACGTGCTCGGACAAGGGTCTGATGTGGACCTGGGGGGACCCCCACGCCGTTTTTTTTCGGCGTTGGGGTTCCCCTTTAAGTCCATACCAGGCGGCGGGGCCAGCGACATCTCCCTCACGGGCCCCGCCTACCTGGAGACCCGCTTGAAATCAGCGGACTTTTCTCCGGGCGGGAAAAGTCCACTCATTTCAAAAGTACGGCGGACTGGCATACACACGGCCGGATTGTTCGCCGAAATGCGAGTCCGGCGGGAAGATTGGAGTGCAAAACTACTTTCTAAGTCCGCCGTACTTTCGGGTCAAAAAAGTATGCCGGAGGCTACACACGGGGGGATTGTCCGGCGGACTTCAGTTTGCCGGACTTTTCCACCCGCTTGTTTGATCGTGTGTACGCGGCATTAGAGACCATGCTTGGTGAAAATGTCAATCTAACAGCTTATCCTATATTACATCATTATTCGCCAACAGGAACTACCCAGAGCGCAAGTTATAAGTAATCAAAAGATGGTGGTGAAAGGATAAACTTTGTACAGGATAAGCGAGATAAGGAGAAGAAGAGAGAAAGGTCAAATAGAAGGGGAAATTTCAAATGGCACTATGGAGCATCTAAAAGTAGTAATAGATTGTGGTTGTTTATCTCAAAGGCACTTTAAGATGTGTCTGCCAGGGTTCCCAGACAGTTACAAATGTGTCAGAGGTGTCCAGGAGAAGATTAGCTGTTTTCTCCTGGGTCATTATCCAGGATATTTTTCGTTTTACTGCCGCAAAGGATACTGAGGGTCGCTTCCAGGCACGAGCAATCGTCATCTTTGCTCCACACAATTTTTATCTTTTAATAAATTGTGCTACACAATGCCTGCTTGGCGTTTTTTTCGCCTTCCCTCTTGCATTTCAGATGGTGGATTCCCAGCCTACTTTTAAAGGTAGCCTTGCAAGCATTTATGGTGTCAGCCAATTTTATTGACATTTATTTCTATACTCCTGGGATTAAGACTTTTTTGGCATATATTGTAATCTTTTTTTTCATGCAGCCTGTGGGCTGAACGAAAAAAAAAGAGATTGATCGGTGGGTATGCCCACCATTAGAATAGCTTCCTTCATCCACCCACATCTAATGATGGGCATACATGCACCATTTTGTTTTTAACTGTGCTGGTGAAATCACCTCCTACAGTGCGGCTTTATGTATCGTGGGAGCAAACGCTGTTGCTGTCAAGATAAATAAATCCACGCTGCAGCCGAATGGTGTACCTGCTAAGCAAATGATGGTTAACAATAAAACAAAGTAACATTACAGTATAACAGTAAGACTTACCATAACTGCAAAGCAAATACAAAAAAAAAGATAGTAAAAAATATATATTTTTTTTAACACAACCTGTGCCTAAAATATATATATGCCGAAGCATGGGGGGCATTCACCCGCAAAAGTTAGGAGCAAATCGCTCCTCCACCCCTGCTGCCCCCATGCTTCCGCATATATGCTCTTTTTTTTTAACGTGGTGGTGAAATCACCTCTGACAGCGCTGGAGTCATGGCTTTATTTATCGTGGGAGCAAACGATGTTGCTGTCAAGATAAATAAATCCGTGCAGCAGCTGAATGGTGTACCTGCTAAGAAAATGATGGTTAACAATAAAACAAAGTAACATTATAGTATAACAGTAAGACGTACCATACCTGCAAAGCAAATACAAAAAAAAATGTAAAAAATAAAACATTTTTTTAACGCAACCTGTGCCTAAAATATATATATGCCAAAGCATGGGAGCATCCAACCGCAAAAGTTAGGAGCAAATCGCTCCTCCGCCCCTGCTGCCCCCATGCTTCGGCATATATGCTTTTTTTTTAACTGTGGAGGTGAAATCACCTCCGATGGCGCTGGAGTCACGGCTTCATGTATCGTGGGAGCAAGCGCTGTTGCTGTCAATATAAATAAATCCATGCTGCAGCTGAATGGCGTACCTGAAAATAAAAAAATGGTTAACAATAAAACACAATAAAACATTGCAGAATAGAATACAGTAAAAAAGAGCAGAACAATAGAGAGAGAATAGAGAGAGAACAATAAAATGACAACTATTTTTTTTTTGTGTTTTTTTTTTTTTATTTTAATTTTAAATCTTTTATTGAAAAGCCGTACATTACAACTTAAGGCCACCATTTCACTTTGAGACAAATCTTATGATTAACAGAAATATACAACCGAGCAAATGAATATCATTTAGCAATTGGTAATCCTTACATTACGGACTCTTCCTGAGTGTCAGCTGAACAGGGGTACAAAAGGTAAGTGCACTAGTTTCGGACGTCAGGCCTGACACCCCAAAAGGGTTCACACTGTGTCAGGGGCCAACTATATCGGGAGTTAGTGAAAGTGCTCTTTCAAGACTTGGACACCACTCGCCTCCTGGGTATAACAGCAATTTCCCAGGTAGCTTAAGCGCCCCAAGGTGATTAAACTGTTCATTTCTGCTACAATCTCATGTGGAGCTTTGAAACTCCGAAAGATTATAGTTTAAGTTTGAGAGTTCCTGCAAGTAAGATGATGGCGTAAACGTATACTCCAGAAAACAATTACTGGGGTATATACACCTGATATCTTAAACTTTATAATATTGTTATTTAGAGAGAAGAAGGAAAAAGAGAGGGTATAGGAGAGAGAGGGTCCATCCAGTTCAACCTGAGTGAGAGTCTACAATTGTCCCTATCCCTGTACATTGCACACTCACATTGGTTCCTACCCTTGAGGAGCCCACAATCCAAGGTCCCCATTCATATACTAGGGACAATTTTTGAACAGAGGCCAATTAGCCTACCTGCATGTCTTTGGGGTGTGGGAGGAATCTGGAGTACCTGGAGAAAGCCCACGCAGGCGCAGGGAAAACATGCAAACTCCAGGCAGGGATTTGAACCAGTGACCCTTTTTACAGCTAGGTGAGAGTGCTAACCACTACACCACTGTGCCACCCCATATGTGGAGCATGGAACCCTGTACTTGGCATTCTCTAAAGCACAACGGTGAAGTAGAGGGAAACAACTTTGCCAATCTAACAGGACCAAGTACCATCTAGTTAACACTTTCAGGTTTGCTTCTATCAATGAGATGTTCATTATACCTTTAGACGCTCTTGTTCCCATTTTATGCCATTCCTCCAGGCCCCAGGTCTCCTGCAAGTCTCTTTCCCATGCTTCCATGTATGGGAATTTGGAGGTGGGTTCTGAAAGTGAAGTGTATATTATGGATATACCCCTCTTTGCTCCATTGCCTGACCACACCAATGCTCATATTGTGTAATCTCTGGGGGAATGTGTTTGTTTTTCCATATAGAGGACAGGAAATTAGAGATCTGAGCTTGCTTATGTGCAAAAATCCTACCAAGCACTGTAGAATGAGTGGCGCTAAATACTCAGTGAATATGCTAATAATACACAATCTCAACTAAAATGTATCCAATAAAGTATACATATGGCATAAATAACATTGATTGTTACCACTTTAAACTATAATAGCAACCCCATGTGAAGTGAATAGTTGCAATAAATTCTATGAATAAGTAAATAAATAAAATGTCCAGTTTTTAAACACCATGAGCTGGATTCTCATTAGAGGGGTCTAATACTTCTATAAATGTTAGTAAAGCTGCAGTGGAGGGACACCCCAGACGAAGTCTACTGAGACGAAAAGCGTCGGGAGGACTCCACTGCCGCCATAATTATTTTACAAGAGCTTGAAACACTTTTAAAATGTAAGTGTGTTACTTTTTAATACAATTTTCATTGTCATATAGAATTACGCTATATGGTCTTCTCTATCCTTTTCCATTTTACCGGTTGAAATTTGACCCCTGTGTGGAGACGGACCTTTTCTAAAAAGTTTGGGGACGCAGTTCCAGATATCGCATCCTATGTTGTCAGCTGACACTTCCAAGCTCTATTGACTCACAGAATGTAGGTTCCTTTGGGTCTGAGCTATTCGGTAAGCTCACATCTTTACAGGTGGTGGTACTGTCACATGAGTGATTGTGTGTCAACATACATCTCTTGGGGTCCTGAGGAACGCCCAAATGAAACCACGTGGGATTTTTGCATGTTGGACTTTTTCACTTAAAGACTTTTCTGCACGTTTTATATTTATTTATGTTATAATAATTTGGTTTTCTGTGCAAGTTCACTACTAGCCTATTTCAGGTTTATATATGTGAGATGTTAATACCTGCACGGGTCACATTTTTGTATCTTTCAAATTTGATACTAATCTTTATTTTTGCACTGATCATATGTTTTGTGTCTTTGAATTTGATATTACATTATTTTTGTATTTTTATTTGATACCACTCTAGTACATGTCACTAGTTTATTACATTAATATGTCTTTGTACTTTTGCAAGTCCTGGCACTTTCTAGCCAGACTATCATATTTATGTACCAATTCACTTTTAGAAACAAATTTATCTGTTTGTTGTGTTAGCTGCTCGAATTCATCCATTTGAAATTTTTTTAGGTATTGCAGTGTTTTTTGGATTTTATATTTTCCAGTTTTTAAACACAAAGAGTCCAACGTTCATTAGATAGTGACCAGTGACTCAATTATAATTATAATTCATAAAGACGGGGGCGTGGTCGAATGGGGAAATGAGCGGACGTGCATGAGATCCTCTCCGGCTCCACTATAGGATTCCAAGCACCGCTCGTGCCTATGTATGGTTCCCCGAGAATACTCTAATGCCGCATAAACACGCGATCAGACTATCCGGCGGTCTTAGTCTGGCGGACAAAGCGCCAGAAAGTCCGCTGGACTTTCCAAACGAGCGGTCCTGCCCACACACAACCGGACTTTTCCTGCAGACTATGGCAGGAGTCCGCCGTACTTTTTAAAATGAACAGACTTGCCCACACACGGAGGAAAGTCCGTTCATTTTGAATGTGGCTCCAGGTAGCCGGGACTAGTGCAGGAGGTCAATGTCACCGCCTTTGGCGGTGAGATTGACACGTCGATAGCCCTGTCACCTGGTATGGACTTAAAGGGGAAGCCCTACGCCGAAAAAACAGTGTGGGGTCCCCCCCAAGGTCCATATAAGACCCTTATCCGAGCACGCAACCCAGCCGGTCAGGAAAGGGGGTGGGGACGAGCAAGCCCCCCCCTGAGTCATACCAGGCCGCGTGCCCTTAATATGGGGGGTGCTTTCGGGAAGGGGGGGCCCCCACCCCAAAGCACCTTGTCCTCATGTTGGTTGTCGGGGTCTGTGGGCGGGGGTCTTATCGGAATCCGGGAGCCCACTTTAATAAGGGGGCCCCCAGATACCGGCCCCCCACCCTATGTGAATGAGTATGGGATACAATGTACCCCTACCCATTCACCTGGTGAAAAAAAAAAACACTACACAAGGGTTTAAAATAATTTATTGCACAGCTTCTTCCTTCTTGGGGGGGGTCTTCTCGCCGGACTCCTCTGCTATCTTCTGCTAGCTCTTTTACTAGCCGGGTTGAACCACAGCGGGGTAGAAAACAATATTGTTTGCATAAATGTAAAAGGGGACAGAATTTTGGTGAAGGGAAGAATAATGAAGAACAAGTATGGTATATAAATACACAAAGAAGGTTCTTCCCTCCCGGTTATTCGTTTTGTATTATGAGTTTTGGGTTTATTTTGTTTTTAATTTTGGTTTCGGTCTCTCTTGCTGGAGCTAAGAGGAAGAAACTGGAACAGCATCATCATTTTGTGGTTATACTTATGTGATGATGTCAAAAACATTTAAGATAGCTTCCTGGAATGTCCGGGGGATGGGGAGTCCCACCAAAAAGCTTATTGTGTTTTCTGCATTGGAAGCCCAGAAGGCGAGTCTGATATGTCTTCAGGAGACGCATTTAACTAAGGATACCAGTATGCAATTTAATAGAAAGTGGTATATAAATCAATGTCACTCGGTACATTCTTCATATTCTAGAGGGGTGAGCATATTGGTTAAGAAAGAACTGCCATTCTCCTGCAGACATATCAGCATAGATTCAGGTGGATGTTATATTTTTCTTGATTGCTTGATAGAGAATAGGCCATACGTACTGGCGAACGTGTATATTCCCCCTCTTTTTAAACTTGAGATTCTATATCGGTTAGCAAAGTTTGTAGAAAATAAGGTGAATATTCCGATATTAATTATGGGAGATTTTAATGCAGTCCTCAACATCAGCCAGGATAGATTCCCACCAGGGAAAGGGATAGTTAGGCCAGTGGAGGCCCGTTTGAGTAACTTTTTGGAAGAATTAGCCTGGCAGGACTTATAAAGAGCTATAAACCCCGATTCCCGACAATACTCCTTTTTTTTTTTTTTTTTTTTTTTAACATTTTCCTTTGTTTTATTCTTTATTTATTTTGTTAGAGTTTCGAGAAAGTAAAAATATTGCAAAAAATATACCACCTATTCCATTACCTTATATCTCTTTTTGCTGCAATCAATAAGTGAGGAATCAATGAGTTTTTGTATTCCCCTATTGTTTTGTCAGTATCATGAAACAGACATGTCCAAGGATCCTTCTTTACCTGTTCCCCTGTTATCCGGAAGATGTTTCCTATTATTTTCTCCCAATAAGGGCCAATCTTTCCACACTCCCACCAAATATGTGCAAAAGTTCCCACCTTATCACAACCCCTCCAGCATAGTGCTGAAATGTCCACCCTTCTCTTATGCGCTCTTTGTGGGACAATATACCATCTTGCCATTAATTTAAATGACATCTCCGCTGACATATTGTCCTTAGATATTGTACCTGCTATTCTTAAGATCTTCTTTCTACGTTCCTTATCTCCCAGAGTGCCCAACTCTTCTTCCCATTTTTTCAGGAATAGTGGTTCCCCTGGTTCCTTTTCCTCCTCTAGAATTTTATAAATTTTGGACAAACTTTTTTTTTTACAACTCGGGTCTGAAAGCATTCTCTCCATAGGTCTGAGATCTCCTTCCCTACGGAGTGGCCGAGGTAGCGCCTGAACAAAATGTTTAATTTGTGCATATCTCCAACTATCTAATTTCCTACATCCCCATCTTTGTCTTATTTCTCCTAAAGTAAAAAACTCTGTCCCCATTCATTACATCTTTCAACAAAATATCATCCCTTTTTGCCCATCTAGTAAAGTAAACATATTCTTCCTTCCCTGGTTTAAAAAAAACTTGTGTCTAGTAAAGAAATTAAAGGTGAATTGTGCTGCCAATGATTTAATTCGCCCACTTTATCCCATATTTTAAACAAATTAATAGTTAGTGGGTTGGTGCTGCTCCCCAAATCACGATAATCCCGTGGTATCCAAATCCTTTTTCCTAAATTGACTCCACTTTGTATTTTCTCTATATTTACCCACCCTTTGTCCCCTTTATCATACACCCAGTCCACCACCCGTGAAATTACTGCTGCCTGGTAATATCTTCTAAGGTTCGGGGCGGCTAATCCCCCTTCAACTTTCCCCCTTTCCAAAGTCGCATATGAAATTCTAGGCTTCCTACGTCCCCATATATGTTTTAAAATTAGGGTTTGGAGTTTCTTAAAAAACTCCTGCGGAACTTTTATTGGGACCATTTGAAACGTATATATCAGTTTTGGTAAAATAAACATTTTTTGCACGTTTACTCTTCCTATTAAAGACGGGTTTATATCTCATGCGTTTAATACATTCTTTCACCCTATTTAATAAACCTATGTAATTGGCTGCGTATGCAGATGACAATGTGGGTGTAATTCTTACTCCCAGGTACCTCAACTCTTCCCTACACCAGATAAAGGGGAAGGACTTCTGGAGTTCCTCTTGTTCTTTTTTTGATACTGTTATGTTCAAAATCTCAGTTTTTGACATATTGATCTTAAAATTTGTCAGCTTCCCATATCTGTGGATCTCCTTGATTATGTTTGGCAGGGTCACCCTGAGTTCCGAAGCATAAAATAATATGTCATCTGCATACGCAGAGACCTTATACTCTTCTCCTCCTATTCTCACCCCCCTTATATCTCCATTCCTCCTAATAGAAGCCAACAAGGGTTCCAAAGCGAGTATAAACAGCATTGGAGACAGGGGACATCCCTGCCTAGTTCCATTGTATAGCTTCACTACCGGGGAGAGGTTACCGTTAATTTTAATTTTTGCCGTCGGGCGGGAATAAAATGCTTTTATCCATCGTAGTGTTTTTTCTTTTAACCCCAAATATCTTAAGGTCTCAAACATGAAGCCCCAGTCTACCCTGTCGAATGCTTTTTCAGCATCCACCGACAACAGGGCGACTGGGGGTCCACTGCTCTCCACCCCGTGAATCAGCATTAGGGTTTTAAGACAATTATCCCTCCCCTCCCTGCCCATAACGAACCCCGTTTGGTCACCATGGACCCATTGGGGTAGCAATGGTTTCAATCTTTCTGCTATCACTTTTGAGAATATTTTCACGTCCGTATTCAGAAGAGAGATTGGTCTATAGCTCCCAGGGGTTGTTGGATCCTTCCCCTCCTTTAATATCAGAGTTATGTAAGCCATCAATGCTTCCTTCCTCAGTTCTTCCCCTTCTGCAACTGCATTCATATACTCGCATAATTTGGGTGCCAGTATCTTTTCAAACTTTTTATAGTATAGGATTGGAAACCCATCCGGGCCTGGACTTTTCCCAATTGCCATTCCCCTTATTGCCCTCACCACCTCGTCTACCGTTACCGGGGCCTCCAACATTTCCAGCTCATCCTCTGGGACTATAGGAAGATCTATCCCTTTTAAATACTCAATGGTATCCTCCTTATCTCTACTTTTCTCCTTTCCCTGTCCTACCTTATATAACTGGCTATAATAATTATGGAAGACCGTCGCTATTTCAGGGGTGGAGTACTTCATTTCCCCCTTTTCATTTTTAATTTTGGGTATAAAGGACGCATTTCTTCTCTCCCGTACTACTCTCGCTAGCCATTTCCCGGGTTTGTTCCCCTCCTGGTATCTTATGCTCTCTGCCCAGTGGTTAACTCGCACCCTTTCCTTCTCCAAAAGTTCTTCTAATTGTAGCTTCTTGTCTTTTAGCTCAACTTTCTCTGGGATCCCCTTTGGCCTTGTTTGTTGCTCCAATTCCCAAATCTCCTTATTTAGATCTTGTAACCTTTTCCCTATTTCCTTTTTCTTCCCTGTCCCAATGCTTATTAAGATTCCTCGTATGAATGCTTTGTGGGTCTCCCATATCGTGCTCCTCGTAACCCCTGGGGAGTCATTTCTAATAAAGAACTCTTCAAGTTCTATTTCAATTCTACTTCTAGTTTCAGGATCCTGGATCAATGCTTCATTTAGTCTCCATGTCTCTCTTTTAGCCTGGTCTATTACTAGCTCCAGCTGAGCCATGACTGGAGCATGGTCAGACAAGGAGATAGATTTTATTACTATATCTTTGAGTGCTCGGAGCATTTGATGTTCAATCAGAACATAATCAATTCGAGTGAATGTCCCATGCACCGAAGAATAGAAAGTATAGTCTCTGCTGTTCGGATATTTAATCCTCCAAGCATCAACTAACTGAAATTCTAAAAGCAGAGCCTTTATTTTTTTATATCTAAGCTCAGACCAACAAGGGGACCCAGCTGAGGAGTCCGCCCGAGGGTCGATGCACATATTCAGATCTCCCGCCACTATCAGTTTACCTTTTTTAAACTCTGCTAATAGTTCCAAGACCTTCCTTAAAAATTTATCTGGGTCCCTGTTTGGGGAGTATATATTCGCAAAGGCATATGCTCCATCCAATAATTTCCCCCTTATAAACAAAAATCTCCCTTCCGGGTCGGCCATCTGTTTCTCAACATCAAACCTAACACTTCTCTCGAAACCTATTGCTACCCCCCTGGCGTGACATGTTGTAGAGTCGCCGTAGAACCATGTCGGGAACCTCCTGGACGTCAATCTCCCTCTAGCCTCGTGTGACAGATGTGTTTCCTGCAAACAGATCACATTCGCTCCATACAATTCCAACTCCTTGTTTACTCTGAACTTTTTTTGGGGAGTACTTATACCCCTCACATTATATGTTATCAATTTCAACCTTGTCATATCTCACCCATCCCCTCCCCCTCCTCTCTCCCCCCGCCGCCGGCGCGGGGGGAGAGAGGAGGGGGAGACGAGAGAGAGCGAAAGAGAGTACCCAGACCCTGTTTGAGAGAGAGATTGCCCCCAACCCACCCCCCCACCCTCCCCCCCTCCTCCGTTCGGAGGAGTGAACAATTTCCACATTTGTTCCTCGCTTAGGTGTCCCGGTGACCCACAGGTCACCTTTTGCGCACCTAGCATTCTTTGGGAGGACCGCCTCATTCACAGCCTATCCACGTGCCCGTGCCTCCCCCCCCCAACCCCCTCCCTTACCCGCCAATGATGGTAATTACACCCCCTCCCTCCCCCCCCGTCCCGGACCCGAGACCATTGCACAGCCCCACTAATTCCTTCGTACCCCAACTCCTCCTCCCATCCTGGTAGTGCTGGTGGGGGGATTTCTAACTTATTGCAGAAGTCCGTTAAATCCTCTGGGAACCTTAATACCGCAGAGCGGCCGTCTCTCCTTCCTCTATGGCATGCTGGAAACCCCCATTGATAGGGGACATTTAGTGACCTCATTAGATCTGTCAGGGGTTTAAGGAGCCTTCTTCTCCTCAAAGTTTCCCCTGCCAGATCCGAGAATATCTGTAACTCCGACTCCTGAAACAAAATTTTGTCCATCCTTCGGATATTCTCCACCACTAACGCTTTTTCCTCATAAAAGTGGAATCTAATTATTACGTCTCTTGGTTTATCTGTGGCTTGGGCCCGGTATCCCGCGACTCAGTGTACTCTGTCTATTTTTAATTTGTCATTCTCCGCCCTACCTAGAATGGGATTGAACAAGTCCTGCATCACCCTAGGGAGCTCTTCGTTTTTAAATTTTTCTTCTAGGCCTTTTATCCTTAAGTTTTTCCTTCTTCCACGGTTTTCTTGGTCCTTGATTTTATATAGGATCGATCTATTCATTTTTTGGGCTAATTTCACTTGTTCTCTCAGGTCCCTCATATTCTGTTCATATCCATTCATTCTTTCCTCCATCTCTTCCACCCTTCCTAGCACTCGGCCAATATCTGTCTTTATCCCGGCTATATCGGATTTAAGTGACGTTTCAACCTTAGTCAGTGCCTCTGTAAATATCTCTCTCAGCATGCTCAGGCTCACTTGTGGCTCTGCCAGCACTGGGGCTCCTTCTGATTCGGGTTGGATTTCGGGTAGGGGGGAGGCCTCTCCTTTTCTCCCTGATTCTTCCCTTTTTTTGCCCTTAACTTCATCTCGGGAGCTTACCCCCCCCCCTCCTGGTACGAGTTGGGCATGAATCCTTAGGCTTTCCCGCTCCCCGCCCTTCACCCGTATCCGTAGTTTTACTAGTGCCTACACCTGATTTTGTTGATGTCTTCTGGCTGGGGGTATCCTGACTGTTTTCCATCATACTTGTCCCCCCCACCAAGTACCGTTGTATCCCCCCCGGGCTAACAGGCCCCACACCCCCCTTTTTATTCATCTTCCCCGGCATTCTCCTTTTGGAGCAAATTAACACCAAGAACCAGGGCCTTTCCCTTTTCTTATGCCTCTTATGGGGTCCGGATTGCTTACATCATTCTCTGGGGGCGGGGTTCCTCACTCCCTTGTACCCATATGCCAGCGGGGAACAGCAGCACAGTTAACGGGCAGGGAACCCCAGTCCAGCTCGTCGCCCAAGGACCCACGCCAGGATTCTCCCTCTCTCTTTTTTTTTTTTTTCCTTCTTTTTTTAGCCGCAGATATTGGTCATAAGTTAACTCCAGCACTCGCTACCAATGTCGGCCCACAAGAGTTGCTGTCCAAGAGTGCTGGACAAACAGTGAGCGAAGGAAAGAAAATTGTGAAATGAGCGCCAATCTGGACCGCTATTTTATGCCTCTATATGGAATTGTAAATAGAAGAGCGAGAGAGAGAGAAAAACTCTGCATAACCTTGCTAATTATCTGTCCATCAAATGTCCATCCATTCACCTCTCATCATTCCTCCCTCTGCAGGGTTTATATCCAGCTGATCAAACAGTGTTGGTAATAATCTGATGGTCCAGAAATAGGAGTCACGTTAGAGGCGGTTGTTAGCAGGCTTATATATATATATACACCTTACCGCTTTCAAAAAAAAAAGTCCTTACAACAATAGCTTCTAGTCACTGATGATGACAAAATATCAGCCGACCATCTCCCCTCCTTTCATCCACACAGATTGCTCACCTATCCCTGCACCTCCACCCTGTCACTGATTATCTCATTCATAGCCTCAGCGACCTGTGGAGGGGTGGAGAGGTCCGTGTCCAGCAAACCAGGCAGTGTTGGTAACAACTGGTAGTCAAGTAATAGGTGTCGCATTAACAGCAATCGTTAGCCAGCTTGTAAACATATATACCTTACCACTCTCCAAGAAATTCTTTAGACTAATAACTTCTAGTCACTGATGATGACAGAATATCCAGCAGTCCATCTCCCCTCCATTCATCCACACGGTTGCTCACCTATCACTGCTCCTCCACTCTGTCAGTGATCATCTTATTCATAGCCTTACCGACCTATGGAGGGGTGGAGAAGGTCCGTGCCGTCAGGCTGACTCCACGGTAAAGGAGGGGGGGTGCAGGGCTTCACACAGAGCCGCCTTCCTACCGATGTATCTCCACTTCACGAGGGAGCACTCTCTGCTCGCTCTCTCTCCTAACTTGATCCGGAGCGTCCGTCTGCCTCGTGGAGGCGAACAGCTGACGGCGGGTGGGCAGAGCGGGCGATACAGGAGGCATGGGAGGGGGCGGCGGGGGAAGAGGACGCAAGCCGACGGCCGCTACGTGTCAACGGCTCCTCCCATCCCCCCGGAGCCCGACAATACTCCTGATTCTCTAGCACACACCATACACTTTCCCGTATAGACCTCGCAATAGGTAACAATGAAGTATCTCAGTTAATAAAAAATATAGAGTATTGGCCAAGGGGAGTTTCAGATCATTCCCCATTAGTTATCACCATGACCCTAAAAGATAGGAATAAGCCAATGAGGTGGAATATAAATCCACTTTGGCTTAAACTAATAGAGCACCCAGAAGACATTACATCGAGACTAAAGGAATTTATGGAAATCAATG
The DNA here is from genome assembly GCF_037356315.1 of Lithobates pipiens. Lineage (NCBI taxonomy): Eukaryota > Metazoa > Chordata > Amphibia > Anura > Ranidae > Lithobates > Lithobates pipiens. The sequence goes on from NW_027507787.1 coordinate 95,338,307, forward strand.
AAGGGACCGCGCCAGCGGGGGTGATATGGGATACATCTAAAGTCTTCCCTAGGGGGTTACTGATAGAACAGGTTGCAAGAATCAAAAAGAAATCTAAAGTACAGGAAGAAAAATTAAGAACGGAAGTATTGGAATTAGACATTACGTACTGGATCCGATTTTAGAGAAGCAGGAATTATGGCTTGCGAAGCAGCAGGAATACAGGGAGCCTGTAACTAGAAGCGCCGAAAATAAAAGACTCCTGGGGAGGCAGAACTCTTATGGAGAAGGGGAAAAAATGGCCCGATTATTGCCACTTTTGGTGAGGACTAATTCTACCCCTTCGGGCATTTCCGTGATTAGGACCCCCAGAGGAGAAGTTACGTCCGACCCTGGGTTGATCATGGAAACATTCTCTGAGCCCAGATAGTGAAGGGTTGGAGAGGTTCCTTGGGAAGATAGAATAACCCACCCTTTTGGAGAGTGACAGGATTATGCTTGACTCCCCAATAGAGCTTGAGGAATTGACACAGGCATTAGTGGGGATATGTCCAACGGCAAGGCCTCCGGACCAGATGGCCTGCCGGTGGAAATTTATAAACAATTTGGGGGGGTCTTGCTTCCAGTACTCTTAAAAACATTGAGGAGGGTAGCGGATGGGGGAGATTTGCCACTGTTGATGTGTGAAGCTGTTATTACAGTTTTACAGAAGGAGGGGAAAGACCCCCTAGATACATCAGCATATAGACCAATATCTTTACTGTGCTCTGACATTAAAATAGTGGCAAAGGCTCTGGCATCTAGGCTAAATAAATGTATTTCAAAACGTATTCATGAGGACCAGTCAGTGTTTGTCCCGAGTAGATCCACAAGTGTTAATATAAGAAGAGTTTATATGAACCACCAGGTCCCGACAGAGGTCGCCGGCTCGAGAGCTGTCCTAGCCTTGGATACAGCCAAGGTGTTCGATAGCCTCGAGTGGGGCTACCTCTGGCGGGTCCTGTGAAAGTGTGCCTAGTCTGTGCAATGCTGTACCCTACGCTAAAACTCCACTAGTGTATGGTAGCGTTTAAAACATTCACCAATGCAAAGACCAGGATTGTCAGGACAGCGGGGACAATAATAACGGGTGTCACGCCTATATCCGCACTTTCTGCAGACACATTTACTTTGGGGGGCTCGTTGGGTAGGGGTACTCGGGAGGACATACAGAAAATGTGGCCATGGGGGCACGGTATGCCCCGAGTATAGCCAATATTGTACTCAATAAATGGGAATCTGAGAGTATTTTTCTTGATATGAATAGGTCTTTGGTGTTCTATAAAAGATACATCGATGACGTGATTCTGTTTTGGCAGGGTGATCAGGCCAGTTTTGTGTCTTTCTTGGGGACAATGAATAGGAACAATTATGGTTTGAAATTTACAGCAGAAACGAACATGAAGGAGGTTATTTGGACCTCACCATCATTAAACAAGATGGGGGGTTCCAAACTAAAACCTTTTTCAAGGCCACTGACAGAAATGGCTACGTGCCGACGCACAGTTGCCATCACCCTCAGTGGATTGGAACAGTTCTGAAGGGACAATACATGAGACTCAGGCGAAACTGTACAAATGAGACTGATTTTGTTATACAGGCAGGAATTCTCACAGAGCGATTCCTAGAAAAAGGGTACAGTTCAGAGACCCTAAATAGAGATTTTGCTAAAGTGTCAAATATGGAAAGACAATCTCTTTTGACCCCTAAGCCCAAATCCACCTTTAAGGGTGAACTAGCTTTTGTGACAGGATTCAATAGACAATATAAGCAATTAGAGACCATTTTTAAAAAATATTGGCCCATTTTACTTAAAGATAAAGACCTTGCATCTACTATTCCAAACAGGCCTAGGTTCATCTATAGGAGGGCCCCTGGCCTTAGAAATCGGCTAGCCCGAAATGTACCAGACCCGCCAAAGAAATTGGTCACTTTCCTGGATGGGTCTGGTTTTCATTTCTGTACTAGGTGTCGTGCATGTAAAGTTACTAGGGGTTCCGGGATTCCGAAAAAAAACGTAAACATCATGTGTAACGGGAGAAGAATTTAAAATCAAACCTCTCATTACTTGCAATTCAGATCATGTAACGTACGTATTGGAATGTCCATGTTCCTTGCAATATGTAGGTCGCACCACAAGACAATTAAAAATTAGAATAAACGAGCATCTTGCAAATATAAAGAAAGGTTTCCCTAACCATAGTGTCTGGAGACACTTTAAACGGTACCATAATAGCGATCCTTCTTTGTGTAGGTTTTATGGGATTGATAAAATCACAAGACATTGGAGAGGAACGCATATGAAAAGAGAAATTTCGAAAAATGAAACCAGATGGATTTATAAATTACAAACCTTGCAGCCATTAGGAATGAATATCGAACTTGATCTAAATTGTTTCTTATCTAATGATTGATTGATTGGAAGCAATTTTGAAATCCCTTTACCCTGTCCCCTTTACATAGAGTTAAACGAGACCAGGGTTGCCTCACTTTTCTCCCTTCTCCATTCCCTAAAAAGGGGGGAAGAGAGGGTTTTCATTGAGGTGTTAATCTTGTTTTGATTGCACTCGGGTGCTTCTGTATAGATTTTCTTTCTTTTCGGGGCATGTATGTGTTCCTCGATAGGATAGGCGCTCGTGTATTTTAGACCTTTTACTGTAGGATTGGTATTGCGCTTATGTACTTGTCTTCTCCCAATGATGTGGGGGGTTTAATATGTATATTAGCATATTTACTTTTTATATATTTCCCCCATATATATATATTTTATTTTTTCATATTTTTATAATTTTTTGGTAAATGTTTATATTTTTATTGATTTTGTTTTTGCTGGAATCATGTGAAAGATTAGCGACTCTTCTGTAATTTTTTTATGATTATTCGTCTTGTGCACACCTTCGAATGTAAAATGTATTGGTGAAACCTTGTCTCACAAATTATGCATTGTGAATATGAATGTATTAGTTGTATTTGTGTGTTGTGCTGCCTGGGTGGCACTGGGGCTGCGCACAACCATTTCCCCTTTTTTTGTATTCATCACGAATCGCTAGTAATCCGATTCAATTGACAATCTGCATCCGTAATAATTTACTAATGATTTTCTGTGGTTGACGATTGTTTCCGTCATTCGTGAGGGATGCGGCACAATCGTTAATCATTAGCGATCTTTGTTTTGCCTGGTTGACTGTGCACGACGTGTTTTTTTCATTCGTCACAATTCGTGATTTTTTTTTCGATATAATTTGACAACTATATCCGTTACAATTTGATATGGTTCGATATAACTTGACAACTGTATCCGTTTCAATTCGACAATGTTTGGATTAGGTTCCGAGCATTTACGATTTGATATAGTTGTCATTTATTAGTGTTGTTCGCCTTGGTTGTACTGAGGCTGCGCACGACCTGTTTTCCTATTCGTTATAATTCGACCTATGATCCGTTATAAGCTCAGATTATGAGTGACCCAGTGCGCTTCCTGAAGACGGTAACAACGAAACGTACGTCGGAGTGGCACTTGGTCACGCTATTCAACGCCATTTCCGGCCCTCTGGTTTGTCGGTCTGTAGGCCTGGAACGCACGCCAATATCGAATGCGGAAGAATCCTTCCTTGAGTTGGAGAGCGATTCTTTTTGGTCAGAGCAAGCAGTCCCGGTGCCAGGCTAGGCACTTAACCATGTAAGGAGCCTTTTGGCTGTCTGTTTTTTTACTTAATTTTTATTAAAGTCAGTATTATGCTATGGATTTTTATGTATTTTTTCACATTTGCCGCTTGAGTCTGTGAAGAGAGACATACCATCTAACATCATCTGCATTGGTATCCATATGAGCAGGCATTATCCTGTACAAGCGTTGTTTGACTTACTTTTTAATTAAAGTGGTCAAACGGATCTGGTAAGCAGTTTGGACTTGTATTATCACTATTGGTGTAGTTCTACGTTCATGGTGGAGGGAGTCGCAAGTTTTCTTCCGAGTCGTTGCTAACCGCTGCTATATCACGATTATTATTTGTTTTTCACCTTCCGGATCGACAGAATTCGATAGAATTCATTGTTTGTAGAGACACTTTATTGGGACTTTACATTGTCAATTATTATTATTATGTATGGTGGTTCACTGATGTCCACCATTTTTCTAGTATAATCATTCGTATGATGTGTATATTTTTCACTTTGGTGATCTTCACATTATTTTTAGCACTTTCTTTTCCAGCCATTTTTATTCAGTGATTTAGGAAGAAAAATATATGCTTTTTGTTAATTAGTGGTTTAGATTAATATTCTTTACAGAGCGCCCTTAATCATTGTTATCACTCTATAGGTGTTTGTTTCACTTTTCTAGGGAGCTGCTCTTTTGTGTATATATTTTTATATTTTTTTATTTTTTATTTTTTTTGTTCACATGGCGTGGAATTTGAGTAGTTGAATTGCAACTGCCTCGTTCACATACAGAAAATGCCTCTCGTGCAGCCGGCTTACTGCATTTGGTTGGGGATGGTGAGGTGGAGCACCGTCTGGAAACAGAAGGGCTCTGACGATCTCTTCCTGGAATTTAAGGAAGGATCCAGTCCGTCCTGAAGCTCTGTATAGCACATGAGCATTCCGCAAAGCCAATTGAAATAAATACTTTCTACCAGCGTCTGGCTTTACGGGCAACTAGGTACGGCGCCAACAACTGGTCGTTGAGGTCCACACCTCCCATATTTTGGTTATATTCGTGGACACAGAGGGGTTTCTCCACAACACCAGTCGCCGTAGTAATTTGGACTGTCGTGTCTGCATGAAGGGAGGTAAGAACGAAAACATTCTTATTATCCCTCCACTTCATAGCGAGCAAGTTATTACACTTCAAGCAGGCTCTCTCCCCCAGCCTAAGACAGGAATCAACAAGTCACTGGGGAAAGCCCCAGTGATTAGATCGCACGGTGCCACACGCTCCAATCTGATGATCAAACAAGTGACTAAAAAGTGGCACGCTTATGTAATAATTGTCTACATACAAATGGTACCCCTTTCCGAATAAGGGTGACACGAAGTCCCACACAATCTTGCCAGCGCTTCCTATGTAGTCAGAGCAGTTTGTTGGCTCTATGTCACTATCTCTTCCCTCGTAAACGATAAAACTACATGTATAGCCTGTGGCCCTGTCACAGAGCTAATACATCTTGACCGCGTATTGGGCACGCTTGCTGGGAAGATACTGTTTGAATGATAAGCAGCCAGAAAACGTAATCAGGGACTCAAACGCAGACAACTTGATGGGGGAGTAAACAAGTCTGCAAAACGCTGAAGTGGTTTACGAGGGGCCAAATTTTGTAGAGCCGATCATATCCAGGGTCTCCGTGAGGACGACAGAGTTCATTGTTGTTGAAGTGCATAAACCGCAAAATCTGCTTGCATTGTGCCCTGGCCATGGAAGCAGAAAACACAGGCATAGGGTACATTGGGTCAGTCGACCAATATGCCCGCAACATACTCATTTTAACTATGCCCATGTTGAGGGATAGCCCCAGAAAGGTCTTAAATTCAGAGACCGTAATTGATCTCCAATCTCTGGCAAGGAACAACTGGGAATTAGTGGCAATGAATTGACCAGCATACAAATTGCTTTGGTCCACAACAGAGCTATAAAGATCTTCGGTGAAAAACAGCGAATAAAAATCAAGTGACATAAAATCAACTGTTTCCACCTGAATGCCGGGTTGGCCAATGAATGCGGGGGAAGTACAGGTGCTGCAGAATTGGTGGGCTCCCAATTTGGATTGGCAAATTCTGCAGGAAGCACATGGGCCTGTCTTTGTCTTCATGGTGGCAGCGGGACACTACTTGTGCTTGCCACCTCGCCAGCTTGAACTGCATTTATGGGACTCACCACGTGATATTGCAGTGCTGGATGTACGACCAGGGTGTACTAGGCCACTGGTGCTTCCCAGTTCACCAGAAGGAATAGCGGCACTAGTACTTCTCTGCTCCATACGAGAGCCCTGCGGTTCTTGCACCTCAACAATGGCAGAAGATCGGGGTCTGGTACGCCTGACCTTGGCAGGGACCATAACTCCATCATCAGAGCTATCCGTCATGGAGCCGCTGTCATCTACAGGATCGTATTCTGAGCCTGAATCTGACAGATGAGTGACTTCCTCTTCACTATCTGTCATACTCAGAAACGTGTAGGCCTTTTCACTAGTGTACCTTCGATTTGCCATTTTGGGCTCTAAATTTACTGGTACACTAGTGAGACTCACAGGTAAAAAAAAAAAGCTCCCGACTATTAGCGACTGTTTCAAAACGCTACCAAAAAAAACTGTTAGCCATCACAGGAATCAGGTCTGACTCTGCGAATGCTGCAGTTATGTGTTTAGTGTATTGTAAGTGACAGTGATCGATCGATCGATACTGCACTAGGGGGGGCTGGGCAGAGGGGCAAAATGCAGGTGCTAGCAGGCAGGTATCTGGGCTGATCCCGCTAACACTACGTTTTTGGGAACCCTAAACTGCGAGGGACACTAGTATAGATCAGATATTGATCCGTTCAGATACTATACTACTAAGGAAGATGTATGCTGCATGCATGGGTGTTAATGGTACAGGCATTAACCCGACGCTGTCTGGGGGCGATGCAGATCCTATCTGACACTAAAACCCAGCCGGGTGATCAGGGCTTAAACCTTTATTAGGTAATAAACGGCGGGTGACCTGAGACTATAAAAAAAATAACTAACCAGCGTCACCTGTAACAGTTATACAGTGATCACTGATGAAAGGGTTAACTAGGGGGCAAGCAGGGGGTTAAAACCTTTATTAGGCAATATATGGGGGTACCTGACGCTATAAAAAGCTGATGGTGAACTAAATACTTACCTGGCTAACTAGCGTCACCTGTGACACTAATATGACGATCAGAAAAAAAGATTACTTAGTAACACTGGTGATGGGAGGTGATCAAGGGGTTAAAACTTTATTGGGGGGGGGTTGGGGGTACCCTAGACCTAAAGGGGCCTACCACTAACTGCCCTACCACTTATAACAGTCACAAATGACACCAATGCAGTAATCAGTAAAAAAAAATGCTATTGGTGTCACTGTGACAGGGGGTGCAGGGGGGTGATCAGGGGGTGATTAGTGTGCCTGCATGTTCTACTGTTAGTGTAGTGTTGGTGCAAACTTACTTAATGTCTTCTCTCCTCGGAACCTGGAACGAAAAGGCTTCACGAGGAGCGATGACATCACTTCCGCTACTTCTGTTTACATTACAGAAGCTAAAGTTTGTCATTCGTCAGGAGCAAATGCGAGAGGGGGGGCATGAATCAGTGGCCTTCCCCTCAGCACGGATCACTCCTGAAGCTAATCCGACCACTGCAGGCACAGGTGGGCCCAATCGGACCCCCCGCCCGCTGGGAGGCAGGGACGTACAGGTACGCCCATATGCCTGCCCGTGCCATTCTGCCGACCTACATCTTCGCGCAGTGGTCGGCAAGTGGTTAATCGGCTTTCAGTGCAGAAGCGCTGGGGGACAGATGCAGCACCGCACCCACGCTGCATCCACCTAGGTAAATATGAATAGGGGGGAAAAAAGAAACCTACTTCTTTTTTTAAATATTTTTTAATTTATCATGCACATATTAAAATCAGCATTTATAGCCATAAAATTACATAAAATATTAGAATTGTATTAATATTAAATATTTTCTGAATGCAGAGACCCTGTAAAAATAAAAGGATGTTAATTGCAATTTTTTATGCCACACAATAATTGTTCAAATGATTATCAAATCTTTCAGTGCAGAGGCGCTGGGAAACAGATGCAGCACCAAACCCATGTTGCATCCACCCAGGTAACTATGAATAGGTGGAAAAAAACCATACTTCTCTTATAAAATAAATTTTTTATTTATCATGCAAATATTAAAATCAGCATTTATAGCCATAAAATTACAGAAAATATTAGAATTGTATTAATATGTAATATTTTCTGAATGCAGAGGCCATGTAAAAAATAAATGGATGTTAATTGAATTTTTTTATGCCACACAATAAATGTGCAAATGACTATCAAATCTATATTTTCAAAAAAACAAAAACACACAAAATTAATTTTAGCACACACAGTTTACTCCACAATGTTTTTTGTACAAAATAAAAGATGAGATAGTGTCGAGTAAGTAAATACCAAATATGTTAAGCCAATGAAATTGGAAAAACTATCAATAGGTGACTTTTTAAATGCTTTTACAGATCATCAGTTTAGAGTTAACCATTAGTGAGAAGAATTATTGCTCTCACTCTGGAGTGCACAGTGATCTATAGCACGTGTGGCGCAATCCTTTACATTCACATGTGTTTGTGTTCATGTGAAATGGTGATGGGGTACTTTTAATCTTTTTTTTTTCTTTGTTTTATTATATTTAACCTTTTTTTTTTAACCACTTAAGGACCAGGCCTATTTTACAAACTTGTTGATTACAAGTCATTTTTTTTGCTTGAAATAACTTAGAACCCCAAACATAATATGAATATTTTTTTCTAAAACCCTAGAGCAGGGATACGCAATTAGCGGACCTCCAGCTGTTGCAGAACTACAAGTCCCGTGAGGCATAACAAGACTCTGACAGCCACAAGCATGACACCCAGAGGCCGAGGCATGATGGGACTTGTAGTTTTGCATTAGCTGGAGGTCCGCTAATTGCATATCCCTGTCCTAGAGAATAAAAGGGCGGTCGTGGCAATACTTTGTCACACCGTATTTGCGCAGCGGTCCTACAAGCGCACTTTTTTTTCGAAAAAATACACTTTTTTGAATTTAAAAATAAGACAACAGTAAAGTTAACCCAATTTTTTTTATATTGTTAAAGATGATGTTGCACTGAGTAAATTGATACCCAACACGTCACTCTTCAAAATCATGCCCGCTCATGGAATGGCAACAATCTTTTGTCCTGAAAAATCTCCAGGCGACGTTCAAAAAATTCTGCAGGTTGCGTGTTTTGAGTTACAGAAGAGGTTAGGGCTAGAATTATTGCTCTCGCGCTAACAATTGCGGCGATACCTCACATGTGTGGTTTGAACACCGTTTTCATATGCGGGTGCTACACCCGTATACCTTCGCTTCTGCGCGCGATCTCGGCGGGACGGGGCACGTTCAAACATTTATTTTTATTTATTTTACTTATTATTTTTACACTGTTCTAAAAAAAAATGTGTCACTTTTATTCTTATTACAAGGAATGTAAACATTCCTTGTAATAGAAAAAATTGAAAAAAAACATATTTACACAAAAATGCAATAAAAAAATTAAAATAAAACAAAAATGTTTGAAAAAAAAAAGTCCTTTTAAGAGCTATGGGCAGAAGTGACGTTTTGACGTCGCTTCTGCCCTGCAATGGTATGGAGCCGGGTGGAGGCCATCTTCCCCTCACTCAGCTCCATGCCAAGCAGGGGATAGGATCTGATCGCCTCTGCCAGCGGCTCCGGTAAGCAGCGGAGGGCACCGGAGTGCGGTGGGAGGAGGGGGCCCCTCTCCCGTCACCAGTAAAAGTGATCTTGCAGCGAATCTGCTGCTGAAACCACTTTTATCTGAAAGAGGACCGCCTGCTGAAGAAGTGGATGCCGGGGTTATGGCAGCTAACTGCTGCCATAATGATATTCCACTTCAAAGTGCCACCATAAAATGACGGGCGGTCCGTAAGTTGTTAATTCTTTTTTTTGCGCTTAACTTTATTGTTATCGCCCAATGTGATGGCACAGGGCAGGTGACAGGAACTCTTAAAGGAGACATCAGAAATAGAAACTCAGAAATGTGATAGGAGAAAAAAAAGATCAAGTGCCCTTTTTTGTGTATATATATATATATATATATATATACACACACACACACACACACACACACATACACACACAGGTATATACAGTATAATATTTGGTCATGGCCCTATGACCGAGGCAGATATGGATCACATAAACACGTGAAAAGACAACATAAATATACCAGAAGTGTGCCTTGGTCATCTGGTCGGTATGCCGAGAAAGGGGGGCAAAAATACTTAGATAGGGGAGTAACTCTTTATTGGTTCTGTCAATATTTCCCAAACTTGGTAAAGGCCTGTGCCATTTCCACCAGAGGAATTGGGATGTATGTTTACATTCCTTTGTGACAGCAATAAAAGTGATCACATTTTTTATTTTTTTAAACAATTTATTCATTTTAAAATAAATTAAAAAATATATAAATTTTAAAGCGCCCACCGTCCCCACGAAGCAAAGAAAACGCATACGGAAGTCACGCCCGCATATGTAAACGGTGTTCAAATCACACGTGAGGTATCGCCCAAATCGTCAGAGCGAGAGCAATAATTTTAGCACTAGACCTCCTCCATAACGCTAACCTGGTAACCGTAAAAAAAAAATAAAAGCGTCGCCTATTGAGACTTTTAGGTACCGTACTTTGTCGTCATTCCACGAGTGCGTGCAATTATAAAGTGTGACATGTTTGGTATCTATTTACTCGGCGTAACATTATCTTTCACAAAAAAATTGGGCTAATTTTACTGTTTCGTTTTTTTTTAATTCATGAAAGTGTCCCTTTTCCCAAAAAGTTGCGTTTAAAACACCACTGCGCAAATACCGTGTGACATAAAATATTGCAACAATCGCCATTTTATTCTCTATAGTCTCTGCTAAAAAAAGATATATAATGCTTGGGGGTTCCAATTAATTTTCTAGCAAAAAATATGGATTTTAACTTGTAAACACCAAATGCCAAAAATAGGCTTAGTCGTGAAACCTGTCTAGGTCTACTGGGGGTGTGCCTGGCTGTTTGATAAGCAGAAAATCCTCGAGGTAATGGATGACCATGTGACAGTGGGCCTGGTGTGATAGGATCCATGTAAGGGACTGGGCAAAAACACGGGCTGCTTTTGGGCCTGAAGGTCAACTTGGTGGCAAAGTAATAAGAATCCATTTAATGCTGTGCCACCACCAGAGGGATGGCTCAATAGGCAGAGGCTTGAATGCATCTGAGATGTCTGCTTTGGACAGCCAGGTGCCAGGACCTATTTTAACGATGGCCTGGATAGCTAAGTCAACTGATGCAAATTTGAGGGAGAATTCCTCGAAGGAATCAGGGAATTCAGAGTCGGTGGGTGGGAGGAATAAACCGCAGACAAAGCATACACTAAGTGGAGTTTATTGGAGAACTTGCCTTTGACAAGCCCAATAGGGCTGACTCTTCAGGTCTGAAAAAGTGACTGTGGGAAGGGGCTGATGGTGAAACCTCCGTCTAGTACAGCCTGCAGCAGTGAGTCTTTGGCCTGTTCATCGATAGCTGCTGGCTGGAGGTTCTTGTATTCTTGAGTGGAGTGGGGTAGAGTGATGAGGCCAGTGTGGAATCCTGCTGTGAAGCCGTGCACCAGGAATATGGCCAGTAAAGGGGTGGGGTGTGTGGAGAGGTAGAACCCCAACCAATGGACATCTATCTGGCTTAGTTACGACTTGTTTAACTGCTTCAAGTGACACATGACCTTCGGGTGTGCCCTATGGCATGAGACAAAGTGAGCAGGGAGGATGTTAGGTGTAGTCCCTGGCATACCTGCAGGAGGAGATGCTAGCACCAGGACAAGGAGGGTCATGGGTGGGCGCACCTCCAGAGCTGTCGCTCTGGTCTGGACATCAGAAACTGCTGCAGATAAAGAGGAGACCAAAAAGTGCAGCTGGGAAATGGCCCCAGAGATTGACTGCTGGACCCAGCAGTGGCTGGCGGCGGGTAGAGGAGCCTGAAGAGCTCTTCCTTCCTGGCCATAGTGGGGTAGGGAATGCCCTTGCATCTCAGCTCTGCTATGAGCATGGGGATGACCCATCCCCTGGGGGACTGCACCTTACCGCTCTCTGAGCCAGCAGAAGGTGACAGAGGGGCGGAAGTGAAGTCATCACTGCCAGCCTGTGACAGGGGCTCTGGCTATAAAACAAAACAAGGGGGTGCATGTGTTAAGAGGCGGCATAGCAGTCGGATAGTGAGCGGAGCGGGATACAGAAACTCAGATAATAAGGAAAAGAAAAAGTACAGGGCAAGAAACAACAGGCGCAGGGAGGAGCCAACTTGGTTCTATTGTGTAGAACCCTGTAGAGTGAAAATTAAGAAAACTCAAGTGCCGTGGCAACCAAGGTGAGCCAGGTTACTGATGCTCGGGTGCCTGTCTGTGCTGAGCACAAACCTGTAGACCAGAGCCCCAGAGCATACTAGGGCAAGCAGCTGAAGTCTGGTACGGCCTACGTAGGAATGTAGTCGCTGACGTATGCTCGGCCTGCTAACGTTTGTACTGTCTGCAAACTCAATGTATTAACGACCTTGTCTGTGTAGGTTAGGGGTCACCCTTCAAAAACAGAGTGTAACGCGGAGACACATGTGACAGTAACCAACACCCGATGAATATGTCAACTTGTGCATGTAAAGTAAACGTATAATGAAAGGGTGCTGCAGGATGTGACTACACCCTGACTGATGCCCTAGTAACGTGGTCCCGGTAAGTATTGAACTTGGTCGACCGGAAACCCTGTAGTGAGGGTGACATAAGTGTAACATATTTTCCTTTCACCTGAAACTGCCCTACCCCTCCCTGCTATGCGACTGGTCCTGGTGAAGATGCGATCCCTATGTTCTTTTTTCGTTTATTTTGGGGGAGATAACGTCCAACCTGGTGCAGGATGTAACCTGAACTCGACTGACCTAAGGGAGAAAAACGATGAGTGGCTCGCATGTCACTGAAGATGAATGGCCAATTGAGTGCCACTAGATGATGTGTGGCTAATAGTGTGCCACTGGGACAGTCCTTGCAATGATTGCAAGAAGTCTATGCTGAGATTTGTGTTTGCCATGATTGCAAGAAGTTTTGCTTGTATGCATGCTTGCATTTAGATGCATGTAGCAAGATATTTGTGCTGCTGGAGACATGGTTGCAACAATTACAAGTGTCTTAATGATTTGCAAGTGTCTGTGCTGCAGGAGACGTGGTTGCAATGACTGCAAGTGTCTGTGCTGCAGGGGACATGGTTGCAATGGATTACAAGTGTCTGGGTTGCTGGAGACGTAGTTGCAATGGGTTACAAGTGCCTGGGTTGCTGGAGATGTGGTTTCAAGGGGTTACAAGTGTCTCAGTAGCAACAAAGGTGGCCTTATTGGCAAGCGAAGAAAGAAAAGGATAGCAGAAATGTGAATGTGTAGGAATAAAACCGGTTGTAGTTGTGCTTTATGGTGTGAGAAAATATATCCAATACGAATAGTAAAACCACGGCGTGGCTAGACTTGAAACTGTAACGGTTATGGAAAAATGGACCTGATACAAATTGGTTGTAGGGTAGGAAATTAACAAATACAAATCATTGTGTGTAGTGCAAGCGATACAAATCGTTGTGCTGCTGACTAGATTAAAATCGGACTATGGTGTACAAAACAGATCCGATACAAATCGGTTGTGGGGTAGAATGGTAGTTTAGGGTAAATAACCTAGCAGGGTAAGTGAGGTAGACCGATGCGAATGGTATGTAGGGAAAAAAAACAGGAACCAGTACGAATCAGTGTGCAAAGCATCCGATTAAAAACCATTGTGCCACCAACGTGACTGGGTTAAGACCCATACACACAATCAGACTTTTTGACAACAAACATGCAAATTAGCTGTTTTGGAGCAACATCCGACCGTGTGTACGCTCCATCAGACAAACTTTTTCGCTTTTCATCAGACTTTTGTTGGCTGTGCGAACGGACAAAGTTTCTGGCAACAAAAGTCCGATGGAGCAAAGTCTGATCGTGTGTACAGAAAACCATAGGACTTTTATACAAAGTACAAACACGCATGCTCAGAACCAGTGCAAAAGAACAGACAACAATACAGAAGTTGACCAAAGGTGGCGGTAAAGAGCAGAAAAACCACATGATTTGGTGAAATTTGGCTGAAAAAGTCCTGCTGTGTGTATGCAATACAAGTTCTCGGCCGACGCCCTTGGTACAAAAATCCACAGGAAAGTTTGTACAAAGTCCGATCGTGTGTATGGGGCTTAAGAATCGAACTGTAGTGAGCGTGCAATGTATCCGATATGAATTGGGAGAAGCGTGGTGTAGCGCCGTGCATGACGCACATGGAAATTATTTTGTGTTTGGCATGTAGATGGGATAAGGACAGCATTCGAACGATTCGTTAGTTCCCGCTGTGGGAACTGAACATACGACATGGGGGACACAATGATTTGAACATGACATGAAAACATAGTTACGAATCCTACCTGCTCCAGTGAGCAAGACTTGATTGAAAACCACATATAAAGCAACCGCAACCAACTGAATCCAAGAGCAAATGACTCACAAACACGAAGTGAGCTGAAGAGTCGGCCTAGTGATGTAACAAATCGCTCACTGGAACCAAGAAGGAGCATGGGCAAGTGGGTTGCTTAAATACCCCCCCCCCCCCCCCGGGCTCATCCCATAATATATATGTGTGTATTTTTTGCCTGCGTATAAATCTGTTTGTCCCAAGCATGTTTGAATCCACTTACTGTTCACCGACTCACTATAGTCAAATAAAGATGGGCAGACCAACCCCCCCTTCCTAATAATATGGGAAAGACAGGGGGGTCAGGGCCTGCTAGACACACAAAAGCTTCTATTCATGGACACATTTAAATACACAAATACAGTACCAGAACATGGTGCACAGGGTAAAAATGGCAAAACTTTATTATGAGAGAGAGTATTTTCAAAACCAGTTTCTGCAAAAAAAAAAAAAAAAAAAGTTCCAACCCCACTGCATTGCCAGTTTACAAAATAATAACCCAGCATAAATGGCAATTTCTGTAATGATAACCCCCAGCATTAGTGCGAGGTTAGGCAATAATAACCCCATCATTGGTGCCAGGTTCTGTAATATTACCCCCCACTCCAGCATTTTCACAATATTAACCCCCAGCATTGGTGCCAGGTTCACAATAATAACCCCCGGCATTGGCGCCAGTAGCTGCAATAATAGCCCTCAGCAGTGGTGCTAGTTTCCGCAACAATAATCCCCAACATGGCCTATATGTTCTAATGCCAGAAGATTGTGATGGTTGTGAATTTTGTAGCCTGGTTGAGTTATAGTGGTTTTAAACCCTAGACATGAAATATTAACAAAGCACAGCCCTTTATAGTGTGTACTTGTATCAATTAAGAGCATTGAGTGTAATTTCTGACTGCTGCTTCGTTCCTCGAAGCATGAATCACTTCAGACAAGTTTTCCTGACACCAAGAGGAAAAAAAGCTGATTGCCAGCCTCAGCACTGTTCATGTGTTCTGTGTGAAAGGGGGTGTGCCCCTTCCCTCAATCAGCTCTCGGCGCTCTCCACAGTGAAATTTCAGTGCTCTGCCTTTTCCAAAAGCTCAGACAAGCTTTATAAATTTTGGACTTTGAATAGATGTAGAGAAGACTGCAGAGAAACAAGTATAACTTATGTAGGAGGATTTGTTTCATCTCCATATATCACCTGAGGCCAGACACTACACTGGGTACACTGGCTAGGTACATAGATGACATCCTCCTCCTCTGGGATGGCCATGAGCGAGATTTAAGACTTTTTATGGATACTTTGAACGTTAACGAAAGGGGCATACATCTCAGTTATGAGATAAGCCAGGTGAGAATAAACTTTTTAGACCTTAATATCACTATAGAAAAGGATCGTTTTGTCACCTCAACGTTCTTTAAAGATACTGACCGGAACTCCTTCATCCCGACTGATAGTTGCCATCATGTCCCCTGGCTCCGATCAGTTCCTAAAAGTCAATACATCCGATTGAGGCGTAACTGCTCTGAAGTTGAGGAATTTTTGGCAGAGGCCAAGGTTCTCACCTCCAGATTTTTAGAAAAGGGATATCAACAGGATTTCTTAACTAAAACCCTTAATGAAGTGACCAATATTCACCTTGCTGATCTGTTGGCCGAAAGGGGCCCACGGGTCAATGACACCCAAGGAAAAGTCCCCTTTATTACTACCTACTCTTTTCAACAGAAGAGTATAAAGAAATTGATAAATAAACACTGGCACATTGTTAGTAGCGATGCTATCATGAAGAATGTGGTTAGTGAGAGGCCCCAAATAGTGTTTAGAGGAGCATCGTCAGTTCGTCATCGCTTGGCACCTAATGTCATAGACCCTCCAGCTGGAGGTAGGGGTTTTTTTGATCAACTCACAGGATTCTACAAATGTGGTAAGTGTAGGGTCTGTTCCTTGAATTCTTGTCTTCAGAGACGGACCACCACTTTTCGCAGTACAGCTACTGGATTAGATCATACTATCAAACCATGTATCACATGTGCTACTGTGGGAGTGGTGTACATGTTGCAGTGCCCTTGTGGGCTGCAATATGTGGGACGCACAAAGCGCCCCCTACAGGTGAGACTCAATGAGCATATAAGCAATATTCTCATCGGTTTCCCCAACCACTCTGTGTCTAAACACTATTTGAATTTTCACAGCAAAAACCCCTCTAAGACCCTTTTCTTGGGGATTGACAAATATAAGCCTCATTGGCGGGGCAGCTCTTTAGTTAGAGAAATTTCTAAACTAGAAATGTCTTGGGTCCACCGTCTCAAAACCTATACCCCTTTTGGGCTTAATATTGATACTGATGTCAATGCCTTCATTGATAACTCTTAGTTCAACCTCTTGTCTTGCCTGTTTGGGTTTGACTCTTTATTTTTATATGTTTTTTATACATTTAATCTATGTATTTTTTGTACTTTGGATGTTATACTTGCTTTATATGCATAATATCCCTTTTTGCCTTGCCTGCTGTGAGATGCTAGACTGGTCCATGCAATTTTTGCGTGCCCAATTTTTGAATATACATTTTAGGCATATACAGTATTTTATTTTGTATATAGGGATTTTTTGCACTATAGACGGTCTATTGCTCGTAAGGATTAGGCTGTTTCTAATTTTATTTTCACTTTTATTTTATTTTTTATGTTGCTATGGGGTCCGGCTTATGCGCGGGGATCCAACTCATATATATTGTTTCCAATGATCCTACTATATTTACCTATTTTGATTTTTTATCTTTTTCGTATACTGCGAAGGGTATGCAATTTTTCACATTATTAGTATACCATTAGACATATGACACCATTTATGCAAACGCCTTTTTTTCGCGACAATCACGTCATAAGGACCGGATGTAATTCCTTCGTTTTCACGACTTAACTAACTTTTCGTTCGTGCTTCACGGAGAGATATGCGACTAAGAAGTGCTATGAGATTTATATATTTCCAACTTTTTATTTGGGCTAAATTAGCATATTTATTTATTATTTTTGCCTCTTGTTTAAACACGTAATACATCTATTGGACTGAATTTACATTCATGATGTTCCGTTTAATGGATGCTAGGTGTGTTTGTTGCGGGTTATTATAATATTTTAACTTTGGACAGACAGCTCTCGTATTTGGGTTACTTGCCATTTTTTGTAATGGCGTTGGTTGACTAAGTCTTGCATCTCAAAACGAGGCCTGGTTCCCTTCGCTAGTTCTATTGGGCGGAGCGTTACTGAGCCACGTATCTCAATACGAGGCTTGGTTCCCTTCGTTTGCTATATTAGGCGGAGCGTCACTGCGCTGCCCGTTCCCCATTGACAACGTCTGGTATGACGAAAGGCGTCTGGGAGGGCACGCAGTGACGCCACCACGTTGTAGGAGAGGAGGACGGGCTCCTGTTTGCCGGCCGGCTTTTTATGTTTGCTCCTTTATGCTGTATTTTATCTACAAACCTGTAAGTGCATTACTTTTATTCATTAAACTGTTCCTACGTTATTACGCTTTGTTAGTCCCTTTCTTTTCTGTGGGCCTCTGAGCGTATCATATCGAGACCACTGAACAGATTATTACCTTGGAATCACCGCTAAGGGATGGAGTGCTGACCCAGCTGAGGAAGGTTTACTTGGACGTCATCCATTTATCATTTATATATGCTTCATTCCATATATTTTCTGGTAAGCGCATTTAATATATGGTGACGGGTATCTCACGCGCCTAGGAAAGTGCTGAACCACTGTGGTGCTGTCATTTAAGAACGTTTATGTCCGCCATTTGGATTCACCTGTGAACTTTTCTTTCTTTAATTGGACTTTGTATTTTTATTTTTATGCCATTTTTGGCCTTTTTGGGTCACTTTTCACATTTTTTGAAACCTATTACTTAATTGTACTAGTCTTTATTTATATTATTATTTTTTTGTATTCATATTATATATGTAAGGGAGGGTTGGCGCGGCTTTATATATTCTTTACTACACTGGGTATATGTAAGGATTTTCAACCACTTTAAATGATGAATAAAAAAAAAAAAGAATCTCCAACATAGGTGGCAGTAGCAGCAATAACTCCCAGCAGTGGTGGCCAGTGGCATTATGCTTTTATGCCCCCTTTAGTGGTAGCCTCTTAAAGTGGATGTAAACCCACCCCTCACCCTATATAAAAAAGAATGGCACAGTATTATTCTATCCATATATTGAAGCCTCCTACATGTATCCCTACCTTAGCGATGTTGCCCCTTCATCTGTAGAAGCCCAGCAGAACTCCAGAACCAGTGGGCAGGTCTGTTTACTGGCGCTCGGTGGGCAGAGTCATTTCACAAGACTCCCCGCCCACCGCTACACTTCCCTTGGCCAGGCAGTGTCCCGAGGCTGAACCTCGCTCCTGCATAGTGAAAAGTGCACACGTACCAGTAGCCAAGCGTGCTTATGGCCCGTCATGTACACTCCTGCGCATGTCACATACACTTGTTGCTGGCCAGAGTGGAGGATTCCTATATAGCAGTGGTCATCAACCCTGTCCTCAGAGCCCACTAACAGACCAGGTTTGCAAGATAACTGAAATACATCACAGGTGATATCATTTACTGCTCAGTGATAGAAGTATTCTAGTGTGGATCTCCCCAAAGTAATACATAAAACCTGGCCTGTTAGTGGGCCCTGAGGACAGGGTTGATGACCACTGCTATATAGCAGCTTTGAGAGCTAATCTCACCACAGAAAATAGCTAAATTTTACGCAAAAAGAGAAAATGGGGAGGCATTACATCACATGCCTCACAAGTCTCTGTGATTATGTGAAGCTGGAATCGTGGAGATTTTCTGCTCTCTGCGCATGCAGGAGATAAAGAAAACAGATGTCAATCAGCAGTGGGGGATATGGCGACACAAATTTATGTGTGAGATTTTTTTTTAGCATAGTAAAAGCAGATGAGGATTTCTCAGAGCTGGATAAACACTTTGTTGCAAGGCAGGGCACATATGACTTGACATCCTCTACTCTACCAGGTAGATGTGGATGGAAGGCTCATTAATGGAGGTGGGGAAATGTCTCACACAGCACAAACACCCCACCGTGGCCCAGAAACAGGGAAGAGGACGAGCCCCCCCCCCTCCCCGGAGGACCCCCGGCCAGGTACGTGCACCACACCCCCACGTGCCCAGTCAAACAGTGGCCCATAGCATGGAGAGGAGGGAAGGGACAGGGAAAGAAGAATGGGAGAGTGAGAGACCCCCTACTTGACCTTCCAGGGAATGCCCAGCTGCTCCATCCTGCCGAGACAGGTGGAACCATACTTAGCCCTCCTGCAGAGACTGCTGGACGCATTCCACAGACAGACCCATCACCCGAGCAGTACGGGGTGGCTGCCGGCCACGGCACACTGTGACACAGACAGCAGTAGCCCGGTCATATGTGTGCCCCGGAGCATATAGCGCACCGGCCACTCCTGGATTAGTCATGGCCGACCCAGTGCGTAGCTAGGACCTGCTCATGAGTGATGGCCAGGCTGGGGAGACTACAAGGATCTATATTAACCAGCCTGTGACCCAGCCCAGCTGTTGATTGTAGATCACAGGAATCAAAAATGCAGAAAAAAATTCCCAGGACCAATGGTCCCCCGGGGGCCAGGTCCTTCTACACTAGGCAGAAAAAAAACTGAGCTGCTAGATGCAGTGTGAGGGGTTATAGCCAGTAGGCCATACTGTGCACGTTTTGCTGTTTTTAACACTTTCTGCCTAGTCCTCTCCTAAAGGGCAATATAACCTTAAGGTCAAAAGAGAAAAATGTATAACGTTTGAGGGTTCTAAGTAATTTTCTAGCAAAAAAACTGTTTTTAACTTGTAAACAAATCTCAAGAAGAGGCTCGGTCCTTAACTGGTTAACATATAGCTTTTGTGTTAAAGCAAAATTTGTGATGCCTCTTACGGAGAGTTCCGGTTCTACCAAATTTCTCACTTCCTGCACTCAATTTGGGCCAATAAACCAGATTCTCCCAAGTTCACTACTTATGAACAGTGGTGTTCTAGGATCATGGAGCAGAGGAGGTATTTCCATGATCTATTCTGCTCCAGCTGACTCCAAGAATTAAGCTTCATATAGGCTAAACTTGAAAAATGACCTGGAGATGGACTGGGACCTATATACCTGGCATTATTGCTTCTTTCGCTCATTTAAGGGGATCAATAATGCCACTTTGATAGAAGCTAACTTGAAAGTTATTTCCTGCTGGTATGTGGTACCAACCCGCCTTACTAAACTATACCCAGATACCTCCCCTTTATGCTTATGAGGCTATGGCCACACAGGCTCCCTGCTCCATACCTTATGGTCATGTCCCAGACTTAAGGATTTTTGGAACAAAATATTTCATTTGATTCACAAAATAACAGGGACTGCACTCTCTCAATCAACGGATAGATAAAAAAATCCCATATGTTCTCAAGCACCGTTTTTTTTTTTTTTCCTATCAGGAGCCAAAATGACCGTTGCTCATGCATGGAAACACACTTCAGTCAACAATCGCCTTGGCCAAAACAGAAAATTTCATGGATAATGGTGCAAGAAAAAACTGGTAATACCCTCCTTAACACCAGGAAAAAAATTTGACTCAATTTGGGTACGCTATGACGGCCCCCCTAATTTCCTAATGGTCTTTCTTAAAGTACTTGCCAATGTTTGCCTTCCACATCGGTATTCTCTCTTCTCCCTACTCTCACTCTGGCCTCTTCTGTTCCTTCCCCAGTGATCTCTATATTCCTCCTTTCGCTCAGATGACTCCTAGGTTGAGTGTTAGTTACACACGAGATACAATATTGATGCAGGGAATAGAAACAATAAAACAAGGAGGGGGAGAGATGGATATGCCCCCTCCCGATTTCAGCTTGTTCCCAATAGAAGTCGGGTATGTGGTAGCCATGTCCATCATCTCTCCGTCAGTTACAGAACCCCCCCCCCCACACACACACACACACACACGGGTCTTCCTAGTGTTCAGCCTTGTTTTTTTAATGATGTCAATATATCTTTTTAGCCACCTTTGTTCTTTCTATTACTGTAAAAGACAAAATATTTTGACTTATCCAAATGTTTGTACATTTTTTTTTTTTTACTCTGAAAAACCTTAATAAAAACCATTGAAACAAATGTACAACTTAACTTGTGGCTTCCTTGGGTGGACTAGGAAAGAGGTAATTTACACTCAGTCCCTGCCAATTCAGGCAACTGAAGGTCTTTTGCATGATATCCTGCATGCAGTACTGCAACGGATGGCTAGTGTGAATAGGCTACAGCAATGATTGGGCTGCAGGACCTATGTCTCTTGGGAACACAGTCTGTGTTGTGAAGATCCTGAACTCAAATGGCAGGCAGTAATAAAGGGAGCTTGTAGCATCAAGTGGTATGGAATGGGTAAAGAACCCTCTCAGTCATTTATGGTAGCAATGGCCTTGATGCTGGGTGCCCCCCTCTCGATGTCATGCTATGCTGTCGATGACTGATCTGACTGGATGCAGGATCAACTACCTGGCCTCTCCGTGTGAACAGTGAACTGGCAATCCTCTCCTCCGATCTCCGGCTGAATTCGTCCTGGCCTGTGGGCTCCTGGATCAGCCTCCACTCTCCCACATGTCCTTTCCAGACTTCTCCTCTCCACCCCTTTGGCTCACCTATGGGATTTGTAGTTCTACAGATGATAAGAATGGAAGGGTCCTGCCTGAAGCATACAAGTTCCAGCATGGCTGTATTAGTTTGAGTCCACTAAATTGCAAAGCACTGCCTTCTTGTGGACATTGTTAATTGCAATTAGAAACAATGCAGGGTGTTAAATATACAGTATATACCATAATTATCAGCGTATAAAATAGGATTTTTATAACAGCTTACCTGTAAAATCCCTTTCTTTGATGTACATCAGGGGACACAGAGCCATAGTAATAACTATGTGGGTTATATCGGACCATCAGGTGCTGGACACTAGCATGCCCCTTAAGGCGTGAACGTTCCCCATATAACTCCTCCCACTACTGGGAGTCCTCAGTTTTGTAACCAAGCAATCAAAGTGTATAAGAAAGGAGAAACCTCTGTCTCCTGATTTACATCAAAGAAAAGGATTTTACAGGTAAACGGTTATAAAAATCCTATTTTCTTTCCTTACATCAGGGGACACAGAGCCATAGTAATAACTATGTGGGATGTACCATAGCAATGGCAACTGAAGGGGGGGGGGGGGGGGGGAGACAGAATCAAGGAAACTGGAGGCCAGAGGACTCATACTGCAACCTGCTGTGCCTAAAGGCAATATCCTCATGACCTTTCATATTGATTTGATAAAATCGGATAAACGTATGAACCGAAGACCAAGTTGCCGTCTTACAGATCTGAGCCATAGAGGCCTGATGATGCACCACCCAAGAGGTGGTAATCGCCCTGGATGAGTGTGCTCTTAATCTGAGAAGGAAGAATTTTCTTTAAGCTGAAACTTGATCAATCACCTGACAAATACATTTGGAAAATAATGGATCTTGACGGTGCCTGTCCATATCCTGGACCCTCAGGCAGTACAAACAAAAGCTGTGTTTTGCAGACCTAAATGGTCACTTTTAAATAGATTCAGATCGCTCTTACTACATCAAGAGACTGTAGTGCTTTCTCTTCCCCAGATTAAGGCTTCTGGGGAGAAAGAAGTTAGAATAATATCTTGGTTTAAATGAAAACGTCATCCTTATGCAGAATACATAGCTATGCATGAATAGGAAAAACATCCCCAGGTGGGGGAGGTTCAAATGAACCCTATTAGAGGTAGATACCTCAAGAGCCTGTGCTGCAGGCAACAAAAGGGTTAAGTAAGGGAGCAGACAAACACCTGACTTGTATGGCTAATCCTCCCGTTAGGATCCTCCAAAGAGGAAAAATAAGTATCTTCCAAGATTTGGGAAAATCTACCTGATCCCCAACCTCCTGCACCTCAACAAAAGGGCCCAGAGGACTAGATGGGAATCTGCTATGTTTAGTCCTACTATGGAGAGACACCATAGCAATAATCTTTTAAATGGCAGAAGAAAAAAACCTGTTTGTATGAAATACACAGGGACAGAAGTGTTCTACCCTTGACGGCTCATCTGACTGGCCGTATTTTTGTTTTTACCTCTCAGGGGAGGAAGACATTCTTTTGGAAGGGTTTTTAGTTTGTTGTATACCATTAACCCCCTTAGAACCCTTAGAGGAGTTCCTGATCACTGTCACCCATAGCTTACAGTACAAAGCAGAGGCAGTACCAGCAAAATAATGTTCCACTTGCTAGGCTATAGTACAGTAAAATAACTGCCATTAATCCTAGCTATACAGTACAATGTTGTCAAAAGGGGAAATGCCTGTGACACCAAACCTGACCAGCAACCACTCTGCCCTGTCCCTCCACCGCCAGGCAGCAGCTACTCTTGCAGAGCTCTAAACTACTTCCTACACGTGGCCGGCGTCTGACGCCACTTAGCCATGCCCCCCACACGGAAACGGCTCCCCCTCCTCTTTCAAACAGGGAAGTTGAATCTCCCGCATGAGCGCCGGCATCATGGCGGGCAGTAGATCATCCGCTCGGTGAGCAACCATGGCTTGCCAAAAAAAATTTTTCATTGTGAAAGAAAAAAAAAAGGCAGCTGGCTGGCATTCAATCCGACAAGAAATCGCCAATCTGGGGGCCCAGGAAGTGATCAGACCCCCCCCTTCATACTTGAGGGTCTGAGCTGGCTTGAACAGAGAGGAGAGTGGAGCTTCTGCTGTTTCCAGCATCAGAATGGTGAGTACGCAATACAGCCTCCAGTGGTGACACAGACATGACAACACAAAACATGGAAGGAGAGATTACCGAGAAAATCTCCCCTATCTCGCAGCAGGGTTTACCAGAGATAAAAACCCAATCTTCACCCTTCACGGTAGGCTCCGAGACCTTAAAGGAAACCTTCAGGAACTGGGGAACACTCAGGTTATACCACAATCTTGGACCTGCGAGTAGACCCTGTCAGTAAACTTTTATTGGCCTTACTACCAAAAAGTACTGGATTTCAGAGCCCAGCTCTTAAAGCATTTGCAAGCAAAATCTTGCGTCTTCGCATGACGAGGCCCGGGTACCATTCATTTAGTCCATTGCGGAGACATTAGAATGGATCCGGTCAGGATGGCTGGCTCTCGAAGGATTACTGCCCGTGGAGCTCAGTACAACACATCCTTACACCTGCCCAACACCTTAGACACTGGCAAAAAAAACTGAAGACTCCCAGTAGTGGGAGGGGTTAGTTCACACCTTAAGAGGCATGCCAGTGTCCAGCACCTGATGGTCTGATATAACCCACATAGTTATTACTATGGCTGTGTCCCCTGATGTAAGAAAAAACGCACTTTTTCCCCCCTTAAAATCAGGGGGAAATCGTGGGTGCGTGTTAAATGCTGTTCCTCACTGACTGAGGGGATATGAGCAAGCGCCACTGACATACAGAAAGCCGAGTGTATTCAGCTAGACTCGGCTCCTTTCGCAGTCCTGCCCCTGACTGTGAGCAGAGCCGAGTCTAGCCGAATACACTCAGCTTTCTGTATGTCGCCGACACTCGCTCATCTTCGCTCACAGTCAGCGGAGATCAGTGACCATTTTAAATAATCAGTGGCTGCAAAGGCACTGGACAAGGCTGCAGGTGGACAATGGGCAAGGCTGCAATGATGGACAAGGCTGCAGATGGACACTGATAAGGCTGCATTGATGGGCATTTAAATGTATTTTTTTTCCTTTTTCCTTAGAATTCTCTCCTAAACTTGGGGTGTGAGTTATACGCCAATACGGTACCTTATGCTGTGACAAATGTTTTATCAATACTTAAATAATGTGTGTTATTAAATTTTGAAAAACACAAAAAAAATCCAATTGAAAAACTTAAAAGTGGAACTTCACTCTCTCAACATTGACCATTTTTAATCCTTATGCTGCTAGCATTAGTATATAGATAGGCAAGTATATATTTGTTTAAAACTTTTTTTTTTTTTTTTCCTTCAGTTAATTCCTGGTTTACATGCCTAAGCAAATGTCATACAACCCAGGAATCTTCAATAGGGGAGGATGGGCTTTCTTGGCTAAGCACACACTCTCCTGCTTGCATGCCTGTGCTAAGGGCAGGTGGATTCCAGTAAGTAAATGCTACATGAATAGTCAGCCCTTTTTTTCAAAATGGCATGGTCAGAAATTATAGCGGTGATTTTCTTTTCAATAAAGCATGGATAAATTGTTGAGCTTGCTTTGAATATCTAAAATGAATTAAATGGCATTTTTGCATTTGTGGTGCTCAGATCAAGTATTGTTCCACTGTAAACAGAAGTTGTAACCTTTACCCAACTCTTTTGCAAAACTAAACAGAAAAGTTTAAGATGGATATGGGCTGTAAATGGCTTGCTGGAAGTTTCCTTTGATACGAGACATCCAATATATTTTACAGCAAGTCAGCAGAACACCGCAGGTACAAATACACAGTGATTTATAAGTCCGATTTAATAATACTTTATATTTATTTACACGGAGCTATATATAAAAAGAGGAAAAAAAATAAACACAATCCATCTGTGATCCTCGTTGGTTGATGTATGCAGTGAGAAATCCCCACAGAGTAATTGTTTTAAAATTTCTACACAAGAAAATGACACGGGTGTTCTGATTTACAAAGAGCAGTTCTTGCAGCAGCTGTGATGCCCTGTAGGTGGCAATGCAGAGTAAGATGACCCCCTCTTGGGGTGTGCACTCCCCTTTAAGACTTTGGTGCTTCAAACTCTGCAGATACTTCATAAAATTCCACATAAAATCTTTGAAGCAGGGGAAGGAACACTCTGATTGTGGTTAAGTCCAGTGCTTCCGTGCATCAGGGACTGGAAGCAGACCTAAATATAAAGAGAAATATATGATAGATACTTGACAAGTGGAAACAGTAAAGTGCAATTCCACCTTCGCAGCCAAATTGGGATAACACCTACCTTATAGTTGTTAAATTAACATAACAAAAAAAAAATGTAAATTTTGTTTACATTTCGCTTGTTCCTTTTTGAAAACTCCAATGATGAACTTTTTTCTGTAAAAAAAATGAGGCTAGGGAGTTCATATTTATCATAATTAATCCGGTTTGTACTGTGCTGACAGATCCAATCACTAGATTTCATGTCAACCATAAAAAAAAAAAAAAAAAACAACACACACACACACACACACACACAACTGCCATCCTAAGGTTTCAAATTTTAGATTGGATTTCAGGACATGCACATGTGTAATACAATAGGTATTTTTCCTAAACAAAAACATTCAGTTAGAATTAATTTCCACCTTCCTTCGATTTTCCTTGTCATGGAAAATGATTGTTAATTTGACCTCATTAACCACTGGAAAAATTTAACACACATGCTAAAAAAACAAATAGAAAGAAAACCTAGTGGTGTATGGCCAGCTTAAAAGTGATACTAAATTCTCTTTTTTTGTCTCAGCCAATAAGGAGGGAGAGGGGGGCAGCTGCACACAGAAGGCTTTTTATCTTAATACATTGAATGAAAGATAAAAAAAACTTCTGCCTCTAAAGCCACTTTAGGTTTCCTCATTTGAAGTTCATAGAATAAAAAAAAAAAAAAAAAAAATAGCCCATTTTAACCTCCTCGCGCCCGCCCTATAGCCGAATGACGGCCGTAGAGCAGGCGCGTTCGTTCGGGCGGTCGTCCCTGGACGGCCTGATGTTTACTTCCGCAATGCGCGCCGCCGCGGGCGCGCATCGCGGAAGTTCTGTGTTCGCCGTGTCCCCCGGGGACAGGCAAACACAGATCGCTGTAAACGGCCAATCACAGCGGCCGTTTACAGCGTGATCGGCGTGTCCAATGGGAGATGATCTCATATGTAAACATATGAGATCATCTCGCAGCGCCGCTCTCCTTCCTCGCACAGACAGTGCGAGAGGGGAGAGATGAACGGCTGCAGCGGCAGCCGTTCTGATTGTGGAAAAAAAAAAAATTAAAAAAATTAAATAAAAAGTGCCATCCGCCCCCAGCAGTGCCATCCGCCCCCAGCAGTGCCATCCGCCCCCAGCAGTGCCATCCGCCCCCAGCAGTGCCATCTGCCCCCAGTGCCATCCACCCCAGTGCTACCTGCCCCCAGTGCCATCCACCCCAGTGCTACCTGCCCCTAGTGCCATCCACCCCAGTGCTACCTGCCCCTAGTGCCATCCACCCCAGTGCTACCTGCCCCCAGTGCCATCCACCCCAGTGCTACCTGCCCCCAGTGCCATCCACCCCAGTGCTACCTGCCGTCAGTGCCACCTGCCGTCAGTGCCACCTGCCGTCAGTGCCACCTGCCGTCAGTGCCACCTGCCGTCAGTGCCACCTGCCGTCAGTGCCACCTGCCGTCAGTGCCACCTGCCGTCAGTGCCACCTGCCGTCAGTGCCACCTGCCGTCAGTGCCACCTGCCGTCAGTGCCACGTGTCATCAGTGCCACATAGTGCCATCTGTCATCAGTGCCACGTATCAGTGCCATTTGTCATCAGTGCCACCTGTCAGTGTCACGTGCCATCTGTTGTCAGTGTCACGTGTCATCAATGCCACTTATCAGTGCCATCTGTCATCAGTGTCACGCGTCATCGGTGCCATGTATTAGTGCCATCTGTCATCGGTGCCACGTGTCATCAGTGCCACGTATTAGT
Organism: Lithobates pipiens; assembly: GCF_037356315.1. NCBI lineage: Eukaryota > Metazoa > Chordata > Amphibia > Anura > Ranidae > Lithobates > Lithobates pipiens. The sequence goes on from NW_027507787.1 coordinate 95,366,359, forward strand.
GCCACGTGTCATCAGTGCCACGTATAAGTGCCACGCGTCATCAGTGCCACATATTAGTGCCATCTGTCATCAGTGCCACATATTAGTGCCATCTGTCATCAGTGCCACCTGTCATCATTGCCACGTATCAGTGCCATCTGTCATCAGTGTCACGTGTCATTGTCCTGGTGCTTCAAAAGTGTAATAAATAGTCAACAAGTTAGATGTGTAACTTATGTTCCTAGAACACATGATGGCGCTACCTGCATGTTGGGCCTCTCTATGTGGCCAGGCTGTGAAAAAGTCCCACACATGTGGTATTGTAATACTCAGGAGGAGTAGCAGAATTTTTTGGGGGGTGTCATTTGTGGTATACACATGCCACGTGAGAGAAATAACCTATTACAATGACAATTTTGTGGAGAAAAAAAAAAAATGAAAAATCTTAATTTTGCAAAGAATTGTGGGAAAAAAATGACAACATCAAAAAGCTCACCATGCCTCTTACTAAATACCTTGGAATGTCTACTTTCCAAAAAGGGGTCATTTGGGGGGTATTTGTACTTTCCTGACTTGTTCGGGTCACAAGAAGCGAGATAGGCCACCAGTACATCAGATGTGATCAATTTTGTGCGATTCGCACCACAGCTTGTAGACTCTCTAACTTTCACAAAGACCAAATAATATCCACTAATTTGGGTTATTTTTACCAAAGACATGTAGCAGTATAAATTGTGACCAAAATTTATGAAGAAAAATTAATAATTTGCATAATTCTGTCACAGAAACAAAGAAATATGCGTTTTTTTTTCAAAATTTTCGGTCTTTTTTCATTTATAGCGCAAAAAATAAAAACCCCAGAGGTGATCAAATACCACCAAAAGAAAGCTCTATTTGTGGGAAAAAAAGGACAAAAAATTCATTTGGGTACAGTGTTGCATGACTGAGTAATTGTCATTCAAATTGTGAGAGCACCGAAAGCTGAAAATTGGTCTGGGCAGGAAGGTGTTTAAGTGCCCTGTAAGCAAGTGGTTAAAAGCATACTATAACAAAAACCATGTTTTTGCTACAATAATTTACCTTCAAGATCAGAGATTTTTTTCTGTAGCTAGATATCCTCAGTTTGATCCCTAGCATCATTCAACACGTTTCTTCTGAGCCCAGGTCAACGTGGACCTACCTGAGCCAGTGACTGGACAGTAAAAGTAGCAGCAGCACATTGGTGAGCTCATCTAGTTTTCTCCTATCAGCATATGAAGTGACTGGCTTCTTGTGTTTCTGCCTCGCACACTCCAGCCCTGCAATACAGGGACTGCAGAAGGCTGATACCAGGTTAAATATAGTTAATGGGGCAGTAATGAATACAGAGTTGCAATGCTTTCTGCCTTTTACATTTGCTTAGAGTTTAGAGTGAAAGAAAAAGTCCATGCAGATGAAATGGTTGTGGTTTAATGTAAAAATCTTTTGAAATCTGTACATTTTTGATCTTTGAGTACAGTACAGGATAAAGTCTGGTCTAATCATTAACCTTGGGATATAGGCTGCTACTTTCAGGTGATTGAAATTTTAAAAAGCCTTTGGACAGGATGATTACCCAAAGGACATTTTATATTGGGCTTCTGCAGGGCAGAGATAACCAAATGAAGGTCCCAAGAAAGCACAGAGTGTGTTGCAATGGGGGACAGATAAGAGATGCCTTGAATGAAAGTTTAGAATGCATTTGGATGAAAAACCATGAGGGTTTACAACCCCTTTAACAAGTGAAAGTGAGGCCAAAGGTTTTCGAAATAAAATAGACAGGACTGAAAACTGCCTCTTAAACTTATTTAGAACCAGCTTTGGTCAAATCCTAACTGCAGAAAAGCCAGAATATACACCTGCCCGTCAAGACCTGGGCTTCAACAGTCATACCATTAAAGCCAGTGATTAAAGAAGCAGGATGGAACGGGACCTTGAGACAAAGTCTGGCCTGTTTGGAAGAGGTCAGGGGTTGACTCCTAGAAGTTTGAGTGTCTGTATACCAGGTGTTTCTGTGCCAGTTCAGCACAGTGAGAATCACAGCTTTCTTCTCTCTCAATTGCAGGGATCTCAAACTGTCAGCCCTCCAGCTGTTGCAAAACTACAAGTCCCATGAGGCATTGCAAGTCTGACAGTTACAAGCATGACTCCCACAGGCAAAAGCATGATGGGACTTGTAGTTTTGCAACAGCTGGAGGGCTGCACGTTTGAGACCCCTGCTCAATTTGGTGCAGCTGTCAAGAACAGCTGTGGAAATGAACTTTACTCCTGGGATGAGAGCAGCAGACATTGCCGGACAGCGTTTTTCCACCCAATAAATGATCGGCTTAATTCCTTCAAGGGTGCCTGCCTCATGGTACCCCCCTGATTATTATAGGCCACTGCTTTTCTGATTCCACACCAACTGGATTTTTCAGAACGGGAGTCCAGAGACAATTTTGTTGCTTTAAGCTCATAGATCTGAACATAGGTCTGAACAGGGAGCTGTGCCCAGTTCTTTGATCTGTGAGAAACTGAAATGCTCCTCAGCCTGCAAGGCTCGCGTCATCTTAGTGTGGGGAAAAAAGCATTTTCAAGGATTGGCAAGTTAGGGAGCCGTTTAACTGGAGAGAAGCATAGGGAAGTTAAGAGATAATGTGTTTGTCCCAGGCCAAAAGAATGTTGTGTTGGGAAAGCCTTGACTGGAACAGAGTGAAGAAAACTGCCTTAAATCAGGCCAGCACGAGGGCCTAAGACTCAGCAAATTTTTTTGGAGGCATGGTCTTTTGATCCTAAAGTGATGGCAAAGTTTTTTTTGTTTTTTTTTTTAAATAAACATACTTACCTCCACTGTGCAGCTCATTTTGCAGTGTGGTCCCGATCCTCAACGTCTGGGGTCCCCCTGGCAGCTCCTCCCCACATCAGATTAGCTCCCTAGAAGAGCTTTCCCAGGGGGGATTTATCTTGTGGGTGCACTCCCGAGTCCAGCATTTGCGTCCATAGACACGAATGCTGGACTCGGCCCCGTCCCCCCCGCAGCCACTGCCAGGTGTTTTTTCACCTTAAAGGGGTTGTAAAGGTAAATGTTTTTTCACCTTAATGCATTCTATGCATTAAGGTGAAAAAAACATCTCACACTGCTGGCACCCCCAGTCCCCCCGTTTTACTTAGCTGACCCCTCGAAAATCCTGCGCTAGCCCCCGCCCTCCTCTTCGGCGCTCAGCCTGGCCGCTGATTGGCTGGAGTGGATGGATTGAAAGCAGCGCTGCTGTCAATCACATCCAATGACGCAGTGCGCCGGGGCGGGCCGTGTGATACAGCGAGCAGCTATAGCCAACGGCTGTATCACGGGAGCGCGCCTGCAGGTGCTTCTCACCATGCAAGGGAGCTTGCATGAATGTGAGAAGTACCTGTGGGAGAAAGCAGAGACAGCCGCCGAGCTGCACAGTGGAGGCAAGTATAACATGTTTGTTAAATTTTAAAATTTTTACTTTACAATCCCTTTAATGCATAGGATGCATTAAGGTGAAAAAACAAGGGTTTATAACCCCTTTAAGGTCTGAACATGACTATAACTTAAGGTATACTTATTTAAGGGGCATAGGGCTTGAGGACTGGCAACTGGACAACTCATTGCAGCTCCAGGAGACATCCCTAGAATAACACATCCCTGAGGCAGCAAACAGACTACTGGGACCGGCAGAGAGCGGGACACCAGGATCAACAAACAGCTACACAGTGGCTAATACTGTGGAGGCGCTTCTAGCCCTGCAGGGGCAGGGGAGTTGGTGAGTGCGAATTCTGCCTATTGCACAAAATCGCATCGGGTTTTTTTACCCCCCAAGGATCATTTGCACTAGGCACCTTGCACTTTTGGGCTGTTTTCTATGTTTTAGCACTGTTGATTATGGACACTGATTAGAGGATCAGTATTTGCATCACTGTATTTGCATAGTTTGAATTCAATTGGGATAAGTGTCTTTTCATATTCATATATATGTTTAATAGTATCAGATTTTTTATTACTCATTACTTTTTTTTATGCACTTTATTGGAATTCACTAGATTTGCACATTGCACAGATTTTTGAAAACACATCCATTAATTTTCATTAATTTTATTTCCATTTTAAATATTTTTGGAGATACAAGATATACAATATCAGAGCAGAGCGCCCTTACTACCTATATTTATTACATTGGCACACTGTTCCAACTTTTGGTTGCAAACCTTGGGTAGTGGCAGCCCTCCTGTATCCATCGTTCATTTTTGTGGCCTATCCATAGCGCAAACCCATTTTTTGTTATTAAAAAGGAACTTGTTTAGGCATTTTAGGTTCAGAAAAGGATGAATACCCCTGTTGGGTTTTGGTGCCATGAACAGGTTTGAACAGAATGGTTTAAACCTGTCCTCCAAAGGAACAAACCACTTCCTGGGACAAGAGATCATCCAGAGCAGTCTTTAAATCTGACTGTCCTTGGGTAGATTTTGGTTGGTTTGAGGGAAGATAGCAATAAGGGAGAAAAGTTTAAAATTATATTTTGTACCCACTTGAAACTACCAACTGAACCCACTGGGGGTTCTGGGACATCTGAGACCCAGAGGAATGCAAACTGTAAAAGACATCTCTTACAAGGCAGTGTTTGTAACTGTTCCTCCAGAAAGACAGGATCCTGCTGATTGTTCATCACCCTAGTTCAATTAGCTGTGGTTTGACAAAGAGAAATTGCAGCAATAGCTGGTTGCAGGGCTGGACCTTAAAGGGTAAGGAGAACCTTTAAAAAGGAGTTGTAAAGGCAAAAGGTTTTTTATCTTAATGCATTCTATGCATTAGAATAAAAAATGTTTTGTATGTAGCAGCCTCCCTAGCACCCCCCTAATTACTTACCTGAGCCCCATCTCTCTCTAGTGAAGTCCACGAATGTCTAAGCTGTCCAGGACACTCCTTCTCCAATCAGCATCGGCGCTATTGGCTCCAACGGTAATCAAAGTCCGTCAGCCAATCATGTGAGAGAGGAGGGCAGGGCTGGGTCAGGGCTCTGTGTCTGAATGGACACACAGAGCTGTGACCTGGCTCCAGTGCCTCCATAGGAAGCTTCTGACTGTGGGGGCATGCGATAGGAGGGAGGGGCCAGGAGCAGCAAAGATGGACCCGAGAAGAGGATCCAGGCTGGTCTGTGCAAAACCAACTATAGGGGGCAAGTATAACATGTTTAGACTTTACAATCACTTTAAGAACATCAAATTTTCTGTCCGCAGAATCCTTAAATGAAGGAACATTTATAACAAATAAAAAGTTTAAGACTGGGACTGCAGGGTCAACTACTAAAACAGTCCACTTTTTTAGTAAATTCCTTACCTATTGGATACAGCTCAATTCTCGTAGGGGTGAAAAACATTTCATGAAAAACTCAATTGTCATACATTTTCTAATCTATTTGTTAATGAATGGGTAAGGTCTTTGTAGACTCTTAGTATCTGGAGGGGCAAAGTGAGACTAAGGAGAATTAAATACGACTATACTGAGGCATTTGTGCACAGTTGAGGCGTTTGTGCACAGAAGGAGTATATCTACATTAGAAAGCACATATCATGAAGCCACAGCATCAGGTGTCCAGGAGCCTGGGGGGGTTGAGAAAACTTCTGCGGCCAGCTCTAAAATTGCTTTTCAGTCTTCTTCAAAGTTTTCCATGTCTATCTTTTCTAAATGAGGAAGGTACCCTTCCAACTATGACAGAAAAGGTGTATGTGGAAAAGGAGTCTCGATTGAGAAATTTTGCCATAGTTGCCCAGATATTGCTTCTGTCAGACAGTCCCCTGATTACATGGCTGAGATAGAGCTAGAATCACATCCAGATACCAGTGTTAAAAAAGGGCACTGCTCCAAATTAAGGGAAGTAACGCCACTCTCTGCAGTTTGAGTACTTTGCAGCCCATCAGCAGAACAAATGTTTTGCCTGAGCTTTTGCTGTGGTTCCCTTTGTGCCTGGTTTACACCATTGCATGAAGCAAGATGCCAAAATGGGGTGTGTTTGGAAGGGGGATACACAGCAATCCGAGTGTCGACAGTCATGTGGCAAAGTCCCTGTGTCAAAAGGGCAGGAGTAGTGCCCGAGTACCTTATAAGGGCTCTGGGCAGAAGTGGGGGTAATACTGCTACTGATACAACACCTAATCATCTACCAAAGACTAAATTCCGAATGCAGGAAATTTTACTGCCAAGTTTGAAAGTTTAAACAATCTACAGTGAATAAAGGCAAACACAATTGCCGGTTTCCTGTTAGTTTGAATGTAAAATGGAATACTATTCAGGACACACTAAGAAATGTACTGCAAGTAATGGAGATATTAAGTCTCACATTTGCCATGAAGATTAATCTGTCTTACCTACCATGTCCCTGTACAGGTTCAGGCATTGCCTATCACATTGTGCATACCCCTGGAGGGGTCAACAGGGCCTGGGATAACCAGAACAGACCAGGCCCTGGACCTGTGTAGCTCCCACCAGCTAATTACATGGGTTGCACAGTTGCAGATAAAGCCAACCTCCCTCTCATCATGGGTGTTCAGAGAAAGCTAGGGGGTATAACAGACCACAAAATAGATCTTCACAGTGTTTTTTAGCCAGTATTCTTAGGTCTTTGATGTGCCTCCCTAAGTTTGAGGCTTAGATCTGCTGGGAGTGGTTATGCCTGCTTTTTTGGCCAGTGTCCATTCACCCGAAGGTGGCAGCAAAACCCTAATCATTATGAATGTTAACTCCTCTATGTACTGTGATGTATGATTAGGAAAGATTGTTTCCACTTAGAAATACCTTTTGATGAAGTCAATCACATTCAATAATCATATAATTATTAAACTTCTTATGACTTCATCCAGTTCACCTTCTATCCACTTCTCTGACTGGACATACACTATATTTCCAAAAGTATTGGAACATCTGCCCTTACAGGCACATGAACTTTAACCACTTGCAGACTGTGCAAACTGACGTACCTGTACGTCGGTCCATGCATGTGATAGTGTGGGTCCAGCGGACTCGATGTCCGCTGGCTACCCGCGATGACGGTACAGAGAGGCAGAGCGGGGATCTGCCTATGTAAACAAGGAGGATCCCTGTTCTGACAGGGGACAACATGGAGATCTGCTGTTTCTAGTGATCAGTGATCTCTGTGTTGTCCCAGTGAGCCCAGTACCCACACAGTTAGAACACACCCAGGGAACAGATAATCCCTTGATTGCCCCTAGTGTTAATCCCTTCCCTGCCAGTTCCATTTATACATTGATCAGTAAAATTTTTTACTACTGATCACCGTATTGGTGTCACTGGTCCCCAAAGGGTGTCACTTGGGGTCAGATTTGACCATCGCAATGTAGCAGTCCAGCTAAATAAAGCAGATTACCGCCATTACCAGTAAAAAAAATAAAAAATACCACCTTTGCGCCCACGCACCGCCTCCATCTTGGCAACAAACGAATTAAGGACTGCTGATAAAGAATCCAGAGGCACTGCATTGTCTGCAGGCGAACCGGTTGCAATTGCCTGGATTTCGGGGGAAGAAACACTAGTTTCTGAAGCCATGCTGACCCTACCCTGTCTGCCACCTGTTAGGGACTTAGGACAGTGATGGTCCCACCCTCCTAACTGCTGCAGACTGAGGGACCCCAACCGCAGGACTCACCACCCTGACCGAGTTCTGCGCCATCCAGATAGGTGTGCCTGTGTCAGCTCGCAGATGCATGAGACACAAAACCGCGCTGTTACGACCTCCTCCGTATATCGCTGAAGCTGAAAAACGTGTTCAGGTTTCAATAAAATGGCCGCCGAGCATCCAGTATATAGGACATAATCACAGGGTAAATGGCCGCCGGACTACAGTAAAATGGAGACAGAGCATGCTGCTCCCTGGTCACACCAAAAATGGCCACACAGAGAAATGGCGGTAAACAGCGCTACATAGATCAGCAGACACAGCCTCCAGACACCTCATGGAAGAGACCTACAGACATCCAGGGCACAGCTACCCAGCGCAGTCCCCACCCCAGGTGAGAGCCCCCCGGAAAGCCCCTGTCTATGCACACACACCACTCAGCAGCCCATGGAGCATCCCCCACAGGGAAGGGGGGGGAGGGAAGATAGTGACAGGGAGAGAAGAGAGGGAGGTGAGGGACCTCCCAGGGAATGCCCAGCTGCTCAGCCACACCGAGGCAGGGAGAGCTGTACTTACCAGTCCTGAAGAGCTGGGAGACATTCCATCACAGACCCACTCTCCGATCAGTACGGGGTGGCTGCTGGCCCGGCACACTGACGCAGACATCAGTAGCCTGGTCATATGTGTGCCTCTGGGGAAATTATGCCCACCAGCCGCCCCTGGAGCTAGGAGGCATGTCGTGGCTGACCCAGCGTGGAGCTCTGGTCTGCACACGCTCGCTGGCCAGGCTGGGGAGACTACAAGGATAAGGGTATCCAGCCTGTCACCCAGTCAGCTGCTGATAGCAGATCACAGGATCTTTAATCTTGCGCAAAAAGCAAACTTCTGCAGAAAAATCCACGGACCGATGGGCCCGCAGGGTTCTTAGGTCCTTCTCCTTCACTAGGCAGAAAAAACTGAGGCTACAGTAGCAGGCTGGAGGGTTGTTACCTAAGGGACCGCCCCTTGGGCGGAACTAGAAAGTTCTAGTTTTATTATAACATATTAACATGTTCTGCCTAGTCCTCTCCCGAAGGTGGTACAACAACCCGATGGTATAAGAAAGGAGCTGTGTCAGTCAGTGAACATAGGAAAAAAATAAAATAATTTAAAAGTCCCTAAATCTGTCCCTATTTTGTAGACGCTATAACTTTTGCGCAAACAAATCAATATACGCTTATTGGAATTTTTACCAAAAATAGGTAGCAGAATAAATATGGGTCTAAACTGATGTATTATAGCAGAAAGTTTTTTTTTTTTTCTCTAAATGGATGCTTTTTTTTTTTGTTTATAGTGTAAAAAATAAATAAAAATGCAGAGGTGATCAAATACCACCAAAAGAAAGCCCTGTTTTTGGGATAAATCCGTTTTGGAGCTGAAGTAGTTAATGGCATCCCAGTCTTCATCAATATAGGGTTCAATATTAAGTTGCCCGACTCTTTACAGTGGACAGCCTTTCCAGAAGAGTTGAAGCAGTTATTGAACCCTATGGACTAAGGCTGTGATGCCATTAAAGTTCATGTGCGTGTAAAGGCAGGCGTCCCAATCATTTTGGCAATATAGTGCATTCCTTCATACTCCTTATGCTGGCCCTTAAATTACCTTTGTGTCAGTGACCTACTAACACACCTCAGGACCCTTACATGATATTTGCACCATACTACATTAATCAATTAAACTGTTTCCCAAAACAGTCACGTTCAAGGCATGCCTCAAATGATAACTTTCACAGTTGCTTGTGTTTTCAACTAAGCTATCAAGTCATCATATAGCTGCTGTCATAACTGTTGCGTAGCACCATGGCAAATGCAGATTAAACAGAGGCAAGGATGGCTGCTTTCTTGCCTATAAAAGCATAGGAGAGTTTAGTTCTGATTTAACTAGTAGTAAATATGCAAAGCCCTTGCGCTTTTTCCACTTTCTTGTTAAAGCTGGACCCCAGGCAGATCACTAAACATGCAACTGACATATCATTTTTATTTTATTTTTTAGTGTTGATGGTTAGAAAAACACTGATGCTGCTGCATTAGCCAAATCATTCACTTAGAGATTCAGTCCATCAACATCGCTATTCAAGCTAAGCGTAGCATAAAGCAAAATTTCAGTCTCTCAATCCTTATGTTGGTATCATTAAAGAGATAGGAAAGTATATCCTATTTGTTTTAATCTTTTTTTTTTTTTTTTTTTTTTTATATTTCTTCAGGTACTTCCTGGTTTTCATGCCTATGCAAATTATGTCATAAATCCCAGTTTTCAGGAGGGAAGGTGGGGTTTGCTGAGCTAAGGGCAGATGAAATCCAGGAAGTAAATACTACGTGAATCACCTGCCCTTACTCGAGATAGCCACAGCCAGAAATGCTAGGAGGCGTTTTTCTCAAAAATGATTTCTCAGCATGGAGACATGGATGGATGGGCGAGTTTGCTTTGAATACCAAAAATTAAACAGCATTTTTTGTTTGTGGTGCTCAGATGCAGTGTAGTTTCACTGTAAGGTTGAATCTTGCCTTGGTTTCCAATATCTCCAAGTGGCTTCAGTAGTTATATTTTCTTGCTGGTTTATCTGGCTCTCACCTAAGCTTAGACTGAAGCTGCTCGAAAGTCTGATCATCAAGGTACCGTGAGAAGTGAAGCAGAGCAGTTACTGGAGAGCAGAGAGGCTGGGCCAGAGAGGCGGCTTGGATCTGCAGCAGGAACTGAGCGACTTGTGCAACCAAAGGCGTCCTGAAAGACATGGAACAGCAGGTATGAAAACCATGCTAAGATAACATTGCATAGGCTAGAAATCCAATATTAACAGGTTTAGAGAATGCAAAAGCCTAAAATCAACTAATTAAAATCATGTACGGCTGAGAAACTGCTGTAACTATACAGAAGACAAACACTAAGGCTCTGTTCACATATATGCGAATAGGGTGCATTTTGAGCCGCATCCAACCCCCACATGACATGTGAATTAAACCGTATTTCTATGGAGCCGGTTGCAGTGGCAAGAATGTATCCGAGCATGTGTGGGTGGGGGGGCTCCTGAACCTTACCAGGCCACACGCCCCCACCCAACCACCTTGTCCGCTTGTTTATGGTGACAAGGGCCTTTTCCCCACAACCCTGGGCGGTGGTTGTGTGAGGGTCTTCGGCAGGAAGCCCCATTTACACCCCATGTGACTAAACATGCACCGGTCGGTGAACGTCACCTTGTGGCACCTGTGACGTGCCAGGTGGCCTCAACCCTTACCTATTTAAGAATAGTCATGTGGTGGAGCAGGCAGAGGAAGCCTTCATCGGAAGCAGAGCTCTTTTTTTCCCCTTTTTTTGGGTCCGGCAGTGGCCATGATTGAGGATGGATCTACACTGGGGGGTGGGACATTGTCTTCTTATTTCTAATAAAGGAACTGTCAAAAACTGTGTTTTTATTTATTTCTTGGTAAATGAGTAGGGGTACAATGTACCCCATTACTCATTCACTTTGGGGGGTTCACATATATGCATATCTGGATGTGTATTGACCTGCATCAGATATGACATGAACCTGCAGTCTTTTCAATGGAGCTGGTTCACATATGTGCATGCCTGCTGCTGCACATTTCTAAAGAGTCCAGTATGATTTTGAGCATGGCTCAGGTGGGATTTCCATTGTCATACACTTTGACAATTCGCTCCTGAATTGCTGCACAAAGTTGCACCAGAGGGGGTTGAAATTCCGTTGTCAAATCCAGACCGCACATATGTGAACCCGGTCCTAAAAATTGGAGTGACATCTATGGGCACTATGATAAAATGTAATGGTGCTGTAAAGAAAGGGCAGATTTTATTTTTTTGATAGCAGACTTCAGCCTGCCAAGCACTTCAGCAGTAGAATGGGGATCGTAACTTTTTTACCTAGAGGCTATGGAAGGTGGGGAAACCCATTTTACACAAATAAAAACCATCAAATGTAGGTTTACTGTTTGGAAATCCCAGATAGTCCCAACTCAAATCCAGTGCTCACACCACTGCTTTATAACATACCAGAGTGACTGACTCAGTGTCGTGGAATTTTCAGAACTCATCAGCTCTTCAGCTCTTCCCAGAATCTGGCACACTAATGTCAGTCCAAACTACATCATGAATAAAGGAAGCAATCAGTTATATGTAAAACTGAGATGATCAATTTTCACTTGGATATTCAAATATGTTGCACACTCAAAAGGTAAGTTGAACAAATTACTTTTTTAACCACTTAAAGACCAAGCCTTTTCTGGCACTTTGTTTACGTGTTACAATCAGTAATTTGTGCTAGAAAATATATTCCCCAAAACTTTTTTTTTAAAGAAAATGCCCTAAAGCAGTGTTGGCGGCCCAGAGGTTTTTTAACTACATTTCCCATGATTCTCCACCAGACTGCAGAGTACATGAGCATCATGGGAAATGCAGTTCCAAAACATCTGGGGCATCTAGGTTCACCATCACTGCTCTAGAGAAAAGATTAGCGAGTTTTGCAATTTATGTCACACGGTATTTGCACAGCGTTTTTTCAACCGCAGTTTTTTTGGGGGGAAAAATTTGATTTTTTTGTCATACTTACCTGTAAATCCCTTTCAGTCCATCATGGGACAAATAGTGTTATAGGGTTATACTTCATCTTCAGGTGTATTGACACTGGTAGTCCAAAGGTCTTTAGACCGGAAATTATTATATATACACACATATACATACACATCCCATACAGGAAGTACTTCAGTTTTGTAGCAAGCACTGAATCCTCAAAAAGAGGAGGGGCCTATGTGTCACATGATGTACTCAAAAGGATTTTACAGGCAAGTATGACGAAAAAAATCCTATTTTGCTTTTCATACATCATGGGACAGAGTTAGGCTAACATTCATTACCTGCTGGGATGCCTCAGAGCAATAGCCTTGAGGGGAGGGAGACACCCTGCCAAACAATAGCCATCAGACCTTTTGTACACTGCGGCCGAAAGCCAAACCCTCGGCTGCTCGAACATCCACTTGATAACATTTTTGTGAACATATGCACTGAAAACTAGGTAGCAGCCTTACAAATCTGAGCCGCAGATGCGTGATGGCAAAAAGTCCAGGAGGTTCCTACACCCCTGGTAGAATGAGCTCTCACCCTAAAGTGAGGCACTTTAAGTTTCAGACAGTAGGCCTGAATGAGCAATTGACAGACCCAATTGGACATGGAAGCTGTCTGCCCTTTCTAGGGTCCTTTTGGTAAAACAAAAAGTCTTATCCTCAGATCTCCGCATATCCTGGACAACGTTCAAGGAGTGCAGTCTCTCTTCCACCGAACGAGGCCGAGAGAAGGCAAAATAATTTCCCGATTTAAATGAAAGGCCGACACCACTTTTGGCAAAAACGATGGAACCGGTCATAACATGACCCTGTCATGGTGAAGGATCAGGTACAGTTCACTGCATGAAAGGGCCGCCAACTCTGACACCCTTGTAGCTGAGGAGATAGCCATCAGGAAGGCTAGCTTGCGTAACCGCAAGTCTAATGGAATTTCCTTGATTGGTTCAAAATAACACAGACAGCATCAAGTTCAAGTCCCAAGGACACATAGGTGACCTAATGAGGGGAAGCGAGTGAGTTGCCCCCTGCATAAAGGTTTGGACCAGTGAATGGGCGGCTAAAGGCCTTTGGAATAGAAACCTATAGGGCCATAACTTGACCTCTGATTGTACTCAAAGCCAATGTGATTTTCACAGCTGACTGTAGAAAAGAGAATTCTCCTAATCACGTATTTCCGAAGATGCCATTTTTTGGCTTCACACCAAGCAATATAGTCTTCCAGACCTTATACCTGCTGTAGCTTTTTGTTGAACCTGGATGCCAGTAGGTCAACCTCTGGCCATCCCCAACGTTGGCAAACTCATAACTCTGATAGGGTAGTCCTGAAGCACCACCGTCCAGAACAGTAGGGCCAGTCTTACTGCCTGTAATTCCAGGATGTTTATAGGCAGGATCTGTTCTGTCCTTGACCATTTCCCCTGAGCTGTGAACCCTTTTAGGGTCGCTCCTCAGCCTGAGAGACTGGCATCTGTAATACTTTCCAAGTTACCGAGACAAAGGATCCTCCCTTTTGCAGGTTCTGATCCTAGAACCACCAATTTAGGCTTAAGCGCACCCAAGGAGATAAGAACATTGGATAATCCAGGGCTTGTCCTCTCCTGTTCCAAGCCAACAAGATGTTGTAGAGGCCTGGAATGGAACTGGGCATTGGCACCATCTTGAAGGATACCATCCTCCCTAGAAGGCTCATACAGAGCCGAATGGAGGGTCGTTTGGTGCCCCCTGACACACCTGATCCTTCATGGGGAACAGATCCTTGCAGGTGGCAAGAATACCTTTGCTTGGACCGTATCTAGGATCAGACCTAAATACTTTAGACCTTGCGCTGATTTCAAGGCCGACTTTTCGGTATTTATGATCCAGCCTAAGCCTTTTCAAATACTGCACTGTGCATGTTATGCTCTGTTGTAGAGCCTGTAATGAGTGATCTCTAAACAGGAGGTCTTCCAGATAACCAAGCACCAGGATCCGTTGGGTCCTTAAAAAGACCCAGTGCGGGGGCTAGGAGCTTTGTGAACACCCGGGGAGGGTAGAGTCACAAACAGAAAATGACATTTCTCTACTGCAAATCGCAGAAACCTCTGATGAGGCTGAAAGATAGGTACGTGTAAATACGTGTCCTTTATATCGATGGAGGCTAAAAAGTCTTCCATCTGGAGAGAGGCTACAACTGAGCGGACAGAATCCATCCAAAAGGATTGGATTAGTAGATACTGGTTCAGGGATTTTAGGTCCAAAAATTGACCTCCTGACCCAGTTTGGTTTTTAAACTGTAAAAACAGGTTCACTCCTTCAGATACAGGAACCTGTACAATCACTCCTCGATACACTAAATGATGTAGTGCCTGAAGCAATGTTTTTTTGGAGGATCCAAGGGAACGCAGGATCTTAAAAACCTGAGGGGGTACCCCCCATAACTCCAGCTTGTAACCGCGAGATATAATTGAGGTGACCCACTCATCCTGAATTATTGTTCTCCAAACGTCCGTAAAGTGCAGCAGCTTTCCCCCCACCTGAGTGAGGCGTCTCCTCAAAAGGACGACTTGGTACTGGGTTTAGAAGAATTTTGGACCCAGGGCTTTTTCTGGCCCTGGCCTTGCGGAATCCCCCTGACCCTAGTGCCTGTTGGCGGTGGAACTGCCTTAGCACTGAGACTTGAGGAAGCAGTCCCTGAAGTTTTAAACAAGGGATGCCTGGTGCTTTTCTTCACAGGAAGTAGAGAACTCTTCCCTCCGGAAATGTTTTGAATGCATTTGTCCAAATAAAATGCTCCCTATGAAAGGGGACACCTGACAATAACTTTTCATAAGGAAGCTTGGCTGACCAGTTAAGCCACAAAAGTCTGCGCATATGTACAGAGAGCCAAATGAGAAACCTGCTGTATTGAATCCTTTTAAGTCGTCAACAGCAAAAACACAGCGCTCAAGGAATATTTGTCTTATTTTCAGGCAGATCATCCTCCTGGTTATGCCTATAAGGCCGTTTGACCTGTTCCTTTACGGACTGGCAGATACCAATTACTGAAACAGCTGGCCAAAGAAAAGGAAGCCTTTTATAATGACTCCAATTTCTTGTCAACAGGGTCTTTTAAGCCCTGTGCGTTATCTGCCAGACAAGTTAAGTGCTTGTTTAAGGAAGAGACTGCTGCATCTATGGGTGGCATGCTCCCTTTAAAAAACTTTTCATCCATGGGATATAAAAAGGGAAAACCTCTTAAGAGGAACAAAATCCTGTCAGGATGTTCCCAATCTGCATACACTGCTTGTTCCAGCAGAGGGTGTAGAGGGAAAGCCTGTGCAGCCTGAAGAGGCCTCAGGGATCCCAAGAGGACCAGGGGGGCTCATCACCTCTGCAAGAGGCAACTTAAAGGCAGAACAAACCATTTCGGTCAGAGTCAGGATGAAAAGCCTCTGTGACAGAGGCAAATATCAACTGGATATCTTCTTATCCAGATTGCACGGAAGCAGACTCATCTGCCAGGCCCTCCACAGAATCCTGAGCTTTTAACTCTTCCGCAGCCTCAACCCATTCCTGCTCCAAACTAGGAAGCTCCAGGAAGGGGGGATCTGTCACGCTTCTTGCCACCCTGCGGGGTGGAGGCAATCCAGTGCTCTAAACCGGTTAGGGCAGAGGACAGTTCATCATTTTGATAAAGGGTGAAGCAGCAGCGTTGACTGTAGGCACAATAACAGATAGGTGCAGCGGCTCAGATTGCCCGGAAGCCCCTGGCCCTTCAGGTGATACAAACACTAGGGATACTACTAGGTCATTCAGGAACTACTGACATAGGTGTGCCCTTCCTTATAGTGTTAGTCCCACTCCTCTTTTTTGAAGACATTTACTAGCCACAAAACGCGAGTACTTAAGTGTAGTATTAAAACACCTCAGAATGGAGTCCCTATGCAACAATCCTGCTAAGCACCTTTAGCCTGCCAAGCAACAATTGGTGACTCACATGACCCAGGTAAGGAGAAATAATCTGCTGCAATTGCCTGTTCAGAGTCTGCTCTGTGTCCCACGGCTGCCTTCTGGAAGCACCGCATCCTTGGCATACAGCTTGAATAAGTTGGCTGTGCACCGGAACTTTCTGAGCATGCATGCACGTGGTCCCGGCGAACAGGCGTGGCTTTATTCGCGTAAGGCGCAAATCTACGTACGCCCAGATAAAGGCTACTGCGCATGTGCGGCGAAGCTGCATGCGCCATGGCTGCCAAACAAACTGTTAAGTCCAGCAGGACTCTTGCGAATGCATGTGCGCCATGGTGAACAAAGGCGAAATGGTGCACCGTTGTCCAATTTTGGGTAAAACAAAGGATATTACGCCGAGTAAACAGATACCAAACATGTCACACTTTAAAACTGTGCACGCTCATGCAATTGTGAAAAATTACGTAAATTTTACTATCCACAGGTGCAGTTTTCAAAGCCTTTACAGGTTACCCATTTAGACTTACACAGGAGGTCTAGTGCTGTAATTACTGCCCATGATCTAACACTTGTGGTGAAACCTCACATGAGTGGGATGATCACTGTTTGTGCGCGTAAGCACGGGGGAATTGGACACATACTTTTTTTTCTTCATTATTTATTTTTCCACTGACTTTTTTTTTTTCCAACTTTTATTGCTGTCACAAGGAATGTTAACATCCTTATGACATCAATAGGCATGTGACCGGTACTCCTTATGGAGAGATCTGTGGTAGGCAAGCAATTAAACAGAAGGCTGTGTATGTTTAACAAAGCAGACCCCAAAAAGCCAATATGTTGCTTTGAGGTAGATTCTGATGGCTGTGACAACAGTGTAAAGCAATCTTCTTTGGAAAGACAAGGGATCAAAGAGGAAAGAATTGTCTGCAATGAGGTGCCTGCCTCAGTAAGAAAGGAGGGTCTTAGGCACAAGAAGATTGAAGGGTTTTTTTTGTTTGCGCCTTACAGGAACACAGCCACGCCTGTTTGCCGGCACCACATGCATTAGCAATGATGGCTAGGATGCTGATTGTCAGAGAAATTGTGATATAGTTACAGAAAAGTTTTGCTGCTTAAGATAGAGCTAGAACCTGATGTAGAGACCAGTGACTAGTTTCTAAACCTGAACGGGTGGGAGTGAAAATCTTGTAGCCTCCTCCCAAATGGACTTCATATATTTTTCCGACAACGCATCGATTCACGTGACTTTGCGATGGAAAGCAGGGAGTCTGAGATTATAGCTGAGGAACTCAACGTAGCCTTAGCTCAAACCAAACCTCGGAAGGTGGCGAGGCCTGATGGTTTCACGTTGACTTATCACACCTTCTCGACTGCTGATGGCTCATTTCTTGACAGCCTATAATATTCTGAAGGGGGAAGGTTCCATGCCAGCGGACACACTGAGGGTGTATATATCACTTATACCCAAAGAAGGGAAGGACCCATACCAATGTGGAAATTACTGTCCAATCGCGCTTCTCAACAAAAAGTTTGTCAAATTGACTTTTATCGCACATCTCAAAACTGATGCACTTAGATCAGGCAGGTTTTGTACCATTGAGGGAAGCAAGGGACGACACTGCCAGTGTTTTCAACCTTATCCATATGGCCTGCTCCACCAGAAGCACCTCTCTCTTGCTTTCAACAGATGCTGAAAAGGCCTTCAACAGGGTGGCCTGGCATTTCATGCAGACCACCCTGGATCACATTGGACTAGGTCCTAATATACTTTGATGGAGCCGCTCTCTCTATTCCACCCCCTCAGTGGCAGTACGGGTAAATGAATGGCACTCTTTTTCAATATAACAAACAAGACGACACAGGGCAGCCCCTCACCTCAATTTTAATTTGGACCCTAAAGCCTTTCCTGTGTTCCATTAAGAGATGACCCCAATATAATGAGCATACAGAAGCCCTCAGGGCATAATAAAACCTTGGCCTATGCAGATGACAATCTTTTTGGTCTCCAACCCACGTATTTTGCTTCCAAATATTCTAGCAGGCGTATGGGGTACTGTCAAACTTTAAGGTTCATTTTATTAAGTCAGCGGTGTTGAACATAATGGTTCGTGATTCTGAAGTCCACAGTATGCGCTCGTATTTTGTGCTTCATTGGGCTGACAAATCAATACGGTATTTGGTTATTAACATCACCCCTGACTTGACGCACCTGTTTTCTTCCAATTTGCTACCCTTGCTGTACGGATTGAAAACTGAACTCCAACACTGGCATACACTGACCTTGACATGGTTTGGGCGGGGCAAGGCCTTAAAAAATAACAGTTCTCCGGAGGATATTGTACATATTCCAAGCTATGCCAATCTGCATCCCTTTGGTATTTTTAAAATAGCTTAGAGTGATAATTAGGGAATTTATTTGGTCCCATAAGTCACCGCATATAAAAATACGATTATCTTTGCCAAAGGTAAAAGGGGGCATTGGCCTTCCTGACTTCAAGTATTACAGGGCGGTGAACCTTTCGTGGGTTGGCATTGCAATGCAGACTCCAAGCAGTGGGTGGTGATGGAGATTAATTTATTGATCCTCCATCCAGATGATGCTCCAGATCAGCTGCACCTTGAGCACATTGAGCTGCATTGTGACAGCAAGTTACGCAGTCATCACCAACAGCTCTCTTGTGACTGGATAAGAGCCAGTTACAAGAGATTTGAACATTGTCTGAGAAAATGCTAAGCTTGTTTGGCTCAACATATATGTGTGAGAAGACATTCTCTGCTATGAACTTTAAGAACCGCATTAAGGACAGGACTAAGTGACTCAACTGCGTGATGTTTTGCACATCAAAACCACTGCCTTTGAACCAGACCTAGTCTATGTGCTGCAGTCTAGATCTCAGGTTCACCCTTCACATTAGGGAAGACAAGTTTTTTTTCCAATTGAGATGAATACATTGTAAAATCTCAGTTAATGTTAGTTGGTCTAAATCAGTTATAAATATATTTGGACACAACATGTATACTTGGTAAAAGTATTTCACACCTGTTTAGATTTGTCATCCATGTAACAAAATGAAAAGTATGCAGTTTGCAATAAACTTTGCATAAAATAGTTAATTTGCATTTCATTTTAAGGGCTCAAAGAATGTCAGGCAAAATGGTCGGCCCTGGCGCATGTTCACTTCATCAAATCTGACCCTCTTTGAAACAAGTTTCTACACCCCTGCAGTAGATGAGCCCTTTAGCAGGAGTCAAACCTGTTGAGTGTGTAGTTGAGCCAGGAGGCCAGCAGGTCCACATCCAGAGTCCCCTATCTGCAACACAGATCTTGGTACGCCTCCCTGTGTAGCTACCACTCCCCCAGGTCCACACGTTGCCAGCTGAAGAAATCTGCCTGATAATTTTCCATGCCTGGGATGTAAACAGATCAGGCAAATATGGCCATGGTGTTGCCTGACTGAATCTGCATTGCATGACTCTTTAGCCAGACAGTCTAGTAGTGCAAGGACAGCCAAACCACCCTAAACTCCAGAATGTTAAGGAAAGCAAGAGTCCTCCGACGTCCCTGTAACAAGATATCTAAGACTTCTCATAAGCTTGATAGGCTAACATCTGTCGTAAGGATCTTCCAAAAGATGGGAAAGAAGGACTTCCGACTCAAGAGCAGGACTCCTAAGTCAGGGGCAACCTGGTCCTCAGTACCAGACAAATCAGCCTGTCCAGAGACCAGAATGACTTGTGCAATAAACACATAATGCTGTGTAATAGGAGTCCGGAGTGAATCTGGGCACATGGGACTGCTTCGCAGGAGGCTACCACCAGACAAAGGACTCTCCTGCAGAAGAGGAGAGTTGGAAGACTCCTGGAATGAAGAGCAAAAGTCTGGTATAGGAGAGTGTGAAGCTTTTCTTAGGAAAGAACTCTGGCCTGAGTTGTGTCCAAGGCTAGACCCAGAAACGCCAAGTGACGAGTCAGTTCCAACACTGATTTATGACGTTTTAGCATCTATATGAATCCTTGTAATGTATGGACGGACAAGGCTGTGCTGCTCCCACAACATTAGTTCATATATAGGGATGCCTTTATAGCACAGCAGTGTTGAGAGCTGAAAGTGAAGGGGACCCACAGCAAAGTGCAGGAAAACTCTGGAAATATAACATGTATGCACAAGTCTTATGTCCACAGAGGCTAGGGAAGACTCCCTGGTGAAGGGAGATGATGACAAACCTAGTAGATTACATAGCACAAACATTCTGTGCTTCAACAAAGACATTCACTGTTTTAGAGATCCAAGATAAGGCAAATCCCCCCCCCCCCCCCCTTTTGGGTCTGGAAACTGAACAGGTTGTAGTAAAACACCTGTCACAGGAGCTAATGATACCTTGAGCCAAAAGATCAGTTAGGGCTGCCTTGACATCCGCTAATCTGTGCTGTGACACAGGAGGGTTGGACATGATAAACTGAGGAGGGGGCTCCGAGCAAATATTTAGTGTGTAGCCCCTGGAAACAAAGTGCTAGAACCCAACTTCCATTGAAGGGTGAGCTTTTCCAGTGCCAGATGTCAGATATGAAAAGGCGTTTTGTGAACAAGGGGAGAAGAAAGGGTGGGCAAATATCAGCTTTGCTTAACTATCACAGCTGGAAGTTTGGCACTGAAAGCAGTATCTCGTGGAAAAATAGGATTTTTTGTACTCACCGTAAAATCCTTTTCTCTGTAATTCACCGACCGACACAGCTCCTTTCTTAGCCATTGGGTTGTTAGCCTTATCACTGTAACACAACACTCAGAACTCTTAGTTCTGCCTAGGGGGGGTGGTCCCTTGGGTAACAACCCTCCCGTCTGCAGACAGACCTCAGTACATCGACAAGCAGTATAACGTAAAGAGAAAAAAGGAGGGGCGGGTGCTATGTCCATCGGTGAATTACAGAGAAAAGGATTTTACGGCGAGTACAAAAAATCCTATTTTCTCTTATATCCACCAACCGACACAGCTCCTCTCTTAGCCATTGGGATGTCCCCAAGCAGTGCCAAATGAGGGGTGGGAAAAACAGCATAAAACTTCCTCCACCATGGCAAGTGGGAACTAAGGAAACTTTACCCACAAAAACAGTGCCTTCAAGGTGTAGGCTTGTACTACAATATGTCTGATCCACCTAGAAATGGTGGCCAAGACCGCCTTGCCTTTATTTTGACCAGCCACTGAAACAAACAAAGAGTCTGACTTCCGAAAGGTAGCCGTGGCAGACAAATACACCTTTAGAGCCCGAACCACATCCAGAGCGTGAAGGGCCACCTCCTTAGGGTGCTTCGGCTTAGGACACAGAGATGGTAATACAATGTCCTCATTTATATGAAAAGCCAAGACCACTTTCGGTAGAAAAGACGGTTGCGGACGCAACACCATCTTATCCTTGTGGATAACCAGATAGGGCAACTTGCAAGACAAGGCTGCCAGTTCAGAAACCCTCCTGGCTGATGTGATGGCCACTAGGAAGACCACTTTCTGGGAAAGAGTCAACAGGGGAATCTCCCTGATATTTTCAAACGGCGGTTTTTGAAGCGCCAACAACAACAGGTTAAAATCCCAAAGGAAAAAAAGACAGCCAAGGCTGAAATTTGCCCTTTAGTGGTGCTTAACGCCAATTTCTGGTCTACTCCTTGCTAAAGAAACAGCAGGATCCTAGATATAGAAAAGGAGCGCGGATGCCATCTTTTCTCCTCACACATGGAGATGTAGGCCTTCCAGGTACGATGGTATATCTTCCGAGAAGAAGATTTCCGTGCTCTCAACATAGTTGGGATCACAGAGTCCGACAGCCCCCGGTTCCTTAACACCTGGCTCTCAATAGCCATGCCGTTAAAGCCAGCGATAGTAAAGCAGGATGGAGAATCGGGCCTTGAGACAGAAGGTCCTCTGGCAACGGCAGTCGCCAGGGAGCGTCTGCCACCAGACGCACCGGGTCTGCGTACCAGGGACGCTGAGGCCAATCTGGGGCAACCAGTATCACTGGGATCCCCTTGGCTTCCACTCTGTGAAGCAGAGGTGGTAACAGTTTTAGTGGCGGAAAGGCATAGATCGGCTGGTACTGATCCTACGGAGCCACCATCGCGTCTGACGAGTCTGCCCACGGATCTCTTGTCCTGGACACGAATCTTGGCGCCTTCCGATTGAGACAGGAGGCCAGCAGATCCATGTCTGGTGTGCCCCACTTCAGGCACAGTAACCTGAATATGTCCGGATGCAATGCCCATTCTCCTGGGTCCAGCATCTGTTGACTCCGTTAGTCCGCCTGCCAGTTCTCCACTCCCGGTATGTAAATGGCTGACCGGGCCGGTACGTGTCGCTCTGCTCACGGAAGAATGTGAGCGACGTCCCTTGCAGCGGCTGAGCTTCTTGTTGCCCCTTGGTCATTGATGTATGCCACCGCAGTGGCATTGTCTGACTGGATCCTGATTGAACTCCCTTGCAGTCTCGTCGACCATGTGGAGAGGCACAGCCTGATCACTCTCAATTCGAGCAGATTGATCGGCAACTTGGATTCTTCTGTCGACCAGAGGCCCTGAGCCGACTGAACCCCCATCACTCCACCCTAGACTGGCATCCGTAGTGATCACGGTCCATTTCAGAGGTAGGAATGATTTTCCTGACTGAATCACTGGGACCTCAACCCCCATATCAGTGAGTCTCTGACTGACTGGCTCACCTGGATCTGTCGATCCAGGGACAACTGAGATTTGTCCCATTTTGTTAAAATCTCCTTCTGCAGGACTCTGGTGTGGAACTGGGCATAAGGCACTGCTTCGAAGGAGGCTACCATGAGGCCCAGTACTAGCATGCAAAAGCAGAGCAACGACCACTTGCGGTTCATCAGTTTTACTGCGGATCTCAGAGTCTGCAGCTTCTCTGAAGGGGGAAACACTCTCCCTTCCATGGAGTCCAGCAGCAAGCCTAGGTACTCCAGATGCTGGGTCTGTACGATCACCGACTTCCTTAGGTTCAACAGCCAACCAAATTCTCGCAGGGTCTGCATGGTGATCGCCACATCCTCTTCTAATTCTGAGACGGAAGATGCCCTCAGGAGGAGATCGTCTAGGTATCCCATGATCGCAATCCCACGTTGCCGTAGCAACGCCAAAAGTGGAGCCAATACCTTGGTAAAGACTCGGGGGCTGATGCCCGACCAAAAGGAAGAGCCACAAACTGGTAGTGGGCTTCCGACTGCAAATCGCAGAAACTTTTGATGCCGAAGGCATATGGGTATGTGCAGGTACGCATCCTGGATGTCTAAGGATGCCAGGTAGTCCCTTTGTGATTGAGGGCTTTTAGGTCCAAGATAGAACATACCCCTTCCTTCTTGGGAACCACAAACAGATTTGAGTAGAATCCCTGGAAGCGTTCCGATTCCGGAACCGGTACAATCACCCCACGATTCAGCAGGTCCCTTACAGCCCCCAAGGAGGCCTCCCAGCGAGCCGGGGATACGGGTATGCTGGAGGGGAAGAATCTGTTTCGTGGCCAAGAGAGAAACTATCTTATAGCCTGTGGAAACCAGATCGCAGACCCATTGGTTGGATAACCGGGAGGACCACCGAGCTGCAAACTTCCGAAGGCGACCCCCTACCCAAGACATGGGTGGGGGCAAACCTTCATGCGGTAGCACTTTTATTCGTAGGCTTGCGGTTCCAGGGACGTTTTTGACCGTCCGTGGACCTCCTGTCGGGCTAGGGACGTTTTGTTGTGGCTCCGGGCGGACGAAAAGGCTGTTTGTGAGCGAAAAAAAAAAAAAAAAAAAAAAGAAGAGGACCCTTGCCTACGGTGTGGCTCCTTAGCCTTCCTGGCCTGTGGGAGTAAGGTACTCTTACCACCGGTGGCATTTTTAATAAGGTCATCCAAGAAGGCTCCAAAGAGCCGGTCACCAAGGAAGGGAAGATACGCCAGGGGTTTTTTGGATGCCTGGTCAGCAGACCAGCATTTTAGCCAAATCAGGCGCCTCAGCACCACAGCTGACACTGAAGCCCTGGATAACAGAGGGGCCACGTCACAGACATACTTAAGGCCTTGCACTAGTTGGTCTGCTAGTTCCACACAGACAGGAGAAGCCTGTTGCTCTCCCAATTCGCAGTGCAAAAGTTTTTCCCACTCAGTCAGTGTCTGCGACACCAGTGCGGATGCCAGTACTGGTTGCACGGCGGACCCCACAACCATAAACAGAGAACGAGCCACTGCCTCGGGCCTTCCTGTCCGTGGGATCCTTGAATGCAGGAGTCCCCTCAACCGGGATCGTGGTTACTTCATCTGGATACTGGGGGGTCCACGAACGGAGGAGCCGACCATTTCTTAAGAAGGCTCTCCTCAAAAGGGTAACACACCGCCATGTATTTGGGGACCGAAAAGGTCCGTTGCGGGCGACCCCATTCCTTGTAAATGAACTTGTCAAAATAAGTCAGATACGGGAACACCTTAGGTGAACGTGCTGGCTTGCGGGACCCAAAAGGGACCGGTACATCAGCAGAGGGATTCGCTGGCTCCTGAATCTTTAAGCGATTTGTCACGCCCGGACGAGGACTCATCCTCACTGTCCGAACGGTCCTGGCCAGCCTCATCCGACAAGACAGGGCAGGGGTCACCAGCCTCAGCAGGACCTGAGTCTGCGTCAGAGCTCTCCCCAGAGGACGGGGGGGCAGGGGCCTCTAATGCACCTTTCTTCCCCACGCACCGCATCCATCTTGGCAACGAAATGAGGGCCGCCGTCAGGGTGTCCATGGGCACTGCGCAATCCGCAAGTGACCCGTTTGCAATTGCCTGGATTTCGGTGGAACACCAGTATCTGAAGCCATGCTGACCCTACCCTGCCCGCCACCCGAAGGGGACTTGTGAGATCACATGTACCATGCTTCTGCCAGAGAACACTGAAAAGGTGTTCAGGCTTCCAGAAAATGGCCGCCAGTGTCCTGAATAGGAGATCACTTGGAAAATGGCCGCTGAAGCCCAGGGAAGGCATGCTGCCCTCGCCAACACTTAACATGGCCGTCTGCAGCTCCATGAGGTACAGAAAGAAAAAAGGATGGCAGAGACACATCGCTGTACCAGACCACAGCAGACCCTCACAGGCACCTTCCAGGGGTATAAAACACAGGAACCAGAACACCGCTAGCCAGCCAGCCACCCATCCCAGATGAGAGCCCACAGAGATCCCCTGTATATGTACACATACACCGCTCAGCGGCCACATGCAGCATCCCTCCAGGGAGGGGGGGGCAGGAGGGAAGACAGGGAGAGAAGAGAGGGAGGTGAGGGACCCCACGAATTGACCTCCCAAGGAATGCCCAGCTGCTCAGCCCCACCGAGGCAGGGAGAGCTGTACTTACCAGTCCTGAAGAACTGGGAGACATTCCATTGCAGAACTACTCACTGATCAGTACAGGGTAGCTGCTGGCCCAGCATACTGTAACACAGACATCAACAGCCTGGTCATATGTATGCCCCGGAGCATAAAAGCTCAATGACCACCTCTGGAGCGGAGGTTTCGTGGTGGCCTGCCGAGCGAGTAGCTGTGGCCTGCACACGCTCGATGGCCAGACTGGGGAGACTACAAGGATAAGGGTATCCAGCCTGGCACCCAGCCGGCTGTTGATAGCAGATCACAGGATCATTCATCTTGCGCAAAAAGCCAAGCTTCTGCATCAAAAAAGCACAGACCGATGGGCCCACAGGGTTCCTAGGTCCTTGTTCTTCACTAGGCAAAATAAAACTGAGGTCTGTCTGCAGACGGGAGGGTTGTTACCCAAAGGAACCGCCCCCCTGGGCAGAACTAAGGATTCTGAGTGTTTTGTTACAACTAATGCATAGTATTCTCCTAGTGATGAGGCTAACAACCCAATGGCTAAGAGAGGAGCTGTGTCGGTTGGTGAATATAAGGTAAATATCAGCTTTGCTTCACTGTCGCAGCTGGAAGTTTGGCGCTGAAAGCAGTATCTGGAAAATGAATGGATTATAACAGCACTGCATGATTAATCGTTTAAAAAAAAAAAAAAAAAAAATGGCGATTTCGCTTTGCTTCAATTAATACAGCATTTCCTCGATTTAGTGCAGAGCCATTCTCTGCGGACAGGTGACAGCTGTCAAAGAAAAAAAAAACCCAGGCAGCATGCCAAGTTTATCAGAACATTGTCAGAGCTGGGAGATAACTATAAAAGTAGAATTTAGTTCTTTTAGATCAAAGGCATGAATGTGGTCTGTAAAAGAGGTCAGTTTAACAATTTAAAAGACCAAACCTTTTTCTGCCACTTGTTGCTTACAAGATGAAATTGGTATTTTTTGCTAGATAATGAGAACCTCCAAACATTATATATTTTTTTAGCAGAGACTCTGGAGAATACACAATTTACACAGCGGTCTTTCAAACGCAATTTTTGGGGAAAAAATACACTTTACTAAATAAAATAAAAATACTAAACAGTAAAGTTAGCCCAATTTTTTTGTATAATTAGAAATATGTTATGCTGTGAGAATTGTGATCTTTATTCTAAGCAAAAAAATTATGTTCCTCATTTTAGCCAGAATCGTCCCTCAATATACGAAAAAACTAAATTAGTAAACAGTTGGGAGGGGATGGGTGGTAGGAAATGTGTTTTTTTGCCCTGAGATGGACTTTAAAATTACCTACCCTGTACCCACAAGCTCAGGCACTCACCTTGTTCTGTAAGACAGATGACAACTGTTGCTGGGGGGCAGAGATTCCAGAACCACAGACACTCTGTAACAGGAAAGTGAGAGCAGCAGCAGACAGTTGGCTAATCACATGGGCACAGGGGTTGACCAGGTAGGGAAGTATCTGCAGGGACGAAAGAAAGTTTAATGAGTATACCCTGCAGGGAGAGAAAATAAGCAGCTTCAGATTTTTCCTAAGTGTAGCGCATTACCTGGTCTTGATAATCCTTCTTGATAAGGAAAGGCAAACTCTGCGCAGTGGTGGATAGTAAAGCTTCACTTAGCTGAAGTGGCAAAAAGCGGATGATCCGAGCCACTAGGCGCTTCCCCTTCCTAATGCACATGATCTGGACAAACTGCTCCTCAGCTGCTCTGTGGGCAAAAGGAAACCAACTGTCAGTCAGCTGGAAGGGCTTGACCGTTTTTAAAACCTCCATGACAAATACTAAAATGCTTTTTTTTTCTTTTAGGGAAACTTTCTTGCCAAGAAGAAAAATACCCTTCATGGCAACCATATACGCATCTTATAAAATTAGAATATCATTAAAAAGTTAAATTTCAGTAATTCAAAAAGTTAAACTCATTATATAGATTCATTACATACAGTGTGATACATTTCAAGCCTTTCTTTCTTTTAATTTTGAGGTTTATGGCTTACAGCTAGTGAAAACCCAAACTTCAGTATCTCAGATTAGATTACACAAAACCAATAAAAAAAAAAAAAAAAAAAAAAAGGATTTTTTAATAGAGAAATTTTGGCTTATTGAAAAGTATGTCCACATACAGTATAGTAGGCACTCAATACTTGGACGGGGTCATTTTTGCATGAATTACTGCATCAATACGACATGGCATGGAGGCTATCAGCCTGTGGCACTGCTGAGGTGTTATGGAAGCCCAGATTGCTTTGATAGTGGTTTGTCATTGTTGGGTCTGGTGTCTCATCTTCCTCTTGACATTAACCCAGATTCCCTATTGGGTTTAGGTCAGGCAAGTTTGCTGGTTAATCAAGCACAATGATACCTTGATCATTAAACCAAATATTGGTACTTTTGGCAGTGTGGGCAGGTGCCAAGTTCTGCTGGAAAATGAACTTTCCATTAAACTGATCAACAGTGGGAAGCATGAAGTGCTCTAGAATTTCCTGGTAGAGGGCTGCGCTGACTTTGGTCTTTATAAAACACAGTGGACCAACAACAGCAGATGACATGGCTCCCCAAATCATCACTGACTGTGGAAACTTCCCACTGGACCTCATGCGACTTTGATTCTGTGCTCTTCTTCCAGACTCTGGGACCTTGATTTACATCTGCTGGTGTTGGTCCACTGTGTTTTATCATCAAGTATAAAGTCAGTGCAGCCCTCTACCAGGAAATTCTAGAGCACTTCATGCTTCCCTCTGCTGACCAGTTTTACAGAGATGCCAATTTCCTTTTCCAGCACACTGCCAAAAGTACCAATACTTGGTTTAATGATCATGCATTTGGCCCCAACCAAATATTGAGCGCATACTATACTGTACGTAATTTTTGGTAAGCCAAAATTTCTGCATTAAAAACTTTATTGGTTTTATGTAATATTCAAATTTTCTATGATACTGAATTTGGGGTTTTCAGTAGCTGTGAGCCATAATCATCACAATTCAAACGAAAGAAATGTGTGAAATATATAACTGCGCTTGAGTAACGCATCTATACAAGATATACAAGTCATTTTTTGAATTGCATTACTGAAATAAATTAACTTTTTGATGATATTCTAACTTTATGAGATGCACCTGTACATTAGAAAGATTTTGGCAACGTCATTAACTGCCTCTGCATTGTTAAGAGGCCCTAGCGATTGCCCCTTGGGATGCAAAGTCTGTGAAAGGGAGGGTGCATATGTGATTCCATGTTCAGAAAATCTGTATCTTCAAAGAAGGTCCAAGGCAGGCTGGAGGGCTTGCTGGAAAAGACAAAAAGGTTCTGACACCTAAAAGCTATGTGCTTGTATGTCAAGACTTTACATTAAATCCAGGGCAATAAAACAAATGTGCAGGGGAGACATTAAGGGTTTAATAGACCCCTGATCTCTTTATAAAGGAGTACAATTCATTTTTTTTTCTTGGGAACTAAAACATTGCACCTGCGATCAGAAGATCATATGCAATGTCTGGCTCCTGCAAACTGTCAGTGTAGCCATCTACCCACACCTCATATGGGCAGGCAGTTAATGACAGGAAGCCCAATGAACTATAAGAGTGCTCACCAGGGCCCTCGCAGTTCACAGAGAACTACAAGCCATCAGCCGCAAAGGCCGATGAAACTTGTAGGCATTTATTCACGGAACTCTGAATGAATCACGTGGCCGTGCGGATGTGGCTGTCTGCACAGCCGTGCTCTTTTCAAATTGTGACAACAGGTGCAGGCAGAAGAACCCTAGGAAGGGAAGTGAACGGGAGGAGGCTGCAGGAGCGAGAACATGTTACATGCTCCACGTAGTGAAACAAAGGGATTGTATCATTTCAGGCAAAAAAATTATTTCTAAAGGATCCATGTGTTCTGAAAATATATAATGTTCAAGGGTTTTAAAGCAGAAGCAAACCCATCCATAAAACGTGTCGGAAATGCAATACTCCCATTGGTTGTACTCTCAACCAACCTGTCAAACCATCCAATGGCTGGTGTCATAACTGTTCACATGTGCATCGTGGCAGTTGTAGATTAAACAGAGGGAAAGATGGCAGCTTCCTTGGCTGAAAACGATGGGGGGTTGGGGGGGGGGGGGGAAATTTACTTTCACTTTAAGTTGTTTTATAGCCCAAAATGCATATTTTATATGGGTAAATATTTTTAAAAAAGTTGCTCTTAATGGAAGTGGTTAAGCTAGAACTTGAGCAGTTGGTAGCTTACATAAGTCAATTGAGTGGAGGGGCAAGGTAAGAGTAAGTGGTGGGGTAAGGAGGATTTAAAAAGGTGACCCTGTTGCAATTTCTCGTGGAAAGATTAGGTTTACTTTAAATTAAGGGGAAGATATAGGACTCACAAATCCTAAACAAAGCTTGCCTTTATTACCATAAATCTTCTTGTAAATGAACTAGGGAAATACAGTGCCTTGCGAAAGTATTCGGCCCCCTTATATAAAATTTTTATTTTTTTGTGAAGAATCACCAACAAGTGGGACACAATTGTGAAGTGGAATGAAATCTATTGGATTTTTGAAACTTTTTTAACTAATAAAAAAAATAAAAAAAGTGGGCGTGCAAAATTATTCGGCCCCCTTGCGTTAATACTTTGTAGAGCCACCTTTTGCTGCGGTTACAGCTGCAAGTCGCTTGGGGTATGTCTCTATCAGATTTGCACATCGAGAGACTGAAATTCTTGCCCATTCTTCCTTGCAAAACAGCTCGAGCTCAGTGAGGTTAGATTTTTCCACAGATTCTCGATTGGATTCAGGTCTGGACTTTGACTTGGCCATTCTAACACCTGGATACGTTTATTTGTGAACCATTCCTTTGTAGATTTTACTGTACGTTTGGGATCATTGTCTTGTTGGAAGATAAATCTCCGTCCCAGTTTCAGGTCTTTTGCAGACTCCAACAGGTTTTCATCCAGAATGGTCCTGTATTTGGCTGCATCCATCTTCCCCTCAATTTTAACCATCTTCCCTATCCCTGCTGAAGAAAAGCAGGCCCAAACCATGATTCTGCCACCACCATGTTTGACAGTGGGGATGGTGTGTTGAGGGTGATGAGCTGTGTTGCTTTTACGCCAAACATATCGTTTTGCATTGTGGGCAAAAAGTTCAATTTTGGTTTCATCTGACCAGAGCACCTTCTTCCACATGTTTGGTGTGTCTCCCAGGTGGCTTGTGGCAAACTTTAGACGAGACTTTTTATGGATATCTATGAGAAATGGCTTTCTTGCCACTCTTCCATAAAGGCCAGATTTGTGCAGTGTACGACTGATTGTTGTCCTATAAACAGACTCTCCCACCTCTGCTGTAGTTCTCTGCAGTTACATAGTTAGTCAGGTTGAAAAAAAGACACAAGTCCATCCAGTTCAACCAAAAAAAAAAATATATATACTATACATACACACACACATACACATACATATACACATACATATACATATACACACACATATATATATATATATATATATATATATATATACATACACACACACATACACATATACATATACCAGCCCATATACCCAATTCTATACCCACAGTTGATCCAGAGGAAGGCAAAAACCCCAGCAGAGCATGATCCAATTTGCTAAAGCAGGGGAAAAAATTCCTTCCTGATCCCCGAGAGGCAATCGGATTTTCCCCGGATCAACTTTACCTGTAAATTTTAGTACCCAGTCATATTACGTACACTTAGGAAATAATCCAGGCCTTTCTTAAAGCAATCCACTGAGCTGGCCATAACCACCTCTGCAGGGAGTCTATTCCACATTTTCACAGCTCTTACTGTGAAGAAACCTTTCCGTATTTGGAGATGAAATCTCTTCTCCTCTAGACGTAAAGAGTGCCCCCTTGTCCTCTTTGTTGACTTTAAAGTGAATAACTCGACACCAAGTTCCCTATATGGACCCCTTATATATTTGTACATGTTGATCAAATCCCCCCTTAATCTCCTCTTATCAAGAGTGAATAAATTCAGTTCCTCCAATCTTTCCTCATAGCTGAGTTGCTCCATGCCTCTTATCAGTTTGGTTGCCCTTCTCTGCACTTTCTCCAGTTCCCCGATATCCTTTTTGAGAACTGGTGCCCAAAACTGAACGGCATATTCCAGATGAGGTCTTACTAATGATTTGAACAGGGGCAAAATGATATCTCTCTCTCTGGAGTACATACCTCTCTTAATACAGGAAAGGACTTTGCTCGCTTTGGAAACCGCAGCTTGGCATTGCATGCTATTATTGAGCTTATGATCTACCAAAACCCCCAGATCCTTCTCCACTATGGATTCCCCCAGCTGTACTTCCCCCTAGCGTGTATGATGCATGCATATTCTTAGCCCCCAAGTGCATAACCTTACATTTCTCAACATTAAACCTCATCTGCCACATAGTCGCCCAATTAGAGCATTGAGGTCTGCTTGTAAATTGGCGACATCCTGTAAGGACGTTATTGCACCACATAGCTTGGTGTCATCTGCAAAGACGGAAATGTTACTCTTGATCCCAGACCCAATATCATTTATAAAGATATTAAAAAGTAAGGGTCCCAGCACTGAACCTTGGGGTACACCACTCATAACCTTAGACCATTCAGAGTAAGAATCATTAACCACTACTCTCTGAATTCTGTCTTTTAGCCAGTTTTCTATCCATCTACAAACTGATGTTTCCAAACCTGTAGACTTTATCTTACACATGAGCCGTGTGTGCGGAACAGTATCGAATGCTTTTGCAAAATCCAAATATATCACGTCCACCGCCGACCCTCTGTCCAAGGTTTTACTTACCACCTCATAAAAAGAAATCAGGTTTGTCTGACAACTCCTGTCTTTCATGAATCCATGCTGTCTGTTGCTCAAAATATTTTTTTCCTGCAAGAACTCATCTATGTGGTCTTTTATTAATCCCTCCAGTATCTTCCCAACTATAGAAGTTAAACTAACGGGTCTATAATTACTTGGTAAAGACTTTGTTCCCTTTTTAAATATAGGCACCACATTGGCCCTGCGCCAATCCAGTGGTACTATTCCTGTCATTAATGAGTCCCTAAAAATTAGATACAATGGCTTTGAAATTACAGAGCTCAATTCTTTTAGGATCCGTGGGTGGATGCCATCAGGTCCAGGTGCTTTCTCCACCTTTATTCTGTCCAAATATTTCTGGACCATATCACTTATGAGCCATTGTGGATTAGGGGCTGCGTCAGTACCACCCCCATTGTGGACATGAGTTCCCCCATGCTCCTTTGTATCCAGAGTGATCATGGGCCTCTTGGCTGCATCTCTGATCAGTCTTCTCCTTGTCTGAGCTGAAAGTTTAGAGGGACGGCCAGGTCTTGGTAGATTTGCAGTGGTCTGATACTCCTTCCATTTCAAAATGATCACTTGCACAGTGCTCCTTGGGATGTTTAAAGCTTGGGAAATCTTTTTGTATCCAAATCCGGCTTTAAACTTCTCCACAACAGTATTACGGACCTGCCTGGTGTGTTCCTTGATCTTCATGATGCTCTCTGCTCTTTCAACAGAACCCTGAGACTATCACAGAGCAGGTGCATTTATACAGAGACTTGATTACACACAGGTGGATGCTATTTATCACCATCATTTAGGACAACATTGGATCATTCAGAGATCCTCGCTGATCTTCTGGAGTGAGTTTGCTGCACTGAAAGTAAAGGGGCCGAATAATTTTGCACGCACCACTTTTCAGTTTTTTATTTGCTAAAAAAGTTTAAATTATCCAAGAGATTTCGTTCCACTTCACAATTGTGTCCCACTTGTTGGTGATTCTTCACAAAAAAATTTAATTTTATATCTTTATGTTTGAAGCCTGAAATGTGGCAAAAGGTTGAAAAGTTCAAGGGGGCCGAATACTTTCGCAAGGCACTGTACATGGTGGTCGTTTTCTACATTTACAGCAGCATTGAGGCGAGTTTGTAACAGAGGAAACAGAACTAAAACAATGGAAGATAAGTCCCAAGCAGAAAAAACACCATTGCAGTATTAAACCCAAGATATACAGCTGCTAATATAAGTATTTAACACTTCACGATTTTTCTAGGTAAATATATCTCTAAAGGTGCTATTGGCATTCCCCATATGTCAGTAACAACCCATGCAATCCATACAAAGAAACCAAAACAAATAAGCTCAGAAATTATGTTATACGTAATAAAGTGGAATGACACAGGGGGAAAAAAAGTACACCTGGTGAAAGGGAGCTGCCTAAAGGCATGGAAACCAAGACACGAGCTAAAATCCATCGGCAATCAGAAAGCAATCCTGCCCCTTGTCAGCACAAATTAATGTCAGCTGGTTCAGTCTCAAATGATGGTCTTATTACCAAGATGTCACACAAACATCTCATAATGGGTAAAAGCAAAAAGCTCTCAAGGCCTTCACAACCTCACTGTTGCAAAATATACCGATGGCATTGGTTGCAAAAGGATTTCTGAATGTTTCAGTGAGCACTCTTGGAGCCATAATCCAGAAGTGAAAAGATCATCATCATTTCACCATACACCGACCACAACCAGGTGATCCTTGCAAGATTTCTAGCGAGGAGTGAAAATAATTAGAAGAGTTGACCAAGGGCCAAGAACCACTTGTGGAGAGCTTCAGAAAGACCTGGAATTAGCAGGTAAAATTGTTTAAAAAAATAAGTAAAGTAAAAAAAAAAAAAAAGTAAAGACAAAAGCATGCTGAAGCTCGTTTAAAGTTTGCTGAACAACATTTAGCCTGTGAAATAGAATAGTCTGGTCAGATGAGACCAAAATTGAACTCTATTGATGCCATAATACACACCATGTTTGGAGGTCAAATGGCACATCACCCCAAAACCAACAGTAAAGTTTGGAGGTGGGAACATCATGGTGTGGGGCTGTCTTTAGCATATGGCACTGGCAAACTTCATATCATTGAAGGAAGGATGAATGGAAAAAAAACCTATGAAGACATTCTTAACCACTTAAGGACTGAGCCTCTTTTTTTTGGGCTAAAAAATTACTTTGAATCCCCAAACATCATACACATTTTTTTCTAACACCCTAGAGCAGTGATGGCGAACCTTGGCAACCCAGATGTTTTGGAGCTACATTTCCCATGATGCTCAACTGCACTGTAGAGTGCATGAGCATCATGGGAAATGTAGTTCCAAAACATCTGGGGTGCCAAGGTTCGCCATCACTGCCCTAGAGAATAAAATGGCAGTCATTGCAATACTTTGTCGCACCGCATTTGCACAGCGGTCTTACAAGCACATTTTTACATTACACTTTAAAAAATACACTTTTTTAAATTAAAAAAATATAACAGTAAAGTTAGCCCAATTTTTCTTTATATTGTGAAAGATAACGTTACGCAGAGTAAATGGATACCCAACATGTCATGCTTCAAAATTGCGCCCGCTCGTGGAATGGCGACAACCTTTTGCACTTAAAAATCTCCATATGCAACATTTAAAAAATGTTACAGGTTGCAAGTTTTGCGTTACAGAGGAGGTCTGTAGCTTTTTTTCTTATTTTATCTTTTTTTTTTTTTTTTAAACAGTGTAAAAATAAAAGTGTCACTTTTATTCCTATTAAAGGGAATGTAAACATCCCTTGTAATAGAAATAAAGCATGACAGGACCTCTTAAATGTGAGATTGGGGGTCAAAAAGACTCCCTGATGAAGTCACGTGATCAATGACGATACGCGTAGGATTGGCTTAGGAGGATACCGGAAGCGACGTCCGGGGTACGAACGAGGAGTCCGTTCGTTTTTTTAGCTGTAATTTTCGCTTTTAACTGTGCTATTAAATGTGAGTACCCAGGACTATGTCCTTTTTATAATAAAATCTGTTTGACATTACTTCACTATTGGAGCCCCTCTTCTTTTTTCCGGGTGTGATCTATGGTCCATGGCTGAGTACCTGGAGGGGATTGCCTGGGGTATCTATATCAGCTGAGAACATACACCTTAACCATTGGAACGTATTGCTGTTTAACTGACAGCAGTGAGGTAAGGCACTCAGTGTGCGAGCACCCGTCTTTAGGATTTGTGAGATCACCGGTGGAATTATCCCGTGTTTGTTCACAGAACTAGTCTATTACACAGCACAGTGTGAACTCACTTATTTGCATGACCTGATATGGATTGCTATTTTTTCTATAAATAGAGACACTTTAAGAATTTTTTTTGGATTGTGTTTTATATCTATTTTTACTTTTTCTGTTTATTTATTGAATTTTACTTTTATACAATTTTTTAACGTATATATTTTTTCACTTGGATACACTTCATGGATTGAGACACACTTTGGATTGTACACTTTTTGGATTGCCATCATTACTATTTGTGATTTCGTTACCTATTGTTTCACTTGCACTTTACTAGGAATATGTGTACTACTTGAATATTTATACTGGTCACTTTATAATGATTTTATGTATATAGGGTATTGATATAGTTTAAATCAATTGTTTTGTAATAATCGCATAGGTGTGTTTTAGATCTTGTATGCGATTATTTATTCACTATTATTGGATTTAATTTAGTTTCTGTGTGGAGCGCAACACCATTTTTTATCACTATTATAATCTGAGGGGAGGGTTTGCACCTCTGTCGGTGTTTTGCTGCAACCATATTAGCTCTTTTGTTTAACAATTGTAGCGCGAGGATAACCAACAATTACCAAAGCTGCTAGAATGGCCCAGCCAATTACTGTACCTGAACTTGAATCCAATAGAAGAGCAATGGTAAGAACTAAAAGATCAGAGTCCATGGAAGAGCCCCACAGAACCTTCAAGATTTGAAGACGGTTTGTGTGGAAGAATGGGCCAAAATCATACCTGAAGCATCTTGAAGCGGTCATTAACAAGGATTTTGTCCAAAGTTGTAAATGAATTTCAGCAACTCCCTTTCTTCGTGCGTTCAATACTTTTTCCCTGTGTCATTCCATTTTATCACACATAACTTCATTTCTAAATATGTTTTAGTGTCTATGTATGGATTACATGGGTTGTTACCAACGTGGTGAAAAGTTCATGTCAATAGCACCTTTAGAAATATATTTACCTAGAAAAATGGCGACGTGTTCAATACTTATTTTACCTTCTGTATATACGATTATGGTCGTTTCGTTACAAATTCCTATCTGGTCTCACCGCTCAATTCCTTCCTTTCCCCTCAAGATGTCACAGAGCTGCTGCAGCTTGTGCCTGCGTTCTTCGGTCAGGGCATCTCTCTCCTCGTCTTCACAGCAAAGGGAAAACCGCCGCTCAAAGTCTTCCAACGCCAACAAGACAGAGAAAGCCTGCAACATACACACAAATTATCTAAACCATCACATTATGGATAGTCAGACATTTGCAGCACCCCTTGCTGATTAAATCTAATCCTGTAGCATCACAAAAAAAAACGGATTCTATATAACCTATTTATGAGGAGGAACTCTAGTCTGCCAAATGAGAACCAATGCTTCTTCTGGCTTACAAAAGGTACATGGCTTCAGTTTTGTTAATATAGAGAGCATACAGAGCATTTTCAAAATGCCTAAAAGTCACATTGAGAAAAAAATCAATTGCAATCAATTTTTTTAGATCTCTACATACAAGTCCTAGACGTAACATGTTAGACTGCAACATTGGAGGCTCTAATACTGAGCACTGCTATTGATCAACTTTGGGAAACACACCAGCACCCTAAATCTCCCCTTAAAGGATTTGCCCATGCATGACAAAGCTAACCCCCTGCCCATAGGCAGCCACTACTAGCCATTATGAAGGCGGTAACTCTTAATCCCCTAAATATGCCAGCAAATTATGCAGCTTCCAATTGAACTTTTTATCCAAAAACTAGTTCAGACCAACATATTGCTGTAGCACTCCATTGCTTATTTCTTAAGCTATGGATTAGCCAGTCCGTACACATTCAAACTGCTGCTGGTCACTTGGGAAATCAGTAGGTGCAATTACATGCAGAGATAGCCATCTAATTACTAAATGTAGACTCTTTCAAGAGAACAACTTTTCTATTTCTGCATGAATCTGAGCATTTACAGTAGTTTTAAGTTTTTTGCTTACTTATGAAAAAATATGCTCCATTACTTAGCTTTATTTAAATGCAGCTGATACTTTGGCTTGTGTCAAATGTAAGAGGTCACTCTAATTACTGACAAGCTGCTCAAACAACTGCCTGGATGCACACAGTCATACAGGTTTTAAAAACGTACAGTGTGTGGTCAGAGCTGGACATATTAGAATTTATGGCAAATAGGTCGATATTAATGATGAATTAAAAAGATTTACCTTCTCAATTACCACTAGGGTCTGCCGTCTCTTGTCTCTCACTTGCTTCTCCCGGGTTTCCTGTAAAGTGAGCGCAAGAGGTTTCAGAAGCCAAGATACAGACACGTAAACCACACGGTTATGGAGCCCATACACACTATTCGATTTTCTGCAAATTTTTGTCTTCAGATTTACCAAAACCATGTAGTGCAAGGGCCTGCCCGATTGCATACAAATCAAAACTTTTAAGGTTTGACCTCATTATATTGTTTTGGTAAATCTGAAGACAAAGCTCTGCAGAAAATCTAATAGTGTGTATGGGACCTTAGACAGGTTGGTACGAAGATTACCTCTTCATCAGAACGATGTGTAGCCACGGCATCAATCATCTTCCGAGGGTTGTTCACGCTAGAGACGGTCAGCTTTCCAAGAGATCCTTCAAACTGTACTGTGGGTGAAAAGGCCAGATAAAAGCAGACATACACCAACAGAAACCAGTGACAACTAATGGTATCCAAAGATGGCTAGAAAAAAAAACACAATTGTATCCTCCTCTAAACTAAAATGTGTTGCAGGTTACAGATGCAGTAAGAATCACATACCACTGATGCCAGACCTAGGAAATCATTTAACAACTTCAACCTCAAGATTATTACCCCCTTCCTGACCAGAGCATTTTTTCGATTCGGCACTGCGTCGATTTAGCTGACAATTGCACGCTTGTGCGACGTTGTACCCAAACAAAATGGATATCCTTTTTATTCCCCACAAATAGAGCTTTCTTTTGGTGGTATTTGATCACCTCTGCGTTTTTTATTTTTTGCACTATAAAAAAAAAAGCAATAATTTTTTTACTTTTTGCTATAATAGATATCCCCAAAAAATATATAAAAAAATAATTCTCTTTCAGTTTAAGCCGATATGTATTCTTCTACATATTTTTGGTAAAAGAAATCGCAACAAGCGTATATTGATTGGTTTGTACAAAAGTTATAGCGCCTACAAAATAGGGGATAGATTTATGCATTTTTATTTTTTTTATTAGTAATGGCGGCGATAAGAGATTTTTTTATCACGACTGACATGGCAGACACATCGGACGTTTTTAACACCATTTTGAGCCCAGTCTCATTTATGGTCGACGATCAGTGCTATAAAAATGCACCAATTACTGTGTAAATTACACTGGCAGGGAAGGGTTTAAACACTAGGGGGCAATTAAGGGGTTAAGTGTGTCCTAGGGAGGTGTTATAACTGTAGGGGGGGGGGGGGGGGGGGGTCAGCTACCACTGGCATCACAGCGATCACTGTTCCCGATGACAGTGACCAGTAGATCGCTGTCATGTTGCTAGGCAGAACTGGGAAATGCCTTGTTTACATCTCCCTGTTCTGCCTCTCCTCACACAATCGCGGGCTGCTGGCAAACAGAGTTCCTGGGACCCACGGGCACATGCCTGATAGGCAGCAAATTCAAAGGGACCTTCAAATACACTCATTTGCCTGCCTGTGACATTCTGCAGATGTACATCTGTGTGCAGCGGTTGGCACCTGGTAGACAATCAAAATTAAGGTATCCGTAGCCTTTCATGTTTGTATGTATAGAGCGTGTATGGCTTTCCACTAGAAAGCTGCGAGTCAGCTTGACACATGTAAACAGACTCCTGGCCACTATAGTGCAGGAGTATTTGTGTTCTCAAAATTTGCTACTAAAAATGTCTGTATCAGAAGCATGAAGTACAAAGTATCTCATACTCTCTACAATCCAAAAATTGGTCTAATCTGGATGTTTCCTTTCATCATCATGTGGAAGCAGGTAAATGTATAAACCTGGTTTAGGTGACTTTTCAGATACTGACACTACTGTTCAGCTAAATTAACAGCCCCTGTCGAGAAAAGGGAAACAGCCCAATACAGAGATTAGAAAATAAATGCCATTTTGCATTTCCATAAAATGTAGATAAAACAAGCGCCATATGTAGTGAAGGCCCAGGCTGCAAGCTTCAGCACTTTCAGACAATGCAGTATATTAATAGCAGTGGAATTAAGTCTTCTTACCTGGTTTATAGGTGTGCTCCAGTTTGGCCACTTGTGGCGTGATCAGCTTTGTTCTCTCTTTTTTGGGGCCCTCACTCAGACTGTCTTGACTGGCAGAGAGCTTATCCAACTTCTCAAAGTAATTCTGGAGTTTGTGCCAAAATTAACAACTGGTTGATATTACAGCAAAAACTCATACAGGTTACAGCCTAATCCAAATAGGTACATTTCCTTAAGCCACTTGCATACAAAGGGGACTAGTCAATAATATTGCCTATAAACTCCTTGTAGGCGATCCTTTCCCTATTACTGACTTCCTATCCATTGCTTCACACTGTGTAAAGACAGCCATCCTGATAGAAGCAGAAATTATGTCACAACAATTCCCCCACTGAATGGTTATTTGGGGCTGTAGTGCTCAAGAAAAAGCAGGCTAGGTGCAAGATGTACAGATTCATGGATAAAGCAGAAGCTGAAAAATCATTGTACTGCAACTAGGGCCGCCATCAGGGGGGTACAGTCCATACACTTGTAAGGGGCCCAAGTGTATTGACGGGTCCAGCCACCTAGTGGTGATGGGAGAAGGCAGGTGTGGGTACAGAGGAGCTTCTGTGTGAGAGCCGGCAGCTGTTGCTGCTCTGTGTCTTTGAGCTTACATCGGGCACTTTGCTGCCACTTCTGGCAACTTCCTGCATGTGCACTGCATGTGTGTGTGTGCGCTCTGCCTGAAATGTATCCTGGACTGCAGCTCCTTTCTGTATCTCAGCCACATGTTGAAACAAGAGCTGGAACTAGGAAGGTCTTCCTACAAATAAGGGCTGTTCTACAAGGGGGTGGTGGTGTTTGCATACAGGTGTGAATAGGGGGCTGCAAGCGTACAGGTGTGATGGGGGCTGAGAGGCAAGTGGCGAGCGTAAAGGTGTGAAGGGGGGCTGCGAGCGTAAAGGTGTGAGGAGGGGCTGAGGCACTGAAGGACTTTGTGGGATGCCTAGTGGGTGGATTTGGCGGGATGGCCAGTGGGTGGATTTGGCGGGACGGCCAGTGGGCAGGCCCTGGGCAATGTTTGTGGTCAGGCCCAGCAGGGCCCAGGCCTGTGTAAGGGGCCCCACAATTTCTGATGGCTGTCTTGACTGCAACTGCTCAGGTAGTTTCCTCTCCAGCAAACAAAACATTGAGTAGTATAGTAGTGACACCACCAAACTTCACACAACATCTGGGGAGACTAGGGAGCCAAAGCATGGTAAATTAACATGATACCATCACACTCCAGATATACCGCTATGAAAGTCTCAAGACATAGAATGTGCATGGCTTTTTCCAGGAAGAACACAAAAAGGTACATTTACAGGGTAGTACTTGAGTAAAATTACTATTTTAGATGTTTCTTAAAAGACTGTAAATTTGAGTTCAGGTCTGCTTTAATAGTTTGCAAAAGGGTTATAACCAAACATCCAAATCCTCGTCTGTGTAGTGTACCTAAAATTTTACCTGCTGCCGCAAGCTTGGGTATTCCCTACTTCCCCCCCCCCCCTCATCCCCAGACCCTACCATCTTGCTAGATTGTCTAGCTTCTAACTGGACTGGAGAATGACAGTGGCTAACAGCATTTAAAGTATGCGCAAAAACACACACAAAAAAAAAATGGAATTTAGAGTAGATGTCGATGCTGCTTGTCCCTTTTCTAGGGCCTTCAGGCAACAAAACAAAACATCCGTTTTTCGAATCTGAGCAATCGCCTTCAAGTAGACCTTGAGTGCTCCCACCACATCAAGAGAAAGAAGTAATTTCCCTTCCGTAGAACAGGGTTCTGGGAAAAATGAAGGTAGAACAATATCCTGGTTCGGATAAAAACTAGACACTACCTTTGGTAGAAAGTTAGGATGAGGACGCAATATTACCTTATCCTTGTGAATAATCAAATATGACTCTTTACAAGAAAGAGCAGCCACCTCTGATATCCTTCTTGAAGAAGATATGGCTTACCAGAAAATTTGTTTCATTGTCAAAAGGACCAAGGGAATATGCTGTATCCGCTCAAAAAGGCTGTTTCAGCAATGCTGACAGAACTAAAATTCAAGTCCCAAGGGTTCAGGAGTGACTTAACCGGAGGATTAAGCCGCGTTACACCCTGAATAAGCTATGTACCAAAGAATGCGAAGAAAGTGGTTGTTGAAATACCGATAAGGCCGAAACCTGGCCTTTGATAGTACACAAGGCCAGCTTCAATTCTAACCCCATCTACAGAAGTCAAGAATTCTACCATCATTGTTACCATCTTCCAAGTAACTGGTAGGAAAGATTTTCCCTTTTGCAGATTCTTGGCTATCAACCAACTGAGGCTTCTGCACACACCCTGGAGACAGATACATTGGGAAATCTAGAGCTTGGATCTTCTTGTTCCAAGCTGATAAGATACTGTTTTGCAGCAGCCGCAACTGAACATAAGGAACGGCCTCAAACGAAGTCACCATATTTCCCAACAACCTCATGCAAAGTCAAATAGAAGGATTCTTCTTTGCCTTGACCACCTGAATCAGTTCCTTTATGACCCTGATCTTTGCCTGGGGCAAGAACACCCTTTTTGGGCTGTATCAATAATCAGACCCAGGTATTCTAATCTCCTTGATAGTTTTTTTAAGGAGGATTTCTCTAGGTTGAGAATCCAACCTAGTTATTCCAGGTAATTGACTGTGGACCATACTTTGGTCTAAGCGGGCTACCAACAGGTCTATCAAGAGCAGATCATCTAGGCAAGCTATAATCGTTATACCTTGGACTCTTAATCCGGCTACAGAAGGGTATTTATTTGTAAATACTCGAGGTGCAGTAGCTAGACCGAAAGGCAGAGCTACAAACTGAAAAAGATTTTCTACCTCAAAACGTAGATATTTATTGTGAGCGGGAAATATAGGTACATGGAGGCATGCGTCCCTGATATCTGACGCCAGAATTTCTCCACCTTGTAGGACGGAGACCACTGATCGGATTAACTCCATGCGAAAAGAGCAGATATTCAGAAACTGATTTAGATCTTTGAGATCTAGAATGGGTCTGACATAGCCATTTGGTTTTGGTACTGTGAAAAGGTTCAAATAAAACCCCAAACCCTACTCTTGCACGGGAACCACTAAGATCAATTTTTTGAGACAAAAGATGGTCCAACGCTTGAAAGAGACTTCTCTGGAATCTGAGAAAACTTGCTTAGCCTCTGAGATCAGACAAGATCGGGCCCTTTTAGGGTGATGTGGCCGTAAGCTCCCGACACCCTTCCTACCAGACCCGTGAGAACTGCAGAAGTCTTCACCCCGCTCGAGTGAATGGGGGCGCTCCCTCATAAGGAGGCTCCAGTTCCCCTCTTGAACTTGACGGTGGAGGCCTTTGTGACTGCCTGGAGGAGCTTGTTTAAATGAAATACGATTACTCCTCTTCCTAACTAGCAAAAGGGTACTTTTTCCACTAGAATTTTTTTGGATGTATTTATCCAAATCACCCCTAAACAGCTGCTCACCGAAAAGGAAAACTAGCCAGGAGCCTTGCATGATGCTTCGACTGACCAATCTTTCAACCACAAGATTTTATGCCTATGCACCAGCAAGGCGTGAGGCTTGAAGAATAGAATCTCTCATGGCGTCTATTGCCAAACATAATACCGCAGCTAAATCCAAGCTTGCTGATCAGGAATAACCTTGAGCACTTGTTTAAACTGGTCTCTCAATGATTGACATACACCTGCTAGGAATTCCAACTTCTTATCTGTTGGATCCCTAAGAATATGAGCATTGTCTACTGGAGAAGTCAAACTTTCATTCACAGAGGATATAGCAGGGACAATTTCTTTTTTAAATTTTTCCTTCATAGGATAAAGTGTTATAGGAGGAAAAAAAGCTTATCTGGGTGATCCCACTCAGAATACATAAGCCTTTC
Organism: Lithobates pipiens; assembly: GCF_037356315.1. Taxonomy (NCBI): domain Eukaryota; kingdom Metazoa; phylum Chordata; class Amphibia; order Anura; family Ranidae; genus Lithobates; species Lithobates pipiens. Next base: position 95,410,134 of record NW_027507787.1, read on the forward strand.
CAGTAATGAATGGACAGGAAAGGCATTCACCGCTTGGGGAGGCTTTAGTGAACCCAAAACAAAAAGTGGGCATATTAACTGACTCAATGAAGATTAGCAAAAATGCACCATCAATCTTTCAGATTGTGAAGCTGATCCCCGTGGATTTGACCCCTCAGAAGACGAGTCATCAGCCTCTCCACTGTCCCCTCAGCAAAATTCCTCTTCTCCTGCCTTGAGATCCTCAGTTTCAGGGTCCTGGGTAAAGGAAAGGGACCTGTTGCATTTTATCCCATTCTGGGATGCGATTAAAGCCCCTAGCCAATCCTACTCTGGCTTGAGGAAAAAACCCTCTCCAGTAATATAGACAGGGGCTGCAGCATTGAAAACAATTGCAATATTTGATAGCCCTGATGGCTCACTCTGACCAGCCACCCCCTCTCAGGGGAGGATGCCATTGTAGAGATGAGTTTAGGCTATTTAGAGCTTGGAGTCCCTTTTGAGGTGTTTCTACCTCCCCTACTAACCATAGCCCAATGCACAAATGCAGAGGTATTACCGGACCGTACAGAGGCCACGGAGAATGGAGCGGCCATAGCCGATCGTTCTGGCTTATGCCTCTACTCAGAGAGAGGGGGAAGACATCTTATCGAAGTTCTGTGACTGCTAGCCAGAGGAAGCTGCAGCTTTTGCTGTCACAACATGATCTGAGAAAGCATGACGAGGTACATGCTATTTAGAGCCCCCAGTGGTGACTTTCAGGCATGACGACATTTCCTTTTTAAAGGAGACAATTCATAAGAAACTTTAAAATTCCTTAGAAATCTCCACTTCGTTTTACCGCTGCAGGGATTTGTGGTAAAAAACCAACAGACCCAATCTTCACCTCTCACGGTGGGCACCATTTAAAAAAATCTTCAGGAACTGGGGCCCCTTTTTATCGGGGATGCACCCTCCTGGACCCATATTAACACACCTCCAGAAAAAAACTTATGGCTGAAAAAAAACAAAAGCACTGGTTCCCGGGGTCCAGCTCTCTAGAAAGAGAAGCGTTACAGGTTAAACCTCGTTTCTTCCGCCACAAGGCCTGGGTACCATTCAATTCAGCCTAAAAAGACACTTTGAATGGATCCGGCTGCATAGCTTGCCCCAGCAAGGATTGCTCCAGTGGAACTCAGCACATGTTTACTTGTGGCCAAACCTTTAGACACTGGCGAAAAAACGGAGGTACTCCCAGTAGTGGGAGAGGTTATATAGGGAGGCAAATTCCTGTTTAGGGTGTGACAGTGTCCATCACCTGAAGGTGGTCTATAACCCACATAGTAAATACTATGGCTCTGTGTCCCCTGATGTACGATTAAGAAAAAGGAGGGAGAGGAAGACGTGTAAGAATCTATGCACCATCTTCAATCAAAGTGCAAATTTGGTTTTAAAACATCTAAAACTTTTGCAGAGTACACCCTTAAAAATTCTAAATGATCCATCACCCTTCCCCTCAGTCACCTGGTAGTAGAAGTCATCATGGTAGGGGTCTGTACTCTGCAGTTGGAGAAGCTGAATACGACACACCCACTCCTTTTCTCGCTGAAGCATCAAACCAGCATAGGGGTCCCGCCGATGAGGTTCTGTATGTTGGGGGCGAGAAGAATGGTCCCCTCCAGTACCATTCAAACCGCGATGCTGACTGAAGAAAAAACAATCAGTTATGTGAATTACTCTCGTAATATATTAATAAAAGTTGCGTCACTTCAAGGATGAATTCAAGATACTTTTGAAAATCACTGGGTTGCCATGTTGTCATATTGGCTTTCTACTAACATGTTTTGGGTGTGCAAATAATCCGTTTAAAATTGATCAACAGATGAATTCTTGCTACAAAAAAATAAATTTAAACCTAATATAATCAAATTGTATTCCCCCTCAATGCTTTTATTTTATGATATTTCACCCCAAGTGTAAATAGCATACCTTAAAAGTGTATATAAAAACTTCAACCATGAACAAACATTTGAAAAATAGGATTTTTATAACAGCTTACCTGTAAAATGCTTTTCTTTTAAAGTACATGACGGGACACAGAGCCATAGTAATTACTATGTGGGTTATAGTCCATCTTCAGGTGCTGGACACTGGCACACCGTAAACGGGAAGTTGCCTCCCTATATAGCCCCTCCCACTACTGGAAGTATCTCAGTTTTGTAGCAAAGCAATACACGTGTATACTAGAAAGAGGGGTGGGACCACTGTGTCCCCTGATGTACTTCAAAACAAAAGGATTTTACAGGTAAGCCGTTATAAAAATCCTTTATCACGGGACACAGTCATATAGTAATTACTATGTGGGATGTCCTAGAGAAATTCCAACTGAGGGAAGGGAGACGCAACCAAAGTAGGGTACCATGAGAACAGAGGATTTATACTGCTGCCTGCAGTACACTGCGTCCAAAGACAACATCTTCAAGTCTTTTTACATCCACCAGATAGAATCTGGTAAATGTATAGATTGAAGACCAAGTTGCAGCCTTGAAAAATTGAGCCATGAAAGCTTGGTGATGCACTGCCCACGAAGCACTAACAGCCCTAGGAGTGTGTTTTGATTTTAGAGGGTGGAATATACCTCTTTAAACCATAAGCTTGAGCAATTACTTTTCAAATCTATTTAGAATAGTAGATTTCGATGCTGCCTGTCCTCTTTTAGGACCTTCAGGCAACATGAACAAAACAGTTTTCCGAATCTGAGCAATCGCCTTTAAGTAGACTTTGACTGCTCTCAACACATCAAGAGAATGTAGTAATCTTTCTTCCAAACAGGGTTCTAGAATAATGAAGGTAGAACAATATCCTGGTTTAGATAAAAGCCTGATACTACCTTTCGTAAAAAGTTAGGATGACGACGCAATACTACCTTATCCTTGTTAATAAAAATATGGCTCTTTACAAGAAAGAGCAGCCAATTCTGATACCCTTCTTGCAGCAGATCTGCTTACCAGAAAAAATTGTTTCCTGGTCAAAAAAGGACCAAGGGAATAGGTCTTATCGGGCCAAAAAAAAAGGATGTTTTCTAATTCCGGCAAAACTAAATTCAAGTCACAAGGGTTCAGAGGTTACCTAACCGGAGATTAAGCAGTGTTACCCCCTGAATAAGTTACGAATCAAAGAATGTGAAGTTGTCCTTGAAATAATACCGATTAGGCCAAAACCTGTCCTTAGAAAGCACTCAAGGCCATATTTATTTCTCATCCCATCTGCAGAAAGTCAAGGACTCTACTTTTAACCTATTTGCTGGGGTGCAGCTCCTGCTTTTACACCAGGAGACGTATGTTTCACAGACATCATAACATATAACAGGGCTTGACAAATTTGCTTGGAATCTAGGAGCCAGCTAAAAAAGTTAGGAGCCAGGTCGGTAACGGCAATCCAGACCTGTCCCTGGCCTGACATGGAGACGAGTGAGGGGAGGATAGCGCGGCCCCCCCACCTGTCTCCATGTCATTGCCCATAGCTCTTAGAGGGACATTTTTTTTTTTTTTTTTTCAAATGACAATTTTTTTTTTTTTTTTTTTTATTGCATTTTAGTGTAAATTTGAGATCTGAGGTCTCTCTGACCCCAGATCTCATATATTTAAGAGGACCTGTCCTGTTTTTTTCAATTACAAGGGATTTTTACATTCCTTGTAATAGGAATAAAAGTGACAATTTTTTTTTTTTTAAAAGCACCGTGAAAAAATAAAAAGTTAAAATAAGAAAAAAAAAAATGTTTTAAATGCGCCCTGTCCTGCCAAGCTTGCGTGCAGAAGCGAACGCATACGTGAGTAGCGCCCGCATAGGAAAGCGGTGTTCAAACCACACATGAGGTATCGCTGCGTTCGGTAGAGCGAGAGCAATAATTCTAGCCCTAGACCTCCTCTGTAACCCAAAACGTGCAACCTGTAGAATTTTTTAAACGTCGCCTATGGAGATTTTAAAGGCTAAAAGTTTGTCGCCATTCCATGAGCGGACGCAATTTTGAAGCGTGACATGTTGGGTATCAATTTATTCGGTGTAACATTATTTTTCACAATATAAAAAAATTGGGCCAACTTTACTGTTATATTTAATTAAAAAAATAAGACTTTTTCCCCGAAAATGCGCTTGTAAGTCCGCTGCACAAATACGGTGTGACAGACAGTATTGCAACGACCACCATTTTATTCTCTAGGTTGTTAGAACTCCTAAACACACACACACACACACACACACACACACACTTTTTTTTTTTTATTATTCTAAGTAAAGGTGAGATGGGTGGGCAGTGAAAGCTTCATTAGCATCGCTGGCTGTCATACCAACAGCCACCACTAGATGGCGCCAGATTACAGAACTAAACATAGGACCACAGAAGGCCTCAAAGCCGCGGCCTCAATTACCGGCCGGCGGCGGCGCGGCCCGACACGATCACGCCAGGGGGGGGTGGAAGGAGACAGGATACCCCCGCTGTGCTGCCCCAGGCGCCAGATCACAAATTCTAGTCGCCAATGCGATCTGGCGCCCGGGGTTTGTCGAGCCCTGACATATAAACATGGAGGCCGGCTCCCTTGCATTAACCAAGGTAGAAAACTACTGAACCTGACAGCCAACGCTTCTTCAGAGTGTGGGTCTCAATAACCAAACCAGTAAAATTTAGCGTTTGCAAAGTAGGATGGAACTCCGGCACTTGTGAGAGAAGGTCTGGCCATGATGATAGGGTCCATGGGTCCCCTACTGCCATCTTTATGATCTCTGCATACCAAGATTTCCTGGGCCCTGCTGGGGGTCACAAGAATCAATGCCTTCACTTCCTGCGAAGAAGTCGTGGATGCAGGCAGAATAGAAGGAAATGCGTAAATCAGTGAGTACCGATTCCACGGGAAGGCATCTGTTCTGCATGCTAGCAGATCCTTTGTTCTTTACACAAAGTTGCTGATTTTCCTGGACGCAAACAGATCTATGTTTGGGATCCCCCATCTTTGACATACTGACAGGAAGATATAGGGGTGAAGGAACCATTCTCCTGGGAACAACTGCTGGTGACTCAAGTAGTCCGCCTGCCAATTTTCTATTGCTATAACGAAGACTGCCGATAGGCAAAGTACATTGTTTTCTGCCCAAGATAGGATATGATTCATCTCTCTCTGGGCCGCACAACTTCTTGTGCCCCCTTGGTGATTAATATAGGCCATTGCTGTGGTATTGATGGATTGAATCCTGGTAGGACAATACCGTAAACTGAATGTTCAGGCCCTCAGCACCAAGTGCTCTGCCTGAATTTCTCCAAATGTTAATGGGCAAGGTCATTTCAGATCTGGGTCACTTCTCTTGGACAGTTGCCTCTTTCAGGACTGTTGCCCAACCTAAACAAAAAAGGTTGGCATATGTTGTTACCATTTCCCAGGTAACTGAAGGATTTTCCCCTTAGCAGATTTTTAGATATTAACCATAAACTGAGGCTCGGGTGCACCCAGCCTAAAGCACCTGGTATTTCCAGGTGGTCTTTCATCTGGGTACAAACCAGGCCCGACCCTGCTTAGCCTCCAAGATCAGACGAGATTGGGCACTATCAGGGTGATGTATCCGTAGGCTTTGGAGTCAGACACATTGGCAATGTAGAGCTGGAACCCTTTTGTTTCAAGCCGATAGGATACTGTTTTGCAGCAGTCTTGATGAAACTGAGCATAAGGAACGTACTCGAATGAAGCCATCTTTCCCAACAACCTCATGCAAAGTTGAATAGGAGAAATTCATCTTGCTTCGATCACCTAAATCAGTTCCTTTATGGCACTGATCTTTGCCTGGGGTATGAATACCCTTTTCTGTGTGTACCTATGATCAGACCCAAGTATTTTAGCCTTCTTCATGGTTTTAAAGAAGAGCTCTCCTAGGTTGAGAATCCAACCTAGATATTCCTGGTATTTGAATGTGCTGACCATAATTTCATCTAAGCTGGTCTATCAAGAACAGATTGACTAGGTAAAACCATAATCGTTATACCTTGGACCCTCAATCTGGCTAGAAGAGGAGCCAGAACCTTTGTACTGGAGGTGCAGTAGCTAGATCGGAAGCAGAGCTACACACAGAAAATGAAGATTTTCCACTTTGATAAGTAGATATTACTAGTGAGCGAGGAAATAGGCATATGGAGATATGCATCTTTGATGTCGATTGACGCCAGAAGTTCTCCTTGTAGGATGGAGATAACTGATTGGATCGACTTCATGCAAAAAAAGAGATATTATATTCAGGAATTGAATTTAGAATTTGGAGATCCAGCATGTCCATTTGGATTTAACCAACCCCAACCTCTGCTCTTACATGGGGGCCACAATGAACACTTTTTGCCAGATGATGGTCCAACGCTTGAGAGAAAGACTCCTTTTTCTCTGGATCCTTAGGAACGTTTGATCTGAGAAAACGAGGGGACGGAAACTTTGAACTCCAGTTTGTACCTTGTAGCTATTGAGGAAGTCCCCCGTTCATCTCGACACTTCTGCTGCCAGATCCCTGAGAACTGCAGAAGAAATCTCCCTATTGCGCAAGCGGGGGCACCTCCACATAAGGAGGCTTCAGTATCTTGTAAGCTTCCTCCCCCAAGACCTCTTGTCCCTGGAGTTAACCCTGAGGATTACCCTTTGAACCTGATGGAAGAAGACGTTGTGACTGTCTGGCGGCTGATGCCCCTGGCACAGGAGCTTTGAAATGAAAATAGATTTACTTCTTCACTTAAATGGCAAAAGGGGTAGCTGTTGCACCGTAAAAAGGAAGACTAGCCAGGAGCTTCTTGCATGACGCTTAGAGCCCTTTCACACACCACCGCCTAGGGTGAAAGTGGTAAAGCGGCGCTATTCTTAGTCGTTTTAGCGGCGCTATTCGGCCGTTAGTGGGGCGGTTTAAACCCCCGTTAGCAACCCAAAACACGGCCGGAGCAGCGTTTTGCTGGTGGTATCGCAGCGCTACACCATTGATTTCAGTGGGGAGCAGCGGTGGAGGAGCAGAGAGTTCACCGCTCCAAAGAAGCTGCTGGCAGGACTTTTTGTGACACCCTGCCACCACACCGCTTTAATGTGAAAGCCCTTGGGCTTTCACACTGCAGTGAATGGAGCTGCTTTTTTCAGTTGCTATTTTTAGCGCTGTAGCGCTTGAAAAATATCGAGTGTGAAAGGGGTCTTAGCGAAGGGCGAAAGGCTTAAAGGATAGAATCTGTCAAAGCAACTATTGCAAACATAAAGCTGCCTCCAGGGGCTGCTGAGCAGGATAACCTTGAAAACCCGTTTAAACTGGTCTCAACGTTAACCAATTACTGTCGGCGCAGGCTTTTTATTATAGGAATTCCAACCTTTTATCCATTGGATCCCTAAGTTATTGAGTATTGTGTGCCGAACAAGTCAAACTTATTCACAAAGGATATAGTAGCGTCAATTGCCAGTATACCCTACTTAGTGAATTTTCTCTACCATACGATAAAGTGTGAAAACTTTTAGGATGGAAAATAATGCTTATCTGGGTGATCCTCCAAATACAAAAAAACTTTTCCAACAAAGAATGGACAGGAAAAGGCATGCACAGCTTGAGGAGGCTTTAGCGAACCCAAACACTCAGTTAAGGGTACATAAATGTAGAGTGGATCATTCAGAAAGAAACTGTACCATCAATCTTACAGATTGTGAAAGCTGACTCTCATACATCGGACACTTCAGAAGAGGAGTCATCAGCCTCACCACAGTACCCTGAGGGAATTCGTCTTCTCCTGCCCCTAGTTCCTCAGTTTGAGTTTAAGGAAAATTGAAGAGAACCTGTCACATCTTGACCACACTGGGATGCGCTAAATTTTTATAAAAAATTTTTTTTAAACCTACCACGGCTGAGGCAAAAGAGATCTTTAGTAAAATTAACAGGGGCTGCAGTGTTGCAAACAGTTGCAAACATTTCATGGCCCCAATCTCACTCTGAACAGCCACCCCCTCTCAGGGGAGGATGCAATTTGTAGAGTAAGCTTTCCAGAGCTTGAGGGAGACCATTTTAGCTCTTGTTTGAGGGCATTTCAACCCCCCCCTTCTGACCATATTCTGATGCACAAAGCAGAGGTACTATAAGAAATTGCATCCATTGCTTGAGCAATAGTCCAGCCATGCCACTGCTATTAATGCTCAGTCTGATGCAATAGTAACAATTTGCACAGGCTCACCAAAATTAGACAATAGAAGGCTGGAAAAATGTTGCCAGTTGCTTTGCTAAGGCAGGACAGTTCTGGATCCACTGTGAGGGCAGACCACGTCTTTACATAGTCCTCCTCAAACGGTACAAGGCTAATACGCGCTTTGGGGAAGCACACATCTTATCAGGAGGTTTGCAATCTTTTTATAGGAAGACTTGAATAGTGTGTGCAATATGAAAATCTTTGCTCACTTAGGGGCTCTAAAAGACACAAGACTAATCTGCACCAGTAGAAGAAACATGCTAATCCTCTAGTTATTGAGTGGTGAGCACCACAGTGATAAGTGCTGAAACGGTGTCATTTTTTTTATTAATAGAAGACTGACTCCTCCAAGAGAAGTTTGTTGGGCAAAAACTGGAGAGACTCAGAATCGGATAAAGTCTTTGCAGCCGATGATTCAGAAGCCACTACAAGCTGTTGATAAATGAAATACAAAATACACGGCAATGCACTGGGGGCACATGTTATGTCCCTACACAGGAATGCAATGACAGCATGTTTGATGCCTCTGCAGTCCAGAGTCCGTAAATAAATGGCTAATCTGAGTCATAAAATTTTGCTTGACTATAATAAAAACCTAAGCTGAATGAGCAGAGGAAACAGCCAAACCTAATGGAGCAAAAGAAGACAGAATAGAATCTAGGGGCAGAGAACAACAGGATTCCAGGCTGCAGACTGCCTGCATCAGCAGGTGTGCTGCAAACAGCCCCAGGACCATTAGAGTGTTAGCTGGAGGTGCCTTTTACAGCAGGACTTGCTAACAAGGCAGATGAGTAAAGGAGGGTTTGTGTCATGAACAGAAGCTGAGCAGTATTTATATTACAAAAGTAACCTGGACTTTTGTAGGCACAGGGAACTCCATAGAGGAATACAACTGGTGCCTCGAGTTTGCTTAGAACACAATTTTGAGGTCCCTTGACGCTATTTGAACCTTTTGAAGGTATGTGCAGGGACTACTAGATGCCTGTCCCTTTACTGGTTTGCTTACTTCAAAGTTTTCTTTTCTCAAAATATGGTATTTCTTTCATAGAATACAAAAGTTTGTTGCGAATGGCTGAGCAGCCCGACTTTTGTTCTAGAAGTGGAACAGGAAGCTCCCTTCCTGCTGCTAAAACACACACACACTGTATACAGCGAAGGCTGCATACAGTTTACGCAGTGCAAACAGTTGCTGTATCTGTTAGCGAAACAAATAGTTCCTTTTGTCCAAGTTGGTCAAAATGAACTATTTAACCACTTCCCGACCAGCGCACGACGATTTACGTCGACAGAATGGCACGGGCAGGCATATTGGCGTACAGGTACGTCCAATATTCAATGCCGCCCTGCCATCGGGAGCGCGCCGCCCTGCCATCGGGTGCGCGCCGCCGGCGGCGCGCTCCCGCGCTGGTCGGGACCCCCGTGAGTCCGGTCGCGGGACCCGCGGACTCGATCGTCGCGGGCATCCCCGCGATCGTCTCACGGAGCGGCCGAATGGAGGAAATGCTGTGTAAACCACATTTCTCCATTCTGCCTAGCAACTAGTGACGCTGATCTCAGCTCCATGTGATTGGAGCAGAGATCAGTGTTCACTAAATGAAAGCCCAACCCCCCCACAGTTAGTAACACACCCCTAGGAACACTTAACCCCCACACTGCCACCCACTGGTTAACCCTTTCACTGCCAGTGTCATTTACACAGGAATCACTGCATTTATATAGCAGTGATTACTGTATAAATGACAATGGTCCCAAAAATGTGTCAAAAATGTTCTATGGGTCCCCCACAATGTCGCAGTCACAATAAAAATCGCTGATCGCCGCCATTACTAGTAAAAAAAAAAAAAATTCATAAAAATGCTATAAAACTATCCCTATTTTGTAAACGCTATAACTTTTGCGCAAACCAATCAATCGCTTATTGCGATTTTTTTTACCAAAAATATGTAGAAGAATACGTATCGGCCTAAACTGAGGGAAAAAATGTTTTTTTTATATATTTTTGGGGGATATTTATTATAACAAAAAGTTAAAAAAATTTGTTTTTTTCAAAATTATCGCTCTATGTTTGTTTATAGCGCAAAAAATAAAAACCGCAGGGGTGATCAAATACCACCAAAAGAAAGCTCTATTTGTGGGTAAAAAAGGACGTCAATTTTGTTTGGGAGCCACGTCGCACGACCGCGCAATTGTCAGTTAAAGCGACGCAGTGCCGAATCGCAAAAAGTGGTCTGGTCTTTGACCAGCAAAATGGTCCGGTCTGCAAGTGGTTAAATCATTACTAAAACCTAGAGATCTACTTAAAATTCTGGCCAGAAGTTTTCGGGTTGTTTGGGGGGAGCATAACATGAAACAAGGTTAAAATTGCTATTTGGTTTTTATTTCTGTGTCGTTAATGAGAAGCTTTCCCCTTACTTCCTGTCCTGGTGAAAAAGGGTCAGCAGGACAGAAAGCAACGAAAAATATCCTCAACTGCGACAGAGAGCAACAAAAACATTTCTACTACAGTTGAAAAGGGTTAGCTCTGGAAAGTTTATATTGCCATTGGTTATTTCCTGTCCTGTGACCCCTGGACCTCTTATATCATGAATTCTTGGGGTCACAAGGTGTCACTGCAGCAAACAATGAGAGGAAATATTTCCAGTGGAATCATATTAAAAAGTTTTCAGAAGTAACCCTTCTCACTCTACCCAAAAAAGGTATTGGCTATAAATGCAAAAAAATAAAAATTTTCAAACAAAAGAAATCAATCATTCATGTAACTACATGGCAACCAGGCCAAGGACTCACTTGCGGTTCTGCTGGCGCTGATAAAGCAGGCGCCTGTGTTGTGGATGAAGGTGAGTTGTGTCTGGGAGGAACGGAAGGGGTTGCCTTTGCGGTTGTTGCTGTGAAGACCTGTAAGGGAAGAATGCCAACGTGACATCACAATTGAGAAAGATTGCGAATTCAATGTGTATTTTCACAGGGCGACACTGTGGACACACAGTTAACAGTGTGCCAGCATCCCGATAATCGATATATAGAAACTAAAGGCTAGAAAAACAAAAAAAACAAACAGATGCTGGTAATGTAGACCAGCATGTGTGTATTTAAAAGACCTATTCAAACATTGTAGGGAAACAGGCTGAAGGCTCACAGAGGCTAATACCTCAGAGTTTAGAGCTGGGTAGTGTGTCTCCCAGAGAAATCTTCGTCAGTTAGCGTCTGCTGAATCTCCCTCTTTAATAATTTTCTACAAAATAAAAAATGTAACTGCTTTTATATGGTCTACCCATGTGCCTTTAAAGTCCATTTTTCTAGCCTTTAGTGACATCACAATTTTTCAGTGTGTCTACAAGCTGCTTCCTCCCACCTTCCCTGAAATTTCTCACCTCAAGTTTTTGAGATGAGCTCCTGGAGCAGCTGTGGGAGGAACACCAAAGAAAGGCCGAAATCCTCCAGCTCCTGGGGTCACCATAGGCCCCACATGACCCTGTAGAAGCTTAGGGGTAACACCAGCTATAGGTCCGTGGAGGCCAGTAGTACGGGCAAACTGGCTAGGTGACATCCGGCCTGCGGCTGCCTAAAGGATGACAAAACAAAATAATGGCAAATCTCAAAATGTACAAAGAAACAGAGAAAACCAGATTAAGCATTTAAAGAGTTCAGTTATTTAGGGGGGCTGGGAAATTTTTTAATATATATATATATATTTATTCGCTAGCGTATCTGGGCAGATCTTTTCTTTATATCTACTGCATCTATCTGTATAGACATACACTTTATATCTACAGGTCCATAGCTATCTATCCATGCATACACACAATATTTTTTTATTACCATAAAAGGAAAGCTTTATGATCCCTTTGACACTTCATTGTGACATGGGTGGGATGGGGCAGTGACGTAGCTTAAGATCAAGATAGGAGCAGTTTGAGTTGATGAGATAAATTAGAAACGGAAACAAACGGAAAATTCCAAATTAAATTGCATTTGTTTACATCAGTATTTACCCAGATTATCTGTCATAATTATTGGAAGCCAAGGATTAATCTGGGGAAAAAATTGCCCAGGCATAACGCCATCCAGCTCTGCTAAACCACAGCACTGTAGCTAGCAACAAGGAACAGATAAGAGGGCAGGGATACTCTGTGTCCTGTAGTGTACTCCAAGAAAACGATTTTAAAAAGATAAACCAAAAATTCTAAATTTCTTAATTGTTCATCACAGGACTTAAAGGGAGTGTAAAGTAAAAAATAAAAAAAAGCAAAAAAACAAAAACAAACATGTTATACTTACCTCCACTGTGCAGCTCGTTTTGCACAGAGTGGCCCCGAACCTGGTCTTCTGGGGTCCCTCGGCAGCTGTCTCTGCTTTCTCCCGCAGGTACTTCTCACATTCATGCGAGCTCCCTCGCATGGTGAGAAGCACCTACGGGCACGCTCCCGGGATACAGCTGGCGGCTATAGCCGCTCGCTGTATCACACGGCCCCGCCCTCCCCAGCGCTCCACGTCATTGGATGCGATTCACAGCAGCGCAAGCCAATGGCTACTCTGTTTTCAATCCATCCACTCCAGCCAATCAGTGGCCAGGCTAAGTGGCAAAGAGGACTGCGGGGGCGAGCGTGGGAATTTCGAGGGGTCGGGTAAGTAAAACGGGGGGACTGGGGGTGCCGGCAGTGTGAGATGTTTTTTCACCTTAATGCATAGAATGCATTAAGGTGAAAAAACATTTACCTTTACAACCCCTTTAATGATTACTTGGGATGTCCCAAAACACTAAACATGAGGGGTGGACAACATAGCAACGAGGCCACCATGCCCTAAACAGAAAAGAGGGCACACCTTTCAAAGCCACCTGCAAGACCTTCTGTCCAAAACTGGCATTTGCAGAGGTGAGAACATCTAACTAGTAGAACTTTGTAAACTTGCCAATAGAAGACCTGGTAGCAGCCAAACTTGGACAGAAGCCCGATGACACTACTGGCGGAATGGGCTGGGAAAGGAGGAACCATGTGGATGATACTATAGCCTTAAAGTGTTACTAAACCCACAACAGTTAAAATCTGTATATGCAGTAAAGCATGCTTGTTATACTCACTGTGGAACCTAAGGGGTTAATCCTCTGCATTGTGTAAAAAGGCTGCTTGATCTTGCATGCACATCTTGAAGTAAAATAAGGACCAGTGCCCATTAATGCAGCCTTATCAGTGCCCATAAATTAAGCCTGATCCATGCCCATCTGCAGCCTCTAATATGCCCATCATAGCAGCCTTGCTTAGTGCCCATCTACAGTAGGGCTGCCACTAATGATTACTTTCATAAATGATTAGTTGACCGATTATCCGTTTAATAGAACAACAACCTTAAAAAAAAAGTGTGGTGTATAATTTAATCTGTAAAGTTTAAAAAAAAAAAGCAATTTATTCTTAAAAATCTCTATGCAGTGGTAAATATAAATAACCAACTATATGGTTGGGGAGCAAAATCTTATTCACTCTGAGAATAACAGACAGGAGAGACATACTGTATATACTATTGGAGGTTGAATCTGGTAAATAGACTCAGAGATCACTTTTTTTTTTTTTTTTTTTAGACCCCTTTCACACTGGGGTGTGTGTAATATGTGCCCTGTTCCCACGTAATGTGGCTTGCCTCCATGTAAAAGTTTACTTTAAAATGCATTTGTATTGTCTAATGTCAGATGCTGATCTTCCCGCCGCTCTCCTCTATGGGGGATCGGATGAGGACGGACCTTAGAAGCCAACTAATTGGCTGGCCGATTAATCGATTATGAAAATAGTTGATACCTATTTTCATACTCTATTAGTTGTTGATTAATCTATTCGTTGTTTCAGCCCTAATCTACAGCCTCACCTTTGACAATCATCGCAGCCACGCCAGTGCTGGATTACACAGATCTGCCATCTCCTGTGTACCCGGCGCTCAGTCACACACAGTCCCGTCCGTCTCATACGATAGACAGAACAGTGGTCCAATACTGGGTCAGGGGGGCGGGACTGTGACTGAGCGCCGGGTACATAGGAGATCGCAGCTCCATATAATCTGGTGGCGCTCGTCCCCTTCCACTCCGAGGTAGCAGGAATCGGCGTTAACATGCCCGCGCGCACGCACACGCACGTTCCCCCTGATTTTTACAGATACACACAGTACTTTGAATTTGCTGAAACTTTAAAAGTCACACATATATGAATAGTTGTCATTGGAAATAATGGGGAATAACTTGTCATAAGACTTTGATGTTCAAAGTTGCATAAAAAAAGTCGCACAAGTGTAAATGGAGCCTTAGGGTCCCATGGAGACGAGGAGGATGGAAGGAACAGGTGGAACAGTCTGATACCTTGCTCAAAAGCTTTTACCAAAGATTTAGCTGCTCTAGGTCTCCGAATTAGAACGTCTAAGGTTGAGATCTGTCCCTTGATGGTACTTAAAGCCATAAACCTCTCCACAAAAGATTTAAAAAAAAAAAAAAAAAAAAAATGTAGAAAAGTCAAAATGCCTCCAACATACAGGGAAGAAACTTATGAGCCTCATACAAGGCAAAAGACTTTCTATGAGCAATGATAACCCTTCCTTGGGGTTGACCCCTGAGAAGTGTAGGAATGTTGGCATCAAAACTATTCCCTATTCCTCAGAACTTGTGCCTTCAACAACCTTGTTGTCAAAGCCAGTGACTGTAAAGCAGGATAGGAATTTGGTGGGATGTCTCCTCTAAAACCATGCACTCTCTGTGGGATCACATATCACGTGGCTAGCAACTTACAGGACATTTCAGTTGTTTGTGTGTCCTTTGGATAATATAAAATAGAAGCAATATTTTGCATAACAGGGGAAAGGATTAATAAACAACCATGGGTATGCTTGTTCCATGACTCAGAAGGGGGTGGCACAATACAAATTGACTTTAACCCCATATTTACTAAACACAGCCAAGGCCCTGAGCCCATGCCTCTGGAAAACCCAGGAGGCTCCGACAGAGTAGATTGAGAGGGTGAAGTGGACAAGAATTATAGAAGAGTCTATACATATGATAGAAGAAACAGGGGAGAAATATCATAGGATATGGCAACAATGGCTGGTATTTTGGAAAACTGAGAGGTACCTACGGTTATTGGAAGGATAATGCCGACAGAGGGATATGAGTGAGACAGGGTACTATGTGGGTTTGTTTTTTTGACAGTATGGGGTGGGTGGGGGGGAGGAAAAGGTCGTAACAAATGTGATAATAATGAATGTATAAGTTTTAATGATTAAAAGAAAATGTTTGTACAATTGAACAAAATACCAAAATAAAGAATATAGAAAAAATAAAAATCTGAGCACCTTTGCGTGAAGGGTCCAGTGCAACTTCTTGCCAACTACCTTGATGGCTGATGAATGCATTGTCTGACTGCACCCGGATGGAGAGAGTCCAAAAGCGGACAGACCAGCGTAGTGGAGTAGCCAAATTACCTAGTTTCAGGATATTGATCAGCAACTTCCACTCCTCTGAGGAATATGTTCCTGGAACCAAGAGGTTTGCCAAAGCACCTTCCCAGCTCCACTGGCTGGTGTCCATCATAAAGACCTTCCACTTCCTGCTAACCAGCATCTGCGTCGATATCCACCATTTTCAGAGCTAATCTGGTTTGGGAGTCAGATGCATAGGCAAATCCAAAGACTCCTGACATTTGTCTTATACTGACAGAATATTGAGCTATGAAGAACCCTGGAGAGAAACTGGGCACAGGGGACACCATTGAAAACAGCCACCATCTTGCCCAGTGCCTTCATGCAGGCCTGAATTAAGAACCTTGAAGGATTTACCCCCTTCCTGACTAGAGCACTTTATGCGATTCGGCACTGCGTCCCTTTGACTGACAATTGAGCGGTCATGCGACATGGCTCCCAAACAAAATGGATGTCCTTTTTTTCCCCACAAATAGAGCTTTCTTTTGGTGGTATTTTCTCACCCCTGCAGTTTTTATTTTTTGTGCTATAAATAAAAAAAATAAAAACAAAAAAAAAAAAAAAAAGCGACAATTTTGAAAAAACTCATTTTTTACATTTTGCTATAATGTTCCCCAAAAATATATAAAAAACAATTTTTTTTCCACAGTTTAGGCCAACACCTATTCTTCTGCATATTTTTTTTTTAAACTAAAAATCGCAATAAGCGATTGGTTTGCCCAAAAGTTAGAGCATTTACAAAATAGGGGTTAGTTTTATGACTTTTTTTTTTTTTTAACTAGTAATGACGGCGATCAGCGATTTTTATCATGACTGCGACATTATGGCAGACACATCGGACATTTTTGGGACCATTGTCATTTATATAAATGCAGATTCCTGTGTAAATGACACTGGCAGTGAAGGGGTTAACCATTAGGGGGCACTGTAGGGGTTAAGTGTGACCTGGGGAGTGTTTCTAACTGTGGGAGGGCATGGCTACGTGTGACACACTGATCTCTGCTTCCGATCACAGGGAGCAGAGATTAGTGACACTGTCACTAGGCAGAACAGGGAGATGCTGGTTTACATTAGCATCTCCCTGTTCTTCCTCTCCGTTAGGCGACCACAAGGATAGAGTCCACGAGACCCGCCTCACGGAGCTTGCCAGTGGCGTGTGCGCACCCGCAGGCCCCTTCTTAAAGGGCCACATACAGATATGTTAGTTTGCCTTACGAGCCCTTCTGCCGACGTATATCGGAGTGAGGCAGTCAGCAAGCGGTTAAGGACTCCAGCCTGATTTGCATCGAGGGATAAGCCTAAATACTTCAGACGCTGGGTCAGAACCAAGGCCAACTTCTCAAGGCTTAGCACCCAACCAAGCTTTTTTTTTTTCCAAGACCTGCACCGTCTGCTTCTCGGAAAATTGCTGCATGAGGAGCAGGTCGCCAGGTACCCCGCATCTTCAACAAATCCAGAACCGGAGCCAGCTCCTTGGAAAACAGCCCGAGGGCCATGGCCAGGCAGAATGGTAAATGTCACCATCTGTTAATGGCGAACCTTCACTGTGAATCACAGAAATTGCTAGCGAAGACAGAAAATTGGGATGGACATCCAATAGATGAATATAGCAAAAAAAGGGG
This sequence comes from Lithobates pipiens, assembly GCF_037356315.1. NCBI lineage: Eukaryota > Metazoa > Chordata > Amphibia > Anura > Ranidae > Lithobates > Lithobates pipiens. The sequence goes on from NW_027507787.1 coordinate 95,427,393, forward strand.
GAAAACACTGCGCTACTATAATAGAACTAGCAGCTAACAATCAAAGTTACTATAAATTGAGATGTAAGCAAAAGTCCATATCCTATTTCCGGAACAAGAACTGGACTGCCAAGCCCTGTTCCAGAGACAAATCCTTCACTTGCAGTTGGGGGGTACGATGCACTCTATAGCCTTTGCAGCCTGTTCTGAATCTCAAGGATCTCAACAGGTTCTTGAAAGTTCAGAAATTCAGGCTGAATTTCTATGAAGATCAATGATTGCTTGACTTCATCTATTAGATGTGAAACAAAAAATGGAGCGCTAAAAAGGTAAGCACCAAAAAACTCAAAACAGTTTTTAAGTGAATATAAACAACCTGTGCTGAAAGAAAAAAGGTCTCACACTTACTGCGAGATAAACGTGAACACCATTGTGTACAATGTGCAATGCCCAATGCACTATAAATACAATTGTAAATGTGTAATGTAGTAACAATGGGATTACATAGCATGAATTCTGGAAAATAAATTATTATAAGTTCAGCAGTCTATAGAGTCCCCTTATTATAACAAGCCAGAGTGGCCAATCTTCTCACAGACCATGGGTCGGGGTGGCTACAGGACCAGCGGCAACAATCTGTTTGTCTGTAGTGGTATCTGACGACACACTCGATAAATGTAAGGTAGGTACTCTTACCAGAAATGTTGGACCCGCATGCCCTACAACAGTGGGTCTAAAGCGCTTGTAATCCCAGAGGATTGTATTCCAGCTTTTGATGAGATAGGTCGTAGTATATAATCCTCTTCTAGGCGTCCTCGGTCCCGGGTGGGGGTAGGTATTCCCGGTAGTTGCCAACCGATATTTTCCCACTCAAGGGTGATGATATTTCGGGAACCCGATGTATCCAGACTCCACTTTCAAATAAGGGCTCATGCGGATGGTATATAAAACGGAAAAAGAACAAAAAAAGGGGACTCCGGATAGTGTAGGTCAAAAAAAACGATAGGTTTTATTAAAAAGTATACATATTGTACAAATATAAAAAGTGATCACAAAAAAGAATTGAGAAGAAAAAAAAGCAATGTGGGGTGCAAGTAATGCTTCCCGACGCAATCGGTCATCAACAGGGGCATACTGTGTCCCCCCACATTGCTGCTCTATAAATGCACTACTCTGAACTTAATCCGCCCATAAAAGTGGGCGGAACAGGAAATTGGACTAAATTGAATGCTAGTATATTCGGCACATGTATAGGACAACCTCTTTACAAGCTCATCTCAACCACAGAGACCACACGTCCACAACAGGCCACCATCCAGCACGATCAATCGCCCAATCTCAATACAAACAAAAACCACAAAAGAGGCCAGAATGACACTAAACACAAGACAGAAAAAATGTAAACACTGGGGCTCATACCGTCTATCGATTGTGTCCCCAACTTTGAAATGTGTTAGAAAATGCACTTCCGGGGTGACTCTGTGTATTATAATAGACTATAATGTTGAACAAATGTTGAACATAATGTTGAACAAATATAACTTTGACTGTAATATGGGAAGTTGTTGTCCCGTCACCATGGTTTAAGGCTGATGCGTGCATTTCCCCTCTCCCTTAGGTTGCGTGGTCTCCGAGTCCCTGGCGATCATGTGACATATGTGGGGGATGTGAGACCTGCAATTATAAAAACGCACCATAATATAGGTTTTTTCGTATTAGGATTTTTATCCTTATTGCAGTGGAATGCCATGGTGGATCTGTTCATGGTTTCTGTATTGCATTACGTCTATATTTTTCAACATTATAGCATGTTATAATACACAGTAGAGTCCCCCCGGAAGTGCCTTTTCTAACACATTTCAAAGTTGGGGACACAATCGATAGACGGTATGAGCCCCAGTGTTTAAATTTTTGCTGTCTTGTGTTTAGTGTCATTCTGGCCTCTTTTGTGGTTTTTGTTTATATTGAGATTGGGCGATTGATCGTGCTGGATGGTGGCCTGTTGTGGACGTGTGGTCTCTGTGGTTGAGATGAGCTTGTAAAGAGGTTGTCCTATACATGTGCCAAATATACTAGCAGTCAATTTAGTCCAATTTCCTGTTCTGCCCACTTTTATGGACGGATTATAGAGCAGCAATGTGGGGAGGGACACAGTATGCCCCTGTTGATGACTGCTTGTGTCGAAACACGTCGGGCAGCATTACTTGCACCCTACATTGCTTTTTTTATCAATTCTCTTTTTTGTGATCACTTTTTATATATGTACAATATGTATACTTTTTCATCAAACCTATCGTTTTTTTTGACTTACTGTTCTTTTTCCGTTTTATATACCATCCACATGAGCCCTTATTTGAAAGTGGAGTCTGGATACATCGGGTTCCGAAAATATCATCGTCCTTGAGTGGGAAATTAGCAGTTGGTAAACTACCGGGAATACCAACCCCTCATCCGGGACAGAGGACGCCTAGAAGAGGATTACATACTACGACCTATCTCATCAAAAGCTGGAATACAATCCTCTGGGATTACAAGCGCTTTAGACCCACTGTCGTAGGGCATGTGGGTCCAACAATTCTGGTAAGAGTACCTACCTTACATTTATCGAGTGTTGCGTCGTCAGATACCACTACAAACAGATTGTTGCCGCTGGTCCTGTAGCCACCCTGGCCCATGGTCTATATGAGAAGATTGGGCTTGCTTGTTATAAGAGGACTCCTCTATAGACTGCTGAACTGACAATTTATTTTCCAGAATTCATGCTATGTAACCCCATTGTTACTACATTACACATTTACAATTGTATTTATAGTGCATTGAGCATTGCACATTGTACACAATGGTGTTCACGTTTATCTCACAGTAAGTGCGAGACCTTTTTTCTTTCAGCACAGGTTGTTTATATTCACTTAAAAACTGTTTTGAGTTTTTTGGTGCTTACCTTTTTAGCGCTCCATTTTTTGTTTCACATCTAATAGATGAAGTCAAGCAATCATTGATCTTCATAGAAATTCAGCCTCTAGAGATACGAATGTGCTTATCCACAGTCACCCAAGACCTTTAAGGCTGGTCCAAACAAGTGTTGGCCTTCAAAGTTCCGGCTTTCAATTTGCTTCTTGCAGAGAGGTTCTGCAAAACTACAAGATCCTTTCATGTAGGCAGACATGGTGCCCACCCAGGAAAGCTGCCATATGGAATCTTCCAAGGGCACTACCGAGACACTACAGAAGAGAGCATATGACCACACTACCCGTGCAACCCCTGCGGAATGCTTTGTGATGCATCCTTAGGAAACATCTGATCACAGATCGGGGTAAGGGCTAATCACAGTGGCCCCTTACTATGCGATTACCTTGTCAGATGACAGCTGATCACAAAGTAAACACAAGACGGTTAACAGAATTCCTTTCCTCATGCTGACAGCATGAGGAGAGCCAATAATCGGCTTGTGTTAAAAGGGACATCTACACATCAGGGTATGGATTATGAGTGCAGCCAACAGTGCTGCCAATCAAAGCCCACAAGTGCTGGGGGAGTGTCCTTAAAAGCTTAGCTAGTATCCAATCACCTGAAAATATAAGCATAGAACCCAAGGTCTATAGCATCAAGCATGTATCCTGTACAATTAAAATAAGCCTTTATAAAGTATGGTCCAACAAGGAAAGAAAATGATTTCCTGATCCCATAAGGCAATCAGATATTCCCTGTTCAACAAACTCTGGTGTTATTATTTAGACTAGCAAAAGTGTGTCTGGTCAAAAACAAGCAAATGTGGGGATAACATGAAACATCTTAAAGCATTTTAGCAGGGAGAATGTGCAGGAGAGGAATGTGGAGTGTATGGCAGTGTGCAGTATATACAGAAAAGGAATGTGGATGTACAACACTGGCAGCATGTGTAGGAGAATAATGTTATGTTTATGACAGTAGCAGTACCGTATTTTTCGGACGATAAGGCGCACCGGATTATAAGGCGCACTAGCAACGACCGGCTTGATATAATGGATATTTCCATATATAAGGCGCATCGGACTATAAGGCACACTGGATTATAAGGCGCATTTAATGAAACACAACTCGGATGCGGTACTGTAAGTCAAATTTTTTCAACTCTTTAGCAATAACCATAAAATGGTCTATAACAATAACTCTTAACACTGTTCAATTAAATACAAAACCAGACACTCACTTTTTCACTTTATTCTTCAATAACTCTTAACACTGTTCAGTTACCGGTGAATACCGTACAAAACCAGACACTCACTTTTTCACTTTATTCTTCTCCCGCAAATCCATCAAATTCTTCATCTTCAGTGTCTGAGTTTAACAATTGGGCGATTTCGGCATCAAGCACGCCCGTATCCCTCTCATCATTCTCATCAGTATCCGAGTCAGGCTCGTTGCTGTCATCGGTACCGGTACTTAGCTGTTCAGTGATAATTCCGGACTTCTTGAAAGCTCGGATTACACTGGTGACTGATACCTTCGCCCAGGCATCCACGATCCACTGGCAGATAGTGGCGTAACTCGCCCGGCGTTGCCTCCCTGTGTTGGTGAATGTGTGTTCGCCTTCTGTCATCCAATGCTCCCACGCAGCTCGCAGTTTAACTTTAAACGACCTGTTGACACCTATATCTAGTGGCTGCAGTTCTTTGGTTAATCCACCCGGAATGATGGCAAGCACCGAATTAGTTTTCTTCACTTGGGCTTTGACAGTATCTGTCAGATGGGCGCGCATGGAGTCACAGACCAATAGGGATGGAGATTCGTGGAAAAAGCCACCCGGTCTCTTGACGTAAACCTCTCTCAGCCACTCACTCATCTTCTCCTCGTCCATCCAGCCCTTCGGGTTAGCCTTGATGATGATGCCAACCGGAAACTTTTCTTTTGGCAGAGTCTTCCTCTTGAAAATTACCATGGGTGGTAGTTTCTGGCCATTAGCCTGGCAACCGAGAACTACAGTGAAGGATGACTTTTCGTTTCCTTTAGTGCGTATAGATACCGTACTGGTCCCTGTTCTCTCGACAGTACGGTTTACAGGGATATCAAAGGTAAGGGGGACCTCGTCCATGTTGGTGATGTGCTCTGGTCGGATTTTCTGTTCATTGATCTTGTTCTTGCAGTAGGTATGGAAAATGGCCAGCTTTTCTTCGTAATCCTTTGGCAGTTGCTGTGACATAGTGGTTCTTGTGCGGATAGAGAGATTCCGCCTTTTCATGAAACGGAAGCACCAAGAGGGACCTCCTCGAAAGTCGTTGATCTCCATGTCGCGTGCGATCGCTGTTGCTTTGAGTCGAATAGAGACAGTAGAGACGCTTCTACCTGCGGTTCTCTGTTCAATAACCCACTGTTCAATTTTGTCCTCCAACCGTGGCCATCTTGCTTTGTTTCCTCGGAAACTCAGTTTGGTCTTCTTTACCTGGCGCAGGGCATCTTCTTGCTTCCTCCACTTTCGTACCATTGATTCATTAATGTTGAATTCTCTCGCAGCTACTCTATTTCCATGCTCTACTGCATGACTGATAGCCTTCAGTTTGAAATCCGCTTCGTAAGCATGTCTCTTAACAGGAGCCATTTTTGGGGCAGCGGGTATACCGTAGAAAATGAACGAATGAATGCGCACACCTCCTGACTAAGATGGCCGTAATGCCCAATCCAAGCAGTGCAGCTTCGTGAGCATTACGGCCATCTTAGTCAGGAGGTGTGCGCATTCATTCGTTCATTTTCTACGGTATACCCGCTGCCCCAAAAATGGCTCCTGTTAAGAGACATGCTTACGAAGCGGATTTCAAACTCATCGCTATCAGTCACGCAGTAGAACAACCTGAGAGAGGTTTACGGTACGTCAGTTTACGGTAAGAGACCGGGTGGCTTTTTCCACGAATCTCCATCCCTATTGATCTGTGACTCCATGCGCGCCCATCTGACAGATACTGTTAAAGCCCAAGTGAAGAAAACGAATTCGGTGCTTGCCATCATGTCAACAGGTCATATATAAGGCGCACCGGATTATAGGGCGCACGGTCGATTTTGTGAGAAAATTTAGGCTTTTACGTGCGCCTTATAGTCCGAAAAATACGGTATGTTAAGGAAGGAAGTGCAAAGGGTATACCAGTGGCAGTATGTACAAAAAAGGAGTGTGGACAGTATGATTATGGCAGCATATGCAGGAAAGGAGTATTGGAGGGTATGACAGCGGTAGTTTGTGCAGAAGATAAATGTGGATATGACAGTGGCAACATATGCAAGAGTGGAGTGCAGAGGGTGTGACAGTAACAGTATGTACAGGAGATAAGTTTGGGGTAGCACATAGTAGAGCAAGGATATATATTTACTCATTCTCAGTATGTACAGGAAAGGCTTACAGAGTACATAAGAGCAGCGGTATGTGCAGGAGAGGAGTTTAGATGATTTGACAATGGCATACACATGCAGGAGAGGAATGCTGGTCGGGTAGGACAGATAACGGCATGTATAGGAGAGGAAAGCAAGGGGAGGAGGAGGAGGAGGAACAAAGGGGTATAAAGCCAGACAGTATGTGCAGCAGAGAAGTTCAGAGTTTGGAGGGTCTGAAATAAGAAATTTTGAAGAGAAAGAGTGCAAAGGGTTATAAGGGTCGGTAGAATGTACAGGAGAAAAGAGTCCAGCATGGGGTAGTATGTAGAGGAATGCGGAGGATATGAGAGCAGGCATTATATACAGAAAAGATGTGCATAAGGTCTGACTTGGGGCAATATTTGAAAGAGACGAGTATGCAAAATATGAAGGCAGGCAGTATATACAGGAGAAAAGTGCAGAGGGTCAAAAGGGGGCAGAATAAAGTATAGTGAATAGAAGTGAAGAGGGCATGACAGTACACAGTATTTATAGAAGAGTGTGGAAGGCGTCTTGGTGGAAAATATGTACTGTAAAGCAGTAAGGAGGGTATGGAGAGGAGAGGACAATGGCATTAGGTGGAGAAGAGTAAAGAGAAGGGTCTGATGATGGGAAATATGTGCAGAAGAGGCGTCCAAAAGCTTTGATAGTATGCAGAACGTGCAAAAAAAAAAAAAAAACTGGGGTGGGCATAAAACATGAGATTTTTTGTTTCCTGCATATTTGTCACACTTAAAGCGGGATTCCACCCTAAAGTGGAACTTCCGCTGATAGCAACCCTCCCCCCCTCCGGTGTCACAATTGGCACCTTTCAGGGGGGTGCAGATACCTGTCCAAGACAGGTATTTACACCCACTTCCGGGCATAGACTCCCACGGGAGTTTATGCCTCTTCCTGTCCCTGCGCGCTGTCTGCTGGGACACACACAGGTCCCAGAGACAGCACGGACAATTCCTATTGCGCTGCGCGACTCGCGCAGTAGGGAACCGAGAAGTGAAGCCGCAGCGCTTCACTTCCTGATTCCCTCACCTAGAATGGTGACGGCAGCAGCCGAGAGCCGAGCGATCGATCGGCCTCGGCTGCCGGCATCACTGGACTCCGGGACAGGTGAGTGTCCATTTATTAAAAGTCAGCAGCTGCCATATTTGTAGCTGCTGGCTTTTAATATTTTTTCCACAGTGCAATCCCGCTTTAAAGGATTCAGATCCTCAAACATATTGTAATACTACACAAAGATAACCCGCATAAAGTCAAAATGCAGTTTTTAAATGATTTTATTTATTAAGGAAAAAAAGCTGTCCGAAGCTACCCAGCCCTATGTGAAAAGGTAATTTAATCAGACTTGGCTTTGGTTGTTGGGGTTAATGGAGGGGCAGAGAGTGGGGTCTGTGCTACAAGTGGGAATGGACTTCATGCTGTAAAGAGGAATGGAAGGGGTGAGGTGGGCCAGAGGCAGGATGGGGGCACTGACTGCAAAGTTTGGGATAAGTGCAATGTGCAGTGCTGCACTGTGTCCTACTGGCGTTTTGCCTCTGAGGAACCACAAACAGGCACAGTGTTACATGTTCACTTGCTTTCATTCCCTCATAGCAAACAATGCAGGCCTTTTTTAAATTTAATAAAATGTTAATAGCAAACCATGTGCCTAGGTTTTGTTTTTACATACATACAGAGGGGCAGCCATGTTTATACCTTTCTTACCTAGGTTCTGCTGTCTGATTAGCAAGGCTGTGCAAGAAAGTTACATTGGTCCAGCAGTAAAGTGCAACGTAAATATATCTATACCTGGAATCCTTTAGGTCACCGCGGAGTGAAAAACAGACTCTGTAAAACTAAAGCATCAATACACTGTTGGCTTCCCCCCATCGTCCCGATTAGTCAGCAAGTTGAACAAAGACAGATTTCTCTGTCCTGGAAAACTAAGCAGATGTGGAATCCCCCCCAGTTTTAGATCAGCAGCCTTCACACTTCTAATGGCAGGATCCATTTAAACCGTAAAGCAAGACAAAGTTTACCTGTGCTCCTCCCAGGAGCTGTGCACGCTGAAGTGGGGAGAGGGCAGAAGGGAACTGGTGTCTCAAAAGCGCCGCTGGGTTATTCTGCAGAGACAAAACAAACTAGGGTCCAACAAGCATCTACATGCCAGAGAGAGACAATCTACAAAAACAAATGCAAAACAAGAGGCACCAGCAACTTTAAAGCATGTAAAGCAAAAACGGTGTTTCATTTTTGATATCGTGTAAAGCCCCTGCCAGGGTTATTTTGCTATATGTATGTTATTGGGGAGGTTTCCCTTCATTTTCTGCCCTGTAGACACAGCTGGAAGCAATCTCTTGAAAGTGAGGAAAATCCTCTTAGGGCCAGTTCACACTGGTGCGATGTCAGATCGGATGTGATTAGCTCCGCACTGCAGTGAAAATCACATGCAATCTCTGTGCGATGCGATTTAAGGCCATAAAGCTCGTATGGCTGAATTTGCATCAAACCCGCACAGGACCCTTTTTTGTCCGCAGCAGAATCGGATCGCATGGGGGTTCACACCCATGCAATCCGATTTCTGTCAGGGTTTGCAGATTGCACTGCGATATGCAAACTGATTTGGTGGTGTCATTAACTTTTACCGGACCCACTGGGAAAAATGCGATTAGGGAACCCGCAGTGGATTCGCAGGGTTCTCGCATCGCAGCAGTGTGAACCGGCCCTTAATTGTCACCAGAACAAGTGTCCCAATTTAAAGATTTTTTTCTCTAGTCCCGTTCTTGAGCAACGTAAAATTTTTGACTGACATATAATCACATACATAGGTTGGACTTCATGGACTTGTGTCTTTTTTTCAACCTCACCATGTAATATCCTCAACAGGGACACAACCGGCAATTAAAGACCTTTCAGGGGTACTACCCTCAAGTAAAAAAAAATAAAAAAAAAAGTTTTGGCTTTAGGTGCACTTTAATACATTAGAGACTGGCTCCTTGAACAATGTCTATTTTTGTTCTATTTCATCACCAGGTGAAGAAGGAAAGAAAGCCTAAAAAAGAAAAAAATGAATCTAGCCATTACATCTATGAATTGGTAAGTTGCAATACAATAAATGTCTGCTTTAATATTGAGGATAGGGAGATTGAGAGATCTGCGTAGATCACCACTGCCCTAGACCTATAACATACCCTGCGGCTAACAAAAACGTACTAAGGAGGACTGCCTAATGCAGGATCCAGTGCCTGAAACAATTTCACAGGCTGGTTCCAGTAAAGGCAGGCTCCAGTATTTTGTCAGGGACTGGGTATGGTGCCCATTAGGGTACCAATTTGAAAGCTGCTTAAGTAGGAAGGCCAGTATGTAGCCTAAAAAAAAAAAAAAGAAGAAGAGTATCCACCCAGTATCCAGGGAACTAGTAAGAAACAGGATAACAGTCAGTGGAACGGATTACATGAGGGTTCTTACAGTTCTGTTTGGCAGTGTCCACACACCTAAATGTAGTAACATACATTTGGGTCGACATATTTGGACATGGGCACAATTTTCATACTTTTGACTCTGTATGCCACCAGAATAAAATTAAAACAATCCAAATGAATTTGAAGTGCAGACTTTTAGCTTTAATTCAAGGTGTTGAACATAAATATCAAGTACAAATTTAAGGAACTGCAACAATTTTTATACAGTCCCCACATTTTCAAGGGCTCAAAATGAAATTGGAATAATGAATATAATCATAAATAAAATGTTCATTTTTAATATTTTGTTGAGAATCCCTTACTGGCAATGACTGAGGGAAGTTTGGAACCCATGGACATTACCAAAGATTGTGTTTCCTCCATCTGATGCTTTGCCAGGCTCTAACTGCAACTGTCTTCAGTTCTTTGTTGGTGGGTCTTTCTGCCTTTAGTTTTACCTTCAGTAAGTGAAATGTATGGTCAATTGGGTTGGGATCAGGTGATTGACTCGGCCATTGCAGAATATTCCACTTTTATTGGAAAATCTACTGAGTTGTACTGCAAATTGCCATATGACAAACGCCAATGACCCAGCGCCACTGGAGGCCATGCATGCCCATGTCACCACACTGACTACATGCTTTACAGATGATGTTGTGTGCTTTGGATCATGAGCGGTTTCAAGCCTTCTCCACACTTTTCTTCCCGCCATTCTGGTACAGATTAATCTTAGTTCCATTCATCCAAAGAATGCTTTTCCAGAACTGGTCTGGCTTTTTTTTTTTTTTTTTTTTTTTTTTTTTAGATGTTTCTTGGCAAAGTCTAATCTGGCTTTTCTATTGTTCAGGCTCATGAATGGGTGGCACTTTGTGGTGAACCCTCTATTTGCTCTTGTGAAGTCTCCCCTTTATTGTAGACTTTAACAATGATACTCCCACCTGCTGGAGAGTGTCCTTCACTTGTCTGGATGTTGTGAATGGGTTTTTCTTTACCATAGAGGAGATCCTGCGTTCATCCACCACTGTTGTCTCCCCTGGACGTCAAGGCCTTTTTATATTTGAGCTCACCAGTGCATTTTTCTTTCCTCAGAATGTACCAAACTGTTGATTTCGCCATTACTAATGTTGCTACCATCTCTCTGCTGGATTGGTTTAATTTTTGACGACCTTACAATGGCCTGTTTCAACTGCATGGACAGCTCCTTTCAACGCATGATGTAGATTCACAGAAAGAGTTCAAATGCAAATACCACACTTAGAATCAACAAGACCTTTTATCTGCTTAATTGATGAAGAAATCATGAAGGAGCAGCCTACAACTGGCAAAGAAACAGCTTTTGATTAAATTGTGCAATTCATTTTGCTCCCTTGAAAAAGGGGGGGGGGGGGGTGGCTATTCTTAAGAGCAGTAATTTCTAAACCCTGCCTCCAATTTGGATGTATATACCCTCAAATTAAACCTGATAGTGTGCACCTTCAGCCCATATAAATTATAGAACTATAGCTTTAATATGTTTCGGTAGATGCCTAAAAAAAAAAAAAACAATCGAAAATTGTGCCCGTGTCCAAATATATATGGACCAAACTGTATAACCCAGTTGTGTAAGACTATGCCCTGTACGACCAAAGACCTACAACTAGCTGATCTTTTACATATAACAAATTCTTTAAAAACAATGATACATTCCTTTTGATTTCTCTGCGTGCAACATTTGCATTGCTACTTTTCCTTCCTTTTGCAGTCATTTCAGTTTGACATGCTTACTAATTGCACTACTCTCTACCTACTATACCTGCACAATTACACCTACTATAGCTACAAAACAGATATTTCACTGTAACATACCGGATGGCTGTTGAATGGGGATGAGGCAGCTCGGATGTGGATAGGATTTGGGCACAAAACCTGTAGAAAATCAAATAGGAAAAAAAAAAGCTATTACCTTTCAATAAAGAAAATGTTTTTAGATTTTATTTACCAATTTCTTAATAGTTTTTTTATTGAATTTTAAAGGCAAATACAAAGAAGACCACCAGCGGCAGATACAAAGGTAGAATCAGAAATAACTAAGATAAAGCAACTAACATGTTCAGTAGTAACAAGCCCCTACATAGGCACGCAGTAGAAGTCAGTAATGCAAACGTTAGATTGACATAAGAAAAAGCATTAAGGCACAGCTACAATAACCATTATCTGTTAATCCAAGTATACTAAGGTTCCCAAACTATCAAAAGCAGTCACATTTCCTTTCCACAATGCAAGTGTACGTTTGTATGAATTTTTTTTTATAGATTTTTATAACAGCTTACCTGTAAAATCCTTTTCTTTGAAGTGCATCATGGGACACAAGAGCCATAGTAATTACTATGTGGGTTATAGGCCACCTTCAGGTGATGGACACTGGCACACCCTAAACAGGAAGTTGCCTCCCTATGCAACCCCTTCCATTACTGGGAGTACCTCAGTTTTTGTAGCAAGCAACACACGTGTATACCAGAAAGAGGGGAGGGACCTATGACGTACTTCAAAGAAAATGATTTTTTACAGGTAATCCTAGCCAGCTTCTTTTCTTACCCCATCTGCAGAAAGCCAAGGATTCTACCTATGACATACTTTCTGGAGTACCAACCCCTGCATTCATCCCAGGAGACGTATGCCTTCCAGACTAATCTGATTCTGGAGGCCGGCTTCCTTGCATTAACCAAGGTAGATACCACTGAACTTGACAGCCCACGCTTCTTCAGAATGTGGGTCTCAGCCAAACCGTTAAATTTCAAGTTTTTAAGGTAGGATGGAATTCCGGACCTTGCGAGAGAAGGTCTGGCCGTGATGGTAGGGTCCATGGGTCCCCTACTGCTATCCTTATAATCTCTGCATACCAAGATCTCCTGGGCCACAAGAATCACCAACATCCCAGTGAGAACTGGTTCCACAGGAACAGCAAGGCATCTGTTCCGCATGCTAGCGGATCCTTTGTTCTTGACACATAGTTGTCATCTTCTTTGTTGAACCTGGATGCAAACAGATCTAAGTCTGGAATTCCCCATCTTTGACATATATTGAAGATATCGGGTTGAAGGAACCATTCTCCCAGGAACAACTGCTGGCGTCCGCTTGCCAATTTTCTATTCCTAACATGAAGACTACCAATAGGCAAAGTACATTGTTTTCTGCCCAAGATAGGATATGATTCAGCTCCCTCTGGGCCGCTCAACTTCTTGTGTCCCCTTGGTGATTGATATAGGCCATTGCTGTGGCATTACGGAATTGTCCTGTCAGGATGCAATCCGACAAACTGAACGTTCAGGCCCTCAGGACCAAGTGCTCTGCCCGAATCTCTAGAATGTTAATGGGCAAGGTCATTTCTGATCTGGACCACTTCTCTTGGGCAGTTGCCTCTTCCAGAACTGCTCCCCAACCCAAAAAAAGGTTGGCATATGTTGTTACCACTTCCCAGGTAACTGTAGGAAGGATTTTCCCCTTTCCAGATTTTCGGTCATTAACCATAAACTGAGGCTCCACCGTACTTTAGAGTCAGACACATTAGGAAATCTAGAGCTTGAACCCTTTTGTTCCAAGCTGATAGGATACTGTTTTGCAGCAGTCTCGAACGAAACTGAGCATAAGGAATGGCCTCAAATGAAGCCACCATCTTTCCCAACAACCTCATGCAAAGCTAAATAGAAGGATTCATCTTGCATCAACCACCTGAATCAGTTTCTTTATGGCGCTGATCTTTCCCTGGGGCAAGAATACCCTTTTCTGGGTGTATCTATGATCAGACCCAAGTATTTTAGCCTTCTTCATAGTTTTAAGGACAATATCTCTAGGTTGAGAATCCAACCTAGGTATTCCAGATAGTTAATGTGGTGACCATACTTAGGTCTAAAGCAGGCTACTGACAGGTCTATCAAGAACAAATCGTCTAGGTAAACTATAATCATTATACCTTGGGCCCTTAATCTGGCTATAGGAGGGGCCAGGGATATTACTGGTGAGCAGGGAAATAGGCACATGGAGGTATGCATCGTTGAAGTCAATTGACGCCATCCTTGTAGGATGGAGACAACTGATTGGATAGACTCCATGCAAAAAAAGAGTGGATATTCAGGAACAGATTTAGATATTGGAGATCCAGAATGTCCATTCGGTTTTGCTCTTACATGGGGACCTTCATGATCACTTTTTGTCAAACGATGGTCCAATGCTTGAAAAAGACTTTTCTCTGGATCCTTAGGAATGTTTGATCTGAAAAAAAAAAAGGAGACGGGGACTCTTGGAACTCCAGTTTGTACCCTGGAGCTATTAAAGTCCCCCATCTGTTTTGACACTCTTACTGCCAGACCCTTGAGAACTGCAGAAGTATTCCCCCTACTTGAGCGAGCAGGGGCACCTCCTCATAAGGAGGCTTTAATATTTTGTAGGTTTCCTCCCCCAAGACTTCTTTTGTCCCTGGGGTTGACCCTGTGGAATACCTCTTGAACTTGACGGTGGAGGCCGTCATGACTGCCTGGTGGCTGATGCCCCTGGCACAGGAGAAGGAGCTTGTTAGAATGAAAAACATTTACTCCTGTTATTAAATGGCAAAGGGGTACTTTTTCCACTAAAATTCTTTGGATGTATTACCCAAATCATCCCCAAACAGGAAGACTAGCCAGGAGCTTCTTGTATGGCACTTAGCGAAAGGTATAAGGCCTGGAGGATAGAATCTCTCATTAAAACCATTGCAAACATGTAGCTTGCCAGATCCCGGGCCTGCTGAACAGGATAACCTTGAGCACCTGTTTAAACTGGTCTCTCAAGGATTTACTGTCCAATTACTGTCTGCGCAGGTTGAAACGCTCTACCTGCCAGACAAAAAAAAAAAAAAGTGTTTAACAGGAATTCCAACTTTTTATCCGTTGGATCCCTAAGCATTTGAGCATAGTCTGTCGGACAAGTCAAACGTATTCACAGAGGATATAGCAGCATCAATTGCTGGTATACCCCACTTTTAGTGAATTTTTTCTTCCATTAGAGTAAAGTGTGAAAAACTTTTTAGGAGGGGAACAAAAAAAAAAAAAAAAAAAAAAAATGTTCATCTGGGTGATCCCATTCAGATACAAAAATCTTTTCCAGCAATGAATGGACAGGAAAGGCATGCACAGCTTAACCGGTTCCCGACCAGCGCACGCCGATGTACGTCGGCAGAATGGCACGGCAGGCATACTGGCGTACAGGTACGTCCAATCTTCAATGCCGCCCTGCCATCGCTCGCGTGCCGCCGCACTCGCGTGCCGGTCGGGACCCCCATGAGTCCGTTTGCGGGTCCCGCGGACTCGATCGCCGCGGGCATACCCACGATCGTCTCACGGGACGGCTGAATGGAGGAAATGCCATGTAAACAGCATTTCTCCATTCTGCCTAGCAACTAGTGACGCTGATCTCTGCTCCATGTGATTGGAGCAGAGATCAGTGTTCACTAAATGAAAGCCCAACCCTCCCCCACAGTTAGTAACACACCCCTAGGAACACTTAACCCCTACACTGCCACCCACTGGTTAACCCCTTCACTGCCAGTGTCATTTACACAGGAATCACTGCATTTATATAGCAGTGATTACTGTAGAAACGACAATGGTCCCAAAAATGTGTCAAAAATGTCCGATGTGTCCGCCACAATGTCGCAGTCACAATAAAAATCGCTGATCGCCGCCATTACTAGTAAAAAAATAAAATAATAAAAAATGATTAATAAAAATGCCATAAAACTATCCTTATTTTGTAAACGCTATAACTTTTGCGCAAACCAATCAATAATCGCTTATTGCGATTTTATTTTACCAGAAATTTGTAGAAGAATATGTATCGGCCTAAACTGAGGGAACATTTTTTTATATATATTTTTGGGGGATATTTATTATAACAAAAAGTAAAAAAATTTGTTTTTTCAAAATTGTCGCTCTATTTTTGTTTATAGCGCAAAAAATAAAAACCGCAGGGGTGATCAAATACCACCAAAAGAAAGCTCTATTTGTGGGGAAAAAAGGACGTCAATTTTGTTTGGGAGCCACGTCGTACGACCGCGCAATTGTCAGTTAAAGCGACGCAGTGCCGAATCGCAAAAAGTGGTCTGGTCTTTGACCAGCAAAATGGTCCGATCTGTAAGTGGTTAAGGAGGCTTTAGCGAACCTAAACACTCAGTTAAGGGTACATAAATGTGGAGTGGACCATTCAGTAAGAAATTGCACCATCAATCTTAAAGATTATTAAGCTGTTCCCCCTGCATTTGACCCCTCAGAAGCAGAGTCAGTTTTACCACGGTCCCCTGAGGGAATTAATCTCCCATCCCCAGTTCCTCAGTTTGAGGGTCCTGGGCAACAGAAGCGAACCTGTTGCATTTTGTCCCACACTGGGATGCGATTAAAGCCACTAATCTTTTTTCCAATCCTATCATGGCTTAGGGAAAAGACCATTTTAGTAATATAGACAGGGGCTGCAGTGTTAAAACCATTTGCAAACATTTCATGGCCCCAATGCTCACTCTGACCACTGCTTGAGCAATAGTCCAACGCTGCTATTAACGCTCAGCCTGATGCTATTAGTAAATGTGCCGAGGGAATGCCTGTGTCACTAAACTCTTACATGCCCCTTTTTGCTTGTGTCTCTCTGACATCTGCAGTGAGCAGAAATGGAGCTTTTAAACATACTCCCACGCTGGATGTTGAAGGACGCTAAGCCATCGCCCATCACATTGTGGGTCCCCCTCTCTCTTCAAAAGATAAATTTCCCATGCGAGTGCGGGCCTCCGATCAGACGGGATCGCAGTGTGCGTTTGTGTGGGGGACCTATAACCTATAAAAAAAAAAGGGAGCGGCATTGGCAATCATTTTTGGCCTCCCCCTATCCAGGAAGAGGGGGAGAGCTTTGTCCAGGTGAGGGGTGTTTCATGGAAGAAAATCCCCCCCCCCCCCAATCTTAACGGAGGTCTGACCTGCTCGCCGGAGGGAAGCCTGCTGCTTCTGTGACAGTGTGATCTTTATGGAAGCATGACAAGGTACGTGCTCTATACAGCCCCCATGAAATTTACTTTAAAAGGAGACATTTCATAAGAAAAATAAAATTGCCATACTGAAGCTAGTATACCCAAATTGGGGAGGAGAGGTGGCATCATATGTGTAAGTAGGTATAACAACTGGACACTCGTAAGGCCTTCGACTATTGAGTGACCCTACTTGTTGGCAGTCCCTGGGCGGCTGGGATTCGGTCCTAAATGTATTGCTTAGGTGAAACTACTGCTTGCTAGGCCACTGGCTCGTTTTAGGGTTAACATTATGACTGACACCTTTGAAATAGCTAGGGGGACTCGGCATGGGTGCGCATTGTCTCCTCTGCTGTTTTCCCTCACTATAGAGCCATTGGCAGCCCTGCTGAGGGTGGATAGAGACATAAAAGGTTGTTGGATAAATACTTTGGAAGAAAAACATCCCTCTATGCCGACGATATGGTGCTATACTTGGCAGAGGCAGAGGGGTCTTGGAGTACTGCCTTAAATAGAATCTCAAGTTTTGGTGCTTATTCTGGATTTAAAGTTAATTGGAATAAGTCCAGAGTCTCACTTCAGCCCTGAATATAATCCTAGGTTACCCCTGGATATTCCACGGCAAATAGTGTCTCGATTTAGGTACTTAGGAGTTGAGATTCAGCTACCATTGAGCACATATATATCTAATAATCTCTCTCCCCTGGTGACTCGACTGAGGGATAGTCTACAAACCTGGTCTAAGCTGCCTCTCGAATTAGGCCAAATTAATGTATTCAAAATGATTTACTGCCCCAGATTTCTTTATTTGTTTTGGCATGCCTCAATTTATATCCCTAAGAAACAATTTTCTGAAATAAATATGTTACTCTTTGTTTCTTTGGGGATCTAAGCCACCTAGGATCTCCTTGGACACATAATTTCTACCTATACAAGCCGGAGGCTTGGCTTTGCCAAAATTTACAGTGATACGGCCTGGTGTCCCAATTAAGGCACGTACATTGGTGGTTATTACCAAAACTGGATGTTGCTTCGATGTCCACCCAGGCAGCCCAAGTTCACTCGTATGAGGCCCTTAACAATGTAGTATATAGGAATGGACCAAATCCCAAACGGTCAAATATTCTTAAACTTTCCTACAGGATCTTTCATATGTGTAATGATAGAACAGGAGGCACTTGCCTGAACGCCTCTCCAAATGCTCCCTTGTGGCATAACCCTCAGCTCACTGAAATATATAAGATACCAGAAGGAGAGTGTTGGGCGCAATATGGCATCACATGTTAAACCAGCTATTTACAGACCAGGCCCTTAGTATAGGATTTCCTATACCTTTTTTCCCCCCGCTATCTGCAACTGCGTCATGCTGTGACACAAAGGAGGTCATGCTTTGCCCATCTAGAATCGGAAAAAAAATTATATTCGAAGATGATCACCCAAAAGCTAAAATTTCCAGATACCATTTCACCCTGCTGACCGCCGCCTCCTCCCCTAGGAAGGATAGGGTAGCTTCACAGTGGAAATCCGATATACCATCCCTTACAGAGAAGTCGCAGTTTGAGATCATTGAATCGCTGTTGCCTTCGGTGATCTCAGCCAGAGACAAAGTGACACAATTTAATTATTTGGACCGAATAAATTATACCCTTGCAAGTCTTCATAAAATGGGTAGGGCAGATGCACCGGATTGTCCACAGTGCAATGCTGCAGTAGGAGATTATTTCCATGTGATTTGGCTATGCCCCCTTGTGGAGAGATTCTGGGAAGCCATCATGAAATTCTTAGAGGAAAAACTAGCCCTCCCAATTATCTACTGCCCCAGCTAGATGTCTCTTGGGGAATTTTGAGAAGGACATAACTAGCTCTCAGAAAGCCCTACCAAGGTTCTTTTTTTTTATTTTATTTTTTTTAATGCCAAAAAAGCATTGGCTCCCAGATGAAAGTACCCGGTCTCTCCATCTCTTCAAGATTGGGGGAACTCATTAACAGAGCATCGCCAACGTACAAACTAACCTAAACCACTAGGGGTTGCCTTAAAAAGTTTAGCGAAAATATGGGCTGGGAGGATAAAGTCTGTATCTGGAGACAGAGGTGTAGTATGGGCGGGAGTGGCAGAGCAACCCAAGTATAAAATAGGACAGAATGGGGCTAAGTATATACAGTAATAGAGTTTTCTTGAGTACAGTATTTAAAGCGTGGTAGAGTATATGGTCAAAAGGCTTCAGGTTTAGTTAATTTTGCTTTGTTTTTGTTAAGACTGGCTTTATTGATAAGATTCTGAAGATGTATAATATGATGCACATATTTTGTTCATATGTAATATGGTTAAGGATGCATGTTTATCAATGTTATCCTTCATACAAGGTGTGTTATGGATGTTGCATTTAGATATATATATTTTTTTGAAACATGACTAAAATGTACCCTTTAAAAATAAAAAATAAATAATAATAATAATAATGAGGGACAACGGGCATCACTGATAAGTGCCATTTGTGATCACAAAGGTTCTAGACCAGGCATGTCCAAAGTCCGGCCCGCGGGCCATTTGCAGCCCGCGGTCCGGTTTTGAACGGCCCGCCTGCTCTTTCTCAATTTATTGTGCTGCGGGATCAGGGCTGTCAGATCAGCCGATCCCCGGCACTGTGAGAAGCTCCGTGAGCTTCAAAAGTGAAAGTAAAGTGCAGAGGATTGTGCTGTGCTCTCTGCTTCCCCCTACAGTGCAGTACCCGGCTGAATGAGGAAGCTGCAAAAGGTACTGTACTACAAGCTAGATTCGTGTTAAAAAGGCCTTTATTCATGTCTGTGTGTGTGCACATCTGTATGTGTGTGTGTGCACATGTGTCTGTATGTGTGTGTGTGTGTGTGCACATGTGTCTGTATGTGTGTGTGAGCACATGTGTCTGTATGTGTGTGTGTGAGCACATGTGTCTGTATGTGTGTGTGTGAGCACATGTGTCTGTATGTGTGTGTGTGAGCACATGTGTCTGTATGTGTGTGTGTGAGCACATGTGTCTGTATGTGTGTGTGTGCACATGTGTCTGTGTGTGTGTGAGCACATGTGTCTGTATGTGTGTGTGTGCACATGTGTCTGTATGTGTGTGTGTGCACATGTGTCTGTATGTGTGTGTGTGTGTGTGTGCGCACATGTGTCTGTGTGTGTGTGTGCACATGTGTCTGTATGTGTGTGCGTGTGCACATGTGTCTGTATGTGTGTGCGTGTGCACATGTGTCTGTATGTGTGTGCGTGTGCACATGTGTCTGTATGTGTGTGCGTGTGCACATGTGTCTGTATGTGTGTGTGTGTGTGTGTGTGTGTGTGTGTGTACATGTGTCTGTATGTGTGTGTGTGTGTGTGTGTGTGTGTGTGTGCACATGTGTCTGTATGTGTGTGCGTGTGCACATGTGTCTGTATGTGTGTGCGTGTGCACATGTGTCTGTATGTGTGTGTGTGTGTGTGTGTGTGTGTGCACATGTGTCTGTATGTGTGTGTGTGTGTGTGTGTGCGCACATGTGTCTGTATGTGTGTGCGTGTGCACATGTGTCTGTATGTGTGTGCGTGTGCACATGTGTCTGTATGTGTGTGTGCACATGTGTCTGTATGTGTGTGTGCACATGTGTCTGTATGTGTGTGTGCACATGTGTCTGTATGTGTGTGTGCACATGTGTCTGTATGTGTGTGTGCACATGTGTCTGTATGTGTGTGTGCACATGTGTGTGTATGTGTGTGTGCACATGTGTCTGTATGTGTGTATGTGTGTGTGCACATGTGTCTGTATGTGTGTATGTGTGTGTGTGTCTGTGTGTGTGTGTGTCTGTGTGTGTGTGTGTCTGTGTGTGTGTGTGTCTGTGTGTGTGTCTGTGTGTGTGTGTGTCTGTGTGTGTGTGTGTGTCTGTGTGTGTGTGTGTCTGTGTGTGTGTGTGTCTGTGTGTGTGTGTGTCTGTGTGTGTGTGTGTGTCTGTGTGTGTCTGTGTGTGTGTGTGTGTGTGTGTCTGTGTGTGTGTGTGTGTGTGTGTCTGTGTGTGTGTGTGTGTGTGTGTCTGTGTGTGTGTGTGTGTGTGTGTCTGTGTGTGTGTGTGTCTGTGTGTGTGTGTCTGTGTGTGTGTGTGTGTCTGTGTGTGTGTGTGTGTGTGTGCACATGTGTCTGTATGTGTGTGTGTGTGTGTGCACATGTGTCTGTATGTGTGTGTGCGCACATGTGTCTGTGTGTGTTTTTTTTTTTTAATTTTTTTTTATTGCACTGTACCAAAAGCACCCTACATTTTCCAATGTGTGGGGTACCATTAAGAATTAACGGTGCCCCCTAAAGTGCAGAGCATTCGTCTGTGTGTTGGGAACGAGCGCGACAAAGGCAAGAGAATTCTTGTTGGGCCGTGTATTAGTGCTCGGATGGACACACTTAGACCGAATTTTCAATGGTTCAAAGAATGTCAGGCAAAATGGTCGGCCCTCAGGCATGTTCACTTCATCAAATCCGGCCCACTTTGAAAAAAGTTTGGACACCCCTGTTCTAGACTGTAGATTGGATGTATAAACTTGGGCAGAGGAACAGGAGTAAAGGGCCAAGATGGTTGAAGAATGGGCCCTTGGAATCCACATTTTGCTAAATCCCGGGACAAATACACCCAATGAATTCTATTGAACGCCTCTGCGTCGAGAGACAAGAGCAGAGAAGGCGATCAGTTGGTTGCAGCATAAGATTATTTATTCTTTTAGTGGCATCGGAGACCTGTCTTCCCTTTGGTGAATCCCATTTAATCTGATTTAGACAGGTCAAGCAAGATACTAAACAAGCATCCTCCAATCAGCCTGGCATTACATCTGTGTGGACCCCTTTTTGCAGGTAGGTTATATAAAAACATTATAAAGTATTATATATTTTGTTTAAAATGTAGTAGGCCCTTCTCTTACCCTGTTGTGCACAGCCTCAGCTGTGTTCTATTCTTAGCACTGTACTGAAAATTAAAAGCAGTGAGGCAGACACTAGAGCTGATCTGCTGCTGCATAAGGATATGCTGCTGAGGGGGTGGAGAAAACAACCCCTCCATGGGAGGGATTCCCCCATGCACCTCAAACCTGTAAAACCTGAGCAGCTGTTTTTTTTCTTTTCTTTTATTAGACAAAAGTAGAAGTACACTGCATTAGTCCTCCTTAAAAATCCAAGAAAGTAAGTCGTTACATTTATTTACCCGTAGTAATTCTTTTTAATACAAGTGTTTTTGAGTGTAGGAAAAGACCATATAAATTTAACATGGAAGTTATGGTATATATCAGGATGCAACCCTGATTGGTAAATATATATGCAATACATGTTAGTCATATTTACAATGGTATTGTTTTCCAATGGTAAGCTTTAGTGCATTAACTGGGTTTTAGCGCCATATTGTGGTGCATTCTATTACCAATATTATAGGAAAATAAAAAGGAAAGATAACTATATAAACAATAAAAGAGAACTATAGAAAATAACAGGTTTATGCTGAGCTAAGAGACAAAGCTGTAGACAGTTACATGTGTCATATTTGCATCTATTTAACCAAGATCAATCCTATGGGCATTTTTGGGTGCATGTTGGATATTTACATGTCAAGAAAAAAAGGTTAAGATAAATGTATAAGGCCATTGGTTCACAGTGTTCTACCATATGCAGTCCAACCGGAACATTTATTATTGAAAACACACATGGTGTCTAGTATCTAATGGTGGATTTGTTTAATGGTTTACATTCTTTGGAGTACCTAAGCCCAGAGTATTGTAGGTGAGCGCCAATTTAAGGCTATAGCCCATAAGATAGCACAAAAAATGGTATTTACCAACTTTTGGTTTGGGGGAGGGATATTTGGTAGGGGGTGAAGAGTAAGCACATTGGTGCTGTCAGTGTGATCAGTGACCCAGTCATCTGCGCTACCTTGGAGGCGGCCTGACTCCATAAATGCTTCAGTTGGGGACAGCTCCAGAATGTATGGAGCAATGTTACTGTGGTCTGGCAGCCCCTAAAGCAAGTGTCTGGGACTCCTGGGTAGAATATATGTACTCTATCTGGGGCGAGGTACCACCTCGTGTGCAGTTTCACTACCGTTTCCTTAAGAGACAGAGCGAGAACATTTATGCATGTTTAGTATCATGTCTGACCATTCCTCTGAGGAAAATTCTTGGGCTATGTCTAATTCTCAATGGGTCATAGCAGTTGATTTCTCTGGTAAGTGCATTTCATTAAGTTATCTATACACCATTGAGATGGTCCCTTTCTCCCTAGACAAATTGTGGCAAACTGTTTCGAGTTTGGGATTAATGCTCAGTGAGTATAATTATTCAAAGAAGTGCCCTTTCCCATAGTAATTCTTTGAAGACAGCCTCCTAATTCAGGCTGAGGGAAAAGAAAATGGTGCGTTGCTCCAGGTGACTAACACTCAAAAGGACTTGGTGGTCTGGGTGCCAGCCCCAGCTTGCCAACGTGGTAGTAGAGACAATAAGAAATTTTCTGCACACCACTGTCGGTCAAACAAACCAAGTTTTTGGGGAAGCACAATGTCTTTGTGAAACACATCATACCTGTATTTATTGTCTGTGTCCTGGTGGCAGCCACTTGTACAGTCTTCAATAAATATTGTAGGACCAGTGGTGGTGTGCAGCTGAATTCTTATTGTCTCTCCTAATTCATACACAAGTAAAATATACAAAATAGCCTACTGACAGCATCGAAGCAAATACAAACTCCATCACTCCACACATCTGGGAGTGCTAATAGGTTGTGTAACCAGATGTTACTTTTTCGGAATTCACAGTCCTCATTAGGTAATATAGCTTACAGTTGCTGGAAGTATCAACAAGGAAACCCGATGAGCATTACACCTGTCACATCCCCCCCCCCCCCCCCCCCCCGTAAAGCCACCACTCTGGTTGGGCCAAAGAAAGGGCTTTCACAGAGTGCCTAGGTGTGCGTCTACAAGCAAAAGGAGTGGGCTTCTCTATGTGAACCAGTATAGAGCCTGAAATGGGGAGGTTTGGAAATACTCAAGTGCATCAAAGACCTGTGTTCTTGAGCACCACATTATCAGAAAAAACACCTTGGGTGAAAACCAAAAACCTCCAGCAGAAAAACGTAATCTGTGTACATTTCAGTGCATATTTTATCATTATCACTGAATTGTGCATATCAAAGCAAAGATGAGCTTTAAGCAATGTTATTACCTGCTGCTGAGTGAACATAGGGCCAACATGTTTTGGTGGAGTGCCAATGGGAACAGCTCGCACAGGGGGGCTTCCAATAACTGGAGAAGTGGAACGACGAGGCAGAGCTCTTTCTGATGCGTCTTGCTCTATGTCATCGCGGCCAGGTGGAGGCATGGGACCTAGGCCATACTCATGCAGTATTGACAGTGGACCCATATCCTTTAAGGAAAACAAAAACATTGTGATCATAATATCCACACACACAGGGGTTGATTTACTAAAGCAGAAGCGCACAAAATCTGGTGCAGTTCTGCACAGAAACCAATCAGCTTCCAGCTTTTTGTCCAAGCTTAATTTAACAAGCTAAAGTTAGAAGTTGATTGGCTACTATGCACAGCTGCACCAGATTTTATACTATCCCATTTTAGTAATTCAAACACAGCGTATAGTTAAAAAGAACCAAACCCTTGTAAACACTTATGAATGCAGTGTTTTTATTCAGCATGTCCTGTTAAGCAAGTATTCTTTCTACCCCAAAGCAAAAAAGTATAGACTCAGTGTGTGATTGTATCCCCTCATTGAGGCTGTCCTCTCTCCTGTCTGAAGCCTAGAAAAAAAAAAAAAAAAAAAAAAAAACTGTTGGGTAAAGTTGTTGGGTAAAAACTGATGTTCAAGTTGGGTAAATTTATCAATTAAAACAGCCTTTGAGATTTCATGTAAACCTGATAGTACCCTTTTTATATGATATATTGTTTGCGTCTTTAATCAGCACTGAACCAAGACAAAAAGGCAGCACCGTTAATATGACATGAAAAATCAGTTAGTGAGAATAAAAAAAAACGGGGAGGGAGATTGGTTCTCTTTAAAGCCCAAACTTATGCTAAAAAGCTAAATACACAACTGAAAAAAGGTCTTTTACCTGTCAAATAATTTGTAATTTTGTCCAGACAATTTTGAGATTTATGGATCCATATTTTTATTCTACTTACCTCTGTGAGCGAAGGACCTCTGATCGGCCTCAAATCAGGATCCCATATACTGGAGTTTATCCCAGAAGAAAACTAAGCAAAAAAAAAAAGAAAAAAAAAAAAAAAGATAAGAGTCAAAGTAACACAAAACTGCAGAATTAAAATGGCATTACAGACATTTGTTGCTTACAGTGGTAAAGGGATGTTAAAATCTTAGATTTTTTTTTTTCTATGTACCCGTTGAGTTCCAGAGAGGCAAAAGGTTCATTAGCAAATACCATGTTTGACAGGTATCCTGTTTCAAGATCACCCTCTGCTGCAGGTCTACCGACCACACCTGGATAAGAAATGGGGGGGGGGGGGGGGGATATTCTTCTACAAGCCATGGGCAGCACTAAAACCCGATTGGAGTTCTACTCCTTCTTCACGTAATACAAAAGTAAAGAATAACATTTTGGGCTGGAGTTCTACTTTGAAAATGTACAGTGGTAGTGAAATGTTTAAACAGTAAGAAGTGAACATGCATAAAGCTGTTCAGAGTGGATCTGCACATTTTGATAACCAATCACAAAGCAAACAATTGATAAAGTGGAGCACAGAGAGCTGCAGATTCACTGAGGGGTTTGAACGCGATTTTTTTTTTTTTAATAATCTTTTCAACTCCACTGCTCACCCATACACTTCATGCCCTGTATCTCCTTTTTGTCCCTTATCCTTCACATCAACACTCCTCTCCATCCTACAACTTTAATCTGTACTTTAAAGCCTGGTACACAGCTCTGGTCGGGAGCCGCTGTACTAATCATGCAAGGTAAGTCCAGCGATCTCCCCCACTGAGCTGTTGTGTTCTGACAGGGCGCCAGCCACACACACTACAGAACACTCTGATCAGCACTCTCTGCCAATGGCTGAGAGCGCTGATCTGGAGTCAGTTGGCTGCTGGTTTTCCAGCATGCACGTCCAACAGAAGCCAGCCGACATACACAGGGAACGACATGTTGATCCAAGGAAAATCTGATTCCCTCCTGGGGGATCAGGAAGGAATTTTATCCCCTGCTGGAACAAATGCAGATCTTACTTTGCTGGGGTTTTTCGCCTTCCTCTGGATCAACTGTGGGTAGGATTGTGTATATGTGATTGTATGTTTGGCTCACACATTAATATTGAGCTGCATCTAGTACACCATTATCAAGCTCCATATTTTACCAAGTTCAACACCAGCATGGTTCTTACTTTACAAAAATAGTGTTGCAAAAATCTGATCACCTTGGGGTGTACACTTTTCAAAAAAGGGGTCATGTTGGGGGAGTTTCTATAGTCTTGGCATTTTATTAATGGAAAGGGTGTTTTTTGACAACTTCCTTTTCCCATTTAACCACTTGCCGACCAGCGCACGCCGATGTATGTCGGCAGAATGGCACGGGCAGGCAAATGGGCATACATGTACGTCCCTTTAAATTTGCCGCCCTGCCATCGGACGATGTACGTAGACAGAATGGCACGGGCAAGCATATTGGCGTACAGGTACGTCCAATCTTCAATGCCGCCCTGCCATCGGGAGCGCACCGGCGGCGGCGCGCTCCCGCGCTGGTTGGGACCCCCGTGAGTCCGGTCGCGGGACCCGCGGACTCGATCGCCGCGGGCATACCGACGATCGTCTCACGGAGCGGCCGAATGAAGAAATGCCGTTGTAAACCGCATTTCTCCATTCTGCCTAGCAACTAGTGACGCTGATCTCTGCTCCATGTGATTGGAGCAGAGATCAGTGTTCACTAAATGAAAGTCCAACCCCCCCACAGTTAGTAACACACCCCTAGGAACACTTAACCCCCTACACTGCCACCCACTGGTTAACCCTTTCACAGTGATTACTGTATAAATGACAATGGTCCCAAAAATGTGTCAAAAATGTCCGATGGGTCCCCCACAATGTCGCAGTCACAATAAAAAAAAAAAAAAAAAAAATAAATCGCTGATCGCCGCCATTACTAGTAAAAAATAAATAAAAAATTATTAATAAAAATGCCATAAAACTATCCCTATTTTGTAAACGCTATAACTTTTGCGCAAAGCAATCGCCTATTGCGATTTTTTTTACCAAAAATATGTAGAAGAATACGTATTGGCCTAAACTGAGGGAAACATTTTTTATATATATTTTTGGGGGATATTTATTATAACAAAAAGTAAAAAATGTGTTTTTTTCAAAATTGTCGCTCTATTTTTGTTTATAGCGCAAAAAATAAAAACCGCAGAGGTGATCAAATACCACCAAAAGAAAGCTCCATTTGTGGGAAAAAAAGGGCGTCAATTTTGTTTGGGAGCCACGTCGCACGATTGTCAGTTAAAGGGACGCAGTGCTGAATCGCAAAAAGTGGTCTGGTCTTTGACCAGCAAAATGGTCCGGTCTGTAAGTGGTTAAAAAGCACACACAGTAGTTATTAGGCCTCATACACACTGGACATTTGTGGACGTTTTTACAGCAGCAGTTTGGCTGATGTTTTTTTACACAATCAATAAACACCCCATCATGTGTCCATGCACACATAGGCTGTTATCAGCATTGCCTGGGGCGTTTCTTTGGTTTTAAAAACAACCCCAAAACTAGTGGGCTCCGAGAGGAGTTATTCAGTTGTTTTCAGCTGTAAAAACACTAACGCCAATAAATGCTCAAAAACGTGGCTCACCAGCGTTTGACGTTTTTGATCCATTGGAAAAAAAAAAAAAAAAAGCTCAAAACTCTAACGTGGAAAAACTATAAAATAAAACGCTACTGCAAAAAGCAAAGCTACTGGCGTTTTAAGAATGTTATTTTAACGCCCATTGTGCATGAGGCCTTAATGGTCTTGAAGTCTTTGGACATGTTTAGTTCGTTCAGAAGTTAACCAGTTAACGACCACCCAATGTAGCTTTACTGCTACAGGGTGGCTGCTCTGCACAGGATCACATATACACACACATGCACTCCACGAGTCAGGGCCACGCACCCGCCGATCATCTGTACCGAATCAGAGATCAACATGTGCCTGAGTTTACAAAACAGTCACAGGAAGAGATGCAATCGTCTCCCCTAGAGCCCTTTTCAATAAGAGAGCAGTCACTAAAGTAAATTACACACCACACACAGCAAAATCACAGTTAGGCACATTTTAACCTCCACGATTACCCCAGTTAACCCTTTCACTCCCCTGTCATCAGTGTCATTTAGTACAGTGTACGGATTTTTTTTTTTTTTTTTACTGATCACTGTATTAGTGTCACCGATGACTTCAGATTTCGTGTTAATCCCAGATAGCATTAGATTGCCCGCCACATTTTAACCCTTTGATTAACACTATTACAGACACACTATAAAAGCTCTATTACTAGTATAGTGTGAACAGATCAATATCTTTAAGCTGAACTATACTAGTGTCCCCAATAGTAAGGTTTACTTCAGTAGTTCACTATCACTGCTGATACAATGCACACAACAGCAGCTTTAGCAAGATCAGGCCTGATCTCTGCTAGCACTAGCAGGTAATATTTTTTTTTCTTCTCTGTAGCAGCTCAAGCAATCCGAATCCCCCCCGAGTCACACTAGGTACCTATAAATTTAGTGGACATAATGTCCAAAAAAAAAAAAAAAGTAACACCTGCTGGTAAGCAGACGTTTAGAAGCAGTTGGGCGTTATTTTCAGCTGCCCCTGAGCTCTCCTATATGTTATCATATCGGTATATGTACACGGGGTCATTTATAGGCAGTTGAGTTTAAAGGCATTTTTTGGAATGCAAAAAAATGGGTTCAGGACGGATGTTCAGAGGCATTGGAAACGCAAAAATGCCTGTAAATGCTGATAAAGGCAGTAAAACACATTTAGCAGCGTTATATTTACAGACTTTTTTAATAAAAAAAAAAAAAAAAACGCTCCTTTGCAAACGCGCCATGCAAACGTGGCTAATTGAAAGTTTTTAGATGCCGGTTTCTTGCGGAAATCGTTCAGGAGAGGTTAACCACTAGAGATCCACGCTATAGCCAAATGACAGCTACAGCGCGGACCTCCTTTGCCGGGACGACGTCTATTGACGTCGTCCCGTGCACGAGCGGCCTGCACGCCCCGAGGGGCGCGCGGTGCGTTCGGTGATCGGCGAGTCTATGAGACTCGCCTGATCACGGATCCGAGCAAGGGGTCGATCCCGGCCAACTTACCAGTGCCCACCTGCCCCTTGCCAGTGCCACCTCAGGAATAAATAAGTGCCCCCCAGCAGTGCCCACAGTGCCACCCATCAGTGCCCACAATCTGCCTCAACAACGGTGCTGAACCCCAGTGCCACATATCCTTGCCCATCAGTGTCATCTACCAGTGCCCATCAGTGCCCCCTATCGGAGCCACCTATCAGTGGTACCTATCAGTGCCCCTTAGTGCCACCCATCCGTGCCATCTTATCTGTGCCCACCAGTGCCACCTATCAGTGCCCACCAGTGCAGCCTATCAGTGCAGCCTATCAGTGCCGCCTCATCAGCGCACTTTAATGAAGGAGAAAAATGACCTGTTTGCAAAATTTTATAACAAACTATTAAACATGATTTTTTTTTTTTTGCAAAAAATAAAACTCCCAGCTGTAATTAAATACCACCAAAAGAAATCTCTATTTGTGGGAAAAAAAATGATAAAAATTTCATTTGGGTACAGTGTTGTATGCCCGCGCAATTGTCATTCAAAGTGCATCAGCGCTGAAAGCTAAAAATTGGTCTGGGCAAGAGGGAGGTTTAATTGCCCAGTAAGCAAGTGGTTAAACATCCAGTGTACATGAAGCCTTAGGAGTATGCAATTAAAATACAATGTAGAAATCATCATTTTACTTTTTCACAATTGTTTTAAAGCCAACAAATTGAAAACAGCAACATCAAAAACTTTAGTTTAGGTGATGTTTAAGTTAACTTTCATCATTTTTCTTGTTGCACCATATTTTCATAATTATTACGTATAGAACTATTGATACTCCCTGAAGTGACTATCTGTATTTACCTTCTATGTTTGTAAGGATCTTGCTGCCAAGCTCTCCCTCCATTACCAAATTTTCTATCACTATGATGGGCAGCCTGACTGGCCAAGAGAAAAATAGGATTTTTAAAATAGCCTACCTGTAAAATCCTTTTCTTTGATGTACATCAGGGGACACAGCCATTACTATGTCGGTTATATTGGATCGACGGGTGCTGGACACTTGCACGCCCCTTAAGGTGTGTACTTCACCCATATAACCCCTCCCACCACTGGGAGTCCTCAGTTTTGTAGCCAACCAATATAAGTGTATAAGAAGGGAGGCATCTGTGTCCCCTGATGTACATCAAAGAAAAGGATTTTACAGGTAAGCCGTTTTAAAAATCCTATTTTCTTTTCTTACATCAGGGGACACAGAGCCATAGTAATTACTATGTGGGAGGTCCCATAGCAATGGCAACTGAAGGGGGGGGGGGGGGGGGGGATAGAACAGAACAAAAAACAGGAGACCAGAGGACTCATACTGCAGCCTGTAGTATATGCTGTGCCCAAGGCAATATCTTCATGACCTTTAATATCAATTTGATAAAATCTGATAAACGTATGAACCGAAGACCAAGTCACGGCCTTACAGATCTGAGCCAGAGAGGCCTGATAATTCACCACCCAAGAGGCACTAATCGCCCTGTATGAGTGTGCTCTAAATATGAGAAGAAATCATTTTCTTCTTTAAGCTGAAGCTTGATCAATCACTTGACAATCCATTTGGAAAATAGTGGATCTTGACGCTGCCTGTCCACATCTTGGACCCTCTGGCAGTACAAACAAAACCTGCATTTTGCAAACCTGAGCCGTCACCTTTATATAGACTCTGGTCGCTCTTACTACATCAAGGGAATGTAGTGCTTTCTCTTCCCCAGATTAAGGCAGGGTATTGGCGGGTGTTGCAGAGCATTGCAGAGTGTTGTTGCAGGGCATTGCAGAGTGTTGTTGCAGGGCATTGCAGAGTGTTGTTGCAGGGCATTGCAGAGTGTTGTTGCAGGGCATTGCAGAGTGTTGTTGCAGGGTATTGCAGAGTGTTGTTGCAGGGTATTGCAGAGTGTTGTTGCAGGGTATTGCAGAGTGTTGTTGCAGGGTATTGCAGAGTGTTGTTGCAGGGTATTGCAGAGTGTTGTTGCAGGGTATTGCAGAGTGTTGTTGCAGGGTATTGCAGAGTGTTGTTGCAGGGTATTGCAGAGTGTTGTTGCAGGGTATTGCAGAGTGTTGTTGCAGGGTATTGCAGAGTGTTGTTGCAGGGTATTGCAGAGTGTTGTTGCAGGGTAATGGCAGGGTATGATGGGGTTAATTTTCGGTGAGCAGCGATGTGGGCACTGCAGATGCAGCCCACAGCGCTGCTGACACCAATCCGATCGGTACAGAGAGGGGGAGGGAGGAACCGGCGTCATAACATGACGCCGGTTTGTTTACAAGTGATCACTCCGTCATTTGACGGAGCGATCACGTGGTAAACTGCCGCGGCGGTCACGGATGCTCGAGTGCGCGCGAGAGCGGAATTCTGGGAGGACGTCATATGACGGCCTCCCAGAGTTAAACAACCGCCCTGTAGCCGTCATTCGGCTATAGGGCGGTTGTTAAGTGGTTAAAGAAATCTCTGTGTTTGATTTGTTTCCCTCTTGCGATAATAGTCTAGGGTACTTTATGATTCAATTACTTTAATTATAAGGGAGGGAGATTAGAGATTAGAGATAGAGATATATATTATATATAATGAAAAATCTGCTCAGCTATTATTTTTTTCCACAATGGAGTTTTTGCCTCTTTGGCTAGGACTACCTCCTCCTAAGCAGGTTATAGGTGATAGCAGGTATGGTTAGTGATCAAAATATTGATCAAAAGAACTCCTACTGCCATCTTTATGATCTCTGTAAATTAAGATCTTCTGGGACCCGGCTGGGGCCGCCAGAATCACCTCCTTTTGTTCCTGCTTAATCCCCCGGAAGGTGCGGAAGTAGCAAAACCGGAGGAAATGCATAGATCAGTGAAAACTGATCCCCTGAGAAGACTAATGTGTCTGTTCCGCCTGCTACCAGACCCCTTGTTCGACAAAGTTGTCGACCTGGTTAATGAATCTGGACGCGAACAGGTCCATGTCCGGAGTACCCCATCTGACATATTGCTAGGAAGATGGTCGGGGTGAATAGATCATTCTCCGGGAAATAATTGTTGGCGTCCCAAATAGTACGCCTGAAAAATTAGAATTGCCGATAGGCAAGGAATGTTGTGTTCTGCCAAAGCTAGAACATTATTCACCTCTTTTTGGGCTGCACGACTTCTCGTGCCTCCCCTGGTGATCGATACAAAAAACCACCGTGGCCTTGTCAGACTGAATCCTGTCAGGACAGTCCTGTAGTCTGACCGCCAAGATTCTAGGGCCAGATGTACTGCCTGAAACTTCCCAAAATGTTGATAGGCAAGGTCCTCTAACGTGGACCATCTCCCCTGGACAGAATCTTCTTCCAGGGCTGCTCCCCAGCCTAGAAGGCTGGCATCTGTTAACTTCCAGGATAAAGATTTTCCCCTTTTCCCTATAACCAGCCCGACCCCAAGTACTGTAATCTCCTTGATGGTTTTAAGGAGAATCTTCCTAGGTTGAGAATCCAACCTACAGGTTTCAGATATTTACGACTGAGATCAGACTCTCATCTTAGACCTGAGACCGAATGATTTATTAAAAGTAGATCTTCTAATAGGCTAGAACCACTATGCCTTGAGCCCTTAACCTGGCTAAAGGAGGTGCCAGAATCTTTCAGAACACTCATGGTGCTGTGGCTAAGCCGAATGGCAGGGCCAAAACTGAAAAAATAATTTTAAAATGTCGAACCGCAAAAATTTCTGGTAAGTGGGAAACTTTGGCACTTGGAGATATGCAACTCCCCTCCTTGCAGGATGGGCACAGCCAATCTAATTCTGAAAGTATCGGATGTTTAAGTGCTGACTCAGATCTTTGAGATTTAGAATGGGTCTTACCTCTGTTTAGTTCTGGAACCTTAAAAGGTTTGAGCCAAAAATACCCTGTTCAACTAAGAGAATTTCTGATATCACCGACTGGAATAACTGCTGATCCAGAGGCCAGAAAGATACTTTTTTTCCCTTTTTCTGGATCCTTAGGAACATTCTCAGAGGAGACAAACTCTTGCATAAAGACTGTTGCATCAGCAGCCCAAGGATCCCACAGGCAGCACCCAAATCCCGGATCCTCAGAACAAAAGCCGGCTGAGCCATCAAGGCTCTTGGAACTCTAGTCGTAACCTAGAGAAAAAAAATTGCAGAAATCCCTCTGCTCTTGACATTGTTCCTGCCAGACTTTGAGAATCGCAGGACCTTTCCACTCACCCAAACGAGTGGGGGTGCTCCTTCATGAGAAGGATTTAGCATTCTGTTTTTTGGGCTTTCTGCCCCCAAGAGCCACTCATAGCTTACAGCACAAAGCAGAGGCACTACCAGAAAAATAATGTAAACTTGCTAGGCTATAGTATAGTACAATAACTATTAATCCTAGCTTTTAAAGTACAATGTTGTCAAGGGCAAATGTGTCACCAAACCTGACCAGCCAACCTCTCTGCTCTGTCCCTCCACCACCAGGCAGCAGCTTCCGTCACAGTGCTTTAAACACTACCTGGATGTGTGGCCAGTGTCTGACGTTGTTAGCCATGCCCCCCACATGGAATAAGTGCATGCGCCCCCCCCCCCCCCCCTTTTACAAAAGAAGCTGATTTTTCCCACGCGAGCGGCATCCTGCAGCATGGCGGGGGGCGCAATTCTTCCGCTCTTTCGAGCGGCTGCGGTCTGCTATCAAAAATTTTTTTTTATTTTTTTCAAAAGAACAAGGCAGCTGGTCTGGCATGAAAATGTGAAAAAATGCAAATCTGGGGGCACAGGAGGAGATCAGACCACCCTTTTCTTACCAGAGGGTCTGAGCTGGCTGAAGCTGAGAGAGAGTGAAGGTTTCTGCCGTTTCCAGCGTCAGAATCGTAAGTGCTCAATACAGCCCCCAGTGGTGACACAAACATGACAACACAATATATAGAAGGAGAAATTCCTGAGAAAATCTCCCTTACCTTATCCTCGCAGCAGGGTTTTATCAGAGATAAAAAAAAAAAAACACAATCTTCAGGATAGGTTTCCTTTTAAGGTCTCGGAGCCTTCAGGAACCGGGGAACGCTCAGGTTAACCCACAATCCTGGACTTGCGACAGGACCCTGCCAGTAAAACTTTATGGCCTTACTACCAAAAAGCACTGGATCCCAGGGCCCAACTCTGAAAGAGAAGCATTCGCAAGCAAAACCTTGTTTCTTAGGATTACGAGTCCCGGGTACCATTCATTTAGCCCATTACAAGACATCAAAATGGATCCGGTCAGCATGGCTGGCTCTCAAAGGATTACTGCCTGTGGAGCTCAGCACAGCACATCTTTACTCGTGCCAGACACCTTAGACACTGGTGAAAAAACTGTGGCCTATCAGTAGTGGGAGGGGTTATATGGGGAAAGTACACGCCCTTAAGGGGTGTGCCAGTGTCCAGCACCTGTCGGTCCGATATAACCCACATATTACTATTGCTGTCCCCCCGATGCAAGAAAAGAAATGGGGACAGAAGCGCTGAACATTTGCTTCTCAGGTTGATTTGGAATTAAGCCACGGCTAAATGTTTGGGAGGCAGCTGCAGGCATGTGCAGCATCCCCACATATCTGCAGTTATTTTTAGAGTGTCTGATCTGTCGGCCGCAATAAAAAAATAAAATAAAAAAAAAGCCATAAATCTATCCCCTATTTTGTAGATGCTATAACTTTTGTGCAAACCAATCAATATATGGTTATTGGAATTTTTTTTACCAAAAATATGTAGTATATTGGCCTAAACTGATGAAGAAATTCGCTTTACATTTTTTCTTTATTATAGCAAAAAGTCAAATTGTCGCTTTTTTGTTTATAGCATAAAAAATAAAAACCGCAGAGGTGATCAAATACCACCAGAAGAAAGCTCTATTTGTGAGAAAAGGTAAATTTTGTCTGGATACAACATTGCATGTCCTTGCAATTGTCAGTTAAAGCGGGAGTCCACCGGGACTCCGCGTTTTTTTTTTTTTTTTTAAAAGCCAGCAGCTACAAATACTGCAGCTGCTGACTTTTAAAATAGTGACACTTACCTGTCCAGCGCGCCCGCGATGTCGGCCCCCGAAGCCGATCTCTAGATCGACACTCGGGTGCTGCCGCCGCCATCTTGGGTATGGGAATCAGGAAATGGAGCCTTTTGGCTTCATTTCCCGGTTCCCTACTGCGCATGCGCGAGTTGCGCTGCGCAATAAGGACGGTCCCCGCTGCCTCTGGGATCTGTCTGTTTCCCAGCAGGCAGTGGGGCACTTGTGGAAGGGGGCGGGCACTTGCGGAAAGGGGCGTAATCTACGTCCCTTTCCGCAGAGAGCTATCCCGGAAGTGGGTGCAGTTCCCTGGATTATCCAGGTAACTGCACCCCCCCTCCCCCCTGAAAGGTGCCAATTGTGGCGCCGGGGGGGGGGGGGGGATTCCGATGAGCGGAAGGTCCATTTTAGGGTGGACCTCCGCTTTAAAGCAAAGCAGTGCCGTATCGCAAAAAATGGCTGCCATTAACTACTTGCGGACCGCCCGCAGTTGTTGTGCGTCGACTGTTTGAAGTTGAATACCGTTGTTATGGCAGCAGATAGCTGACATAACCCTGGTATCCTCTTCAACAGCAGATGGTCCTCTTTCAAATAAAAGTGGTCTCTGTGGCGGATTCCCTGCGAGATCACTTAATATGGGGCTGGTTTATGCGATTAGCGCTGTGCAGCGTCAGCTTCCTGGCAGGCGTGGGCACGTGGAGTTGCGAACATGCCTGAGCACAGGTATGTGTGTAAATCCAGGAAGTGAACAGGCAGCAGCTTCTGCCAGACTTAGTGGAGGGAGATTTCTGCAGCATATTTGGCAAGTACAGAATCACAGTATATATATATATATATATATATATATATATATATATATATATATATATATATATATATATGCTTCAGAATGGCAAAGATGTTTTTATTACAAATTATGTGAGCAGACTGCAATTTCTTTTCAAGTATGTAATGAATAGGGGAATTTACATTTAGGCTCTTTACTATACACCTACCTGGGTGCGTGACCCTCTTGGCAATGCTGGCTCTTCAATCTCTCTCACCAGCTGGCTCAGGCTGTGCTCCAGTTCCTCCTGCTGCTCCCCCAGTAGATCAGTAAAGGGGGGGGAGCTTCTGCCCAAAAGGTCAGAGTCTGTGTGTTTCTCCTCCATCTCTGCCAGCCGGTCATGCACCTCTCGCCAATCATCATCTACAGAGAAAAAAAAAGTCAGGAAAACTGAACCAGCTGCTAAAAATGAAAAAAAAAATATTTAGCACTTTGCTGTAACAAAACAGAGGCTGAAGTTGTGTTGAACCCTATACTATGGAAACTGCTTGTTTGCAACACAGTGATGACAGGCTATTATCTGAAATTGTCTCCAACATGTGAAAGCCAAAGTGTTTTTGCATAAAGACACCTTAAAACTGATATTTATCTGGGAGCACTTTAGGGGACCCTTACGATGATATTTAGCTGCATGACCAATATTTTTGCTTATTTATATTGCAGTGAATGTGAAAATTCCTAAACATTGACTGCAGTTAAAGCAATTACTGTAATTTAAAAACATATGCTCCAAGAAGATTCACCTGCAGTGAACGTTTAAAGTGGTTCTAAAGGCTGAAGGTTTTTTACCTTCACGCATCCTATGAAGGTAAAAAATCTTCAGTATGCAGTAGAGCTGCCACGACACATCGACGTAATCGACTATGAAAATATGTAGATGGGCATGAAAGGAGTTGACGCGTCGCGGTCTCATCTCGCGGGTAATGGCGACTGCTGCTCCTGGGAATGGAGAAAGTTCCAGTCTAGCACGAAAAGCTAGACCACGACTTTCAAAAGTATGGGAATTCTTTACACAGAGGCCAAATAAAATGGTCCTTTGTTCTAGGTACTCACCTTCTAGTGTTCTAGAATTTTCCCTCCTCCAACAGGCGGGAAGTAGGCCTGCCGTCCTGGAAGATTTCCCAGAAAGACAGTTACCGGTAAGTAACTGGTACTTTTCTCAAGTCATCTTCCAGGACGGCACACCTGAGAGGATAAACAAGTACCTCAGGCCTACCTTAGGGTGGGGCCACTGCAAAACCCTCTTGGCGAACCTTGGCTCTGCAGTGAGCTTTACCTCCATTCCATACGCTCATATGCTTGATGAAGGCATCTTAGATGGATCATGCGGCTGATCTGCAGGTCTGCTCCACAGATGTTCCTGCCTTTTCCGCTTCAGATGCAGTATCTAGGTGAAATGGGCTCTTAAAAATGGAATCAGAAAACATGTTAAACTTGTAGGTTAGCAATGTTGCCTATCTCACACATCTAACAACCATGGCCTATTATGCCTGTAGGTGCTACTTAGAACCACTAAAAAGATAAATAAGAGACCTGTGTAAGACAAGGACACTACATTAATCAATAAGAGGGCCTGTCTTAACACTATCCTGTTGAGGGAAATAAAACTGCTTCCTTTTTATCTTTATGTCAGCAAAAGACTAAAGGGAAGCCTACTCAAGGGAAATAGATTAACAGAAGCTTGAACCCTGGGTTTAAGGCACGCCCAATCTATGTCCTTACTTACGCCTGAGAGCCTTCTTCAGGAGATTAAAGTCCCTAGCAGGAGTAGACTACCCATATTGCTATGTCTAGTTTTGCTAAAAGGGCAAAATGAAGGCCATGCACCGAGCCGAAACCTATTCGATCGGGTATACATCTTTATACTTCATCCTTAGGCCCGAATACTCCTCTGAACAGAACTCTCCAAGTTCTTACTAAACAGGGCGATTCATTATCCCCTTCCTCCAGTGTCCCATAACCCTACAGGGCTTCAACCCTAGGAAATGGTTCTGGCATCCCTGAATGCAAGTGGTCAAGGTTTTCTGACATGTGACAGCTGCAGCCCGAACTCCTGGCCCCTCCATGGAAAAGAAGGCTGAAATACAAAAAGGTGATACATGCATTATTAATATCACAAATAAAATGATCATAGATTGTGGGCACGGCACAATAGATTTAGACAGAAAGGACACAAGCATAGACAACAATGTTGTGTGCCTGAGTGTGACTAGCTAAACCAATATATCAAATATGGGAAGAGACCCAAATCTGAACCTCAACGTAGACAAACAGTCCTCATAGTCTGGTTTTCTGATGTGCTGCCAAGACGTAAAAACATTAAGACTCAAGCAAACCCTAAATGCTGCGTATTTCTTTAGTGCAGCTAGCTAGGTCATAACTGATATATAAATACAGAAAGGACAGGAACCCCCTTTACTGTTGTGCTTTACCTATGTACAGCAAAACAAGGCTATAAAGACAGAAAGACCCAAACTTCTATGTTGTGTATTTCTGACAAACCACCACAGTTATAAGATTAATATGAACACCAACTCCCGTGTTGTGCATTTTTGCTATGCCACAGGGAAAAATATGGAACACAAGACAATCCTTTCTGTCATGCACTTCTGTAGTGTAGTTCAGATAGAACCAACACTGAGAAAGGACACAAGCAACCTGCAGCATTGTGTTTTTCTGAAAGAGAAAGCACCAACAAGCTTCAATCTTGAGTATTTCTGCTGTGCAACAACATAAAAGCAGACACTGAGGAAAAAGACAGACAGCCTTTACAGCTGCAATCTTTCTGGTCTGCTGCAAAATAAAACAATAACGTCATGATGAGTATTCCTGCTGTGTAGCAAAACCTCAATCAGAAGGGACAGATAAGTTTAGGGTTCCCACACCCGTGCGACCCAACCTGCGACTTGGGACTGCAAGACGCATGAGAAGTCATATACTATGGCTTCCAATGGGTACCATTTGTGTCTGTGCGACACCAGCAGTCCCTGATTCCTGGATCCACAGACCTCAAGATTACACAGGTCGCAGGGAAAAAAAAAACAAATAGCAATTTTCAGGTCGAACAAGTAAGGGGTCCCCAATGCTGTGACTCCCTGGAGGATTGCAGCCAACAAACCCCTGCTGTGTATCCCTAAGATGCAGAAAGGTAGATCCATGAGAAACACTGCTTAGCCTGATATACAAACGATAAGGCAGTAAATATAGGACATACAGGACACAAACATTCAATCTTTGTGTATGTCTGATGTGTAGTAATATACCAATACTGAGCAGAGCGGCCACCATCCTCAATGTGTCTCTCAGCTGAGCAGCAAAAACAAAATCAGAAAAAGACAAGCAATCTTCACTGCTGTGTCCTTTCTGATATGCAGCCAATAAGGCAGTATATGCAAGACATAAAGGACAGACAACCTTCAATCTTGTATATGTCTGATGTGCAACAATATAACAATTCTGAATAGAGATAGCACATCCATATTGAAGCGATTTGGCCTTGCGACTCAACATGTCAAATCGCATGGCTAAAATCAGCACAACACCACTTTGTGGTGCTACAGGGATTACCAAAGGCAGTATATGTACTACACCTGGCAGGGGTTCAATTTGTATTTCTACTAAGTAGCCCAACAAATTCGAACCATCAATTTTCACTGCTGCCTTTCTGATAAGGCAGTAATACAGGACACAAAACCTCACAGACCTTAATGCTGTATAAATCTGATGTGCAACAATAAAACACTATGAAT
Source organism: Lithobates pipiens (assembly GCF_037356315.1). Classification (NCBI taxonomy): domain Eukaryota; kingdom Metazoa; phylum Chordata; class Amphibia; order Anura; family Ranidae; genus Lithobates; species Lithobates pipiens. Next base: position 95,467,104 of record NW_027507787.1, read on the forward strand.
AGAGATAGCACATCCATATTGAAATGATTTGTCATGCGACTCAACATGTCAAATCGCATGTTTAAACTCGGCAGCCATTGCTGTTAATAGCACTGTCTGAATCAGCACAGCGCCCTGCAAATCAGGACCATCAGACTTCACTGCTGCCTTTCTGATAAGTAACCAACAAGGCAGTAAAACAGGACACAAAGCCCCACAGACAGACCTCAATCTTGTGTATGTCTGATGTGCAGCAATATAACCATTATGAGCAGAGATGTCACCAGACTCAATGATGTGCATTTCTGCTGTGCAACACAAAACCAGAAAGTACAGACCACCTTCACTGTTGTATTCTTCTGATCTGTAGCCAAACAAAGCAGTACCCTTAGTATATAAAGGACAGCAAACAAGCTTCAGTGCAGTGCATTTCTGATGTACAGCAATATAGCCCTTATTAAGCAGAGATGTCACAAATCTCAATGTGTATTTCTGCTGTGCCACAAAAACATCCCAGCAAGCACAAACCTTCACTACTGAGGTCTACTGGTGTGCAGCCAATGAGGAGTCATGGTCTATCCCTTTATGAAATAACCAACAGGCAATTTATTTCATAGGCATAGCCTGGGCTGTAGATACTAAACCTTCACCACCAGTGAAGGAACAGATCCTAAAATGGTTGGACACCCTACTATTAGTAGTAGTTGTTGTCCTACCTTACCTCCATAGACTGAGCAAACGCTAGCCAGCACATATCCAGGTGGTGCTGATTAGCAACTAAAGTCTCAATGAGCCCAGCCCTAGAGACCAATTTAAGACCTCTCTAGAAGAGGTGGTTACCAGTTTAGCCTGGGAGGTAAATAGCTATTTGCAGGCTTCAAGCAATCAATTATGTAGCTCTTGCATAGGTTTGCACAGAAAATCCTCAATTAAAAGGATGTAGGGAGCGATCTATGGTGAATCGCCTTTAGATCTGCCACTGAGTGGATTGTAGCCCAAACCAATAAAAAAAAGTTTCTTCTTACCTCCTACACTATAATATAAACACAGTGTAAAGGTGGAGTGGGAGGTTGGAGCTTATGAAAGTTAACTATAGCAGGCAACCCCCAAAAGGAGGATCTGTGACAAGGGAACCCCTACTGTGCCACACAGTAGCTTGGTCTCTGCCCATCCTTGAATGTTAGGTCAGCTTTTAAACATTGTGAAGCAACTTCAGATTCCTAGCAGCTGGGCTAATAGGGCCGGTAACCTAGTGCACCTGCTGACCAGGGGAGCTTCTGAATCCACCAACCACTGCCCAATTAATAACCTGTTCAGTGGTATACCTGGCCTGTAAGTAACTTTGTATCTACCAGGTCCCCTCTGTACGCTATATTCATCCCTACTAAATGTACCACAACTGGGCATGTAGGGAGAGGCTGGCAACCTACTGCTGCGATAACCACAGTGTCTCTGCTGTAAGAGGGAGCCTTGGCTGGTGGTTTTAGCAGTGGCGTCTGCGCTATTTGTATCCCGACCCCAAGTTCTGCACTGCACCAGTCAGTATATACACGGGGAAGGGGGAGCAATGGCCTACCTACCTCTTTCTCATCTGAGGTGGTTTAGGCACACTCGTTCCTCTGCACCACCTGTCCACCATACAGCTTCTCTGATGTAAGAGGGGCTGCAGCTGGTGTTTTTAGCAGAAGCTTAAGGGCTATTTGAATCCAGACCCCAGGTGAGATCTCAAATGCCCAGGAACCCTCTGGCTGGAATTGGGGATTTTGCAGCTAATTTCCCACGGCAAAAGGAAAGTAAAGTACTCACCGTTGTCGTCTTCCTCTTTTTGCCACAGCCAGCGGGCTTGCTTTTCCATCCTTATGGTCCACACGCAAGGAGGATAGCCGCCAAAGTGCTCCCCCCCCCCCCCCCAACTGCTGTCCCCATAGGGAGGTGCTAGGTTAGGCTGTGTCCTGCACTGTACCAGTCAGTCAGTCTATATACATGGGGGGGGGCAATGCCTTCCATTCCTCATTCCCATCTTCATATCTGAGGTGGTTAAGGCAGACATACACCGTAGTAAACTGGTGCCTCCTCGCTCTAGAGAAAGGAGGATGTGGGCGCCTGCTCCTACTGACTCTCAGCCTTCCCTCCTGGGTAAGAACGCCGCTGCCATTTTCCCGAAGTTTGAAAATGACGCGGTGCTTGTTGCCACGCCCTCTCCGGCAGCCCACGCGAGCTACCGGGGACCCAGGAGTCGGGGACAAGATCCCCCTGGAAAGAACCGATGGCCAGCACCCCCGTCTGAACAGCCACCTGTACAGGTAAGGAGGGGGAGACAGGATAATGGCCCCTGAAGTTCTGGGTACACCACTGTACCCAGGGTCCTTCAGCTCTCAGGGGGGCTCTTCCAATTTCTGCTGCCCGCCCTGAGGAAAAGATAGGGGAACCCCCCAGGAAGGACAAGAATATCCTACCAGACCCAGAGGCTTCCCAGGCTTGTGGTCCGGCTCCCAGGGGGAGACCACCAGCCCCAGGCTTCGGGTCATTTGGAAAAAAACAAACAGTTTCGCTGTGTAGGGAGAAACACAATCAAAAAACTGAGGATCAAGGGGAAGGGTGGGGACTTAAAACAGCTGTCGATTGATTGTGTTTCCTGTAGGGAGGAGCCTCTCATCTCTCAGGTGTGCCGTCCTGGAAGATGACTTGAGAAATACTGCTCAACACTCTACAATAACACTATGTAATAATGCATAATGCCATATAAATTCTGCCTAACACTTTGCAAAAGATGCATTCTGAAGTCATGTAATAAGGTTACCACATAATGCATCTTTTGCAAAGTGTTAGGCAGAATTTATATGGCATTTTCGTGCCTCATGCCCTAAAGTGTTACATTTTATTTTTTGGTACTTTTTATTTTTGTATATGTCTTTCATGTGTTTTTGCACACACAGCGTTGAGCAGCAGTGCAGAGCAGTGCTTTTGTTGCATTTATATGGCATTTTTGAATGCTTCTGGCTCTGAATTAATGGCAATATTTGTGCTTGATGCTAAAGTGTTGTTTACATTTTATTTTTAGCACTTTTGTATACTGTAAAAACGTCAAACACATTGAAGTATTTTTTGGAAAAAATTTAATAAAAGTTGAAATATTATATTAGTAGTTGTACTTATATTTTTTTTGTAAAGTTATCCAAAAGGATTAATTAGCTAATCACAAAAAGAACACACTTGATTAAGTAAAAAAAAAAAAAAATACTAAAAAAATAATCGTTATAGTCGATGACTAATCAAAAAAATAAATCTATAGATTAGTCGACAGACAAAATCGTTAGTTGCAGCTCTAGTATGCAGTGACCCCCACAGCCCCCCCAAAAACTTACCTGAGCCCGATCTCGATACAGCAATGTGCATGAGAGCGAGAGAGGGGAAGATTTACCTTTAAATATTTTAATGGACGTCACATTCAAATAGTGCCGAAAACAACTAATTGATTAATCGACATCTAATTTATTATGAAACGAATCAATTACCATTTTCATAATCGATTAATCGGCCACTAACATAATGGGGTTAAAAAAACTAAAATTAGCCCTTTTTAGTACAAAGAGCAAATCTACTGTAAATATCACCTGCACATTAAAAAAAAAAAAAACAAAGGGCTGGTTCCCACCCATATGTCTTTTGGTGCTGTTTGCAGAAATGCACTACAGTTCATATCTATGCTTTTTTCAGCTGCTGAGTATTTGGAAAGGGTCAAGGACCTTTTTTTAAACGCAAAGCTGTGCTTTTTTGGTTCAATATACTTCAATGGAGATGCTGCAGAAAAGCATGTAGTGTGTTTTTTACAGCAATTTGTGTTTTTTAATCTGCAAAACAAATTAGGCTAACAAAAAAGCATAAAAAAAAAAAAGGAAAAATGCTAATCTCAGCAAAATCACGTGCACAAAAATCATCATGCACAGCAAAAAGCACTGCAGAAATTGATCAAAGGCAAACTGCATAGGTTTGTTCTGAGCCTTATGCTGGACACATGGATCAATTCTCAGACGAGAATATTCATGCAAAAAAAAATCTTTGTACATTCGCTGAAAGAAAGAATGCTTGAAATTTTCACTTGCTTTTAACATGGTTTTAAAATGAATGTATTTTCTGAACAAAAACTACATACAAGCAGTTCCCGGGTTACAAACAAGATAGGGTCTGTAGGTTTGTTCTTAAGTTGAATCTGTTTGTAAGTCAGAACAGGTACATTATTTTTTCTGTAAAAAAAAAAAGCGCTAGCCAAAAAAACGATTTTTAAGCTTATTGGATAGCATACGGAAGGGTTAACACCCCTGTAATGTTTGTTTTGCTGTGTGCCCCTGTTAAGAAGATTTCACCTCACTTTCTGTCCCAATAACAATTGGATTTTGAACATTTTGGGTTCTTGTAGAAACACGCCTTGGTGATAAAGCATCAGCAGAGGTACCTTTTTCCCATAATAACCAGTACAGGAGTGAATTTCCCTTCCTAGGGGGAGATTTCCTCTTACTTCCTGTTGTCTCCCTCCGTTTGTAGGTCGAATGTTTGTAACTAGGGCATTGCCTGTACACTATTTGAAAATTCCTTTGACCAAGAAGTTTTCTATAATTTCTAAATGTTCCCTTCACTGTGGTTGAAAACAAATGTCGATTTGACCACACTAACGATTAGAAAATCGTTCTTAAAAAAAAAAAAAAAAAAATTTAAGGAAGACATTGTTTTTTGTATGGCCAACATATAATATTACATTTCTGTTTGAAAATCTGCAAAACAGTCTTTCTTTAAGTAAAAAAAATTTGATCCGAGTTTGATATTTACCAGATTCAACCTCTAATATATACAGTATTATAGAGATATTTAGGAATAAATTGCTTTTTTTAAAACTTTACATATTAACTAAATTATACACCACACTTTCTTTTAAGGTTATTAACCAATTAAAATAATAAATCGGTCAACTAATCGATTATGAAAATAATCGTTAGTTGCAGCCTGGTGCATAACTTTGGTAGGCTTGCTGTCTGCAATCACATAGAATACTATAAAACATTGGGATAAAGGATGAAGGTGTAGAATGTCTATATATATCAGGGGTGTCCAAACTTTTTTCAAAGAGGGCCAGATTTGATGAAGTGAACATGTGTGAGAACCGACCATTTTGCCCGACATTCTTTGAACCATTAAAATTCGGTCCAAGTGTGTTCGTCCAAGTAAGAATACATGGCCCAACAATAACTCTCTTGCCTTTGTGGCTATGTGGTAAAGAGATGAGCTTGGAGAGAGATAGATAGAAAATGCATATATTATATATATATATTTTTTTTATATTACAATCGTACCGTGTACGAGGCTTTAAGCTCTATTCAGACCAATGCGTTTTTTCATACTTAATGCAGGACATGAACACTGGTTCCTATGGAACATGTTCACATCAATGCATTTTTGTGCTTCTGCGTTTTTGAAAGGGGTCAGGGACTTTTTTTTTTTTACCGCAGCATGCAGTGTTTTGCATGTAATAGACTTTAATGGACCCACTTCCAAAAATGCAAGTACTGCGTTTTTACAGCGATTTTACTGCAATTTATTTATTTTTTGGCTTTACATTTTTATGTATATATTTGGTTGCTAAGGAGCAGGCCGGAAAGCCGACGGCCGGATCCTTAACAACCGATGAGTCAGCAGGGTTCCCTGCAAAAGGGGGGGGAAGGGGGAAAGATTTGATGGCTTAAAAAAAAAAAAAAAAAAAAAAAAAAAAAAATAATTCACAAAATAAACAGTGTGGCCCTCAATATGTGGGGGGTGGGAAAGAGCCTCCCATTTCACCCAAAAAGAAAGTAGTGTGGTATTACAAAAGGCAGTTTTGGACAAGTCCTTTATTAAAAATGTCTTCTTCCTCCGCTTCAGACACTCGGGGGTTACCGCTCAAAATCCATACCAGCGCACCCCATGACGTTATTTTTGTGAATTAGCCGGCAAATCTTTGTTTACAATCAGTTGTCAGCGGGAAATCACTGCGCCTGCTCGTAGGGTGCCACCCCACTTCCGGTTACCTCACTTTCAGTGGAAGCAGTACTTCTGAATGCCATTCCCAAGATGGTGGTGGTGTACAGAAAAAAAAAAACACGTTTGGACCAGAAAAACTAGCGTCCCCATGCCCTGAGGATGGTAAAACAAAGTCAAACACCCAGACGTAGGCTTCAACAGCCATGCCATCAAAGCTAGAAACAGAAAGTCTGGCGGATCTGGAAGAGCCCATGACCTGTCCATCAATAGATTTAAAAATGTCCATATACCATGTTCTCCTTAGCCAAGCTGGTGTGATTAAAATCACCAGAATGCCCTCCACTTTTATCGTGTGCAAAAAGTGAGCAAGAATTTGCAGCAGAGAAAAAGCATAGATCAGGAACAATTGATCTATACTTCTCTGGAATGAAGCATACACTTTGCCCAGCAGATACTAAGACATTTTTCTTTTCAAAATGAATGTCTTTTTGTTTTTTTAAGCAGAAAAAAAAAACCCAGTGATGATTAAATACCACCAAAAGAAAGCCGTCTAAAAACAAAACAAAAAAAAAAACGGATAAAAACCTTTACATTTGGGTATAGCGTTGCATGACCACGCAATTTTCAAAGTGTGACAGCACTAAAAGCTGAAAATTGGCCTGGGCAAGAAGGGGGTTAAAGTGCCCAGTACTGAAGCAGTTCAAGACTGAGTACTCATCCACCAGGACCATTAGCATCTCATTCAAATAAGAAGTTACAGGGTCAACAGCCCCTATTTTTCTAAGTCCTCCTCCATGAGGTGGTGCTGAGCGAATCAACTGAGTGGCGAAAACACCTTCTCTGGGTGAGCCCAATTGACATACATAATTTGCTGCAGACAAGGATGCAAAAGAAAAGATTTTAGATTCTTAGGTTGTTACCAGGACCTAAATCCAGTTACTCGGGGAGAAGAGCACCTTGAACCAACAACTTTAATTTATGCGCACCACGTCAGCCAGGAAGCCCACCATAGACTAACAAATGAGACAGCCCAGGAATCCGAGATTCCTCCAAAGAGGGAGTCCCAGTCTTCACCAGCCTCCACCTCCATTAAAACATGCCCCTTCAATACATAATCATCCCACAAAAAAAAAAAAAAAGGAGGGGGTGGGCAGGGGGAACAAGAGTTGAGCTTTCCTGGCCAAACCAGTAAGAAGCCCTCAGGGCTATTCATCCCAAGCAGAAATGGCAGCTAAAAGTTCCTCTCAAGATACAAAGTTGGACAAATGTTCCCTTAAAACATACAGTAGAAATATAAGGGAAGAAATTCAGAACTAAAGTAACCCTTAGGTTAGCCATTGCAGGGGGTCCTCTCTACCTCACAGGTAATAGGGAGCCCATTACACCATCCTTCCTCTACCTCTCTGACTGCAATGTGCCATGGCTTGCTGAGGTAACAGACCTCTATATCCCAATATGAGAGCAGTGGTCTCAGCAGTGAGAAGTGGCTGATAAAAACCAAGACACCTAGTGGTGATAAAACCTCTGCAGAAGGGGGACTAAGTGTACTTGCCAATCTGTTATCAGCCACTGTACCTGTGTGTTGGGTGAATTTACCACCACTGCATGAGAAGGTATGCTGGACACAAGATGGCATTTGCGATGACATCAGAACCGTACACACCCACAAAATGGTTTGCCCCCTTTCCTAAAACACCGCTACTGCTCTACAGTGCTCCATTGGCAGTGCAGCACAGCCTCCCAACAAATCTGGATGATCTGAAGAGCTTGTCTGCCAAGAAACCCACAAGGTCTCTATACTTCTTCTCTATACCAAGCAAAAATAGGATTTTTATAACAGCTTACCTGTAAAAATCCTTTTCTTTTGAAGTACATTACAGGACGCAGAGCCATAGTAATTACTATGTGGGTTATAGCCCACCTTCAGGTGCCGAACACTGGCACACCCTAAAGGGAAGTTGCCTCCCTATATAACCCCTCCCACTACTGGGAGTATCTCAGTTTTGTAGCAAAGCAATACACGTGTATTCTAGAAAGAGGGGCAGGACCTCTGTGTCCCGTGATGTACTTCAAAACAAAAGGATTTTACAGGTAAGCGGTTATAAAAAAAAAAAATCCTATTTTCTTTAATCATACATCACGGGACACAGAACCATAGTAATTACTATGTGGGATGTCCCAAAGCAATGCCAAATGAGGGGAGGGAGACACAACGAAAGTAAGGTACCATGAGAACAGAGGATTTATACTGCTGCCTGCAGTACACTGCACCCAACATCCTCGTGTCTTTTTTTACATCCACCAGAAAGAATCTGGTAAATGTATGGATTGAAGACCAAGTTGCGGCCTTGCAGAAGTGAGCCATGGAGGCTTGGGGGATGCACTGCCCACGAATCACTAACAGCCCTAGAGGAGTGCGCTTTGATTTGAGAGGGTAGAACTACCTCTTTAAACCATAAGCTTGAACGATTACTCGTTGAATCCATTTAGAAATGGTATATTAAGATGCTGCCTGTCCTCTTTTAGGACCTTCAGGCAACACAAACAAAACATCCGTTTTCCAAATCTGAGCAGTCGCCTTTAAAGAGGAAGTAAACCCCTTCAAACCACTTTGACCTACAGGTAAGCCTAGATTAAGGCTTACCTGTAGGTCCAAGCAATATCTCCTAAACCTATATGGTTTAGGAGATATTTGCCCGAAAATGGGCACCGCTGTCTACGGCGCATGTGCCGTAGACAGCGGCGCGCAGGCGCACTAAATGCGGCAAGTCCAAGAATGGATTTGCCTAATTTGTCGACTCCCGTGCGCATGCGCGGGAGTGACGTCATCGCGGCTTCGCCGAATGGCAGCGGCGGAGCTGCGAGACGCGACTCCCGTGCGCATGCGCGGGAGTGACGTCATCGCGGCTTCGCCGCTGTCATTGGTCGGAGCTGCGAGACGCCACCAGCAAGATGGATGCGGCGGACTACAGGGATCAGCGGCGACTTCGCTGGCTCCTGTGTCAGGTAAGTGACACATAATGAGCTACTATGCGATGCATAGTAGTCCATTATGCTTTACCTTTGCAGGGAAAAAAAGAGGAAGTAAACCCATCAGGGTTTACTTCCTCTTTAAGTAGACTTTGACTGCCCTCATCACATTAAGAGAACGTAGTGATTTTTATTCCATACAACAGGGTTCTGGAAGAATGAAGGTAGAACAATATCCTGGTTTAGATAAAAACCTGATATTACCTTCAGTAAAACATTAGGATGAGGATGCAATACTACTAGAAAGAGTGACCAATTCCGATAACATTTTGCAGCAGATATGGTTAACAGAAAAAATGGTTTCCTTGTCAAAAAAAGCACCAAGGGAATATGTCATATTGGCCCAAAAAAAAAAAAAATAAAAAAAAAAAAGAGGCTGTTTTGTAATGCTGACAAAACTAAAATTCAAATCCCAAGGTTTCTGGGGTTACCTAACCAGAGATTACGCCGTGTTACCCCCTGAAGAAAGTTACAAACCAAAGAATGCGAAGCAAGCGGTCGTTGAAATACCAATAAGGCACAGAACTGTCCTTAGAAAGCACTTAAGGCCAGCCTTATTTCTCACCCTATCTGCAGAAAGTCAAGGATTCTACCTTTGACCTATTTCCTGGGGTGCAACTGTTGGTTTCACATCAAGAGACATATTTCCGGACACCATAATATATAATTATGGAGGCCGGCTCCCTTGCATTAACCAAGGTAGAAACTACTGAACCTGACAGCCCACGCTTCTTCAGAGTTTGGGTCTCAATAGCCAGAACGTTAAATTTAGTGTTTGTAAAGTAGGATGGAACACTGGCCCTTGCGAGAGAAGGTCTGGCCATGGAGGGTAGGGTCTATGGGTCCCCTACTGCCATCTTTAAGATCTCTGCATACCAAGATTTCCTGGGCCGCGCTGGGGGCCACAAGAATCAACGACTTCCCTTCCTGTTTGATCCTGTAAAGAGGTCGTGGACGCAGACAGAATAGGAGTGACTGCATAAACCAGTGAGAACCGATTCCATGGGAATAGCAAGGCATCTGTTCTGCATGCTAGCGGATCCTTTGTTCTTGACAAAAAGTTGTCGATTTCTTTGTTGAACCTGGACGCAAACAGATCTATGTCTGGGATCGTCCATTTTTGACATATTGACAGGAAGATATCGAGGTGAAGGAACCATTCTCCCGGGAACTGCTGCTGGCGAATCAAGTAGTCCGGCTGTCAATTTTCTATTCCTATAATGAAGGCTGCCGATAGGCAAAGTACATTGTTTTCTGCCCAAGAAAGGATATGATTCACCTTTCTCTGGGCCACATAACTTTTTGTGCCCCCTTGGTGAATAATACAGGCCATTGCTGTCGCATTGTCGGATTGAAACCTGGCAGGACAATACCGTAAACTGAACGTTCAGGCCCTCAGGACCAAGAGCTCTGTCTGAATTTCTAAAATGTTAATGGACAAGGCCATTTCTGATCTGGGCATTTTCTCCTGTCCTGGAAGAGGACAGTTGCCTCTTCCAGGACTGTTCCCCAACCTAAACAAAAAAGGCATATGTTATTACCACTTCCCAGGTAACTGAAGGAAGGATTTTCCCTTTAGTAGATTTTTGGATATTAACCATAAACTGAGGTTCCGGCGCACCCAGCCTACAGCACCTGGTATTTCCAGGTCATCTCTCGTATGGGTACTAACCAGGCCCGATTCTTAGCCTCCAAGATCAGATGAGATTGGGCACTCATGGTGATGTGGCTTTGGAGTCAGTAGTATTTTAGCCTTCTTCATGGTTTTAAAGAAGATTTCTCCTAGGATGTGGTGACCATACTTTGGTCTAAAGCGGGCTACCGACTAGTCTATCAAGAACAGATCGACTAGGTAAACCATAATCGTTATACCTTGGGCCCTTAATCTGGCTAGAAGAGGGGCCAGAACTTTTGTAAATGTTCAAGGTGCAGTAGCTGGACTGGAAATGAAGATTTTCCACCTTGAAAAGTAGATATTACTAGTGAGCGAGGAAATGGGCATATGGAGGTATGAGATCCAGAATGTACATTTGGATTCGGCACCGTGAAAAAAAAAAAAAAAGGTTTGAATCAAACCCCAACCTTTGTTCTTACATGGAAACTTTTCTTTTTCTCTGGAATCTTAAAAACTGGAACTCTTGGAACACCAGTTTGTACCCTGGAGCTATTGAGGAAGTTCCCTATTGGTCTCACCACTCATCCTGCCAGATCCTTGAGAACTGCAGAAAAATTCCCCCTATTTGAGTGAACTTGGCGGTGGAAGCCACCGTGACAGCCTGGAGGCTGATGCCTCTGGCACAGGAGAAGGAGCTTTAAAACGAAAATACAGTGCCTTGCGAAAGTATTCGGCCCCCTTGAACTTTTCAACCTTTTGCCACATTTCAGGCTTCAAACAAAGATATAAAATTTTTATTTTTTGTGAAGAATCACCAACAAGTGGGACACAATTGTGAAGTGGAACGAAATCTCTTGGATATTTTAAACTTTTTTAGCAAATAAAAAACTGAAAAGTGGTGCGTGCAAAATTATTCGGCCCCTTTACTTTCAGTGCAGCAAACTCACTCCAGAAGTTCAGCGAGGATCTCTGAATGATCCAATGTTGTCCTAAATGACTGATGGTGATAAATAGAATCCACCTGTGTGTAATCAAGTCTCTGTATAAATGCACCTGCTCTGTGATAGTCTCAGGGTTCTATTGAAAGCGCAGAGAGCATCATGAAGACCAAGGAACACACCAGGCAGGTCCGTAATACTGTTGTGGAGAAGTTTAAAGCCGGATTTGGATACAAAAAGATTTCCCAAGCTTTAAACATCCCAAGGAGCACTGTGCAAGTGATCATTTTGAAATGGAAGGAGTATCAGACCACTGCAAATCTACCAAGACCTGGCCGTCCCTCTAAACTTTCAGCTCAGACAAGGAGCAGACTGATCAGAGATGCAGCCAAGAGGCCCATGATCACTCTGGATAAACTGCAGAGAACTACAGCTGAGGTGGGAGAGTCTGTCCATAGGACAACAATCAGCCGTACACTGCACAAATCTGGCCTTTATGGAAGAGTGGCAAGAAGAAAGCCATTTCTCAAAAAGATATCCATAAAAAGTCTTGTCTAAAGTTTGCCACAAGCCACCTGGGAGACACACCAAACATGTGGAAGAAGGTGCTCTAGTCAGATGAAACCAAAATCGAACTTTTTGCCCACAATGTAAAACGATATGTTTGGCGTAAAAGCAACACAGCTCATCACCCTCAACACACCATCCCCACTGTCAAACATGGTGGTGGCAGCATCATGGTTTGGGCCCGCTTTTCTTCAGCAGGGACAGGGAAGATGGTTAAAATTGAGGGGAAGATGGATGCAGCCAAATACACGACCATTCTGGATGAAAACCTGTTGGGAGTCTGCAAAAGACCTGAAACTGGGACGGAGATTTATCTTCCAACAAGACAATGATCCCAAACATACAGCAAAATCTACAAAGGAATGGCTCACAAATAAACGTATCCAGGTGTTAGAATGGCCAAGTCAAAGTCCAGACCTGAATCCAATCGAGAATCTGTGGAAAGAGCTGAAAACTGCTGTTCACAAACGCTCTCCATCCAACCTCACTGAGCTCGAGCTGTTTTGCAAGGAAGAATGGTCAAGAATTTCAGTCTCTCGATGTGCAAAACTGATAGAGACATACCCCAAGCGACTTGCAGCTGTAATCGCAGCAAAAGGTGGCTCTACAAAGTATTAACGCAAGGGGGCCGAATAATTTTGCACGCCCCACTTTTCATTTTTTTTATTAGTTAAAAAAGTTTCAAAAATCCAATAGATTTCGTTCCACTTCACAATTGTGTCCCACTTGTTGGTGATTCTTCACAAAAAATAAAAATGTTATATCTTTATGTTTGAAGCCTGAAATGTGTCAAAAGGTTGAAAAGTTCAAGGGGGCCGAATACATTTGCAAGGCACTGTACATTTACTCCTCTTCTTAAATGGCAAAAGGGGTGCTTTCTACTAGAATTTCTTTGGATGCATTATCCAAAACATCCCCAAATAGCTGTTTCACTTCAAAAAGGAAGACTAGCCAGGAGCTTCTTACAAGGCGCTTAGCGAAGGGCGTAAGGCCTGAAGGATAGAATCTCTCATAGCAATTATTGCAAATATAAAGCTGCCTCCTGGGCCTGCTGAGCAGGATAACCTTGAACACTGGTTTAAACTGGTCTCTCAATGCTTAAGCAATTACTGTCAGCGCAGGCTGAGACACTCAATCTGCCAGAGAAAAAAAGTGTTTGTTTTTATTTTTTCAATGGGAATTCCACCTTTTTTATCCATTGGATCCCAAAACATTTGAGCATTGTCTGCCGGACAAGTCAAACTTATGCATAGAGGATATAGCAGTGCTAATTGCCGATATACCCTACTTAATGAATTTCCTCCATCATAGAATAAAGTGTGAAAAATGCTTATCTGGGTGATCCTCTCAGATACAAAAAAACTTCTCCAGCAATGAATGTACAGGAAAAAGGCATACACAGCTTGATGAGGCTTTAGTGAACCCAAACACTCAGTTAAGGGTACATAAATGTGGAGCATTCAGCAAGAAAATTACACCATAAATTTTAAGATTGGAACAGCCGATAATCCCGCATTTGACAACCCAGAAAAGGAATCATCAGCCTCACCACAGTCCCCTGAGGGAATTAGTCTTCTCCTGCCTCTAGTTCCTTAGTTTGAGGGTTCTGGGAAAGGGAAGAGAACCTGTTGCATTTTGACCCACACTGGGATGCGATTAAAGTCGCTAAATTTTTTTTTTTTTTTTTTTTTAATCATAAAACAAACAGGGACTGCAGTGTTAAAAACAGTTGCAAACATTTTATGGCCCCGATGCTCACTCTGACCAGCCAATCCCCTCTCAGGGGAGGATGCCATTTGCAGAGATGAGTAGGCTTTCAAGAGCTTGAGGGAGACCCTTTTAGCTCTTTTTATGGGGCGTTTCAACCCCCCCCCCCCTTCTGCCCATAGCCCGACGCACAAAGCAGAGGTACTACCAGAAGAAATCGCATCCACCGCTTGAGCAATAGTCCAGCCACTGCTATTAATGCTCAGCCTGATGCAAATAATAAATGTGTCAAATAGAAAATGCCTGTGTCTCCAAAACCTCTTTCATGCTCTTCTTTGCTCTTATGTCTCTGACAATTTTGCAGCCAGCATAAATGGAGTTTTTCTTCTTTTTAAATACACTCCCATGTTGGAGGACCCCAATGACGCGCTAAGCCCTGCCCCCATCGGCTGAGTGAGGGATGGCATGGAGGAGACCTGGAAGCCGCTGCTATGTAGGGTTGGACAAAGAAAACAGCATTGCTGATCGTTTTTAGTTCTTCCTTTATACTTGGCTTCTTCAAGGAGGGGGAAGAGTTCAGCTCAGGTGGGGGTGTCTGGAGGAAGCAAAACCCCCCCAAACTTATAGGAGGGCTGCCTGCTAGCCGGAGGAAAAAAAGTCTGTTGCTTCTGTGACACAGCGTGATCTCTGAGCAAAGCATGAGAAGGTACATCCATACAGGCCCCAGTGGTGACACTTAGGCATGACAACATTTACATTAAAGGAGGCATTTCATAAGAAAATGTAAAAATTCCTTAGAAAACTCCACTTACCTTTGCCGCCGCAGGTTTTTCTATGGTAAAACCAACAGACCCAATCTTCACCCTTCATAGTGGGTTCCGTTAACAAACCTCTATGAAACGGGGACAGTAAAACTTTATGGCCTTAATACCAAAAGTACTGGATCCCGGGGTCCAGCTCTATAAAAAGAAGCGTTACAGGCAAAACCTAATTTCTTCAGATACGAGGCCCAGGTACCATTCAATTTGGCCTAAAACAGACACTTTGAATGGATCCGGCTGCATAGCTAGCCCCAGCAAGGATTGCTCCAGTGGAGCTCAGCACAGCACATCTTCACTCGTGACCAACACCTCAGACACTGGTGAAAAAACTGATACACTCAGTAGTTGGAGGGGTTATACAGGGAGGCAACTTCCTGTTCAGGGTGTGCCAGCGTCCAGCACCTAAAGGTGGACTATAATCAAATTACTATGGCTCTGCGTCCCGTAATGTACTTCAAAAGAAAAGGATTGTTACAGGTAAGCTGTTATAAAAATCCTATTTTTGCTTGGCCAAGAAGTATAGAGACCTTGTGGGTCTCTTGGCAGACAAGCTCTTCAGATCATCTAGATTTGTTGGGAGGCTGTGGTGCACTGCCAATGGAGCACTGTAGAGCAGTAGCGGTGTTTTAGGAAAGGGGGGAAACCATGCTGCGTGTGTACGGTTCTGACGTCATCGCCGATGCCACCTTGTGTCCAGCATGTCTTATTACACCTTCTCATGCAGTGGTGGTAAATTCACCCAACACAGGCACAGTGGCTGATAACAGATTGGCAAGTACAGCTAATCACCTTCTGCAGAGGTTTGATAACCACATAGTAATTACTATGGCTGTGTCCCATGATCTACGATTAAAGAAATTAACAGAATGCCCTTCACCCTTATCTTGTGCAACAGACAAGAAAGAAGCTGAAGTGGAGGAAAGGCATAGATCGGGAAAGTTGTGGTGGATGATCTAGTGATTCTTTGGGATCAAATCCCTGAGGATCCCTCATTCGACAAAAAAAAATATTCAAATTTGCTGTGGAGTTCGAATGCAAAAGGATCTACCTCTAGCACCCCCTACCGCAGACAGATCTCTGAATACCTCTCGGCGAAGGGCCCATTCACCCAGATTTAGCTTCTAATGGCTGAGAAAGTCTGTCTGCCAAGTTTGCTTACTGGCAATGTGCACAGCGGAGAGGGCAAGAACATGAAGTTCTGCGAAAGACAACAAGCTCATCTGTGGAGAAGCATTTCTCCAATGGAAGCAGTACCTTTGCCTGTGGCCTTGTCGAGTGTTAAACCCAAATACACAAGCTGTTAAGTCAGAAGCAAAGATGACATCTGATGCCGTTCTCAACAACCCAAAATTAGGAGCCAATACCTTGGCAAACACTCTGGGTTTGTGGACAGACTGAAGGGTAATGACACAAATTTATAGTGGCTATCCTCCTTTGCGAATCCCAGAGACAGGTGGTGAGGCCAGACAATCAGGATGTATAGGTAGGTGCCCTTGATATCCACTGATGCCAGGAAGTTCCCCTGATGAAGGGAGCACTCATTGACCATGTGGATTTCATCCTGAATTTTAGGAAATGGTTAAGATCCCTATTATGACATACCCATTTAGCTTGGAAACTGTAAACATGTTGGAATAGAAGCAAAGATACCTCTCTTCCTCCTCCTCCAGAAAGAGCACGATGACCCCTTGGCAGAGTAGTCTTTCCAGGGCTGCAAAACTGCATGTTTGTTGATCCAAAAATATCTTTGAGCACATAAAGCATGGAGGGGGAAAGCAGCAAATCTTCAGTTTGTTGTCTCTGGAAATCAAGCTGCTGATCCAGTAATCTGACTTCAGGTGGCCGCAAAGCCCAAGAGACATCTCCCACCACCTGTACAAGTGGGGGCATCCTTTCACCATATATTTCTGAAAGTGAACTTCTCCTTTAAAAGGGTCAGCTTACACAAGCTTTGTGCAAATACTCAGAAATACTGTGAAAATTACAGACTGTTCCATTCCACAAAATATAAAATAAATGTAAAAAGAAAAAAATACACATACACACTTGTTGTGCCCCTCTGGGTTGCCAATCTCTGAATGTCTGTGAACTCCAGTCAGAAATATCACCAAAAGACTGCTCCTTCAATTAAGAGCGCTTATTAGTAATTTGGGACAAATAACAGTCCTACAGATATGCTTGGTCACTCACCAATCGCTCCTGCTCCAAACGTATCATCATTGAACTGGTCGATATCCTCATCTTCCTCGAGGTCCGGGAAGCGATCACCGTCCTCAAGAGACTGAAAAACATCAATGTATGAAATTATCAATTTAGCAGCAAAACCATGGGATCACTGTAGTGAGACCTAATATTGTATTATCTGATCAGCTTCACAATACTATCAGCAAGTCTTGTGTGTAAAGAAAAACCTGTAGCTTTCCCCACTTCCAGGAGCCTCAGCCGCGGGTATTGAAGCCACGGCTGGGGCTCCGTCGTCCTCCTCGTTGCCAGCCCATTGGAGAGAGGAGAGGAGCCGTAAGGCTTTACTGCTGGGTTCCCTTACTCACAATGGAGGCGGCATGCACCCAACAGCTGATGGAAACATCAGCTGCGGTGCCGACATCACTGGACTACAGGACGGGTAAGTGTCCGATGATTAAAAGTCACATACTGCAGCTGCTGGCTTTTAATTTTTGCAGCGGTGGGCGGACCTCCACTTTAAAGAAAATGAAAAACTTGTATTGTGTGCTTTATGTATTTTTCCCAGATCTGTGCAGTAATCCAGTGTGAAACCTTCTCTTTGTGCAAGGAGTTTCCTTTAATCAAAACTGCTCTCTCCTTGTGCAAGGTGAGCAGTCTTGCATCTATCCCACTCCTGTAGTTTTCTGCAAGCATTCTGTTGTAGTGGATGGACCCGCTGGGTCCCTCCCACAGCGCTCACGCTATGTGCAGCACAGTGGTGTCGTCAATGCTACATTTAGGTAATATCTGATTTTTGCAGATGTTTGGAGCTTGCAATGTGGATTTATTTTATTTGTGGCTAATGATACTTATTTAGTTAATACAAGTTTGTGTCTGGAATTTAGCTCTGAAGTTAAACTACAGCTAAAACGACTTTTTTCCCCCCATTGTCCTGGGCTGTTTTGGATGGAGATGCGTCCCAACACAACCCCAGTTTATGTAGTCTCACTGCAGGTTCTAACAAGGATTTCTGTACAAAAGATGCAGCTTTGGTACAGAGGCAAATAAGAAGCTGGGGTGGAGAATGTTATTATAGGACTTGTTCAAGAGGGGTAGGTGTGGATTGTAAAGCTTCAAATATATATATTTTTTAAATAAACATGTCATACTTACCTCCACTGTTCAGTTCGTTTTGCACAGATTGGCCCGAAAACAGACTTCTGGGGTCCTTCAGCGGCTCCTCCCCACATTGTATAACCCCCTCAGAAAAACGCTCTCCCGGGAGGGTTACCTTGTGGGCACGTTCCTGAGTCCAGCATTCGGCATCCATAGCCGCTGAATGTATGATTCGGCCCCCGGAAAGGGTCGGGGACTTTTAACGCAAAACTGCTTTTTTTTGGTTCAATATACTTCAATGGAGAAGCTGCAGAAAAGAATGTAATGTGTTTTTGCGGCAATTTGTGTTTTTTAATCTGCCCAATTGCAGTAAAATCACGTGCGCAAAAGTCAAAACACAGCAAAAAGCACTGCAGAAACAGATCAAAAGCAAAAACTGCATAGGTGTGTACCAAGCCTTATGCTGGCCTATGGATCAATTTACAGGTGAGAATATTCAGATGAAAAATCTTTGTACATTCGCTGAATGAAAGAATTATTTTGAAATTTTCACTTCATTTCTGAACAAAAACCACTGCACTCTCTGAAAAGTCCTTTGACCAAGAAGTTTTCTATTATTCCCAAATTTTCCCGTCACTGTGGTTGAAAATGAACGTCAATTTGATCCACTTTTTTTATTTTAATTTTTTTTTTTAACCACTTTCAGCCTGGACCATTTTGCTGGTAAATGACCAGAGGTCTTTTTACACTTTGGCACTGCGCTGCTTTAACTGGTAATTGCGCGGTCATGCAATGTTGTACCCAAACAAAATTTGCGTCCTTTTCTTCCCACAAATAGAGCTTTCTTTTGATGGTATTTGATTGCCTCTGCGATTTTTATTTTTTGCGATATAAACGTAAAAAGACCGCAAATTTTGAAAAAAAAAATGATATTTTCTACTTTTTGTTATTAGAAAAATCCAATAAACTCAATTTTAGTCATACATTTAGGCCAAAATGTATTCAGCCACATGTCTTTGGTAAAAAAAAAGTCAATAATTGTATATTTATTGGTTTGCGCAAAAGTTGTCACATCTACAAACTAAGGTACGTTTTCTGGAATTTACGCAGCTTTTAGTTTACGACTGCCTATCTCATTTCTTGAGGTGCTAAAATGGCAGGGCAGTACAAAACCCCCCCAAATGACCCCATTTTGGAAAGTAGACCCCCTAAGGAAATTGATAAGAGGCATGTTGAGCCCATTGAATATTTTATTTTTTTGCCTCAAGCGATTGAATAATGACAAAAAAAGAAAATTTTTTTTTTTTTTTACACAAAGTTGTCACTAAATGATATATTGCTCACACATGCTATGGGCGTATGTGAAATGACACCCCAAAATAAATTCTGCTGCTTCTCCTGAGTACGGGGATACCACATATGTGGGACTTTTTGGGAGCCTAGCCGCGTACGGGGCCCCGAAAACCAAGCACCGCCTTCAGGCTTTCTAAGGGCGTTACAGTTTTGAAGGCCATAAAATGCCAAGATGGCACAAACCCCCCCCCAAATGACCCCATTTTGGAAAGTAGACACCCCTAAATTTAGGGGTACACTAGTGAGACTAGGTAATAAATGGCGGGTGCCCTGAAACTATAAAAAAATAACTAACCAACCAGCGTCACCTGTAACAGTTATATGGTGATCACTGGTGAAAGGGTTAACTAGGGGGCAATCAGGGGGCTTTATGCGGTAGTATATGGGGGTCCCTGGCGCTATAAAAAGCTGCGGCGAACCTAAATACCTACCTGCCTAACTAGCGTCACCTGTGACACTAATACGGCGATCAGAAAAATGATCGCTTATTAGGCTGGGTTCACACTGGAGCGATGCGGAAACGCCGCGAATCCGCGGCGGGTTCCCGCATCGCATGCCTCCCGGCGGCAGTTCACACTGCCCTATGCGAACTGCTGGGAGTGTCAGTGAAATGTTACTGACACCCCCAGATCAGTTCGCATATCGCAGTGCGATCTGCAAACTCGGATCGCATGGTGTGAACACCCATGCGATCCGATTCTGCTGCGGGCCAAAAAAAAGGGTCCCGTGCGAATTTGCGGCGGGTGTGGCGGGTGCGGCGAATGGCTGAACTCGAATCGCACAGAGATCGGATGTGATTTGCACTGCAGTGCGGTGCGAATCACATTCGTTCTCATAAACCGCTGCAATGTGAACCCAGCCTTAGTGACACTGGCGACGGGGGGTGATCACGGGGTTAAACCTTTATTGGGGGGGTTAGGGGGGTACATTAGAACTAAAGGGGGCTAACCCTAACTGCCCTAACAGTTATTACAGTCACAAATGACACCAATGCAAAAAAAAAAAAAAAAAATGACATTGGTGTCACTGTGACTGGGGGGCAGGGGTAATTGGGGGGGTGATCGGGGGGTAAAGGGGGGGTGTGAGTGTGCCTGGCATGTTCTACTGTGTGTGTAGAGTGTTGGTGCAACTCACCGATCCGCTCTCCTCCGTGTCGGAACGAAAACTACCGACACGGAGGAGAGAATACATCACTTCCTCTCCTGTGTTTACATTACAGGAGAGGAAGTGATGTCACCGGGGATTTCTATTCGTCGGGAGCGATCGCGAGGGGGTGGCCATGAATGAATGGCCGTACCCTCGTCCGGGATCGCTCCCGAACGAATACCGACCGCCGCAGGCACCGGGCGGGGGCCCGATCGGGCCCCCGACCCGCGGGAGGCAAGGGACGTACATGTAAGCCCTTATGCCTGCCCGTGCCATTCTGCCGACGTACATCGGCGTGCGGCGGTCGGCAACTGGTTAAACCACTTCGCACCCAGGCCAATTCTGACTTTTCTCTCCTACATGTAAAATTCATAATTTTTTTTGCTAGAAAATTACATAGAACCCCAAAACATTATATATATATGTTTTTTTAGCAAAGACCCTAGAGAATACAATGGCGGTTGTTGCAACTTTTTTATCTCGAACGTGTTTTTTTTTTCAGAAGAAAAACAGTTTTATGCTAAAAAACAAAAACAAAAAAAAACAGTAAAGTTAGCCCAATAATGTGATAGATGAATATACGCCGAGTAAATAGATACCCAACATGTCACGCTTCAAAATTGCACGCGCTCGTGGAATGGTGCCAAACTTTGGCATTTAAAAATCCCCATAGGCGACGCTTTAAAAAAATTTACTGGTTACATGTTTTGCATTACAGAGGAGGTCTAGTGCTAGAATTATTGCTCTCGCTCTAACGTTCGCGGCGATACCTCACGTGTGGTTTGCACACCGTTTTCATATGTGGGCAGGACTTACGTATGCATTCGCTTCTGCGTACGAGCTCACGGGGACAGGGGCGCTTTAATTTTTTTTTTTTCTATTGTTAATTTTACTTTTATTTTTTTAGTTTGACACTTAAAAAAATAAATAAAATTTATGACTTTTATTCCTATTACAAGGAATGTAAACATCCCTTGTAATAGGAATATGGCACGATCAGACCTATTTACAGTGAGATATGGGGTCAATAAGACCCCATATCTTACCTCTAGGCTGGGAAGCCTAAAATGTCAAAAATAAAAAAATAAAAAGATCACGGCTTCCCAGCCAAATCGGCGCCGTTATTTTGAATACAGAGGCCGGGCGTGATGTCATAACATCGCGCCCGGCCTGCGAACAATCAGAGACTCCGGGGACCATCTGGTCCAACGGAAATCAATATGGTATCATCTGGGGGCTGGCGGATCCTGTGACCGACTCACCGATGGAAGCGCCGGAGGGCGGCGAGGGGGGACGGACGTCCCCTTCCGCCGCCCGTAAGAACAATCAAGCGGTGGAACAGCCGCTATGATCGTTCTTATGGTGCAGGGAATCGCCGGCTGAAAATGCCAATATCTGAATGATGTCTGTGGCCTCAGGCATCATTCAGATATAACCACCGGAAGCCGAGGCCGTCCCTGGACGTCCTACCGGCACGAAGTGGTTAAGGTTATTAACTGATTAATCAAAACAATAATCGGCCGACTAATCGATTATGAAAATAATCGTTAGTTGCAGCCCTAAAAACAAGGTAAAAATTATGAAATGATCCCATATGGTGAATGTTCTTTCAAAGTCATATTTACCTGCTGATCCTGCCAGAAACCAAGTGAGCTTCTAACTTCCTGTAGGGAGCCAACAATGCTGCACTAAATTCTCAAACATTATCAGCCCTGCCAGAGTACTGGAGAAGGAGGAGACATCTATAGTCCTAACACACAAACTCTCCTAGGGTGAAAATACTCATCCTTCTAGAAGAATTACAGCGAGTGTTGTCATGCTAGGACAGAAGTGTGTTACTTGCAGGATCTCCAGGTGAGAAAGGGAGACCAAGGGAGTCCGATTTTCTTATGGAGTTGAGATTCTTCACTCAACCCAATTGTAAACCTTTTTCCCCAAGCTTTAAAATTAGTTCCAACTGCCCGTCACTTTTTCAGGCGGACCTGGTAAGGCCTTACAGTCACTTTCCCCTATGGAGTGGAGGATGTCAGCAATGACATTTTGGCCGACATCCGATCCTGTCCACAAAATCCAGGCGGGTGGAGACCTTTATTTTCCACGCGTCTGGTGGATCGAATTGGATATGATCGGATGAAAACAGACAGGTGGTCTGCTTTCACCCAATTTCCCCATAGAGGAGAGCTGAACTGTGTCTGTGTCTAGTGATAATAAGGCTCGGTTCACACTGGGACAACCTGCCAGGCGACTTAGCCGCCTGACAAGTCATGCTCATTCAGTGCAATGGAACCGTTCTAATCGGAGAGACTCAAGTCGCTCTGGCTTAGAAAAAGGTTTCTGGACTACCTGGGGACAACTTTGAAGCAGCTTGCATTGACTTCTATTAAAGTAGGCGTTTGCAATCCACGCTGAAGTCACGCCGTGTGGGGCAGCTTCAGTCGGGCGACTTTGAAGCCGCCGCAGTGTGAACCGAGATAAATGCTGGCAAGTTCCAGGGAGGCTGTTTTGCCACCCAACCAGCTGACCCGGACCACCCCCCCCCCCCCCCTCGACAATAATGCTGCTTGTGTATGGGCTTGCAGTAAAAAAACTTGTGTGTGACAGGTGCCGCAGCTAGGCCGGAATTCATTAAAGGGTAAGGGTCCTTTCACATAATGCTGACCCCCCCCCGTGGATATCCACTTGCTCAGCGGGGATCGCCGGAGCGATCTCCACTGAGCAGGAAGATGACAGGTCTGTCTCTGCACACTGCGCAGGGACGGACCTGTCACAGCGCCACTCTCCCCTATAGGAGATCGGGGTGACGACGGACCGCAGTGTCCGTTGTCACCCGATCCGATGACGGATGGAAAAATTGCTTTTTCCTCCGTCACACTTTTTCGGATCGGATGTCAGCGGACTTGTCACCGCTGACATCCGACACTCCATAGACCTCTATGGAGCATCCGTTCAGGTCCACCTGAAAAACTGACAGACGGATCATCTGTGTGAAAGGGGCCTAACTCCACTCTTGTGGGGGGGAAAAAAAACAAAAATAATAATGTAGTATATACAATTGTCAAATTGTAATTGAACATTATTAAAAAATAACCTCTCTTTTTCAATCTGCAGCTTTGTAATTTTCTGTAAAATGCAACGTGGTTACCTGGAGGTGTTCTTTAGACAAAATGTGTATAGAGCGCGCCCCCCCCCCCCCCCCCCAGAAACATTTCCTGCTTGTGTGATTGGCTCACTGACTTTCCATGAAGTCTGCACTAAGATACAAGTCAGATTTAAGGTATCCCCTGCAACAAAAATTACATTATTGGTGAGATACTCCAAAGAGGAAATCACATCTTAAGGCCCCTTTCGCACAGGCTGTCCAATCAGGTCCGTTTTTTTAGGCAGACCGGATCAGACCCTCCAGTCTCTTATATAGAGCGGCTTATGTCAGCAGACACCTGCCACCATCTGATCCGGTCTGTCAAAAACAAACAGATAGGGATCCTATTCCCCACCCGTCTGATGGATCGGATGGAAACGGACAAGTATTCTATTTCTATCCGATTTCCTCATAGAGAAGAGTGGGACTGTTCTTTCTGCATAGCGGAGCAGACACGGACCTGTGATCAGAGGAGAGATCCCCCGCTGAGTAAGCAGATTCTGCTTCACAAAAGCACCTGCGTGACAGGAGTCAAAGGGATGCAGACCCTTCAATTTTCCTCATTAGTGCCCTGCAGGTGCAGCAGCTGACTGATAATTAAATCTGAAGTAAACCCATCGATTTAAGTTTAAAAAAAAACGTTACATTCCCCGCATGCCGGAAATGCTAACTGACATTGGTTGAACCGTCAACCAAACTGTCAAACCATCCAATAGCTGGTGTCATAACTGATCACATGTGCAGCATCATGGCAGTTGAAGCTTAAACAGATGCCAAGATGGCAGCTTCCATGGCTGGAAACGATAGGAGGGTTTACTTCCACTTTAAGAAACCACTCCCATTAAATTACCACAATGACAGACAAACACACAGGGTTTTCTTCAGAATAACAAAAAGGTAGAAATCTGCAACAACGCTTGTTAAAATCCTTGCAAGGTAACCCAGAGGAAATTTTATCAACAAAAAATGGAGTTACTCTTTAAGGTTAAGCCTATGATTTTAGCAGGTTCAGCCTTACTGAAAGTAGACCTTGACTTAAATTTAAAAAAAATTTTTTTTTGGGGGGGGGGGGGGGGTTGGGAGATTACCCATTTTAGAGACAGCACAACTTTCTCACCGAGATGAAGATGACATCCCTCAACGTCCTGGGATAACAATGTCACGCATCCCTGAAAATTCAGAGCTATTTATAACAAACATGCTCAGTAGTGCAGCCTAAGGCAGCCATGTCCTGATGACATCAGCAAAGATGACAATGCAGGAACCAATGTGTAACCAGGATTTTCTGGTTAGGCGAGTATATGTTTTGAAGATAAACCCAGAAAAAAAAAAAAAAAAAAAAGGAGAACAAAACACAAACTTTTGGGAAGGGAATTCTGAACTCTTAGGAGCTGTTCACACTGCCTGCAGCCCACTCATTAAACTGGTGTGTGGCCATCAACGCTTTAAGCTGCAGAGCTGTATGGAAGGAGGCCGCGCGATGTGCGTTTTATCACATCACACACCTCCCCATTTTTGTGATTGAACCTTATGTGAAATGTACAAAAAGACACTTCATGCATGTCATTGTACAGCAGCCTGCTGCATATGTGTAGTAATATGCAGGGCCATCCAGAACTGTGCGATATTATGCAAACATGCCGCATAATATTGCGCAGCTCTGGAACATTGAGAAACACTGTGCTCTGCTGTCAACATGACTTTTCTGCGTCATTGCAGTTACCAGCAAAAAATAAACATGATTCTCATTTTAGCCAGGATCGTGCAGCGCTAATCGGCACCAATACTGGTATTGGTGCAACCCTAAAGGAATGGTTTAGATAAAAGCATATTCACGTGTTAGCCCTTGTACACACAGTCGGACATTCAGACAACAAAATCCGTCAGATTTTTTCCGCCAATTTTTGTCCGAAACTGGTGTTGCATACACACGGTCGGACAAAGTTGTTGGAAAATCTGATCGGTCATTGTTTTACTTTTTGCTATAATATCCCCAAAAACGTTTAAAAAAAAAAAAAAAAGTCTTCATCAGTATATATCTATATATTTTTTTTTATATTGCAATAAGCATATATTTATTGGTTTGCGCAAAAGTTATAGCGTCTACAAACTATGGGAAACATTTATGGCATTTTATTATTTATTTTTTTACTAGTAATGTTGGTGATCGGATTAATTGCAGTTTTGCAACGGACAGATCGGACACATTTTTGGGACCGTTGACATTTATACAGCTATCAGAGCTATAAAAATGCACCGATTATTGTGTAAATGTCACTGGTAGGGAAGGTGTTAACACTAGGGGCAATTAAGGGGTTAAATGTGTGTTCCGTCAGTGTGTTCTAACTGTATGGGGATAGGACTTAGTAGAAGAGGAGACATATCGCTGTTCCTACTTACTAGGAACAAACAACATGTCTCCTCTCCGACTTCACAGGGATTTGTTAGTGCATGCTCGTGCACACGATCGCCGGCCATGCGCATCGGGTCCCCCCACCGTGCAGTGGGCGTTCTCCCCTCCGGCAACCCCCATACTGGGTTTCGCTCAGGGGTGCCATTCTACCCCCGTCAATAGACACGAGTCAGTCAGGAACCGGTTAATTCAGAAGAGAAAGCATGTCTCTTCTGCATTCAAATTCCTGCCTATTGGACCATATTTATTTTTTGACAAAAACTTCTAATTTGAAGTGGTTGTAAACCCCATTCATGAAATGTGGTCCAGGCACACATTTGTAGTGTTTACTTTTCTCTCACGAAAGCTCTGTGTCATTTCTTTCTGTTGCTCCATTCCTCTGCATGAGTTACATCGTTAGGTTGAAAAAAAAGACATAAGCCCATTTAGTTCAACCAAAAAAATAAATACAATCCCATATACACAATCATTCACCCACAGTCGATCCAGTTCTCTGACAAATAACAGCTTACAATTTGTATCGGGGAGGGAGCTTCGAGGGAGATCCACAGAAAACTTGTCTATTCAGACTACAGCTCTGCAGGTTTGCCTATTTGAAGGGAGGTGTGTGCGCACCTTTCGTCCAATCAGCTCTCAAACAGTGTAAGCCCAGAATGCCGAATGAGGAAACATGATTTCTAACACAATGTGCACTTTCTATAGAGTATAGAAAGGGATATACATGTAAAACGTATGTAGGGAGAATTGTTTCATCTCTGTGTATCATCTGAGGCGGTTCACTGGGCATAGGAGAGGGTTTCCCTCCACTTTAAGACAAGAAAAAAGGTTTATACTTACTGCTCTGTGTAACGATATTGCACACAGCAGCCTCTTAGCTCTTCTTTTGGTGGTCCCCCGCTGGTGCTGTCCACTCCTTTCTGCAGATGCCCCTGTAGCAAGCCATTTGTTATGGTGGGTACACACGAGGAGGTGTCCCTGCGCCGGGCTATGTGCATCCATAGACACACGGAGCACGGCTTCTTTCTGCAGATGCCCCCATAGCAAGCTGTTTTCTAATGGGGATACACACAAGGATGAGTCTCCACGCCAGGCTACATGCATCCATAGACACCCACAGAACCACTTGCTCAGCTGCCTAACATGATTTGACTGTCAGCCAATGGCTCTCCCCTGCTCCCAGTGTTCTCCTGTGACCAGGAAGCGACACAGCCGGGGACACCGCTGGATCATGAGGGGATTCAGGGATGTGAGGAGAAATAAGTGGGGAGGTTTTTTTTTGTTTTTTTTTTTACATTACAGGCAATGCACTGCGATAAAGAAAATAAGTGATAGCCTTTAGAAGCACTATAAGTGGCCAGTCTGGTTTTTTTATCTAGTCACGTGTGTTCTGTATTCAGCCTCCAACAAGGAGGGGAAGTGAGCAGCTCTAGTGTATCCATGGTAAACAAAGTACTGTTGTCGCGCCCCGAGCCACGGCTAATAACTCTCCACAGCATGCTCACTGGGAACTAACCCGGCCATAACAGCCCATACCTGAGCTCCGACTCACCTGAAATCGCAGCATAGCTCCCTCTACCTCTCTTGGCCTCTCCGCACCCCCTTACACCGGTGCGCGCACACGCGCTCCCTCCTCTTGCCGTACCACCTCCCCGATTGGCGAGACATCAGGCGCGCTCCAGCGCCCAAACAATGCCATTGGCTGGCGGGTCTGGGCTTGTGCGTGCTCGCCGCCTGGCTGGTTTGTCCAAAGCTCGTGACGAACGGGCGCGCTCCGGGTCGCCCAGAGGACCGTGCGCGGTGACGTAAAGGCAAAGGGACCGCGCCTTAGCTGTGGAGAGGAAAATAAAATCAGTGTAAAACTTTATTGATAACAGAATAAATTGACATAACAGAGAAGGAATTAAGAGTGTAAATGTATAGTTACAACATTGTTTAGCACCGCCCACCAGTAGCTATTCACTTGTAAAGTATGAAAAAAAACAAATATTAACCACTTGACCCTCAGAAGATCTACCCCCCTTCGTGACCAGGCCATTTTTTGTGATATGGCATGGCGTTTGTAGCACTACCCCCGAAGGAGCTGCTGGTTAGATTTGGGCTTACCGTTACCATCTGTTCTCCTAATTTCACATCTAGGGGTGTCTCGTGGTAGATGGTCCAGTAACTCGAGAGACTGGCAACAGATCCACTTGAATGGATTTTATTTGCAAAATGTAGACAATGAACAGTCTCTTGAATTGGGATCAGAGGGTTGGAAAGGAAGTTTGGGTACTAGTGTCAAAGTCAAATATTGAAGAACTTGCTTACTTTGACTGCATTAGGGTTGCCACCTTTTCTTCAAGTCAAACTCGAACACTCTAGCAGTGCACAGCATTTTTTTTTTTTTACAGTATAAACTATACATATATTTTGCGGTTAAATAACATTTCCAATCATATAAAGTTAATCACAAGAGTCCCCTTTTACAATGGAATCCGCAGAGTTCCCTCTTTATATCTGAACTAGCAGAGTTCCATTACACTCTAAGGGGGGACCCAACAGACTCTGATGTAAGGGAGAACTTTGGGGACTCTGACATAAGGGATGCTCTGGGAGCCCTTATTTAAGGGGGTACACTGAGAGCACTGATGTAAGAAGTGGACTCTGATGTATGGGGGAACACTGTGGCCTCTGGTGTAAATGGGAACTCTGATGTAAGGGGTGCTCTGATTCACCTTAGTGTACTCACTCAGAGGCAGGAGAGAGAAAGGGGAAGAAGACTTCAGTCACAGACAGGGATGGATGGTGAGCTCACTCACTCCTTGGCAGTCAGCACCTCTCATCCAGATTTATCTGCGATTGCTGGACTTCAGATTTCCCACCCCCACTTTCGTTTTCTGAGGCACAGAGCCAGGGATTTGAATGTGGTTAGACACAGAGGGGTAGGGATGGGAGGAAGAGAAGCAGATCGAGCCCTTTCCCCTCTCCTGTCAGTGTGGGGGGCGTGGATTGTTAGTGCTGGCTTTGGGCAGTGTGAAAGAGAGTGTAATAGACACCCTCAGCTTAGACAACTGCAGTCAGCAACCCTGCTAGGAAGCCATAGTCTGGTCTGAATAATGTGTCCGGGTTTCAGGTGGTCTAAAACCCGGACACAGGATTCAAAACCTGAACTGTCCGGGTGAATCCTGGACAGGTGGCAACCCTAGACTGCATCCAGAGAATAGCCATTCGCAACTGGATGTTCACTCAAGTTGGACAGTCCTTCTCTCACAAGGCCTAGCAGCCAACAAGGTGCTTACTCAGGAACAAGTCTCTGCCACAGACGTTGTTGTAGAACATACAAGATAATGTCTCTGCCACAGACATTGTTGTAGAACACATAGGGAAACTAAACTTGAAGGACACTCATAGGATACCTGGATCTTTCAGCCAGCTTGGCGATATCCACAAGACCGGATACTCTTGGGTACTTCAGCCCTTCCAGGCTCTTACTAAGAAACCAACCCGTACGTGGTCTTCTTCTGAAGAGTCCTCCCATGGAATGCCTGAAGTCTCTGAGTCTCTCCCAAACCAGAGGCGGCACCCAACCACCTCAGAATCCTCCTTTAGTTTCCTTGCCTCGGGCTAGCCAGCCCCGAGACATCAAAATCAGGTGGATCCGCACCCCAGGCCATAGCCTTCCTGGGGGCTGTTTAGAAGGACCAGGACCATGAAGTCAGTACATCATTCTGGACCGGAACCCCAAACCACATGATGTCCGCATCTTAAATACCCTCTCCCATAAAGCACAGCAAGAGCGTCACTCCCACAGGGCGGGCTCCGAGAGAGAGTACCTCAAGCACCTAACCAGACCATAGTTCCATGCCTGCCAGAAGAGACAGTGCCCCCTGTGGCCAGGCTGAACATTTCACAGTCCAGTCAGACTCATGCTGAAGTCTAAATTTAGACAATAGTACCCAAACCAAACTGCAGTTCAGGCATAACTTTAACTTTGAAAAACGCATAGTGCGTACTCTTCAGGAGCCGCCGCTAGATGTTACTTTGACAACTGCGCGGTCATGCAACGCTGTACATAAATTAAGTGTATGTCCTTGTTTTTCCTCAAAAATAGAGCTTTCTGGTGATACCACTCCACTGGACCGCACACCACTGGACCGCACACCACTGGAGCGGATACCAATGGACCGCACAACACTGGACCGCACACCACTGGAACAGATACCACTGGAGTGGATACCACTGGACCACACACCTCTGGACCACACACCACTGGAGCGGAAACCACTGGAGCAGATACCACTGGACCGCACACCACTGGAGCACATGCCACTGGTGCGGATACCACTGGAGCGGACAGCACTGGAGCAAACACCACTGGAGCGGACACCAAAAGACCGTGCACCACTGGAGCGCACACCACTGGAGCGCACACCATTGGAGCAGACACCACCGGAGCAGACCCTGCTGGAGCGCACATCACTGGAGCAGATACCACTGGACCGCACCCCACTGGAGCGCGCACCACTGGAGCTGATACCACTGGAGTGGACACCACTGGAGCGGACACCACTGGAGCGGATACCACTGGACCGCACACCACTGGAGTGGACACACTGGAGCGCACACCACTGGAGCGAACACATTGGAGCAGACACCCCCGGAGCGGACCCTGCTGGAGCGCAAATCACTGGAGCAGATACCACTGGACCGCACACACCACTGGAGCGGATACCACTGGACCACATACCACTTGAGCGGACACCACTGGAGTGGATACCACTGGACCGCACACCACTGGAGCGGATACCACTGGACCGAGCACCACTGGAACGCACACCACTGGAGCGGATACCACTGGACCGCGTACCACTGGACCATACACCACTGGAAAGGATACCACTGGAGTGGATACCACTGGACCACACACCACTGGAGCGGATACCACTGGAGTGCATACCACTGGAGCAGACACCACTGGACCGCACACCACTGGAGCGGATACCACTGGACCGAGCACCACTGGAGTGGATACCACTGGACCACACACCACTGGAGCGGACACCACTGGACCGCACACCACTGGAGCGGATACCACTGGACCGAGCACCACTGGAGTGGATACCACTGGAATGCACACCACTGGACCGCACACCACTGGAACGGATACCACTGGACCGCGCACCACTGGACCATACACCACTGGAGAGGATACCACTGGACCACACACCACTGGAGCGGATACCACTGGAGTGCATACCACTGGAGCAGACACCACTGGACCGCACATCACTGGAGCGGACACCACTGGACCGCACACCACTGGAGCGGACACCACTGGAGCAGATACCACTGGACCACACACCACTGGAGCGGATACCACTGGACCACACACCACTGGAGCGCACACCACTGGAGAGGATACTACTGGACCGCACACCACTGGAGCAGACACCACCGGAGCGGACCCTGCTGGAGCGCACATCACTGGAGCGGATACCAATGTACCGCACACCACTGGAGCAGACACCACTGGAGTGGATACCACTGAACCACACACCACTGGAGCGGACACACTGGAGCGCACACCACTGGAGCGGACCCTGCTGGAGCGCACATCACTGGAGGGGATACCACTGGACCGCACACCACTGGAGTGAACACCACTGGAGCGGATACCACTGCACCGCACATCAATGGACTGTACACCACTGGAGCGGATACAACTGGACCGCAAACCACTGGACCGCACACCACTGGAGCAGATACCACTGGACCACACACCTCTGGAGCGCACACCACTGGAGCGGATACCACTGGAGCGGATACCACTGGAGTGCACACCACTGGAGTGGACACAACTGGACCTCACACCACTGGAGCGGACACCACTGGACCAAACACCACTGGAGCGGATACCACTGGACCGCACACCACTGGAGCGGACACCACTGGAGCGGATACCACTAGACCGCACACCACTGGAGTGGATACACTGGAGCGCACACCACTGGAGCAGACACATTGGAGCAGACACCACTAGAGCAGACCCTGCTGGAGCGCACATCACTGGAGTGGATACCATTGGACCGCACACCACTGGAAAGGACACCACTGGACCGCATACCACTGGAGCGGACACCACTGGAGCGGATACCACTGGACCACATACCACTGGAGTGCACCCCACTGGAGCAGATACCACTGGACCGCACACCACTGGAGCGGACACCACTGGAGTGGATACCGCTGGACCGGCGCACCAATGGACCGCACACCATTGGAGCGGACACCACTGGAGCGGATACCACTGGACCACACACCACTGAACCGTACGCCACTGGACCGCACACTAGGGATGAGCCGAACACCCCCCCGGTTCGGTTCGCGCCAGAACTTTCGAACGGACCGCAAATTCTTACGAACGTTAGAACCCCATTGAAGTCTATGGGACTCGAACGTTCGAAATAAAAAAAGTCATTTCAAACTGCTTGCGTTTTTAATGTAATATCTGGTTCCGGCAATATGGATGAAAATCATTGAGAAAAATGGCATGGGTAGCCCCCCTGCCCGTTACCAGCCCCTTTGGGTCTTGTACGTATATTAAGGGGAACCCCGTACCCATATTAAAAAAAGGGCGCCCCAGGCCCTATATACTCAGAACAGCAGTATACAGGCGGTGCAAACAAGACAGGGACTATGTAGATTTGTTGTGTTAAGTAGAATCTGTGTGTAATTTTGAACTGGTACATTTTTAAAGTGTAGCTCCAGTCAAAAAATCTATTTTTAAGCTTTTTGGAAAACATAGGGAAGGGTTATCACCCCTGTATAATTTGTTTTGCCGTCCGTCTTTTTTCATCTCACTTCCTGTTGTCTCCTACCGTTTGCAAGTAGGAGACGTTTGTAAGTTATATGTTTGAAAGTAGGGGCCTGCCCTATATGCTCTGCAGAAATGTCGGAACAAGGTGTTGGTGTTGCCACAACATTGTAAGCCCTCAAAGTGACTCTTGGTGGGCGCTGGAGCGCCCTGCTGTGAACGATTATATCAAGAATTGTAATTGCATGCCATTATTGAACAGTGGTAGAAAAATTGGGCCTTTGGTGGTTGTGGTGCTGGTGCCACAACACTATAAGTCCTCACAGTTACTCTCGGTGGGCACAGGAACGGGCCCTGCTGTGAAATATTATATCAAGAATTGTAATTACATGCCCCTGCTAAACAGGGGCTGAAAAATTGGGCTGCTGGCACTGGTAGCACGCAGACAGCACGCACACTGACTGAAAGCTCTATTACAGAAGAGCAATATAGCTAGCTATATAGGTGGATATAATGGTGTATACTGCGGTCAGGGCATGCAGACAACACCCACAATCTCCTACAACTGACTGCAAGCTTTATTTAAAAAGAGCAAGATAGCTTGCTATATAGGTGGATATAACGGTGTATACTGCGGTCAGGGCATGCAGACAGCACGCACAATCTCCTACAACTGACTGCAAGCTCTATTAAAAAAGAGCAATATAGCTAGCTATATAGGTGGATATAACGGTGTATACTGCGGTCAGGGCACGCAGACAGTACACACAATCTCCTACAACTGACTGAAAGCTCTATTAAAAAAGAGCAATATAGCTAGCTATATAGGTGGATATAACGGTGTATACTGCGGTCAGGGCACGCAGACAGCACGCACAATTTCCTACAACTGACTGCAAGCTCTATTTAAAAAGAGCAATATAGCTAGCTATATAGGTGGATATAACAGTGTATACTGCGGTCAGGGCACGCAGACAGCACGCACAATCTCCTACAACTGACTTCAAGCTCTATTAAAAAAGAGCAATATAGCTAGCTATATAGGTGGATATAATGGTGTATACTGCGGTCAGGGCACGCAGACAACAACCACTACAGAAGAGCAAGAACGCAAAATCGTCCGATAACGAACGGTGTATACTGTGTTGAAGGTACACAGAACACCCACTAACTCCTACAGACGCCAACACACTACACAAGGCCGCCGCGCTGGCGGCCTTATATAGTGTGGGGCGTGTACTACACAGCCTGAGCTATGATTGGCCACAGGCATCCTGCCTGTGGCCAGTCATGGCTCTCCTCGCTGCCGGCGCTGTGATTGGCCAAGCATGTGGGGTCACAGTGCATGCTTGGCCAATAATGAGCCAGCAATGCACTGCGATGGCGCAGTGCATTGTGGGCCGTGAGCGCCACACGATTTTGGCGCGAACGGCCCATAATGTTCGGTATTGGCCGAACGGGCGAACAGACGATGTTCGAGTCGAACGTATGTTCGGCTCGAACACGAAGCTCATCCCTACCGCACACCACTGGACCACACACCACTGGAGCGGATACTGCTGGAGCGGACACCACTGGAGCGGATACCACTGGAGTGCACACCATTGGAGCGGACACCACTGGACCGCACACCACTGGACTGTACACCACTGGAGCGGACACCACTGGAGCAGATACCACTGGACCACACACCACTGGAGCGGACACACTGGAGCACACACCACTGGAGCGGACACCACCGGAGCAGACCCTGCTGGAGCGCAGATGACTGGAGTGGTGCCACAACACTATATAGTGGCACCACTCCAGTCCAGGTGGAGCGCACACCACTGGAGTGGACACCACCGGAGCAGACACCACCGGAGCAGACACCACTGGAGCGGATGCCACCGGGACAGACACCACTGGAGCGGACGGGACTGGCGATCACCTCTGCAAAGCTGCACGGACGGAAGAGATAAATGTGGATTCTTGTACTATGTGCCTGTTTATTTCTACCTAAATGTGAGTTGATGACTACCACCCATTAAACTTGTAGTTTTAACTAAACATTATAGCGAGTATAGGGGCACAATTCCGAATCAGCACAGTAGATATCTCACAATGTATTTACATATGTAAAAATAGTTATAAATATAAGCCTCTTAGTAATAAAAGTCCTAATTGTAATAATATATGAATTAGTCCAATCAGAACTAAATCCAAACGTATGCAGACAGGGCAGCCATCAGTTAGGAGTGAAACCGTGTTGCAGAGAAACTGCAAAGATAAAAACAAGTGGAGAGGCGCCTCTGGGTGCAGTAGATAAAATAACAAATTGAATAGGCAACAAAATGTGCACTCACATTTACAAGAAGATAAGCAGGTATTGTATAAACGTTTCCATAGACGTTTTCCCCGGAATAGAATATGTCCATCTGATCAAAGCCGTTTGCTGGTTAGTAAGCTTCCATGCGTTGGTAATGCTGGCTTGCGGAAGAACGGCCTCAGAACGAGGCTCAAGGGGATGTCGTCATTAGTGAAAGACGCGTTTCGTGAGCCCTTGGGTGTCTTCTCAAGTCGCAATCCTTTGTCAACAACTGGAAGTTGTAGAGGGTTCCAGCTCCCTCTTCCACCCGCGTCACCACGGCACCGGAAGGAAGATCACCTCTCCCCCCTCCCTCTCGGCCAGGGATCCTCAAACTACAGCCCTCCACCTGTTGTGAAACTACACATCCCATGAGGCATTGTAGAACTCTGACATTCACAGACATGACAAGGCATGATGGGATTTGTAGTTCCTGAATAGTGATGGACAAACTTCCGACGGGACATTTCGTGAACGCGAACCGCGAACGCGGGCAAAAGTTTGCGAACCGCAAAGTTCCAGCGGACCCCATTGATTTTAATGGCAGGCGTACCTTAAAAACCTCTGGGTCATATTTTCAGCCACAAAATATTTACTAGCTGTGCACACATAGTCCCACAACATGGACACTGACATAACAAAAGTATTAAGTGAATCTGGGATCGACAACGACAAGCATTCTTTTTTATCTGTGAAATTTTGACAATTCAGGAGTGCATGAAGGCCATGGAGGAGAGGCAAGGTCAGGGCAGGCTATGAAGGGGGTGCAGGAGATGATCAGTGCCACAGTCAGGGCAGCGCAGTCCTGTGCCAGTGTCCCAGTGTGCCAACCTGTGCTTGAGCCCCTCCCTCTGCGGTGGTCCAGAGGTGCCAGTCCAGTGCTGATCCTCAGCCATGGTGCTGGCACTGCCTGCTGATTGGCTTCTCCGCTGCTATCTCCCTCACTGTCTGAAACCAGCACCGCGATAGAGGCTGAGCACTGTCACCAGCACCGTGATAGAGACTGACCACTGACACCAGCACTGAGATAGAGAGCACTGACACCAGCACCGAGAGAGAGAGAGCATTGACACCAGCACCGTGATAGAGAGCACTGACACCAGCACCCTGATAGAGAGCACTGACACCAACACCAAGATAGAGAACACTGACACCAGCACCGTGATAGAGAGCACTAACACCAGCACCGAGATAGAGAGCACTGACACCAGCACCGAGATAGAGAGCATTGACACCACACCAGCACCGAGATAGAGAGAGAGCACTGACACCAGCAGTGAGATAGAGGGCACTGACACCACACCAGCACCGTGATAGAGAGCACTGACCCCAGCACCGTGATAGAGAGCACTGAGACCACACCAGCACCAAGATAGAGAGCACTGAGACCACACCAGCACCGAGATAGAGAGAGAGCACTGACACCAGCAGCGAGATAGAGAGCACTAACACCACACCAGTACCGAGATAGAGAGAGAGCACTGACACCATCAGCGAGATAGAGAGCACTGACACCACACCAGCGCCGTGATAGAGAGCACTGACACCAGCACCGTGATAGAGAGCACTGAGACCACACCAGCACCGAGATAGAGAGCACTGACACCAGCACCGTGATAGAGAGCACTGACACCAACACTGAGAGAGAGAGCGCTGACACCAGCACCGTGATAGAGAGCACTGACACCAGCACCGAGATAGAGAGCACTGACACCAGCACCGAGATAGAGAGCACTGACACCAGCACCGTGATAGAGAGCACTGACACCAGCACCGAGATAGAGAGCACTGACACCAGCACAGAGATAGAGAGCACTGACACCACACCAGCACCAAGATAGAGAGAGAGCACTGACACCAGCCGCGAGATAGAGAGCACTGACACCACACCAGCACCGTGATAGAGAGCACTGACACCAGCACCATGATAGAGAGCAATGAGACCACACCAGCACCGAGATAGAGAGCACTGACACCAGCACCCTGATAGAGAGCACTGACACCAGCACTGAGATAGAGAGCACTGACACCAGCACCGAGATAGAGAGCACTGACACCAGCACCGTGATAGAGAGCACTGACACCAGCACTGAGATAGAGAGCACTGACACCAGCACAGAGATAGAGAGCACTGACACCACACCAGCACCGAGATAGAGAGAGAGCACTGACACCAGCAGCGAGATAGAGAGCACTGACACCAGCACCGTGATAGAGAGCACTGAGACCACACCAGCACCGAGATAGAGAGCACTGACACCAGCACCGTGATAGAGAGCACTGACACCAGCACTGAGAGAGAGAGCACTGACACCAGCACCGTGATAGAGAGCACTGAGACCACACCAGCACCGAGATAGAGAGCACTGACACCAGCACCGTGATAGAGAGCACTGACACCAGCACTGAGAGAGAGAGCACTGACACCAGCACCGTGATAGAGAGCACTGACACCAGCACCGTGATAGAGAGCACTGACACCAGCACCGAGATAGAGAGCACTGACACCAGCACCGTGATAGAGAGCACTGACACCAGCACTGAGATAGAGAGCACTGACACCAGCACCGAGATAGAGAGCACTGACAGCACACCAGCACCGAGATAGAGAGAGAGCACTGACACCAGCAGTGATATAGAGAGCACTGACACCACACCAGCACCGTGATAGAGAGCACTGACACCAGCACCATAATAGAGAGCACTGAGACCACACCAGCATCGAGATAGAGAGCACTGAAACCTCACCAGCACCGACATAGAGAGAGAGCACTGACACCAGCAGCGAGATAGAGAGCACTGGCACCACACCAGCACCGAGATAGAGAGAGAGCACTGACACCAGCAGCAAGATAGAGAGCACTGACACCACACCAGCACCGTGATAGAGAGCACTGACACCAGAACCATGATAGAGAGCACTGAGACCACACCAGCACCGAGATAGAAAGAGAGCACTGACACCAGCACCGAGATAGAGAGCACTGACAGCAGCACTGATACCAGCAACTCGCTGCGGGACCCGAAAATATGACACCGCTCAACCTCTTCAAACAGGAGGGTACGGACATATAGTACAGTGTGCTTTTTTTGTACAAGGAAGTGAGCCAAAGGTAGAAAAAAGGTCAGTGTGCTCGATTAAATAAATCGTTTATAGAGTTATGCATATACATGGTCTACTGGTCACATGTGTTGAGTTCCTCCGAGATGCATGCCTCATTCATTTTTATAAATGTGAGGTAGTCAACACTGTTGTGAGCTAGGCGAGTGCGCTTATCGGTCACGATCCCCCCTGCTGTGCTGAATGTCCTTTCAGACAGGACACTGGACGAGGGTGAAGCCAACAGTTCCATTTCAAATTGGGCAAGCTCTGGCCAGAGGTCAAGCCTGCCCACCCAGTAGTCCAGGGGTTCATCATCGGCCGTTAACCTGATGTAGTCGGACACCTGTCGGTCTATGCTTTCCCTGATGCTGGATCTGGATGAGATCTGTCAATGGGTCGGCTGAAAGAATGACCTCATATCAGAAGTCACCAACACATCTTCAAGCCGTCCTCTTCTTGCAGGCGCTGTTGGATTGATACCCGCAACTCTTTCTCTGGGAGTGGAAATTCCTCCTCTGTCAGTGCACGCAAAAGCAGAATGCAGCAGTTGTCCAAGCAAGGTCTGTAAGTGCTCCATTCTGACAGCCCTCTGTGACGGTGGTAACATTTCCGCCATTTTGTGTTTGTACCGGGGGTCTAAGTACGTTGCCACCCAGTACTGGTCCTTGACCTTTATGCTTTTTATACGGAGGTCCCTGTTAAAACACTGGAGCATGAAGGCCCCCCCATTTGCACTAAACTGGAAGCGGTGTGGTGGCCTGGCTCCTGCTCATCATCCAGGATAATGTCATCCTCCTCGGTCTCCTCTCCCCAACCACGCACAACAACAGGGATCCCAGAAAGGTTTAAAGCATGCTCTTCTTGCTCCTAGTTATCCGCCCCTGCACCATCCTCCTCTGACTCCTCTTTAGACTCCTGTTGTTGACTTGTCTCAGATAGAGTAGCCCCCCCGGGAATTCATCCAGCATTGCGACTTCCTCATCTTCCTGCTCCTGATCCTCCACAGCTTGATCAATGACACGATGCAATGCACGCTCCATAAAGACGGTGTCACCGATGACGCCATGGCTGCAACTGACCAGTTTGGTAATCTCATCAAATGCCCGCAGAAGTCTGCATGCGTCGCGCATGAGCAGCCACTGGCGCGGTGAAAAAAAAACAAGCTCCCCAGAACCTGTTCTGCCGCAGAGTTCTTACAGGTAGTCGTTAACTGCATGTTTCTGCTGGAGCAGTCTATCAAGCATATAGAAGGTTGAGTTCCATCATGTCGGGCAATCGCAAATAAGACGTCTGACCGGCAGATTGTGTCGCCGCTGAATGTCAGCAAGGCGAGCCATGGCCGTGTAAGATCTTCTGAAACGGGCCGAGATTTTCCTTGCCTGCCGCAAGATGTCCTGAACCCCAGTGTATTGGATGACGAATCGCTGCACGACCAAGTTTAAGATGTGTGACATGCATGGCACGTGTGTAATTTTGCCCTGTTTCAATGCGCTAAGCAGATTGGCACCGTTGTTCGCACACCACTTTACCAAATGTCAAATTGAGCGGTGTTAGCCACTGATCTGCCTGTGAACACAAAGCTGAAAGCAGTGCAGGGCCAGTGTGGCTCTTGGCTTCCAGGCACAACAGACGCAGCACGGCATGGCAACGTCTGACCTGGCATGTCGAATAGGTTCTGGGGATCTTGGGCGGAGCAGCGGAAGAGACACTAGCAGCGGAAAAGGAGGAGTCAGCCGAGGAGGAGAGGGAGGAGGATGGAGTAGGAGGAGGAGAAGAAGAGGCAGGCCTGCATGCAATCCGTGGCGGTAAAACCAAATCTACACGGGTGCCACGGGTTACATGCTTGACGGCCGTCAGAAGGTTCACCCAGTGGGCAGTAAAAGTTATATACCTTCCTTGCCCGTGTTTGCTAGATCACGTGACTGTGGTCAGATGTATCTTGGCACCGACACTGTGTGCCAGAGATACATTCACTTGCCGCTGAACATGGCCATATAGCTCTGGGATGCCCTTCTGTGAGAAATACTTCCTTCCTGGGACCTTCCATTGTGGTGTTCCAATGGCCACAAATTTTTGAAAGGCCTCCGAGTCCACCAGTTTATATGGCAGTAGTTGGCAGGCTATCAGTTCTGACAAGCCAGTTGTCAACCATTGGGCAAGAGGGTTAGCCGGCGTCATCATTTTTTTACGCTCGAACATTTTGCCCACGGAAGCCTGACTTTTTGCAGAAAAACGTGAGGACGGCATGATGGAAGGTGGAGTGGAGGACAATCGTGAGGAGAGAGAAGAAGGAGAAGTAGAAGACGAGGCTGGACGGTGAGAGCCTGGAGTGTAGCTTTGTGGGTTCCGTTGCTCCCACTGGGCTCGGTGATGGCAGCTCATGTGCCTTCTTAAGGCGGTCATCCCTAGGTGAGTGTTGGGCTTACCGCGACTTATGCATTGACTGCAAAGATTACAGATGGCAACACTATTGTCAGCAGTGGACCCGTTAAAAAAAGCCCACACTGCGGAGCCATGTGCCGGCATCCTGGGAGCGCCAGATGTGACCGTACATGGTTGATGCCTCGCTCCTGATACATTAGCAGTCTGCTTTGTCCCTCCTGTGCAATCTAAGTTCCGCCTGCTTCTCCTCCCTATCTGCTGGTCCATATCTCCCTCTGAACTCCCCTCCTCTTCCTCTCTTGTAGGCACCCACGTGAGATCACTAGACACGTTATCATCGACATCACCTTCCCCACCGCTATAATTAGAGATCTCGGAGTAGGCAGCAACAGCGGGGACCAACCTCCTTGGGCTGATCTGGGTACTGTCATCAGACTGCTGAGTGGCGGTTGTTGCTACCTCCTCTTCCTGATCCAATGCCAAGAATGGCTGCGCGTCGGAAATGTCTTGTGATGGATCGGAAAATAATTCCTATGACTCAAGCGGAAGGTATATGGTGGTGGTGTTGGTGGTAGTGTCTTTGGGGGTGCACACAGCAGAGAGTAAAGAGGGTGCAGATCGAGAGGATGAGGAGGGTGCAGAAGAGTAAGGCTGAGTGAGTCACTCAACCAAGTCTGGTGCGTCCTTTGACGTAATCGCACCCACCTTCTGCAATTTGCCACTTTTTACTCAAGACTGTTGCTCCTGCCCTACCCCTACCACCTCTGAGGAATGGCCTGCCTCTTCCTCTGCCTGTCATTTTTTATTTGACCCTGTGACAAAAGTCTCTAGATAAGTGCAGTATGTATGTGGAAGAAGGTATATAACACCCTGCTTCAATCTGTCGTTTTTGGTGGCCACTGGTCTATCACACAAGTTATAATACTTTTTTTTTTATTGCGTTTGTCACTCTTTGTAGTATCGCTGCAGAACCGCTCAGCAGTCACAATGCTGCACAGTGGAAATGCACTATACCAGCCGTCATTAAATGGCGGCCCGCGGTCCAAGCCTGGACCGAGCAGCCCTTCTGCCCGAACCGCCATGCCGCCAGTGTAGTAAACGACAGCAGCAATCACTGGTTTGCTGGGACCGCGGGTTTCCCCAGCAACCAGTGACGCTGCACGCATTTGCCCGCCCCCTGCTCCTGGCCGCGTCTCTCGGAGCTAAAGAGACACTCACGGGCAGTAGGGTGTGATGTCACATGCGTGCCCCGCCCCCCTGCTGCCCACGGTTCCCGATTCCCGGGTCCTGGATCTCATTGCGAGGCAGCTTCAGTTGTGCCCACCCTCCTGCAGTTAAGGTATGTGGGCACATTAGTGATCTATAAATAAGAATGTTTTTATTGTGCACACTGTTGGGCATATTTTAAGGGGCACACTGGTATACTGTTGGGCATATTTTAAGGGGCACACTGGTATATTTTTAATATGCACAATGCTGAGCTCTTTTTTGTAAGGGGCATGCTGTTGGGTATATTTTTTATGTGCACACTGATGGACATGTTTTGTTAAGGTGCCCCTTAACAAAATATGCCCATCGGTGTGCACATTAAAAATATACCCATTAGCGTTCCCCTTAAAATAAAATGTGCCCATCAGAGTGCCCTTTAACATAACATTTTCCCATCAGCGTGCCCCTTAACATAAAATAAGGGTCATGTTGATGGGCACCTTTTATGTTAAGAGGTAATCCGATGGACAAATTTTATTTTACGGGGCACGCTGATGGGTATATTTTTAATGTGCACATCGATGGGCATATTTTGTTAAGGGACACGAAGGTGGGTACAGCAAAATGTGCCCTACAAAATATGCCCATCAATGTGCACATTAAAAATATACCCATCAGCATGCCCCTTAAAATAAAATTTGTCCATCAGAATGCCTCCTAACATAATAGGTGCCCATCAGTGTGACCCTTATTTCATGTTAAGGGGCACGCTGATGGGCAGATTTTATTTTAAGAGCAACACTGATGGGTACATTTTATATTAAAAGGGGCACTTTGATGGGCAAATTTTAAGTTAAGGGGCATGTTTTGTTGTGTCCATCAGAGTGCCCCTTAATATAAAATGTGCCCATCAGCATGACACTTATTTTATTTTAAGGGAAATCCTGATGTGCACATTTTATGTTAAGGGACACTGTGATGGGGACACATGATGTAAAGGGACACTGTGATGGGGACACCTGATGTAAAGGGACACTGTGATGGGGACACCTGATGCAAAGGGGCACTGTGATGGGACACCTGATGTAAAGGGGCACTGTGATGGGGACACCTGATGTAAAGGGACACTGTGATGGGGACACCTGATGTAAAGGGGCACTGTGATGGGGACACCTGATGTAAAGGGGCACTGTGATGGGGACACCTGATGTAAAGGGGCACTGTGATGGGGACACCTGATGTAAAGGAGCACTGTGATGGGGA
This sequence comes from Lithobates pipiens, assembly GCF_037356315.1. Lineage (NCBI taxonomy): Eukaryota > Metazoa > Chordata > Amphibia > Anura > Ranidae > Lithobates > Lithobates pipiens. Next base: position 95,510,197 of record NW_027507787.1, read on the forward strand.
CACCTGATGTAAAGGAGCACTGTGGTGGGGAAACCTGATGTAAAGGGGCACTGTGATGGGAACACCTGATGTAAAGGGGCACTGTGATGGGGACACCTGATGTAAAGGAGCACTGTGATGGGGACACCTGATGTAAAGGGGCATTGTGATGGGGACACCTGATGTAAAGGGGCACTGTGATGGGGACACCTGATGTAAAGGGGCACTGTGATGGGGACACCTGATGTAAAGGGGCACTGTGATGGGGACACCTGATGTAAAGGAGCACTGTGATGGGGACACCTGATGTAAAGGAGCACTGTGGTGGGGACACCTGATGTAAAGGAGCACTGTGGTGGGGACACCTGATGTAAAGGGGCACTGTGATGGAGGAACCTGATGTAAAGGGGTACTGTGATGGAAGCACCTGATGTAAAGGGGCACTGTGATGGGGACACCTGATGTAAAGGAGCACTGTGATGAGGACACCCGATTTAAAGGCGCACTGTGATGGGGGCACGCTGATGTGCATATTTTATTTTAAAAGCAACACTGATGGGCACATTTTATATTAAAGGGGCACTCTGATGGGCAAATTTTAAGTTAAGAGGCACGTTTGGTTGTGTCCATCAGAGTGCCCCTTAATATAAAATGTGCCCATCAGCGTGACCCTTAACATAAAATTTACCCATCAGCGTGACCCTGATTTTATGTTAAGGGACACCCTGATATGCACATTTTATGTTAAGGGGGACTCTGATGGGGACATCTGATGTAAGGGGACACTCTGACAGGAATGTCTGATGTAAAGGGGCACTGTGATGGGGACACCCGATGTAAAGGGGCACTGTGATGGGGACACCCGATGTAAAGGGGCACTGTGATGGGGGACACCTGATGTAAAGGGGCACTGTGATGGGGACACCTGATGTAAAGGGGCACTGTGATGGGGACACCTGATGTAAAGGGGCACTGTGATGGGGACACCTGATGTAAAGGGGCACTGTGATGGGGACACCTGATGTAAAGGGGCACTTTGATGGGGACACATGATGTAAAGGGGCACTGTAATGAGGACACCTGATGTAAAGGGGCACTGTGATGGGGACACATGATGTAAAGGGGCACTGTGATGGGGACACCTGATGTAAAGGGGCACTTTGATGGGGACACATGATGTAAAGGGGCACTGTAATGGGGACACCTGATGTAAAGGAGATTCGGACCTCGGCCCAAAGAAAATTTTGGCGATCGGACCCCCTTGAATTTTAATTCATTACCCCTGCACTATACTATGCTTTCTATATGTGCAAGTATTTTAGACGTGTATTACACCCCCATATACTGCACACCAAATAGTACACCTATACCAGTCCTTAAAAGGGCCTTTGTGGACCTAGTAGCTAGTGATTTGCAGACTGTCCCTCAGTCCCTACACTGATAAAAGACAGCTTCAAAATCAGTCAGCACTCAGCTCAGCAGTCAAGTATAATAGGCTTTCTATATTTGAAAGAAAGTATATTATACGTGTACAACACTATATACTGTACACCTATACCAGTCCTTAAAGAGGAAGTAAACCCCGATGGGTTTACTTCATCTTTGATTCCCTGCAAAGGTAAAGCATAATGGACTACTATGCATCGCATAGTAGTCCATTATGTGTCACTTACCTGACACAGGAACCAGAAAAATTCACCGCTGTCCCCTGTAGTCCGGAGCATCCATCTTCTTGGTGGGTCTCGCTGCTCCGCCGCTGTCATGTGACGAAGCCGCAATGACATCACTCCCGCGCATGCGCACGGGAGCCGCTACTCGCGGCATATCGCCGTTGACAGCGGCACGCTCAGTGCGCCTGCGCGCCGCTGTCTACGGCGCATGCACCGTAGACAGCGGTGCCTGTCTTTGGGCAAATATCTCCTAAACCGTGTAGGTTTAGGAGATATTTCTTGGACCTAAAGGTAAGCCTAGATTAAGGCTTACCTGTAGGTCAAAGTGGTTTGTAAGGGTTTACAACCACGTTAAAGGGTCCTTTGTGGACCTAGTAGCTAGTGATTTGCAGACTGTCCCTCAGTCCCTACACTGATAAAAGACAGCTGCAGAATTGGTCAGCACTCAGCTCAGCAGTCAAGTATAATAGGCTTTCTATATTTGAAAGAAAGTATATTATATGTGTACAACCCTATATACATCCCTATTCCTGAACAATTGGAGGGCCTTGAAGACCCATGCTCTCGGCAATCATCTGGGACACGTGACAGATCCCAGATGATTGCCCGGCCAGTCATGGTGTGCGGCACGGCTCACGCATGCGCAGTGGGTGCCCAGCTGTGAAGCCGGGCGCCTACAGTTACGATGCCGACGCTGCACAGAGGAGGGGGATTGCTGGACTCTGGGACAGGTGTCTAATTATTAAAAGTCAGCAGCTGCAGTATTTATAGCTGCTGACTTTTATTTATTTATTTATTTTTAACCACTTGAGATCCGCGCTATAGTCAAATGATGGCTACAGCGCGGATCTCGATTGCCTGGACGACGTCTATTGACGTCGTCCCCTTTAATGGCTCCCGGGAGCGCGCATCGGGGAAAATCTGTGTTCGCCGTGTCCCCTGGACACAGCCAATCACAGATCGCTGTAAACGGCCAATCACAGCGGTGATGATCTCAAATGTAAACAAATGAGATCATTTCCCATTGCCGAATCTGTCTCCTCACACAGAGACAGCGTGTGAGGAGAGAGATTCTGTGAGTTGATATTACAAGTGTTATTAGTGCCATCTGTGCCCGCCAGTGCCCATCTGTACCCCGCCAGTGCCCCTCTGTACCCCACCAGTGCCCATCTATACCCCGCCAGTGCCCATCTGTACCTCACCAGTGCCCACCTGTGCCCACCTGTGCCATCTGTGCACCATCTGTGCAATGTCAGTGCCCATCTGTGCACCGACAGTGCCCGCCAGTGCCCATCTGTGCACCGCCAGTGCCCGCCAGTGCCAATCGGTGCCCATCTGTACCAATCGGTGCCCATCTGTACCATCTGTGCCACCTCAGCAGTGCCCATCTGTGCCGCCGCCTCAGCAGTGCCCATCTGTGCTGCCTCAGTGCCCATCTGTGCCGCCTCAGTGCCCATCTGTGCTGCCTCAGCAGTGCCCATCTGTGCCGCCTCAGCAGTGCCCATCTGTGCCCATCTGCTGCCTCATCAGTGCACATCTGTGCAATAAATCAGTGCACATCTGTGCTGACCCATCAGTGCCCATCTGTGTCACCTCAGCAGTGCCCATCTGTGCCGACTCAGTAGTGCCCATCTGTGCCGCCTCAGCAGTGCCCATCTGTGCCGCATCAGCAGTGCCCATCTGTGCCCATCTGCTGCCTCATCAGTGCACATCTGTGCAATAAATCTGCACATCTGTGCAATAAATCAGTGCACATCTGTGCCGACCCATCAGTGCCCATTTGTGCCGCCTCAACAGCGCCCATATGTGCCATCTCAAAAGCGCCCACCTGTGCCACCTCAAAAGCGCCCATCTGTGCCACCTAAATAGTGCACATCTGTACAATCAGTGCACATCTGTGCCGACTCATCAGTGCACATCTGTGCCGACTCATCAGTGCACATCTGTGCCGACTCATCAGTGCCCATCTGTGCCACCTCATCAGTACCCATCTGTGCCACCTCTGTGCTGCTTCAACAGTACACATCTGTGCCATTAATCAGTGCACATCAGTGCCACCTCATCAGTGCCCATCAGTGCAGGCTTAACACCAGCAACCATGTCTAAACGAGTCTTTTCCGCCGAGGAGGCGTACAAAATTCTTTCCACGGCCGACGAGAGCAACGGGGAGCTCTCCTCTTCAGATTCTCTTTCAGATTCGGATTCTGAAGCCGACATAAATTATGAGCCAGTCCTCAGTAGTGAAACACTGACTGAATCCGAGGAGGAAGATATCATTGGCCCATCAAACGAAGGCGTTCTAGTGAGGCAGTGCCGTCCACCAGCACCGAAGTGCCGTCCACCAGCACCGAAGTGCCGTCCACCAGCATCGCAGTGCCCCGGCAAGAAAGGCCAAGTACCAGTGGGGTGTCATCTCAGCCCCAAAGGGTTAGGAGCCATGCCGGCCTTCCCAATGCCCTTCAGAACCCCTTGTGGCTTCCACCTAATTCAGGAGAGGCCAATGTTCCCCCTTTCACTGCCCAGCCAGGAATCCAGGTGGACACGGAGAATTTTACCCCAATAGATTTTTTTAATTTAATTTTGACTGAGGATATGTTGGCGTCAATTGTGGCCCAGTGCAACCTGTATGCGCAACAATTTATTTTGAAAAATCCAACATCTTATTATGCCCGTCCCTACGAATGGAGAGACCTAACGGTGGAGGAGTTCAAGGTTTTTTTAGGCCTCACATTTAACATGGGACTCAAAAAAAAAAATCAATTGCGTACCTATTGGTCAACCCACCCCCTCCACCACTCACCGCTCTTCTCTGCGGTAATGCCCAGAACCAGGTATCAGATGATCATGAGGTTCTTACATTTCAGCGACAATACCCAGTGCCTTCCACGAAATGACCCAAATTACGACAGGCTTTACAAAATTCGACCAATACTTCATTATTTTTCACAAACATTCCCCAAATTGTTTACCCCGGACCAACACATATGTGTGGATGAGTCCCTTATTAAATTTAGCGGTAGGCTTAAAATGAAGCAATTTATGCCCAGCAAAAGGGCCCGCTATGGGGTGAAGATCTACAAATTATGCGACCGAGCCACAGGGTACACATATTCCTTCATAGTGTACGAAGGGAAGGACACCCAGCTGCAGCCCCCTAATTGTCTGGACTACTTGGGATCCAGCGGGAAAGTTGTTTGGGACCTCATATACCCCCTATTGGATAAAGGCTACCACCTGTATGTAGACAACTTCTACACATCTCTGCCCCTGTTCCACAACCTTCACCGGAAGAAGACGCCAGCATGTGGCACCGTAAAAAGGAATCGGAAGGGCTTTCCTCAAAGTCTTGTGAATAAGAAGCTGCGAAAAGGAGAAACCGCAAGTCTGAGAAACAAGAAGATTCTGGCAGTGAAGTGGAGGGACAGAAGGGATGTATATATGTTGTCTTCTATCCACAATGATACGTTCGTGGAAATCCCCAGAAGGAATGGGCCCGTAAAAAACCCAAAATGCATTTATGAATACAATTTGTTCATGGGGGGAGTCGACTTCAACGACCAAATGATGGAACCATACCTTGCCACAAGATGGACATACCATTGGTACAAAAAAGTAGCAATTTATTTTTTCCAATTGGCCATTTACAATTCCTATGTCATTTACCGCAACTCCACCCAAAACCCCAAACGTTTCTTTGGCTACCAGGAGGAAGTTTTCACTGCCCTTATTTTCCCAAACCAGAAAATATCCGATCAGATGTTGTCAGTCGACTCTCCGAGCGCCACTTTCCAGATAAAATCCCTCCCAAACCAACAGGCCAAAGACGTCAAAAAAGATGTACAATGTGTGTACCAGAGCAGGAGTCAGAAAAGACACATCTTATTATTGTGCACAATGTCCTTCCCAACCAGGCCTCTGCATAGGTGACTGTTTTCGGCATTACCATACTTTAATACATTTTTAGTGAAGTATGGTAAACATAATCCTCAGTTCCTGCCTTCATACACCTTCACACCCCTTATGCCACTGCCTGCTCTGTAACTGACCCTGGCTTGTTATTTGACCACTCTTATGCCTGCCGATTCTGTACATACCGCTGCCTGATCTGGAACTGACCCTGGACTGTTATTCGACCATGCTTCTGCCTAACGATTCTGTACATACCTCTGCCTGATCTGGAACTGACCCTGGACTGTTATTCGACCATGCTTCTGCCTAACGATTCTGTACATACCTCTGCCTGATCTGGAACTGACCTTGGACTGTTTGACCACAATATTTGCCTGCCTCTTGGACTGATCTTGTATTCTGCAACTGGACTAGTGGGATTCAACACGGGGTCTCACATATGTGAGGGGCTCCAGTATAGTTTTTCTGGATGAAGAAAACTATTTTCTTTGTTTTCTTATTCCTAGATTAGGGTCTGGAGACTCGGAGGCTTCAAAGAAATTTGGGAGGGAGAAGCCTCTACCCCTATCCCCATTCTGTCCTGAACGAGGCTCTACTTCTGTCTGCTGCCTGTAGGACTTACTGCCGTCATGCCGCACTGACCACACCACATGGACCTGCCTACTACCAGGACCAATATTTTTGGCACTGCTGACAATATCTCTGCACTGACCCTGGACTGTATATGGACAGTATCCCTGCCTGCTGCCCGAAAAATTGTGTTCGCTGTTGCTGACCAAGTCCCTGCCTGCTGCCTGGACCAGTGATATCCTCCTGTGGACAACTGCGCTTCTAAAACCACAGGTAATCTTTTCTTTACCCTTTGCTCAGCATAATGTATTTGGGGGTGTAATTCTTGGTATGTGCAGGCTATGTGTCCCTGGAACGCCAGACGGTGTTCCTTGCATGTTGCGCCTCTGTATGTGGCCAGGCTGTGTAAACATCTCACACATGTGGTATTGCCATACTCAGGAGGAGTAGTAGAATGTATTTTGGGGTGTTATTTTTGCTATGTAAATGCTATGCGTTGGAAATATCTTATAAACGGACAACTTTGTGTAAAAAAAAATGCGTTTTCATTTTTTTCCACATTTTCCAAAAACTTCTGGAAAAAAATGAACCATTGAAAAGACTCATTATGCCTCATGGATTATACATTGGGATGTTAGCTTTCCAAAATGGGGTCATTTTCTGGATGTTTCCATTGCCCTGGTGTTCCAGGGTCTTCAAAACTGTAATAGGTGGTTGAGAAATGAAATGTGTAATTTATGCTCCTAGAATGCCTGAAGGTGCTACTTCAAAATTAGGCCTCTGTATGTGGTCAGGCTGTGTAAAAGTCTCACACATGTGAAATGGATAAGAACTATAAATTAGTTCTTGGTTATCTGCTGCTATTCCTAATTAAAAAGTATAAATGTGCATGCACATTAGAAGTAAACACTCTCTGAGACATGTTCAGCTCGGCTACTTCTAAATACTGATTTATTCGTGGGCGGTGTTAATATTTTATACAGAAAGATACGTCATTACTATGTCAGTCTAATTGGTACATCTTATTGGTTACAATACAAGAGAAATGAAGAAACTTGATGCTTGAAGTTTGGTTGAAGCTGGTTCCCTTATCTCGAATGCATTCCTCTAACGCGGGGGATGTGGGGGGTAGACGCCATCTTGGCTCCGAACAGAAAGTCAATCTGTATATTACATAATAAGTAAGGAACATGTATATACATAAGCAAATAGACATTTTCTGATTATCATTATGTACATTGGATTCCTTAACAGTCCCCCCTAAAATGGCTATTTTCTTCTGTCCCTCATCTAAAAGGTCCTACTCACCTGGCTCATTCTCCTCAGCAACTCTTTTAGGCTGTATATAGAGTTGGGCAGCAACTAGTTCACTACCCCCCTCGATACAGCTGGAGAAGGGCAATCAGGTGCTATCTACCCCTATAACCCTAGAGGATTGTGAGATTTTGGACAGAGAGTGACTGTAGAGGAGTGAAGGGTTTGTCATCCTCCATCATAAGAGGGTCCTCTTCTTCTTGGTGGAGAAATGTAGGTGGGCTGTTGTCTACAGCCTTGCTCATTAACTTCTTTACGAAAGGTGGAATACAGCATACAATCGGGGGGTAAAAGAACCAGGATTATTAGTACCGTTACCCCTATCTGGGCGAGCACCTTCTGCCACCCACTCATCCAGCTAAAATATTGATCCCACGGGTCTGTAATACCGGAGTTCTTCTTCAATTCCAATGACAGATCCTCTAATTTCTTTATAGCTAAAGTTACTTTACCATTTGGGCCGGTATTATCAGGAATGTAGGTGCAACAGGTTCCCGTTTTTTCTATTTTTACAGACACTTCCTTTCTCAACTAACAGCATGTCTAAGGCCATCCGGTTCTGGAATGTCATGTAGGAAGTGGGGGGTAACTGGCCAGCAATTCCCTGGCTTTGAATTCATCAGGGACCCCCCTTGGGACCCCTATAGCATCTATGTACACATGAGGGTCAAAGCTTCCGGAGAGAGCTGCTCGCTTCCTCCTCTGACTGTGTGCTGGGTCAGTGTATGTATCAGGGGGATCTTCTGCTAGGATATGGAGGGGGATAATCACCTTTTCAAGGGCACATTCACCAGTCCAGATACCCTCTAATCTGGTCCTATGTTCCAACCCACTGTCCCTCCCAGGAACCACAATTCTGGCCCCAGTAACTGTCGGTAAAACACACATGTATATCCTTACCATCAGGGATGTCACTGTACCAATGGCATTGCCATGAAAGAGTCAAACGGACAAGGTACTATGTCACAGTAATCAAAGGTAAAGGTGGTCACATGTGTACCTGAAGAGTTGTACCAAAATGTAATTATGTTATCATTTTTTGTGATGACCCCCTCCTGGGCCTCCCCCCTAGACCAAACAGAAAAAGGATATGCAGCATGGTCGTCATGAAGTGGGAGGGATCTTGTCCTCAGGGGTGGAGCTTTCTTGCAGTGGGAGGCGTGTATTCAGGTATTCTTCCCGGCCAATTCCACTGAGGTGGCTGTGGTCAGCAAAACTTGGAATGGACCATCATATCTGGGTTCAAGAGAATGTTTTCTCACAAATTTCTTTACCAGCCCCCAATCTCCAGGCAGTAGTTGGTGTGTTCCTGTATCTAATTCAGGATCTGGAATGGAAGAAAACACCTGGACATGCATTTGGGTTAATTCTCGTGATAATGAGGTCACATAATTAGTCAACACATCAGATTGCAACTGTAACTGTTGTGGAAAGTGACAGCCAAGTCTGGGGGCTGAACCAAACTAAATTTTATAAGGGGATAGGGCATATTTCCCCCGGGGTGTGTGTCTGACACTGAACAGGGCAATGGGCAAACTGTCTGGCCGACTCATGTTAGTCTTTTGGGCCATCTTTAACATCCTGTTTTTCTAGTGTCCCTTTTATCCTTTCTACCTTCCCGCTACTTTGAGGGTGGTAAGGGGTGTGTAGAGCCAACTGAACCCCCAGTGCTGCCCTAATCTTTTGTAAGGGTCTGGGACCTCAAATCTACATACTATCTCACTCAGTAGTTCCTTAGCTGTGGTCCTGGCAGTCATGTCCACCTCCACTAGGGGGCGTATTCGAATCTGTCACTCCTTTGGCATTTGGGAGTGATCAATTTGTATCCTCTGGAAGGGGTATAGAGCTTTTGCCAGGTGCTTCTTCTGTGCCTTTTCTGTACATTCTGGGTTACATTTGTCGCAGATAGTGCATGATCTGCAGAAGTTGTTGGTCAATGAAATAACTCATAAGTTCATAAGAGTCTTTGTCAAGTGGGCAGTTCCATTTGCCCATTGCACCATGGCTGGGTACATACTCCTGGGTAGACAAGGCTTCTTGTTGCACTCGCATAGTCCATCTCTGAGAGTTCCTCCTCTCCGTTTTCCAGCTTTTCTTCTCATCCGGACTTGCTACTTCCTGTAATTATTTCAGATAAACTCTGTCCACTGGGAGAGTCTGTAGGATAAGCACAGGGTGGTCTTCTTCTACCACCCTGCTGTCCACTTCCCGTGGAACACTGCCTGTCTGTTTGGCAGCTGAATCGTCTAGATTGCCTCGAGCTTCCTTCGAGTTTAGTTTGTCGTGTGCTTTACTTTAGAATAGTCACTTGGGTTGGGAGAAGCAGGGCGTCCAAGTCCTTGATGGCTGAGTTATGTTTCACAGGTGTTCCTGCAGCCATCAGGAACCCTCTGTCCTTCCAGGTAACACCAAAATCATGGGCAACGCTGAAAGCATATCTTGAGTCCGTATGAATGTTGGCTCTTTTTCCCTCTGCCAATTTACATGCTGTAGTAAGTGCTTGCAGCTCTGCCACCTGTGCAGACATCACCGGCGGTAAGGTTTCAGTTTGGAGAACCGAGTTTTCAGTGGTGACCTGGATCCTGCAGGGGTATTTCACTCACGGTGGGGAGATGCGTGGTTTCCAGCCGCATTAGTTCGATGCAGTCATGGGGTGACAAGTCAAGACTCGACTCCTCCTCCTTACCCCCCTCGAGAAGTGGAAGAAGGGTGGTAGGTTTCGGTGTTTGACAACGTAATAGAGTAATGCTGTCTAGAAGGTAGAAACACAGGAGTCTCAAGTGTCTGGCAATGGACAGATGTTTCGGCTGGATCTTGGTGGAGTATGGGAGCAATGTCATGGGAGCAAGCAGAACGAGGCAGAGTCCGAGAGCCAAGTCCAAAGTTTTGTCAAACAAGGCTTGTGCAGCAAAGACAGCTCACAGACACGATGGGCCTCCTCTTGCTATCGCATCCAGCCGACAGGAATAATATCCTATAGGGCGTAGGCAGATGCCGTGTGATTGGGCGAGTACACCTGTAGCATGTCCCAGATGTTCGGATACAAAGGGCTTGAACGTTTTGTCGTAGTCTGGGAGCCCTAGCGCCAGAGATGGTGTGCTTGAAGGCCTCAAAGTTGGATATTGCTTCAGGAAACATCTGGAAGGGGTCTGCTTTCAGGGCATCATACAAAGCTTGCATCAGTAGGGAGCCTTCTGGAATCCATGCTCTGCAATACGAAATTAGTCCAAGGAAGGAATGAAGGGGCTTCTGTCCTTGTGGCAGTGGGATGTCAGAGATTGCTTTCACCCTGTCTTCAGTGAGGTGTCTTGTCCCATGGGACAAGACAGTGTCCAAGAACAATTACAGATGTTGAGCACCACTGCAATTTGGGCTTTGAGGCTTCGCAACCCTGTGTGGCAAGATAGCCCAACTGGCTTTCTGAGGTGACTTCAACAGTGGGTAAGTCGGCTGCACAGTGGAGAAGGTCATCAACATATTGGAGGAGAATCACTTCCAGGTGATCCTCTTGTTATATGTCAAGGATGATAGCCGTAGCATTTGCAAACTAGCTTGGAGAGTTCTGTGCCCCTTTTTGGCATAACTGTCTGGGTACGTTGCTGCTTCTTTTCGTGGGAGAAGGCAAAGAGGTACCTGCAGGAAGGATGCAGGGGTACACTGTAGAATGCATTTGCCAGGTCCACCACAGTGAAGTACTCAGCCATTGGAGGTACAGCTGATAATAAGGTATGTGGATTTGGCACAATTGGGGTGTCCAACACTGTGACTTCGTTAATTGCTCGCAGATCCTGCACCATCCTGTATCTGTCAGGTTCTCCCTTAGGTGTTTTCTTCTTGACAGGAAAAAGAGGTGTATTACATGGTGAGGTACAGGGGATCAAGGCCCCATTCTGGATCAAGGCAGCTACATGTTTCGAGATAGCTTCTGATTGAGCCAACTTAAGTGGGTATTGTGGTTTCCGGGGCAATGATGCGCCCTCTTTGAGCTTGACTGAAACTGGTGGCACTTTTAAGTGACCAATGTCTTCCGGGCCTGTGGACCATAGACACGCAGGAATTCTGTCAAGTACTTCTTTTTGTATTGAACTTGGAGTTATTGCTTCATGAAGTGTCATCAGGAGAGGCAGAGAATACAAAGCAGATGAGTCTTCCAAGGATAGGGGAGTATGTAACTTCACCCCCCCCCCCATAGGTGTGAAAATGATTGACGCCTGTAGTCTGGACAGCACATCAGCTCCTTGTAGATTCAAGGGACATGTAGAGGACACCACAAATCTGGTAAGCAAATCAGGAAATGTCCTCACTTGGAGAGGCTCAGTGAGTGGACTGGAGCGGGGCACCCCATCCACTCCCACGCAGGGAACATCAATAGTGGAAAGGAAAGAATTATCAGGCAGGTCCTCAGCCCTCAACACACTCCTGGCTGCACTCATGTCAATGAGAAAAGTGGTAGGTTTTCCTTGTATAGGTAAGGTGACCTTTTCTAGGGGTCCCCCAGTCTCATTTGAGGACACTGTCATAAGGGGTGACACGGGTTTTCTCATTTCCTAGCATGAGTTGGGGTGTGGTGGTGAAGGTCCATGTCCACGTTGCCCTTCGCGGGGGTCCCTGTCATGTCTCAGATGTCTTGGGGCTCTGCATACTCTTCTGATGTGACCCCGCTTCCCACAGTTGTAACAGATGATCTTTTCCCTGGTATTGGGCAGTGGTGGTGGACGAGTGTAGGCAGGATCTTCGTCTTGTGTTACCATGAGGGGCGTTGTTTTTTTTTTGTTTTGTTTTTTTGGTTTTCTATCCCTCTGGCCACCAACAGTAAATTGGACATTTTCATTGAGCGATATTCAGGGCGGGCCACCATCAGGCTTTTTCCTGATATCCTCTCTGAGTCCTGAGACAAAAGCAGATGATAACACGTCTGTGTGTGTCTTTTCATAGAGGGAGAAGCCCAGATGTTCAAAGGCCTGTATGAGTCTAGCATGATACTTCTCCACAGACTCCCCTTTATCTTGGGCAATATCTTGGATTGTGGTGGTCTGATCTGCCAATTTCTCCTTTGCCCAGTCGCGGAGTTGTGCACAGAACTCCAAGCCTGAGGTATAAGAAGTGGCACTTGCCAGGCAGGCATCATAGTAGGGCCGCCTGCATAACTGGCCAAAAGACATGTCCTGCTTTAATTTGGCATAGGCTGATCAAGTCTCTCCAGGCAGCTGAGTAAGCTTCTTGTATCTGCACTATCCTGCGGTAGAAGAGCATTGGCTGTTTCTCTGGGTCAGGCAGACTTGTCACTAAGGTTGCTGCTTGTGATGGGGTAAAAGCGACATACATCACCAGTGCCCCTTCTGGTAACCGAGACTGGTGTTGGGGCGGGGGCTGAGAATGGGCACTGTTTCTCATGGTTGTCAGCATATGTTTGAGATCCTCTCGGAACTATGAGTCCGGAGCCGGATTAGGGGTTAAATCAGCAGGTGGCCTTGCTGCCTGTTGTTGGTCTTCCCACTCGGACGCTTCTTCATCATTAACATATCCGGCCTGTGAAGGTAGTGCTTCCATATTAGGGAAGATAGGTGTGTGGTAGGAACCATCCTGGTTTAAAACGGGGAGAACTGGTTATATGCCATGGCTGGGCCTATTGGGTGTACCAAGATGGCCTCCGGCAGGAAGTGCACTGGGCTGTGCCTGAAGTGAGGGCTTGGGTGTACCAAGATGGCCTCCTGGGAGTGGTCACAGTGGGTTGTGCTCGGGTTGGGGTGGTGAGAAGGGAGTGGGCGTTAGTTGTCCCTCTCCTCCTTCGTTCCAGTTTTTTGTATATGGGGGCGGTACAGTCACATTTAACTCTGTGATACACATACATAGTACAATTTGCATCTTTCTTGATTTCCTCTTCTATCCAACCTTCTTTGTGCAATGACCTTGCCGTCCTGTACCATGCTTCTGCCACATCCAATAAGCCGTTATCACACATAGCGCCTCTTTTTTTTTTTTTTTTTATCAGCACATGCCATTCCTCTGCTTCTTGCAACATCTTCTTCTCTCCTCTTCTAATATCACATTCTAGCATTCCCTTCTCTCTCTCCTTCTCTCTCTCTCTCTCTCTCTCTCTCTCTCTCTTTCAGCGGACGGCTTAAGAGGAGAATACAGGCAACAAAGTGGTTAATACTCCTCTGACTGCTGTCTTATCAAAGAATTCCTAGGGTGGGGGCTCGCATCCCTGCGAGAGATCTGTCTCCTAGCACACTCCTGACTATTCTATCTCTTCGAGGGTCAAAACTAGCACGTCAGTGGTGGTGTGGAGCAGTGGCTTATGGCCCAACTGAATCTCCAGGTAGCCACCTTCTCTCCAACCCTCTTCGTGTATATCAAACAGTAATGGACAAATACACACAGGACATGACACCTGACACTCTTTGAACTGCAAAGATAGCTCTCGGGAAAAGCTCACCTGAGTCACAAGACTGCCAAATTCCAGCTAGCCTTCTTTCAAACTGCCCTAATTCACAGTTTGAGATAAACCCTCAGGAAAGCTTTCCCGAGCAGAACATTCATAGACGCAAGACTGCCACATCCGCAAGTCTTCTTTCAAACTGCCCTAATTCACAGTTTGAGATTAACCCTCAGAGGTCCTACACAGCCAACCTCGAGTAACCCCGTCTATAAATGCCTGCAGAATTCCACCCCACCACCAGAGATACAATCTAGAGGTGAGGATGGACACACGCCTGCAGCTGCACTTTCAGTCTGCTAAATTTGCAGCCCTTCAGAATGACAGACACTGAACAGATAATAGTCAGCAGAAAACCATTAGCAGGTTCGTTAAAACGGCTTCAGGCGAGAAATAAGTTACCTGCCTCTTTGAACAATCGAAAGGAGCCAACAAGACCAAATCAACCAGGCAAACCAGAGAAGTCGTACAAATGGTAAGGATAAATATGCTTACCGTACTGTTAGGGCTGCGCGCTTAACCCCCTTCTCTGATCTGGCCAGCCGTTCAGTCCTGGAATGCGGTCTCCCTTCGATTGAAGCCTGAAAGCCGCCCCACGTTGGGCGCCAGTTGAAATGGATAAGAACTATAAATTAGTTCTTGGTTATCTGCTGCTATTCCTAATTAAAAAGTATAAATGTGCATGCACATTAGAAGTAAACACTCTCTGAGACATGTTCAGCTCGGCTACTTCTAAATACTGATTTATTCGTGGGCGGTGTTAATATTTTATACAGAAAGATACGTCATTACTATGTCAGTCTAATTGGTACATCTTATTGGTTACAATACAAGAGAAATGAAGAAACTTGATGCTTGAAGTTTGGTTGAAGCTGGTTCCCTTATCTCGAATGCATTCCTCTAACGCGGGGGATGTGGGGGGTAGACGCCATCTTGGCTCCGAACAGAAAGTCAATCTGTATATTACATAATAAGTAAGGAACATGTATATACATAAGCAAATAGACATTTTCTGATTATCATTATGTACATTGGATTCCTTAACACATGTGGTATCGTTATACTCAGGAGGAGTAGGAGAATGTATTTTGGGGTGCCATTTTTGCTATGTAAATGCTATGCGTTGGAAATATCTTATAAACGGACAACTTTGTGTAAAAAAAAAATGCGTTTTCATTTTTTTCCACATTTTCCAAAAACTTCTGGAAAAAAATGAACCATTGAAAAGACTCATTATGCCTCATAGATTATACGTTGGGGTGTTAGCTTTCCAAAATGGGGTCATTTTCTGGACGTTTCCATTGCCCTGGTGTTCCAGGGCCTTCAAAACTGTAATAGGTGTTTGAGAAATGAAATGTGTAATTTATGCTCCTAGAATGCCTGATGGTGCTACTTCAAAATTAGGCCTCTGTATGTGGTCAGGCTGTGTAAAAGTCTCACACATGTGGTATCGTTATACTCAGGAGGAGTAGGAGTATGTATTTTGGGGTGTTATTTGTGGTATGCACATTCCGTGTGGGAGAAATAAGCTATTACAATGAAAATCTTGTGAAAAAAAAAAATCTTAATTTTGCAAAGAATAATGGGAAAAAATGACAACTTAAAGCGGGAGTCCGCCGGGACTCCGCATTTTTTTTTTTTTTTTTTAAGTCAGCAGCTACAAATACTGCAGCTGCTGACTTTTAAAATAGTGACACTTACCTGTCCAGAGCGCCCGCGATGTCGGCACCCGAAGCCGATCTCTAGATCGACACTCGTGTGCTGCCGCCGCCATCTTGGGTATGGGAATCAGGAAATGGAGCCTTTCGGCATCATTTCCCGGTTCCCTACTGCGCATGCGTGAGCCGCGCTGCGCAATGAGGACGGTCCCCGCTGCCTCTGGGATCTGTGTGTTTCCCAGCAGGCAGCGGGGCACCTGCGGAAGGGGGCGGGCACTTGCGGAAAGGGGCGTAATGTACGCCCCTTTCCGCAGAGAGCTAGCCCGAAAGTGGGTGCAGTTACCTGGATTATCCAGGTAACTGCACCCCCCTCCCCCCTGAAAGGTGCCAATTGTGGCGCCGGAGGGGGGGAGCAATCCAATGAGCGGAAGGTCCATTTTAGGGTGGACCTCCGCTTTAAAATAACTCACCATGCCTCTTACTAAATACATTGGAATGTCTACTTTCCAAAAAGGGGTCATTTGGGGGGCATTTGCACTTTCCTGGCTTGTTAGGGTCTCAAGAATGGAGATAGGCCTTAGTACATCAGATGTGATCTTTTTTTGCAAATCTTTATGATTTGCACCATAGCTTGTAATGCAATAATTTGGGTTATTTTTACCAAAGATGTGTAGTAGTATAAATTGTGGCCAAAATTTATGAAGAAAAATTGCTAATTTGCAAAATTTTATCACAGAAAAATTCATTTTTTTTCAAAATTTTCGATCTTTTTTCATTTATAGCGCAGAAAATAAAAAAACCGAGAGGTGATCAAATACCACCAAAAGAAAGCTCTATTGGTATGAAGAAAAGGACAAAAAAGTCATTTGGTTACAGTGTTGCATGACTGAGTAATTGTCATTCAAAGTGTGAGAGCACTGAAAGCTGAAAATTGGTCTGGGCATGAGGGGGGTTTAAGTGCCCAGTAAACAAGTGGTTAAAGCACAACTCCGCTTTAACTCCTTCACTGTCAGTATCATTAGTACAATAACAGCGCATATTTTTAGCACCGATCACTGTAATAATTTCACTGGTCCCCAAAAAAGTGTCAAAGGTGTCAGTTAGGTGTCCAGTTTGTCCGCCGTAATGTCGAAGTCCTGCTAAAAGTCATTGATCGCCACCATTACTATTAAAAAAAATAATAATAATGCCATAAAAATATCCCATAGTTTGTAGACACAATAAATTTTGCGCAAACCAATCAATATACACTTATTGTTTTTTTTTTTTTTTTTACCAAAATATTTAGCATAATACATAGTGGCCTAAATTGATGAAGAAATTCGAATTTTTTATTGTATGTGTTTTACAGCAGAAACTAAAAAATATATATTTTTTTTTATTATCGTTTTTTTTTTAATTTTATTGGTTTATAGAGCAAAAAATTAAAAACGCAGATTTGATCCAATACCACCAAAAGAAATACCAATACCACCAAAAGAAAGCATGCGTTTGCAACCACCAAAAGTCAAAATGCATGGTGCTGCATTACCAAGCGGTTTGGAGCGCTGCGATTTGTTGCACCTGCCATCCTTTTTGCACGTTCCCACGCATGTGGCAGCCCATTGAAATGAAAAGTGTCAAAAATGTACCACGCATGCAAAGCAGTCCGGTAGAACAGTCATGGCACAAAACAATTCAAATAAGCTACTCATGAAAGTAATTTATACTCCTAGATCCAAAGTGGGAAAGATAGTCTGCAAACGTTGCAAGAGCTCCCATCCTTCCATCAGTTCAGAACACACAAGTATTATCAGTCCAATTAAAAAAAAGCTGTATAGTTAATTCATTGCTGCATTCTAACTCTTCCCCCATGAGGCCAGCAACCTTTCTGCCAGCCATAAAGCAATCTAGTTAGTCATTCACACTAGGAGGAGTCTCTGTGTCTCTCTGTAGGAAAAAGAAACCAGAAACCTACTAGGCACAACCAGGCTGTGTAAAACGAAAGTACTCTTGTTGTGTGCTGAGCTGGAGCTCAGCTGTTCAGCGTACGGCTCCATAGCTCAGGGGTTAGAGCACTGGTCTTGTAAACCAGGGGTCGCGAGTTCAAATCTCGCTGGGGCCTGCTGTGCACTTTTGCTAATATTCTTTCAATTTATCATCTATGCTGGTATTAAATACTTATTTATCATTTTACATGCATATCAGGTCGGATTACAGAATTAGCTTCCTTTGATTTGCTTCACAGACCTGCTGAGCAACAACTGCAATGAGACTGAAAATCTTGTAGAATAGAAAATCAACGAAAGTTTGAAATTCTTTTTATTAAAAACAAGGGATGGTATAATATAAACCAATAGTACAGAATACTAATAACACATTGTCTCCATATGTGACAAACAAGTTCCTTACCAGCGCTAGTAGTGTAGGGGTATCATGCAAGATTCCCATTCTTGCGACCCGGGTTCGAGTCCCGGCTAGCGCAAAATACTTTTTTTTCTTTCTATAAGACAGTTGTCTCTATAGATTCTATCTAGCTCTATATCTTCACAAAATTTATATAAAAAAAATTGAAATTCTTTTGTTTGCTGAATTCCTTCATTACGATATAGCAATATTACGTTTTAGGCTCGTTATTGGCGCTTTTTTTTGCGTTCATAGTGTGACATCTGATCTGACCTACACGCAACAAGCATGCCAAAGTAGCTCCTGTACCTATTTTTTATTACTACTGCAGTGAGCCTCGTGCATTTTTGCTATATGCCCATGTTTTTAACATGTTTTGTTGCGTGTTATGATTATGGTTATGATTCGTGTTTTGGATGAAATGCGATTTTCGGAGATTCAGATGTAAGTGTATCTCCATAAAGAAATAGTAATGAATGGCAACAATTCCCCAAAAAAAAGTTATAACAAAATTAGTGCATTTGTTTCATTCAGATAACGCCACATGATGCTCATGGGAAAAATAATTCAAATGCCAAATACATTTGATAGTTTGGATTTGGATATTGAATGGTCCAAATTTTGCATATTAAATATTAAATTTGCTCGTCCATCTGCCCACCAGCCCCATACTTACCCCGTTTAGGTTGTGGGAAGTTTCAATTTCCCCCTGCGTCTCCTCCTCCTCGCAGCCAATATGGTCGATTCTCCTCTTGGTTAATGGGGCACCGGCTTCCTGATTGGCTGGGAGGAGAAGATTGTCAGTAAGACAATAGCTTATATTCATTTGCTATTTTCACACAACTGGGTAGGCTCAGGGCTTAGTGCCCTTCACCCCGTGCCCATCCTTTTGTGAAGTCAATTAGAGCCTTGAGCTCTAATCATTAGACATGTGCACTGCCGAAAAATTTGTTAGTTTCACTTTAGGGCCGGTTCACACAGCGAGGCGATGCGAGGCGACACGGCTCGCCTCGCCTCGCTCCCGCAAGTCGCCCCCATTCTGTACAATGGAACCGTTCTGAGAGGAGCGACTCGAGTCGCTCCGACTCAGAAAAAAGGTTCCTGTACTACTTCGGGGCGACTTCGGGGGCGACTTGCATTGACTTCTATACAGAAGTCCTCTGCAAGTCGCCGCTGAGGTCCCCGCAGGTCGCGGCGAGGCAAGTCGGAGACGCCTCGCCGCGCCTCGCTGTGTGAACTGGCCCTTATTCTTTTTTTTTTTAGTTTTTCGGGTCATTCGTTATGATCGAAATTTGTTAGTTCGTATAAATTCACAACATTGGAAAAATTCTATTTCTAAGCCTTAGGTTTACATGTTATACTGTGCATCTGAGTTTGCTCACATTTGTATTTGATAGACTACATGCATGACCAATGGATTGCAAGCTCCTATATATTGCAAGCTCCTCATATATATACACACACACATATATATATATATATATATATACACACACACATATATATATATATATATATATATATATATATATATATATATATATATATATATATATATATATATATATATATATATATATATATATATAGCCAAAACCATTAATACTTAAAAAAAAAGTAAAAAATAAAATCAAGCATTAATTATGAAGAAAAATTGGGCTGACTCAACAGTTTTTTTCTGCCCCATAACTCAAACCAGGAGCGCCAGTAGTGTAGGGGTATCATGCAAGATTCCCATTCTTGCGACCCGGGTTCGAGTCCCGGCTGGCGCATGTATGCTTTTATTTTGTATTTCTTACTCTTTTATTGTTTATATGTTTATTCACGTATATTCATGTATTTTCCTTGTACTTTTTAAAGCTGAAGCTGGTTGGAGGGACAAATAAATTAAATGAAACAGGCTCTTCTTCACTCCTCCAGACATATTTAATAAATCTTTGAAATGCAGGTTTTTTTTAGACTCCTGGAGTTTGAATAAACACTCCAAAGACATGTCGGTAGGTTAGAGAAGTGTACAAAAAGAAGTGTTGTGTCACATAGGTGTGAATGCAGACTTAAAGTGGTTGTATACCCGCTGAAGTTTTTTTTTTTTTCCCTGACCTGCAAAGGAAAAGGCATAATGAGCTAGTATGCACCGCATGCTAGTTCATCATGAAATACTTACCTTAGAACAAGGCGCCGACATCTCACCCGATCCACGCTGAGGGAGCTGACATGTTCCCTCAGCGTTTCTTCCGGGTATCGCGGCTCCGGCGATGTGAGTGGCCGGAGCCGCGATATCGTCACTCCCGCGCATGCACGCGGGAGATTTCTCTCCGGCAGGGTCCGGCATCTGCCGGACTTTCAGCCGAGAATCCCTTGTGCGCATGCGCTGCTGCAGTCAGCGGCACATTGCGAGGGGAATATCTCCTAAACCGTACAGGTTTAGGAGATATTTTTTTACCTACAGGTAAGCCTTATTATAGGCTTTCCTGTAGGTTAAAGTAAAAAATTTGACTATACAACCGCTTTAAGGCCCGTACACACGATCGGATGTTCCAAAGGGAAATGTACGATGTCAGGCTGTAGCCGGAAAATCCGACCATGTGTATGCTCCATCAGACAATTGTTGTCCACCAACAAATGTTGGCTAGCATGTCTTCAAATTTTCCGCATGTGTACACAAGTCCGTCGGACAAAAGTACAAACATGCATGCTCAGAAGCAAGGATGAGCCAGAAGCGGCCGGTCTTGTAAACTAACTCTCGTAATGGAGAATTAACATTCGTGATGTGGCAAATTATGAAATCTCCAAATGCAGCGCACAATTCTATTCTTCTTTAATGGGATAATAATGAAGCTGCTTTGCTGGTGATACTGATGGAGTTATTGCAAACAAATTTTCAAAGGCTTTTTTTTTTCTAGTGATATCAAGAATAATATTATTATGCTTTTTTTTTTTTTGGGCAAGTTACCACAACACCATTATCCCGTAGTTTTTAAGATAAAGGATGAAACTATGTTGCTGTCCCTTGTGAATTTTACATTGTATTTTTTAAATGTAACTCCCTACTCCCAAACTGTCATTTGAACACATAGCCAAGTATTATTCTCCACAATTTTTTTATTGTGCATTAAAAAAATAAAAAATAAAAATAAAAAAATGCTATCTGCCAATAGAACTTAACCAAAAAGTGCATTCTACGCATCCAAAAATATACCAAATCAAATTATTTAATTAATTATTCAACCAAAAAAATAATGTCAAAGCAATAACTCCAAGGCCAATAATAAATACGTTATACGTTATCTCCTCCAATTCCGCAACATGGCTGGTTGACAAACGGTCATTCAGAAATGAAATGAAAAGCACTAAATGAAAAACGCAAAAAGAAAAGTACGAATCAAGATTCACCAAACTTCTACTAACAGGAAATTAGCAGAAGGAGCCCAAAGGGTGGCATCACTACATTCGTAATTGTTGGCCAACAATTGTGTGACCCTGTGTATGCAAGACATGTTTGAGCCAATGCGGACAAAATTCCACGGTATTGTTGGCGGAAAGTCTGATTGTGTGTACGGGGCATTAGGATCACAGGGTATACTGTGCATTGTGTAACAATCTGAGTTTGCTCACATTTGTATTTAATAGAATACACGTATGAACAATAGGTTGCAAGCTGCTGACATAAATTTTATTTATTTGTCCATCCTCATGGCGCTAAGGCTGGTCAGCAGGAACTAGCCCAGATTTTTATATATATATATATATATATATATACAGTACACCAGGGCGTTTTGCAGGCGCTATAGCATTAGAAATAGCGCTTGCAATCCGCCCTAAAAAAGCTGCACCATTGTTTGTAGTGTGAAAGCCAGAGGGCATTCACACTACAGCGGTGCGCTGGCAGGATGTCAGGGAAAAGTCCTGCCAGCAGCTTCTTTGGAGCGGTGTGTTTATCGCTCCTCCACCTCTGCTTCCCATTGAAATCAATGGGGCAGCGCTGTAATACTGCTGGCAAAACGCCGCTATTGCGGCGTATTGCCGGCGGTTTTAACCCTTTCTCGGCCAAAATGCGCCACAAATCCGCGTAAATCCAGCGGTAAAACTCTGCTAAAAATAGCGGCGTTTTACCGTCCATGCTATGGGCGGTGTGGTGTGAAAGGGGTCTAAGGGCCAGTTCACACCACATGCAGTCCAGTGCGTTTTTTTCTGCTCAAAAACGCATGAAAAGTAGGGTATATGGTTTTCAATGGCATAGTTCACACCAGTGCTTGCAGTTCCAGTACATTCCAGTTCCAGAAAAAAAGTATAACATGCTGTACTGGACTGTACTGGAACGCTGTAAAACACATCAAAAATGCACTGGAACACACCCGAATGCACCCAAATGCACCAAAAACGCACTGCAACACACTTATCCTTATTTAAGGTTAAGAAAAAAGGGGGGGGGGGAATAATTTTTTAAAATATTTTTTGTTCATAGCGTAAAAAATAAAAACCACAGAGGTGCTCAAATACCACCAAAAGAAAGCTTTATTTGTGGGAAAAAATTTACACTTTTGATTGGGTAAACCGTTGCATGACCGCGCAATTTTCAGTTAAAGCGACGCGGTGCTGCATAGCAAAAAATGGCATGGTCATCAGCTGGGCAAATCCTTCTGGTCCTAACCCTTCATTGTTTTGTGTATGATATAATAATTGTTCAGTACTAATGATTTCTATGCGTTTAATGACTGCATGTAACTGTATGAGGAAAACGACTGGCGACAAAAATTAGCATTTTTTAATCCAGACAGATATCTGGGGTCACAGAGAATGTTTTCTAGCAAAAGCCGAATTCCAACCTTTATTTTTATTTAGGGCAAATGTAAATCAGTACATAATCCATGAGCTTCTCATAAACCAGCCAGTAGCTTAATTACACCAATCAATGCTCATCATTGTCTCTGGTTTAGAAATTGACAGTCCGATGATGTAGGTGACCACAGGATATGCACAGGACTTTGCCTTCAGTGGTCACATTCCTTTACACAATGAACCGATATGCAGAAAGGTGGTCTTTTTGTGGTTCCATCATAATCATGCCGTATAAAGGAAAGAAACAACCCTGAGTACCGCACACCATCAGAACCCAACAGTCACTATAGTAGAAGCAGCCTCAGCACAGTTCTGTCCAGGCTATGCCCCCCAACGTATTTTGCCCTGCCCATAGAGCTTTGTGATAGAGGCCCTGCCCCCTGGGCAGTGTGAATTGGGTTAGCGGAGCATGACCTAGACAGATGGAATGAGGATGCTTCTAGGGTTGTACAGATATCGGTGCCAATACTGAGTATTTGCACAAATACTGGTACAAATGCTCCCGATACCTTTGCGTGAGCGATTTGATACCTTTGTGGTGCGATACAAAATGAATCGGCTCAAATCGCACTGCAAATAATTGCATGCGCTTTCCCCCACCGCTCCTGTGTGTGAACCCAGTATAGAATGGGAAGCGCCATCTAGTGCAGCATTGGGCAGTTTTCTTTAAAATGTTAGAACTACTCACAATCAAAAAGTACATATCTCATCAAATCCAAATATGCACACTGTCCCCGTCCCTCCAAAGATTGAAAACCGTGGCCGCTGGAGGTGCTCACAAGGCTGGAGAAGATGTATAGGTGGGACCACCCTGAAGCTGACATCACTTTCGCCCTATATCCACAAGGGTCCCTCAACTTCTCCTTCATCCCTGTGAGTACCTCCAGTGGCTGTGATTTTCTATCATCGGCTGGATGGAGACACTATGCATATTTGGATTTGATGGTATATGTACTTTTTAATGTGAGCTGTTCTAATGCCAAATACACACGGTCGGAATTTCGGCCAGCAAAAGACCGATGAGAGCTTTTCGTCGGAAAATGTGACCATGTGTATGCTCCATCGGAATTTTGCTGGCCGAATTTCCTCCAGCAAAAGATTGAGAACAGGTTCTCAATTTTTCCAACGGAAAAAGATCGGAAATTCTGATTGTGTGTATGCAACTCCGACGCACAAAAACTCACGCATGCTCAGATTCAACTACGAGATGGAAGCTATTGGCTACTGGGTATTGAACTTCCTTTTTCTAGTCCCGTCGTACGTGTTGTATGTCACAGCGTTCTTGATGGTCGGAATTTGGTGTGACAGTGTGTGTGCAAGACAGCTTGAGCGAAATACCGTCGGAATTCTGTCGGGAAAACCACCAGAGCTTTTACCGACCCAATTTCCTATCGCGTGTACACGGCATAACATTTTTAATAAAATGCCCATTGGTGCACTAGATGGCGCTTCTCTTTCTATACCTGGTTCACACACGCAGGAGTGGTAGGGGGAAATTGCATGCAATTCTGACAAGTTCTTGTTCAAACCACATGTGATTCTTTGGTGTGCAATTTTAACCTATTTATTTTGTATGAGCTCAAATCGCACCGCAAAGGTATCGGTCTCTCTACTAGCGAGTACTTGATCGAAAGTATGGGTACTTGACTTGCAGATAAAAAAAAAAATAGCATAGGTGCAACCCTAGCTGCTTCTACTGTAGTGATTGCCGGGTCCTGATGGTGTGCAGCACTTGGGGTTGTGTCCTTCCTTTACACTGCATGCACTAAGCCAGGATGGGCTCTCCCCAGCCTACACCCTTAGTATGACTCAGTGGACTAGGACATACAAAAACCTTGAGCGGCAGCGCTTGTTTTTTCACAATCGGTCCATCTTAATCATGATGACTTAGAGGAAATTGACCTTTTCCTCTAACTGTTCTTATAATACATCTTCAAGGTTGGATCTCTTGTTTTATGTAAAGAGCAGGCCATATAAAGTCCACCAAGAGATTGTCATCCAACAAGAGATTGTCAACCCACAACTGATAATCTGGGTTCTGAAATAGGGGATCTATCACAGACCCTGGTGGTGAAGTCTCGATGCTTCACTTTCCAGATCGTTATACCCGATGTGACACTTGTGAAGGTTTCCCGCTTTCACCTTTTTTAATTTGGAGATTTGAAAATCTGAAGGTAGACGGGAGCGCCCAAAACTCCAAGCACTATGGCAGGGGGTTACAACCGCAAAAATCCAAAATAGTAGTAGACTCTGCCAACCACCTATAAAACATAACACTTGGGGTCAAGAGGTGATCCTCACTATCCCAACAATTCTGATAATGCCAAAGACTTCTTTACCCCGTCCCAAATCCGAGCAGCGTAGTGAAACCTACAAAGGAAAAAAAGCAAAATGTTCAAAAACACAGAATCAAAAAATTGAATCATTTGCAGAAGCGAGCTTCATTGTTCTATAGTGGCCGCCTCTGATAAAATACAAATCAATAAACAAACATATCTGAGCTCTCTCATGACATTGCTTTGAATAGATCCCAGGGTTCACTTGACTGGTGTATCGCAGAATTACCGGCTGCCGTGACCACTTACTCCTAACCCACCAACCTTAATATAAATCAAAACACCAGACTTTTTATGGGTTTTAAATGGCCATAGCAGCCTTTTATGAAACAAATTGAAAAAACATCAACCATAATGTATCATCCTAAACTAACTGACTCTGAAAGCAGGTATTTGGAGGCAAGCATGGTCTACCAAATCTGCTGTATCAAGCTACCTTTTCCATACCACGGCCCACAGCCACAAATACACCGGCTCAAGACAATTTTGTAACACCTTACCAACCTGATAAAGCCCCAATACCATTCTCATCTTAATGACATCACTTAATTCGGTAAGGTACCCATACCAAAGATGAGCCCCTCCCACCATACTACACATAACATTTTGACCATGCCCACCTTCAAAAAACCCTGCCACCGACGCGGGAAACCTCACACTTGCGTGGCCCACCACACATCCAATGCCCTCTGAATCATATCCTGTGTGCCCAAGCACCACATATCTATCCCGACAGCGTTCAAGTGAACACTGTCCCCTCGCAGAGCCAGTTGTCACCCTCCAATTCCATATGGCGCACCGCAAGGCCACTATTCCGGACAAAAAACCGTGCCACTTCTTTCTTCAACTTGATCCTCGCCTTATTAAGCCTTATTAAGCCTGTCCACAGATCGAGCGAGATGCCAGGAGGCTCTGCCCACAATGTCAGACCAGACAAGGATAACATCTGGGAAAAAAGAGTGTAAACGCAAAAAATCTAACTTAATTTCACAATTCAATTCCCTAGCAGAACGGAGCCCTAGGTCATTACCTCCAGCATGTACAACTAAAATGTCCGGGGGTCTATCCAATCTGGTATATAAGTGTATTTCAGGCAATACCCTAGACCACATCATGCCTGGGACTCCGATCCACCACACTTTTGCCAAGTGGCCGATATTCCACACCAAACATTCTCTATCTGAAAAACATAAAATGCAAGAACAAAATAACAGAATAACAAACACCCCAAAACACACAAAGACAAACAGAACAAAAAACTGCCACTACCATCACATACAGGGCTATGACAAACAACAAAACACATCAAAGGAGATGTGGACGAACATACAAACTAAAACGCCTGGATTGCCAATGACCAATCTGCTGTAAGATCCGGTCATCTAAACCCCACCACGCTGCCTCAGTGGCGGCCCCAATGCGAAATGAATGGGAAGCATAAACCCTTGGATTTAAACCAGCTGTCCACAAACATTTCCTAAAAACTGAAACAAACTGGAAACAAGACAATGCCGAACCATCAGCGTGTGTCAACAAAGGTCCCGGCCCCGCAGTCCGGACCCCTAACCAATTGACCATGGCTGCGACTGGGCAGGTCGGAGAATTAGGAACTCGGCCGAGCACCACAGTAGCCCCACGGCCCAACTGGTCCGTTTTTGATTTTTTAATGTATAAGTACAACTTGTGCCCTTGCACTGTGACCTCGGAAACCCCTAATCCTCCCCTAACTCTAGTCGAAGGGCTAACTAATTCCCCAATCCGCAGAGCCCCGAAGAAAGCCAAAACAAAGGCCGTCTTGAAGAGAACTGCTTCAAAAGGAGTCGAACAGACTGTCGGCAACTGATCCAACAGTACTACAAGCATTCCGAAAGACACTGGTCGTTGGGAATCAGGCACCCGCCGCCCCTTCCTGTAACCGCTCAAAGCTTTTCTAACCAGGAAAGATTTAGTGATGTCCACCAACCCTGAGAGCTGGAAAAGGAATGCCAAACCTGCCATCTTCTTATTCAAAGAAGAGATCGAAAACGCTCTCCTCAAAGTTCTTTCCAATATAATACAAAAGAACGTGTAACCTATCGTCCTTATGAAAACACTCCCCTACCAAACTTACCAGCCTATGCCATTCCTCCCAGACCCATTCATAAGCTGTCCAGGTATCAGAAGAATCCTGCTACGGTGACGAAACGACCTCCCACAAGTAATCCGGGCATGGAATTCCGAGCTGCTCCGCTTCTGGTGCCAACTGGCGGAATTTCTTCCACTGTAGACTAGAAAGGGCATCTGCCACTGTGTTATTCACCCCAGACAAATGGACAGCAAACTACAAATTTCCAACGCCAACACTATTGGAAAAAGTTCCAATAGCGGTCAGCAGATCAGAGTGCTAGAGGGAGGGAGGTGGAGCTACGGAAGATGGCGCCACACACCAGCTGAACGCTGTGGCCGGAGGCGCACCTCCCCAGAGGCGAGCTGAAAGCATGTTTGTAGCTTGCTATTGATGTAAGGAGTTCCCGGAGCCCAAGAACCCTGCCATCAGATTTCTGTGCAGAGCCAGACGCAAAGAAGTTTGATACTGATATCCATCCCTTATGTTAAGTCCCTGAAAGACACTGGACGAATACGGCTAAACAGAGGAGAGGGAAGGAAGTGAAGGAGGCCGGCGGAAGGAGGAGTGATCTGGGATGTCCGGAGTTAGGACGTGGATCATCGTGGAGACTGCCTGCCAAACCCTTCCCATGAGAGAGAATATCTGATTCCGAACCACGAAAGAGAGAGGGACATCGGTGAAGGACGTCGGCGAGACGGCATAGAGGTGGTAAGGGGGAGAGAAAGAGCGGGGCTGCAGCCGTAGCTGTGCAGCTGTATAGTGGTGGGACTTGAGACTTGAAGATTGGGGGAAAAAAAAATCTCAGCTTACCCTCCACTGACCGATACAGGAGGCTGGATGTAGAAAAGCTGATCCCTTTGAAATATCTCTTGCCTATAAAACAATTAAAACCAGCGCATGTTCCTTTTATAGCTATTAGTCCCCCTAAACATCAATTAGATGAAGGATCTGCTGTCTTTCTTATTTTTTGTACCGAGGCTAAGGGAGATATGAACTGATATGAACTGAATTGAATTGAGAGACAGCTGAAGTAAGGGCACATTGCTCTATACAAAACCTCCTCTTTTTTTTTTTCAGTAGAATATATGATATACTGCAGCTGGAAAGACAGAGATTTGGGGGAGTATGAACTGTGGAATTTACATGAATCTATGAACTATAAACTACAAATATTTATCATATGAAGTAATCACTTATAAATCAAATATAAACAGTGGGCGAAGGTTCCAGGTGAAATCATTGGATAATATTTTTTTTCCCTCTCGGATGATTGGACATTAGGACATATGAACACTTGATATATTCTTTTCTTTTTTTTTTTCTTCCAGTTGAAATCTCTGGATATTACTTCCTTCTCTGCAATTAATTAATTGATTGGAAGCGTAGACATTTGATATAATTATTTATTTTTTCCTCCCCGCGCCGTTTCTCAGCCTTTTTTTGGGGGGGTAGATAAAATGGCGTATGATTTGGTTTAGAAATATTTTAGTAGTTTAGGAAAACAACAAATAACAACAAATAAAGTGGTAATAACTATCCCACTCCTCACAAGCACCCCCCCCTTCCCTTCCCTTCTTCCAGCTTTTGGTTTGTTTTACCTCCCCCTCTTCCCCCTCATTTTTAAAAAATTATTATTTTTTTGCACATTTTTGCAATATTCTGCATTTTGTGCACTTTTTGCACTTTTGCGGATTTTGCACTGGTTGTGCCTTGTTCCCCTTCCCCCCCCCTTTTTTTTCTCTTTTTTCTTTTTATTTTTTTTGCACATTTTTGCACATTTTTGCAATATTTTGCACTTTTTGCATTTTTTGCAGTTTTGCGGATTTTGCACTGGTTGTGCCTTGTCTCCTTCCTCCCTAATTTTATTTATTTTTATTTTTTTATATACAAAAATGATTTATAACTGTGTATAACTGACTTGCACATAGCACCTTAGCATTGGGGGGGGGGGGGGGGGGGGAGAAGAAGAACGGGAATAGATAAGAAAAAGGTGCTTGCTACCTAGAGATAACTATAATCTTGGGAGGAGATTAGGTAGGTGAATAAAGTAAAATAGCATCAATGCCTATCAACGCAAACTTGAAAGCTGGTCAAACAGAAAGTGGGAAAGGGAACTCTATAAAAACTTATATGGCCCAGGGCAGAGTAGATCAGAGGGGGGAACCGGAAGCGGAAAGGGGAGAAGGAACACCCCTTTCCCAGGAAGGACAGACCAGTATAAATCCCAATACAGAAGAAGGGATAACCCCACAGAAAAGTTCAAGAGAACGACATCAGCAAAAGGAGTTGGGAAAAATGTGGGAACCAGAAAAGGAAGGAGTTAATCCCCAACTACTCCCTACTAAACAGGACATGGCGGAAATGTTGTCACATCTGGAAGGTATGATTAAAGGTGAACTAAAAGCAACTCGTGCAGATATTCAGAATGTTTTAAAAAGGGTAGAAGAATCAGAAATACAATTAGAAGAACATAAAAAAGCCATCTCGGAACTACAGAAAAGGGCGGACTTGGATTGGATAGAAATGAGAAATATTAGATATAAATTGGAGGACCAGGAAAACAGGAATAGACGAAATAACTTAAGAATCCGCGGCCTGCCAGAATCCGTGAGAAGTACCGAGTTGGAGACAGTGCTCCGTGAAGTGTTTAACAAAATAAAGAAAAAAGAAGCAACATCTCATATAGCTTTTGATAGAATACATAGAATACAAACAAAGGCGAAGTTAAGATCTGAGACGGAGAGAGATGTAATAGTGAGATTTGCCCAGTATGAAGTAAAACAAGTTCAGCAAGATGCGAGAAGCTCTGAAGCCATTAAACATGATGGAGCTACGTTGCTTATTTTTTCTGATCTTTCACAAGAGACACTGAGCTGCAGAAGGGCCATGAAACCCCTAATAAATCAATTACAAGAGAAGAAGATTACTTACAGATGGGGTTTCCCTGCATGCTTGATAGCTAAAAATCAGGGAATATCAGCTACCTTTACGATTTCCAGAGGATCTGAAAGAATTTTGTAATAAATTAAATATGCCATGTGTCAATCTAGAAAATTGGGAGAAGAAACTCCCAGATTGGCTGAAACTGAGAGATCAGCCTAGAATATAGAGTGTGGCGCCTTTTTTTAATTAAGAGGGGAGGAGAAGGGGATGGAAGAGGAAAAATTAGGGTAAATGCACAATACATAACAGGTTTTTGGGCAGGAATAAGGGAGGAAAAACAAAAAAATAGAATTTTTGGGTAGGGATGAATTTAAGTAGGCTCGCTTCGGGGGGAGATACAGTTTGTAAGGGTGCTCTGAACTTCAGGACCAAGCAAAAACAGATGTCTTTATGAACCAGAAAGTCTATAATAGGGTATCTTCCACACTTAGGGCTGCACTTATGGAGAGAAGCAATCTCTGAATAGGAAACAGAAAAACAAAGAAAAGGCGCTGTCATGGTTATGCAGTGATCTTCCTGTGTTTGCTTACCTTCCCTCATGTCTTCAGACTAAGAAGCCAGCTACTTCCACCTGGTGGTTTTTATAACCTCTCCTCTAAGCATGGCTCCACCCCAGGCCCTATCAGGGAGCCTATATAAACCTGTGCACTGCAGGGCTCAGTGCTGATCACCCATTGTGTATTCCTTTGTGTATTAGCTTCCTGTTTCCTGTCGTGTGCTCTGCTACTGATTTCCGTTACCGACCTTGGCGTGTTCTGACCATCCCTGCTTGCCTGTGACCCTGACCTATTGGCGTGTACCCGACTATTCTGTTCTGCTTGTGGCCCCGACTTTGGCTTTGTCCCTCACCATCCCTATCCTCCTGTTCCCTACTGTGGGTGTGAGCTGGGGGACCCTGGGGGTCGTGACCTGGAGCCAGTTGCAGCCAAGACCATCTTCACCACTCGAAGCTCTGGTGAACACCAGCTGGCTCTTAGATTCCGCGCCCCGGGGAATCTTACGCTCTTACCCCAGTGGGATCTGTCCCCCATCTGCAGCAGTCAGCCGTAGGGTCCACTACCTTGCGGTGCACTCCGGATCCCTACGGGGTGCACCTGTCACCTCGCCTCCAGGTGACCTGACAGTTTGATCAGCCATGGACCCAGCTGACGTGCCGCTTCCTGCAGATGATCCATTGCAGAGCTTAGTTCGGCGACTTGAGACCCAAGAATCGCATCAGACGCAGGTGATGCAATTCCTTCAGGATTTGGCATCCCGTTTTGAACAGGTTCAGGCCTCATTAGGACCCCCAGTTAAACAACCTCAACCGCTATCTGCGACTGCACCTATCGCACCAGTCGCATCCACGCATTCATTAGCACTGCCAGCTCCGTCCCGTTTCTCTGGGGACTCCAAGGCCTGCAGGGGCTTCCTCAGCCAATGCACAATTCATTTTGAACTTCTGCCCCAAAACTTCCTGTCCGATCGGGCAAAAGTCGCATATATCATATCCCTCCTGTCCGGCGAGGCGTTAGCCTGGGCCGCTCCTCTGTGGGAACTGAATGATCCAGTGGTTTCTAACCTATCTGATTTCTTGAAACTTTTTCGGAATATCTTCGAGGAACCGGGTCGTGTCTCCTCAGCGGCTAGCGCTCTTTTACGTCTCCGTCAAGAGTCCGCTTCTGTGGGACAGTATGCTCTTCAGTTCCGTATCCTCACAGCTGAATTGAGCTGGAATAATGAGGCCCTAGTTGCAACCTTTTTACATGGCCTCTCTGATAGAGTGAAGGATGAATTAGCAGGAAGATCCCTTCCTGCTGATCTGGATAGTGTCATCACCTTGTGTAACCAGATCGATATTCGCTTTCAGGAGAGGGCCCTGGAAAAAAGACGCCAGCACTCCCCGTTCTCTAGGCAGCCTG
Source organism: Lithobates pipiens (assembly GCF_037356315.1). Lineage (NCBI taxonomy): Eukaryota > Metazoa > Chordata > Amphibia > Anura > Ranidae > Lithobates > Lithobates pipiens. The sequence continues at coordinate 95,542,247 of NW_027507787.1, forward strand.
AGTTCCCAGTCCCTTCTCCTCGATCCGAGGAGCACCCCCTGCCTACCAAGGAACCTATGCAGTTGGGCTGGACTAAGTTATCTCCCGAAGAACGCGCTAGGCGCAGAAATCTGGGCCTATGCCTCTATTGTGGGGCCAAAGGCCATTTCCGTGACACTTGTTCTCTTCGTCCGGAAAAACGCTCAGGGCTAATACATCTGGAAGGTGGAGTATTAGACCCTGAAATATCACCTTCACCTTCTCGTTTTCTCCTTTCTGTGTTGCTTCATGTCGGTGCTTCTTCTCGTTCGGTCTCAGCACATCTGGATTCCGGAGCCGCTGCCAATTTCATGGATTGGGAAACTGCATCCTCCATGAGACTAAGGCCGCGTACACACGGGCGGACTGTTTGCCCAACCTTGTTCGGCAAACAGTTTCATCAAACAGTCCGCTCAAAATTTGCATGAGCGGACTTGCCCACACACGAGCGGACTGTTTGACGAACAAGGTTGGGCAAACAGTTCGCTCAACTTTTGAAATGAACGGACTCGCCCACGTAAGGCGGAGGCAAATCCGCCCATTTCGAGCGCGTGTACAGGTAGGCGGGGCCCGCGAAGGAGACGTCGCGGGCTCCGCCGCCTGGAATGGGCTTAAAGGGGAACCCCAACGCCGAAAAAAATCGGCGTGGGGGTTCCCCCCAAGTCCACACCAGACCCTTGTCCGAGCACGCTACCCGGCCGGCCAGGAAAGGGGGGCGAGCGAGCGCGCCCCCCCTCCTGAGCCGTACCAGGCCGCGTGCCCTCAACATGGGGGGTGCCTTGGGGAAGGGGGGGCCGCGCGGCCCCCCCACCCCAAAGCACCTTGTCCCCATGTTGATGAGGACAAGGGCCTCTTCCCGACAACCCTGGCCGTTGGTTGTCGGGGTCTGCGGGCGGGGGGCTTATCGGAATCCGGGAGCCCCCTTTAAGAAGGGGGCCCCCGGATACCGGCCCCCCACCCTATGTGAATGAGTATGGGGTACAATGTACCCCTACCCATTCACCTGTGAACTAAAGTACAATAAAAAACACAACACAGAGAAAAAATATTTTATTGCACAGCTCCGGGGGTCTTCCGTCTTCGGGGGTCTTCTCGCCGGACTCCTCCGCTATGTGTGTGTAGCTCTTTTGCTAGCGGAGGAGTCCGGCTTTCTTCCTCCCCGCCGCCGGCCTCTTCTCCCGACTTCGGGGGTCTTGTCCCCCTCTTCGGTTCTTCTGCCGGGCCACCGCGCCTGGTCCGGTGGCCCGGTCTTCTGTCGCCGTCTTCCGTTCTTCTGTCGCCGCCTTCGGTTCTTCTGCCGGGCCACCGCGCCTTCTTGTAGCTCTTTTACAGGCGGTGGCCCGGTCTTCTGTGGCCGCTGTCATCGCCGCCGCCGCCGCCTTCCGTTCTTGTTCTTCTTCTTGTTCTTCTTCTTCTTCTCCTGGAGATGTTGACTCGACGATCTCTCCGGCCGGAATGCCAGAGCCGCGCTGTGCGGTCACTTATATAGTGACAATGGGGCGGTGTCACATGGTATATGTCACATGGGTTGGTCACATGGTGACCCCGCCCCCTTACGATGTCATAGTCCCCATGTGACATCAACCCATGTGACCAACCCATGTGACATATACCATGTGACACCGCCCCATTGTCACTATATAAGTGACCGCACAGCGCGGCTCTGGCATTCCGGCCGGAGAGATCGTCGAGTCAACATCTCCAGGAGAAGAAGAAGAAGAACAAGAACAAGAACAAGAACGGAAGGCGGCGGCGGCGGCGGCGGCGACGACAGCGGCCACAGAAGACCGGGCCACCGCCTGTAAAAGAGCTACAAGAAGGCGCGGTGGCCCGGCAGAAGAACCGAAGGCGGCGACAGAAGAACGGAAGGCGGCGACAGAAGACCGGGCCACCGGACCAGGCGCGGTGGCCCGGCAGAAGAACCGAAGAGGGGGACAAGACCCCCGAAGTCGGGAGAAGAGGCCGGCGGCGGGGAGGAAGAAAGCCGGACTCCTCCGCTAGCAAAAGAGCTACACACACATAGCGGAGGAGTCCGGCGAGAAGACCCCCGAAGACGGAAGACCCCCGGAGCTGTGCAATAAAATATTTTTTCTCTGTGTTGTGTTTTTTATTGTACTTTAGTTCACAGGTGAATGGGTAGGGGTACATTGTACCCCATACTCATTCACATAGGGTGGGGGGCCGGTATCCGGGGGCCCCCTTCTTAAAGGGGGCTCCCGGATTCCGATAAGCCCCCCGCCCGCAGACCCCGACAACCAACGGCCAGGGTTGTCGGGAAGAGGCCCTTGTCCTCATCAACATGGGGACAAGGTGCTTTGGGGTGGGGGGGCCGCGCGGCCCCCCCTTCCCCAAGGCACCCCCCATGTTGAGGGCACGCGGCCTGGTACGGCTCAGGAGGGGGGGCGCGCTCGCTCGCCCCCCTTTCCTGGCCGGCCGGGTAGCGTGCTCGGACAAGGGTCTGGTGTGGACTTGGGGGGAACCCCCACGCCGATTTTTTTCGGCGTTGGGGTTCCCCTTTAAGCCCATTCCAGGCGGCGGAGCCCGCGACGTCTCCTTCGCGGGCCCCGCCTACCTGTACACGCGCTCGAAATGGGCGGACTTTCCGAGCGGGAACAGTCCGCTCATTTCGAAAGTACAGCGGACAAGCCCACACACGGGCGGACTGTTCGCTCAAACACAGTTTCAGCGGACAGTTTTTCGGAATTTCCGAAAGACTTTGTCCGTCCAACTGTCCGCTGAAACTGTCCGCTGAAAGCCCACACACGAGCGGACTGTCCGCCCAAACACTGTTCAGCGGACAAGGTTGGGCGAACAGTCCGCCCGTGTGTACGCGGCCTTACCCTTTTGCCCCTTACAACACCATTGGTGGTCTTGGCGATTGATGGCACGGTCCTCCCAGAGGGCCCTATCCGCTTCCAGACTATTCCTGTTAAGATGTCAGTAGGGACCCTCCACCAGGAGTGGATTTCCTTCCTTGTCTTACCTAAGGCTTCATCTCCTATCATATTAGGTCTTCCTTGGTTTCGGCTCCATTCTCCACACGTTGACTAGTCTGCTGGACAGATCCTGGCTTGGGGTTCCTCCTGTTCCTCTTCCTGCCTACTTAAGGGTACCCCAAAGGAGAGACTTCCTGTTTCCACCATCCCAGTATCTTCTGCTTTTCCCGCTGTATATAGCGATCCCTGCGATACGTCCTGCAATAGTCGGACTGGAGCAGTCTCTAGGTCATGTGGTACTCTGGATGAGGAGCCCACCTATGAACCTGAGTCGATCATTCACTCCAGTTCGCATAACCATTTACCTTTGCCTGTCCCTAATCTCCCTTGGACACACAGCCAGGTTAACTTGTCTGCAAGTTCCAGAGTTGCTATGCCTTGTGATGCGATGGTCGCTACATCTGACTATACTAATCAGTCGGCCTCCACACCACTTATGCCAGTCCAGCCCATGCCCTATGAGCTTCCTGCTTCTTGTTCAGGACCTTCTGTGACCCAGTCTCACCCTACTACTACTATGTCCGTTCAAACCCATTTAAGAGGCTCAATCCATCCTTTGGATAGAATACCTCATTCGGCCAAGAGGGGTTTTCAATCTTTTTCCCTGGGTTCTGTTTGTGTTTCTGCTATCCAGCTTAAATCTTGCGACATGTCACCCTCTAACCAACCTGACCTCAGGGATCCACTGACCTCTGCCCAGTTTGGTGGTCCTGTGATGGATGCCCAACTCAACTTTAAGGGTTTGGGGGTCCCTGCTCAGACTCCTGATCTTCTCATGCCCTTACCCATTCCTAAAAAGCCTTTAGTCCTCAAGTCCTCTCGTCCTCTCCCTACCTCTGCTTTGGTTTCTGAGGATAATCTAAAATACGTGGTTAGTCAAGTTTTGGATTCCCGGCTCCGTAAAGGCATTCTTCAATACCTCGTACTTTGGAAAGGGTTGGGTTCTGAGGAGAGGTCTTGGATCACTGCATCTGAGGTCTTTGCTCCCTGTCTGTTAAGGAGGTTCCATCTGGAGTTTCCCTTTAAGCCTGGACCCAGGCAGGGAAGGGGGAGGCCTCGTAAGAGGGAGGGTACTGTCATGGTTATGCAGTGATCTTCCTGTGTTTGCTTACCTTCCCTCATGTCTTCAGACTAAGAAGCCAGCTACTTCCACCTGGTGGTTTTTATAACCTCTCCTCTAAGCATGGCTCCACCCCAGGCCCTATCAGGGAGCCTATATAAACCTGTGCACTGCAGGGCTCAGTGCTGATCACCCATTGTGTATTCCTTTGTGTATTAGCTTCCTGTTTCCTGTCGTGTGCTCTGCTACTGATTTCCGTTACCAACCTTGGCGTGTTCTGACCATCCCTGCTTGCCTTTGACCCTGACCTATTGGCGTGTACCCGACTATTCTGTTCTGCTTGTGGCCCCGACTTTGGCTTTGTCCCTCACCATCCCTATCCTCCTGTTCCCTACTGTGGGTGTGAGCTGGGGGACCCTGGGGGTCGCGACCTGGAGCCAGTTGCAGCCAAGACCATCTTCACCACTCGAATCTTACGCTCTTACCCCAGTGGGATCTGTCCCCCATCTGCAGCAGTCAGCCGTAGGGTCCACTACCTTGCGGTGCACTCCGGATCCCTACGGGGTGCACCTGTCACCTCGCCTCCAGGTGACCTGACAGGCGCCTCTAAGTGTAGAATTAAAAGCTGTTTAATTTCCCCAAAAAGGGTTAAAAACACTTACAAGATATGTAGACTGGAAGAGCATATCATTAATATCGCTTCGGGGGGAGGAGTGTGCTGGGGGCTGGGCAGTGCCCGCGTGCTCCCCCGAGACCACCCCCGAAAGGGGGTGAGGCTCGGGGGCCCATGCGGGCACTTATAATCCCTCAAGGAAGGTCCAACCAGGGCTGGGGTCTCGTAATAGGTGCTAGCCCGGAGGACGGTAACACTGATATTCAATGTACGGAGGGGAGGGAGGGGGGGATAATATGGTTGGGGAAGAATATGTTTTTTTCACATTGGTTACTGTACGGTACGTTGACTGGCTAGATCTTGGTAAAAAAAAAAATGTCTTTGTTTTTGGCATCATGATGGAATGTTTATGGATAGCTACATTTAATTCCTGTGGAAAATGGCCCCTTTGACAACAAGAGGTACCAGATCTCGCAGGAACTGAAAAAGTGGTCATCAAATATTGCTTTTCTACAGGAGACTCACCTTAAATGGTCACATAGTAGTGGTTTGAATTCTAAAAATTATCCAACTTGGTTTCATGGATATTCCTCTAGTAAGAGGTCTAGAGGAATTGCCATTGGGTTTGATAGAAATACTCCCTTTATTCTAAAAGCTATGGAATCGGATTCCGAAGGGAGGTACCTGCTTATCAAAGGCTCTATTTTTAATAAAATGTGTACACTAGTTAATATCTATTGCCCTAACTCTCGCCCTAGTCCCTTCTTTGGAAAAGTATTGAATAAGTTAGAAAGTTTTAAGGAGGGAGGGGTGATTATGGCAGGGGATCTTAACTTTGTATTTGATCCAGCCCTGGATGCCCAACCTCCATCTCTACGCTCAGAAGGGAAATATTTTAAGGTAATTAAACAAAAATTGCATCAGCAGCAATTGGTGGAGGTATGGAGAATTGTGCATCCTAGGGGGAAGGATTTTACGTATTATTCTCAGGTGCATCGTTCCTATTCAAGAATTGACTATATTTTTCTAGATCATCAGCTCTTGGAGGGGCTGAGGGAAGTAGAAGTGAAATCAATAACCCTATCGGCCACATTGGATTTAGAGGACATACCGGTTAGGCAAAGACTATGGCGGTTGGATGAATCTCTCTTACATGACCATAAAATATTTGAGGCTCTAGAAATGGATTTGAAATATGGACAGCGCGAAAATTATTGATTTTACAGGAAATCCAGGAGCTGGAACAGCTACATAAAGGGTTAAACGACCATAAAATAATGGTCAAATTAATAGGAAAACGGGAAGCACTGAGATATTTATTAGAGCAGGAAACTAGGCAGGTTTTTCTGAAGTCTGCCAAAAGACAATATGAATTTGGTAACAAACCGGGGAGAATCCTGGCAGGGGTAATTAAACCTAGAAGAAATTTTAATTATATCACAAAAATTAAAGACAAGAAGGGAGTAATGAAATATTCAACCAGAGACATTAGCAACATCTTTTCAGAATACTATCAGCTATTATATAAGGTGAATGACAGGACCCCAAGGATAAACAAAATAGAAGGGGAAAAATTGAACAATATCTCCGGAAGGTAGAGCTACCGAGGATAACAGAAGAAGATGCTGGTATACTCGATAGAGATATCTCTACGGAGGAAATAGAGAGGGCAATTAAGGATAGCAAGAATGGGAAAAGTCCAGGGCCCAATGGGTATACGTCATTATACTTTAAAAAGTTTATGGGACCTTTGACATCCTATTTCCACCAGTACATGAATTCAATTGGGGGAGGAAGGAAGATACACAAGGAAGCTCTGGGAGCTTACATAACTATATTAGCAAAGGAAGGGAAAGATCCAACATTATGCTCCAGCTTTAGACCTATTTCTCTGATCAATGAGGATGTAAAAATTTACGCAAGGATCCTGGCTGAAAGATTGAAACAGTATATGCCAGACTGCATAGAAGGAGATCAGGCAGGTTTTGTCCCAGGGAGGGAGGCGCTGGACAATATACTGAGGACAACCCTTTTAATACATGAAGCTAAAAGGAGGAAGCAGTCTTCCCTTTTCCTATCGGTAGATGCCGAAAAGGCCTTTGATAGGTTAGATTGGGAATATATGCTGCAGACACTACATAAATTTGGTTTTGGCCCAAGAATATTAAGGTGGATAGAGGCTTTATATTCTAACCCCACAGCTCAGATTCAGGTGAATGGAACTTTATCAGATACTTTTGGGCTCTACAATGGGACATGCCAGGGATGCCCACTTTCTCCCTTACTTTTTTTATTCTCTCTGGAAACTCTTTTGGTATCCATAAGAGCGAATTATGAAATTGAAGGAATAAAGGTTTCAGGGTACGAACAGAAGATATCTGCGTTTGCAGATGATGTTATGCTTTATATAACAAATCCTAAGCAGTCCCTCCCTAGGATCCTGCAGGAGTTAGATGAATATGGGAGTGTCTCAAATTTTAAGATCAATAGGGAGAAAACTGAGATATTAAATGTGTATACCTCCCCAAAGGAGAGAAGAGAACTTAGGCCGCGTACACACGGGCGGACTGTTCGCCCAACTTTGTCCGCTGAACAGTGTTTGGGCGGACAGTCCGCTCGTGTGTGGGCTTTCAGCGGACAGTTTCAGCGGACAGTTTGACGAACAAGGTTTTACGGAATTTCCGAAAAACTGTCCGCTGAAACCTTGTTTCAGCGAACAGTCCGCTCGTGTGTAGGCTTGTTCGTCAAACTAAGTTCCGCGCATGCTCAGAAAGGATTTACACGCCGAAAGTTATAATGCAGTGTATAGGACGTCGTATTTTTCGTCCCGTCGTACGTGCCGTTCACGTCATCGCGCACGGTTTCAGCAAACTGTTCGTCCGTCGTGTGTGGCCATGTCCGTCCATGCTAATTTTGAGCGGACTGTTTGCCGAAACTGTTTGACGGACAAAGTTGGGCGAACAGTCCGCGCGTGTGTACGCGGCCTTAGAGCTCTTTTCCCCTTTGTGTGGAAAGAAAAAGGTCTAAAATATTTGGGAGTGTATCTATCGGCATCAGCTGTAGACTTATACCAGGATAACTATCTCCCTCTCCTCAATAGAATTAAGCAAGATCTTAAAGGATACCCTGTACATAGACTGTCATGGTTTGGTAGGATAAGTGTAATTAAAATGATGATCCTCCCAAAAGCCCTGTATATTTTCCAGAGTCTCCCGATTAATGTCCAAGGGGCTTATTTTAAAATGATTAAATCCTTGATCCAGAAATGTATATGGAACAGAAGAGGAAGTCGTATTTCCTATAAGACAATGAGCAGACCTAAGGATAAGAAAAAGCAGTAGTGAGGAGAATTCTGGATTGGGTCTATAACGCCCCATATTACTGGAAGATAATATAAGTAAAGTTGCCCTGAGTCAGACCATCTGGATCCCAATGAAGTTTAGAGGTTTCCCTAGAGGAATATCCCCGATTACAACGGAAACATTAAGAGCATGGGATGGGGTACTTAAAGGTACAGTAGGGCAAAATAATAGCCCTCTAATGCCCTTGTCAGGAAATAATTATTTCCCCCTGGGGAAAGAATTTTTTTTTTACTTAAATTGGACCCATAGGGACCAACTGAGACTAAGGGATGTGATAAAAGTAAATAGCCTGTGTTCTCTAGCGGAGCTACGAGAGAAATATAGCATAACACCGTGGGACGGATGGAGATACAGACAACCCCAACATTTTGTAGAATCCCTCCCTAAACCCCTCCGTTCAGGTGATAGTTTAAACCCCTGGGAAAAATTGATTGACCGAGGAGGGATGGGTAGACAGGGTATCTCTAAAATACATAGGGTCCTAATAACCTTGATGGACGATGAGGCTATGTCTCCCCTGGGGAGATGGGAAGGCGAACTGAATCAATCCATTTCGGAAAAACTGAAAGGGAAAGTTATGGACTATGTCCACTCCACTTCAATGGACACAAGGATAAAAGAAATGAATTATAAATTAATGGTTAAGTGGTATTATGTCCCATCCAAAATGCATAAAATGAATCATGACTTATCACCTCTATGCTGGAGAGAATGTGGGAAGGAGGGAACTCATGCCCTTATATGGTGGCAGTGTAGCTCAATTCAGTCTTATTGGGAAGAAGTGCTGGGCCTAATTAAAGAGATCGATGGGACGGAATTAGAGCTGGATCCCTGGAAATGCCTGTTTGGACATTTTTTTTTTTTTAAGATAATATTCACATAGATTTATGGAAGAAGGTAGTGGGGATAGAGGGAGAGGAATACCCACCTTACACATATTACATATTGAAATTAAGAAAAAGAGTCATGGGGAAGAGGAAATAGTAAGGTCAAGATAGGACTTATAAGGTGATAATTTAGGTCACAGGGGTGTAGAGGACTTGTCTCCCCCCCCCCCCCCGCTTTTTTTTTTTCCTCTTGATTATAGAGGTATACTCAGGATCGATCCAGTCGGGTACCCAATGCAAACCCTTTCTCTTCTTGTTTTTATATGAATATTGAATATTATTATGAATGCTATATAAAAAGTGATTTGTAAGAGTATGTACAAGAACATTTTTAATTGTTTTGTAAATGTGGAAAATGAAAAAATGAAATAAAACTACTAAAAGCAAAAAAAAAAGTTCCAATAGCACCAGGTTACGGATGAAATCTGAACTGCTCCACGACTCTGGCATATCTGACTGAACCGGCTGCATCAGTATAAAGGTCCAAGTCAAAATTGGACACCGACAATTCGATCCATAAGGATCTGCCATTGTACTGCTCAAGAAATGTTTTCCAGACCCGTAGATCCTCCCGATGTGCCCTGTGGAGCCGTACATAATGATGTAGAGATGTTACCCCAGCGGTGGCAGCCGCCAACCGTCTGCAAAAAACCTGCCCCATGGGCATCACGCGGCAAGCAAAATAGACTGTAGGGCTCATAATTGCAACTTCTTGCAACTATACGCCATATCAACCGTTCCTCGAGGATCCTCTAATTTATCGTCAGGAAGCCTGCATTCCATCCGAAGCGTATCGATAATCATACCCAGAAACTTCAGTTCCTCGACTGGACCCTCCATCCTTTCAGGTGCCAACGGCACCCCAAAAATCTGGAACACATGCTGTAACATTGACAACAACATCTGGCAAACCCTAGTCCCAGGAGGGCCTACAACCAAAAAATCGTCCAAATAATGGATGACGGATTGCCAACCAGAAACATCACGCACTACCCAGTCCAGAAAGGAACTGAAAGTTTCAAAAAAGGAACAGGAAATAGTGCATCCCATGGGTAAACAGCGATCCACGAGATAGTGTCCCTCCCAAACGTAGCCCAAAAACCGAAAACTCTGCGTGTGTACGGGAAGTAAGCGAAAAGCCGACTCAATGTCAGTCTTCGCCAACAGCTCGCCCTTTCCAAACTTATGCACCCATTTAATGGCATCAACAAAAGAGGCATAAGACACCGTGCACAACTGCGGGTCAATAGCATCATTGACCGAACTGCCCCGCAGGCGCAGCAGGTGGGGAATCAGGCGGAATTTATTGCATTCCTTCTTGGGGACCACCCCGAAGTGGCGAAACCACTAAATCCGCCAAATACTTTCTTATATTTATATTTTAGACTATGTATTTACGAGATGTTTGTTTTGCCTAAGAAAAAGGACGGATAGTCCGAAACATGACGGCAATACTCTCCACATTACATATGGTCCAAGCCTGTTCTAATTAAGCATTGTGAAGTACTCTCTGTGATAGGTGTTACCTTATTTTTCTTTATTCAATAAAAATTATATATATATTTTTAACTACTGACTGATCAATCTGAATTAATATCCCTAGGGGTATTTGCTGTGCCTCGTGCACCAGGCTTTTTTCTTGTTATACTCATTCACATAGGGTGGGGGGCCGGGATCTGGGGGGCCCCCCCTTGTTAAAGGGAGCTCCCGGATACCGATAAGTCCTCTGCCCGCAGACCCCGACAACCAACGGCCAGGGTTGTCAGGAGGAGGCCCTTGTCCTCATCAACATGGGGACAAGGTGCTTTGGGGTGGGGGGGGTGCAGGGTGCCCCCCCTTCCACAAACCAAACCAAAGCCCCCTCATGTTGAGGGCATGCGGCCTGGTACAGTTCAGGAGGGGGTGGGCGCTTGCTCATCCCCACCCCCTTTCCTGACCGGCCGGGCTGCGTGTTCGTATAATGGTCTGGTATGGACTTTGGGGTGAGCCCCACGCCATTTTTTCGGCGTAGGGGGTTACCCTTAAAACCCATACCAGGCGACGGGGCTTGCACGGTGTCAATCTCGCAGATGAAAGCGGTGACATTGACTTCCTTCTCTAGTCCCGTCGTACCTGAAGTCCCGTTCAAAATTAACAGACTTTAGTCCATGTGAGGGTAAGTCAGTTTATTTGGAAAGACCATCGGACCAGCATACAGATGAGCAGACTTCCCGACAGGTCCGGCAGACTTTCGGCGGAAAGATTTAAAACATGTTTTAAATCTAGGTCCGCCAGACTTTGGGGAAGAAAAAGTCTGCTGGTGCCCACACACGATCGAATTGTAAGACGGACTCTGGTCTGCCAGACCAAGTCTGCCGGAAAGTCTGATTGTGTGTACGGGGCATTAGAATCTCAGCCAGCAGGAACCAGCCAAGGTTCGAACTGTGTGTGGGCAGGCTAAATTTACTAAGTTGCTTGACTGATCAACTTGTGTACAACCAGCCTGCCGGATGCACTTGTGATTATTGCTAATGGTTGCTATAGGCGCCAGCAATAATTACCGTCTTCTCCCGGTGGGGGCGGCTTCCCCCCTTCGCCAAGAGCAGACAATTGCATGACAGAAGGAATTCCCCTGTCTGCACGTTAGTGTTGATGGGGGAATCATGCAAACGGGTTGCAGGAAATAAATTTTCACCATCTATGGCCAACCTAACCCCCTGTACACACGACCGGACATTCTGACGGAAAATGTCCGATCGGACCATGTTGTCAGATAATCCCACCATGTGTGGGCTCCATCTGACTTATTCCATTAGAATGTCCGACCAACAAAATTTGAGAGCTGGATATAAAAGTTTACGACAACATGACCCAATGCGCGTCAATTCCGATCGTGTGTAGCCTAGTCCGACGGACAAAGTGCCATCTGAGACAGAAGCGCTCGGTCAGGTAAAAATAGCGATTGTAATCGATATAGCACATTCGTCACGCTGCAATGTTAAAAATTGTTTAATGCAGCGCATTCTCTTTTTCTTTATAATGCTACAAGAATTAAGTTGTTTTGTTGCTCATATTCACACACATTTCTCCAAAACTTATTTATTTATTATTTTTCCTGATTTCATGAATACAATATTTTTATTCATCAGATCTCCCGAATCATTTTTCATCTATTTTTTGTTTAAATTTTGTGGTTGGTTTTTTAATCAAGATCTCCTTTTTTTGACATTTTGCTCATCTACGTAATTTTTGTTGGTGTGTTTTGTGTGTCAACTTACCACAACACCATTATTATCTTTTTATTTTATTGTTTTATTTTTTAATCTCTAGGGGGTTGTTTGCTGTTGGTGCTGCTTGTTTTAATTTGACTTTGTATTTTTGAAATGTACTTGCCTACTCACAAATAAACTGTCCTTTTTGAAGTAACACACATAGGCAAGTATTTCTTGAACCAAAAAAAAAAACTTTATTTAGGTGTCATAAACAAATAAAGAAGGAGGTAACAGGGCAGACAATTATTTAAAGGCAAAACTTGGTGGCCTGAGGAGTCCATATCTAAGGGAGTACAGTCTGGTCCAGAAGTCCAAGAAACCCGGAACAGCAGCAGATGACATCTATGTCCCCAGGCTGTGGTCATACAAGAGCCTGCATCTTCTGTCACACCAGACTGAACCCAGGTCATCACACTCTGGTCTTCCTTCCACGCTGTGGCTGTGGTGCTGGAGGTGTGGCAGAAGGAGGAGGAGGAGGAGGAGCATGCTCCAAGTCACACAAGTGTGTTTGTGTCATTTGGCCCTTCAACCCCTTATTTAAAGTTTGTATAATTATTTCCTCACACATGAGGCGTTGCCCCTCCATTTGCTGCAGTTTGCATGCAGCCAAGGCGGCAAAGGCCTCTTGATATTTGGGGGTGGTTTTAAGGGCCGCAGAAGCCTCCTCAATTAGCTTGAGCGCTGACTCCCCACATTCCCCCCCTTTCTGGCCCTTTTTGGTGGAAGGCGGAGGGGAGGGAATTGTGATTGAGTCAGACTCCTAGGCCTGCCCACCTCTTGGCTGCCACTTACCCCTGCCTCCTCCTGGCTGCCACATTCCACAGCCACTTCCTGGCTGCCGCATTCCACGCCTTCCTCCTGGCTGAGGTCTTCCTGTGTATGAAAAAGGGACATAGTTTTAGTTTTTGGTTCATCAAATACAATTTTCAGCTCTTGACTGTTGCAAATTGTTAATAGAAAAGACTATCATTCTGAGCCCAGCATTTTTCATTCTTGGCCCAAATATTTTGGCCACTACTGTCTATTGATATGTAAAACACTTTATAAAATCAGCAATTAGTGAGCAAACATTTATCATTCATTTTTACTCCAAAAATATGTAGAACAATACTATACCTGGCTCCTCCACACCTTCCTGACTGGAAGGCCCAGGTTGGGCGTCGGAAGCCTCAGCAGGGGTGGAATGAAGCATAGAAGGAAGCATGGAAGGAAGAGTAGAGAGGGATTCCCTGACCTCAGTCTGGTCTGCCACAAAATGCATCCTCTCATAGTACCACAGCCTGGGGACACTTCATCTGCTGCAGCTCCAGTTTTCATGGACTCCTGCACCTTCTTGCACTCCCTCAGATATGGACTCCTCAGGCAGCCAATTTTCGTTCTTAAATAGTTGATGTCTGCCTGGGGACCACCAGCTTCACAAACGCCAGCAGTTTCTCAATTGCTGCCTGCCTCTTTAATTTGTTACTGTAGTGGGGATGTTTATGGCAAACCATTGTCTCAGACTAAACTCTCCTAATCTTGTCCCAATATAGGCCTCAATCTAGAAGCAGTATAGGCTAGTGATGTACCAAGTTAAAATTGTACCTTCGTTTGAACGATCGGCACGTCAGCTCCTCCCTCTGCTCACAGATCGTACGTATGACGCGCGTGTTGCAGTTTATATACAGTGCGCATGCGTGAAACTCTGCCCACCCCTGACGTTCTTTCTAGTCTATTCCCCGCCCCTTCTCTTTCGGCACAGTGGGGAGAGCACATGGTGGAGACACAGCAGGTGCGCACAAAGTATACTAGTAACGAGGAGGAGGAGGACGAGGAAAGCCCGGAGCCAGAAACGTCCCGATCTCGGAGGAGAAGATTAAAGGCCTCAAATATTTCTTTTGGAGAGATGTTGGAGATGGTGAACATATTGAAGAGGAACGACTATGATGGGAAGTATTTAAAAGAAAAAGGAAAAAGGGGTCTATCTAGCATATAGCACTAAAGACCCCCCACCTCATCCCATCAAAAGTCAACAAAAAGTTCCCAGGGACTATACAGGTGGGGGTCTAAATATGTGCAGCAAGTAAAACGGTAGTACAAAAGTAATACATTTTATTAGAATAGTATACAAATAAACACATTAAAAACAATATATTGCACAATTCATACAGATAAATCTATATATCATGATATGGAGGGCTCTAGAGTATGAGACCACAATTAAACACGATGCATGGAATACCCAACACGTTTCTGAACTTTGTTAATTTGTATAGTTTCTTCTTCAAGTGTTTTTGATAACTGTATGATCTAACATAAAAATACATAAGTATCAATTAGTGTGAGGGCAGCAGCGTATATGGTAAATATTGAAGAGCAACAGCAAAAAAAACACTTACAGTATAAGCAAATTGCTGTATAAACTCTGCATCGCATGCAAATCTTTAGATAACCAAAATACAATAGGTATCACTCCATCGGTCCGGTCTCCACCATTATTGCCGAAGAATACGTGAAAAAATGTATATAGATTGCAGAATGCTCCAATGCATACAGCTGAAAAGCAACAAAAAATGTTTTTATTTATTATTATTAAACAGGGGGTCACCCAGGTGCAGTAGGTCCTCAAGAAATGATGGGAATGGAAATGATGGGAAGTATGGACCTTACCCAAACCCAAATGTCAGAAATGCCAAGATCATGACTAAAGTTGTGAAGAGTCTTTAGAATAATTTTAGGTTACGACGATCCATGGATCAACTGAGAAAACGCTGGTCAGACCTGAAACTGAGGGAGCACGATCAGTACAGAAGTATCAAGCGAGTTCTTCAAAAAAGTAAGTAGATGTCGTGTGTTCATATAATTATTATTATTGCTTTCATACTGCTCTATGTGCTTTTATTTAATGTTGTACAGTTTAAAATAGCCACTTTCATGTTCATGGGTTCAATCGTTCGTAATAAACATCGTTCGTTAGCCCACTCCAAAGACAATGTTTTGGCAAGTTGCACTTGACTACATTTGTTCACAAAACAGGTAAGTATTCCAGCTTTAGAAAGTGTCAAAAATAATGTTTTCAGCATTGAACTCTGCCAAAAAACACAATTGTACGACACTTCTAAGCAATGTTTCATATTCCTATTTCTGCCCTCAAATATCTGTATTCCTTTTTTACATTCTCATAGGGGAGAGAAGACTCGGGACGTCTGAGGACACCAGGGACCCCACACCTCCCAAAGAAGGGGAAATACCAACACCAGAAGCAGAGAAGGAAGGAGAGATTGTAGAAATTGGTGAAATTGGCACCACAACAGGTGAGTGTCTGAGACCACAGCTTCAGGTAAGTGTCAGAAACCATGAATCAGACTGAGACAGAAGTACAATTAAATCACACTTGTTTATTAATAAAAATAAAAAGGTAAATAGAAAAAGCATAGTCAAGCATAGCCAGAGTTCAGTAACCAGATCGGGTAGTCAGCCAGTCCAAAGTTCAATAACCAGATCGGGTAATCAGCCAGGCCTGAAGTCAGGGATCCAAGTAGAGCAAGTGCAAGCAGGATACGGAGCCAGGAGGGATGTCAGCAAGCCAGTCTTAAAACAAACCGCAGGAGATGGTTCCTTGTGATGTGACCAACGCAAAGGCAGAGGTGAAGTGAGCTGGATGGCTTTAAATAGACAGGTCAGACGCGCATCATCGGGAACAGCTGGTAACTGTGGAGAGAGAAGAGAGCTGGCAATTAGCCGACAGCTGAGCGGCCAGCCCAGAGAAGGAAGGGCTAAGCCAGCCCTGACAGTACCCCCTCCTCAATGACCCCTCCTCAATGGCCACCGGGCTTGAGGGGAAACCGTCTATGGAACTCGCGGAGGAGGACAGGGGCATGTACCTCAGAAGATGAAACCCAGGAGCGTTCCTCCGGACCGTACCCCCTCCAATGCACCAGGTACTGTATGCGCCCACGGAACCTACGGGAGTCAACAATGGATTGTACCTCATACTCCTCATGGTTCTCGACCTGAATAGGGTGAGGACGTGGCACTGAGGTGGTAAATCGGTTACAGACCAACGGTTTCAATAAGGAGACATGAAACACATTTGAGATGCGCATACTAGGAGGAAGGTCCAACGCGTAAGCTACTGGGTTAATCCTGCGAAGGATACGGAAAGGCCCAATAAACCGAGGTGCAAACTTCAGTGAGGGAACACGAAGCCGGAGGTTGCAAGATGACAGCCAGACCCTGTCCCCAACCTGGTAGGAAGGCGCAGGCAGGTGTCTGCGGTCAGCATGGAGTCTGTACCTATCATTAGCATGATGCAAAGCCTCCTGGACTTGAACCCTATTGGAACTAAGACCACAGAGATGCTCCTCTAACGCAGGAATACTCTTTGGAACAAACGAGTCAGGCAACATGGAAGGTTGGAAACCATAATTCGCCATAAATGGAGACAATCGGGAGGCAGAATTCAAGGCACTGTTGTGAGCAAACTCTGCCCAAGGTAATAGGTCAGACCAGTTGTTATGATGGTCATAAATATAGCAACGTAGGAATTGCTCCAAGGACTGATTGGCTTGTTCTGCGGCCCCATTAGACTGAGGGTGATACGCAGAAGAGAACGCAAGCTGGATTCCCAACTGTGCACAAAAGGCTCGCCAGAACCAGGAGACAAACTGACTGCCCCTGTCCGAGACAATCACCTTGGGTAGCCCATGTAAGCAAAAGATCTCCAGAGCAAAAATGGAAGCCAGTTCCTTAGAGGTGGGCAACTTCTTAAGTGGAATACAATGACACATCTTTGAGAACCGGTCAACCACCATAAGGATAACAGTGTTGCCTTGGGAGTTGGGCAACTCAACAATGAAATCCATAGACAGGTGAGTCCAGGGCCTCTCTCCATTGGGTATGGGTTGTAGGAAGTCCACTGGAAGGTGTCGTGGAGTCTTACTCTGAGCACACACGGGACAGGCAGCTACGAAGGCAGTAACATCAGCCCGTAGACTAGGCCACCAGAATTGTTGGGAAATTGCCCAAATGAGTTGATTCCTCCCAGGATGGCCAGCTGCCTTGGGAGAATGGTAAGTCTGGAGCACAGCAGTACGGAGACTCTCTGGGACAAAGCAGCAGTCACAAGGTTTATCAGGAGGAGCATGAATTTTGTCACCCAAAGGAGAAGTAAGACTGGTGCGAACCGTAGCCAAGATACGATCAGGAGGAATCATAGGAACTGGAACCGACTCCGACTTGGAAGTGGAGGAAAATTGTCGTGACAAGGCATCAGCCCTTACATTCTTAGTACCGGGTAAGAATGAGACAATGTAATTAAAGCTCGACAAGAAAAGAGCCCATCGCGCCCTTCTGGGAGAGAGTCGCTTAGCCTCAGACAAGAATGTAAGATTCTTATGGTCAGTAAGAATAAGAATGGGCACAGTGGTACCTTCAAGGAGATGTCTCCATTCTTTCCGGGCTAAAATTATCGCCAACAGCTCTCTGTCACCAATCTCATAATTGCACTCAACAGGTGACAATTTCTTGGAAAAGTAGCCACACGGATGCATAGCGCTCTCAGAGTTAGGACGTTGAGACAGAAGGGCGCCAACTCCAGTCTCAGAAGCATCAACTTCTAGAATAAAAGGCAACGTAGGATCAGGATGTGCCAACACAGGAGCAGAAACAAAGGCAACCTTGAGAGTCTCAAAGGCTTTAATGGACTCCGGAGACCAACTCTGTGGGTTACCATCCTTCCTGGTCATATCAGTCAGAGGCTTGACCAGAGACGAGAAGTTACGAATAAACTTCTGATAGTAGTTGGCAAGGCCCAGGAAACGCTGCAGAGGACGTAAACCCACGGGTCGAGCCCACTGTAGGACTGCCGAAAGTTTCTCTGGGTCCATTGAAAAACCAGCAGTGGAAATGACATAGCCCAGGAATGTAACCTGTTCACGATGGAACTCGCAATTCTCCAGTTTACATTAGAGATTCTTCTCTCTAAGTTTCTGAAGCACACGATAGACATCTGTGTGGTGGCTCTCCAGGGACTTGGAAAATATGAGGATATCATCGAGATAAACCACCACACACAACTGCAACAAATCTCGGAGGACATCGTTAATAAATTCCTGGAAAACTGCTGTGGCGTTACAAAGGTCAAAAGGCATTACCAGGTATTCATAATGGCCTGTTCTGGTATTAAACACAGTTTTCCACTCATCGCCCTCCTTAATGCGCACAAGATTGTATGCCCCTCAAGTCAAGCTTCGTGAAAAACGTTGCTCCCTTGAGTCGGTCAAATAACTCTGTATTCAATTAAATCGGATAGGCATTCTTAATCGTGACACGATTGAGACCCCTATAATCTATACAAGGTCTCAGTTCACCGCTCTTCTTTTTCACAAAGAAGAAACCAGCACCAGCAGGAGACGAGGATTTGCGGATGAAACCTTGAGAAAGTGCGTCAGCAACATACTCCTCCATGGCCTTATCCTCCAAGACCGACAAAGGGTAAACCCGGCCATGAGGAAGTATGGCACCAGGTTGAAGGTCAATTGCGCAATCATAAGACCGGTGTGGAGGCAAACTACCGGCTTGACCTTTATCAAAGACATTGCCAAAATCACGGTACACCTCCAGCAGGGAGGGGAGTGAAGAGGTGCACAGGACCTTGGATACCTTCAGGAAGCATGTCTCACTGCATTGTGGTGATCAGGATAGAACCTCAGCACAGAGCCAATCAAAAGAGGGGTTGTGCCTCTGTAACCAAGGATAACCAATAACCAGTGGAAACCTGGGTGAGGAAATAACTTAGAATTGGATTATCTCATGGTGAAGAGCCCCTACGGCCATGGACAACGGAACCGTCTCATGAGTAACATGGGCGGGCTGTAAAGGTCTCCCGTCAAGAGCCTCAATGGCAAGTGGAGTGTCACGCAGCTGCAGCGGAATCGAGTGCTGCGAAACAAATGCAGCATCAATGAACAGGCCTGCAGCCCCAGAGTTGATTAGAGCCTGTATCTCGATGGACGACTCAGCCCAAGAAAGGGTGACCAAAACCTTATCCTTCTGGATAACTGGGGACGAAACAGCGCCACCTAAGGTCTGTCCATGACTGGACCTCTAGGTTTGGGCGTTCCCTGGACAGGTAGGACAAGATTTAAAAAAGTGAGCTGCCTGGCCACAATAAAGGCACAATCTCTCCCTCCTCCTAAAGGCTCTCTCATCCGCAGAGAGACACGTGAAGCCCAGGTGCATAGGTTCATCTTCACTGACCAACTCGGTACCAGGAGGCATGGGAGGTGGTGGAGGCATGGGTGGGACTACAAAGCTCAGAGGCAAATGTACAGGAGGCTTCAGCAAGCGCCTCCTTAAGAGAAAGTCTTTCTCTGAGTCTGAAGTCAATGAGGATGGCAAATGAGATCAAGCTCTCCGGCTCAGTGGGTATATCTCGGGCTGTTATCTCATCCTTGAGGGAATCTGAGAGACCATGAGAAAAAGCAGCCATGAGGGCCTCATTGTTCCAAGAAACCTCTGCTGCCAGAGTACGGAATTCAATGGCGTAGTCGGCAACAGTTCTCGTACTCTGTTTGATGGACATGAGGCACTTGGCAGCAGAAGTGGAGCGTGCGGGAACGTCAAAAACCCTTTTAAAGGAGGCCACAAACTGAGGGTAACTCAAGACAACAGGTTTTTGCATCTCCTATAGAGGGTTAGCCCAGGCCAAGGCTCTCTCAGAAACTAAAGATATCATGAAACCTACTTTGCTTCTGTCTGTGGGAAACGCCTGGGGCAGCATTTCGAAGTATATCTCAACCTGATTGAGAAACCCTCCGCATTGAACTGGATCATCCCCAAATCACTGGGGAAGCGGAGCAGAACCAGACATACCTCTTATAGAGGTAATACTCGAGGCGGGTGCCTGCACAGAGACTGGCGCAGCATCAGGGACGGCCTGCGACTCAGGTTGTACCGGAGCAGCCACCGTGGGGGATTCCAGGTGAGCCGTGCGATTCAGGAGCGTTTGTAACACCAAGGCAAACTGATCCATGCGGTGATCTTGCTCATCCAATCTGGAAAAAATATTACCAACAAGTGGATTGACTGTATCTTCTGAATTCATGGCCTTCGCGTACTGTCAGAAACCATGAATCAGACTGAGACAGAAGTACAATTAACCAGATCGGGTAGTCAGTCAGTCCAAAGTTCAATAACCAGATCGGGTAATCAACCAGGCCTGAAGTCAGGGATCCAAGTAGAGCAACTGCAAGCAGGATAAGGAGCCAGGAGGGATGTCAGCAAGCCAGTCTTGAAAAAAACTGTAGGAGATGGTTCCTTGTGATGTGACCAACGCGAAGGCAGAGGTGAAGTGAGCTGGAAGGCTTTAAGTAGGCAGGTCAGACAAGCATCATTGGGAACAGCTGGTAACTGTGGGGAGAGAAGAGAGCTGGCAATTAGCCGACAGCTGAGCGGCCAGCCCGGAGAAGGAAGGGCAAAGCCAGCCCTGACAGTAAGCGAATCAATGTATGCCTGCATATTTATAATACACAGTGGTTTATTTGTAGGTGATGTGGATGTTGTGGAAGAAGAATCACATTTTACTAGTAAAAGTGCCCAGATCATCATCGGGCAGATAATGGGGTGCAATTGCGATTTAGATAATATCAAGAAAAACATCAATGATGTTCAACAAAAAATTAAGAACATCATTGATGTTTTAGGGAGAATCTGAGAAACCCAAAACTAGCTAGCATCCTTTTTCATTTTTCAAAAACACTTTTATATTTTTTTTATTAAAGCCAAATTTGGAAGATGCACACAGTGTGTCAACATGTGCTATCTCCCATCATGGGGGATCAATGTTCACGTTTTGTGGGTGCAACCCCTTTCTTGCTACTAAAGTGGCTGAGATGAAGGGGTTGCACCCCCAAAACACATACATTGATCCCCCATGATGGCAGATAGCACATGTTGACATTTAGGCATGGGATCAGGAGGAAAATGCCCAGTTGGATTCACAATTTGTGTGCATCTTCCAAATTTGGCTTTTACAGGGGTGACACCCCATATGATGAAGGCAATATCAACACAGTTTGTACATACTCATGTCTGATATTGTGTTCACTTTTCAAAGTTGAATTTTGTAAGTTCCTGTGTTCTGTATGTTATGCATTGGTAAATGCCTGTTTACACAAAAACGGCAGGTTATATTAATGTTACCAAAAATAATGCTATATACACCAAATATGTTGGTCTGTTGTAAAACCCTTTTATAAATGCACATGTGAATGTGCTTTGGGTAAAAAGTTTAATTATCAACAATGTGTGGCTTCCTTTTTCAATGCGCAAAAGCAGTATTTGTTGTAAAGTTGTTATTTTCTGTGGCAATGGGTGTTATTTACTAAAGGCAAATCCACTTTGCACTCCAAGTGCAGTTTCAGGCGTACTTTTGCAGTGCACTTGTAGTGCATAGTGGGTTTGCCTTTAGTAAATAACACCCACGGTGCTTTTTAATTTGCTCCAATTACGCCATTTTTATGACTCCACACATTTCTGTCATGGTGCTGAAAATTAGCAATATTTTTGTCAGTAATGCACTACATACATTAATAACAAAAACAAGGTGTATGTGTAGAAAACCCACAACATAATAATATTATCTGAAGAAGAGACTGACACCTCATCTCGCCCAGAAATTAGGTTTGCACTGTTGAAGAAAAAGGCCCAAAAAAAAAGCAAAAAAAGAAAAGCTAGGAGACACCTTAAAACAAACCCAAGCAGTAAATGAAAACAAATATTATTGCAGTTTGAAAAAAAAAATCATTAAAAAAATGCCTCTCAGACATTGTCTGGCATATCAATGGCCCCCCTACTCACAAAGTACTCCATATATCTTGTTCTAACTTTGCAGGTGCTTTAGGGGGGCAAGCCAGGAAGGCCAGCTTCAAGGGCCGTCAGGTTGGCATTTTCTGGTAAGTCTGCATCAGGCCAAACTGAGGCCACATAGTTCCGTGCGTGTTTCTTCAAAAAATTGTGCAGAATGCAGCACAAAAGCACAATATGATTGAGTTTATATTCCACCATGTGGATTGGAGTCAAAAATAGGCAGAACCGTCTGGCTATTATCCCAAAAGTGTTCTCCACTACTCTTCTGGCTCTGGCCAGCTGGAAATTAAAGACCCGCTGGTCCGGGGTGACGGTCCTCATTGGGAAAGGCCGCATCAGATGGTTTCCCAGAGCAAACGCTTCATCCGCGATGAAGACAAAAGGGAGTCTTTCAACATCCTCCTCTGGAGGTGGCAAGTCCAGACTGCCACTCTGAAGACGCCAGTAAAACTCCGTCTGCGCGATCACTCCACCATCTGACATCCGGCCATTTTTCCCCACGTCCACATACAGGAAGTCATATGTCGCTGACACCACTGCCAACATCACGATACTATTATACCCCTTGTAATTATAATAGTAGGACCCCGAGTTGGGGGGGGGGGGGCGATGCGGACATGTTTCCCATCAATTGCACCTCCACAATTGGGAAAGTCCCAACGGGTGGCAAAGTGGGAGGCCACAGACTGCCATTCCTGTGGCGTTGAAGGAAACTGTGGAGTCAAACAAGAAAAAAAATGTAGTCATTTTGCACATCAACATTGCAAGCAGATTAGACACAAAATTTTTTGCCCAAGATCAGTATAACATTTTTGGAAATTAGTATTTAAAGCCAAAAGTATAAGGTCCCCTTATCAGATGTTTTGGACAGGTAACCCTCCTCACTTCATTGAGAGCTGAATGTATAAATAATGTGTGATACTTTGGCCAGACCCTCCTTACTTACACTATTGGCAAACCCCCCCCCCCCCCCCCCGGACAGGTAAAAAGTGTCATAATACAAAAAAAAATATGAACAAATGGAAGCACATTTTTACATTCTGCTATTACTTATAGAGATAATAATAGGAGAAAAAAAACATAAAACAGTAGCATTTGAAAGTATTGAGGCAAACCCTTTCACTACATGCTTTGGTGACTTCATCCATAAATCTGACCACAAAAGAGGTAGGTATGGTAGTGTGTATTGGGTTTGGAAAAGTCAGCAGATAGAGTATTGCTATCAGCTGACCTAGCAGTTGGGGGAGGGGGGTTCCTAGTTCGGCCCACCAAAAAAAAAACTCTGGCACTCTGCATGAATTTAAGCACACACATAGCATTTGTACACATTTTAGGGGGTGTTTAGGGGAAAGCAATACTATGGAGCTGACAAAATACATTGCTAAGTGACTAGGCTAGAGGTGTATAGGCCCAGGAGAGCATGCTCTCCTGGGCCCATGAAGTGAAGGCAAATATGCATGAAGGACAAAAAAAGGACTTTAAAAGCTTCCAGCATGCATGAGGACAAAGGAGCACATCATATCAATTACAGCATATTACAATCATGGTAATTAGGGAACGAGGAAACAAATTCAATACATTAGCAAACATTAAATACATAGAATGTGATGTTAAAGGAGAATTCTTACTTTAATATAGTCCTTCTGCAGGACCTGTATGATGGCAGAACAGGTCTCTGGAATAATGATCCCCAGAGCCTGGGGGGAGACGCCTGTAGAGAACTTGAGGTCCTGAAGGCTTCTCCCTGTCGCCACGTACTGCAACATGGTAACTAGACTCTGCTTCGGAGTGATGGCTTGCCGCATGCAGGTATCCTGCCTACTGATATAACGGAACAGCAAAGCCAGCAGACGGTGAAAACTGGGGTCCGTCATCTGGAGATAATTCCTAAAATCATCAGGATTATTCTCCCGGATCTCACAAAGCAAAGGCATGTGCGAGAACTGGTCACGCTGGAGCAACCAATTCATGCTCCATGAACTCCTCCTCGCCCTGTTCATGGACTGGGCTTGTGTCAAAGCTAAAAGCCCAACACCAAGCCCCTGCACAGCATGAACTCTACCACGAATACGTACATGAAACATGGCTTAGAAACGGTCGGCTGGTCAGAACGGACTAACAGAAAGCACGATAAACAGCAAGGCCTGGAAAAACGAACTGAAAACCAGAAACGAGCAGACAATAAGCACTGAAAATCAAAGCGTACTATACCAAGATATAGTCCACAATGACCAACAAATCCAAACTGACTACACGCACTGATAAGCAGATATGCACCAATAAGCACAAACTGAAGAGCAGTAACGATCTGAAGCACAAATCTGAAAAGCGCGAATTGTCTCTAACCAAACTTCTACTAACATGCAATAAACACGAGATCAGCAGAAGGAGCTCAAAGGGTGCCACACGTGGTGCTGAACTTCCCTTTTCTAGTTCCATCGTACACAGTTTATGTCACCGCGTTCTTGACGACCGGAAATTCCAACAACTTTGTCCGACCGTGTGTATGCAACACCAGTTCCGGACTAAATCCGTTGGAAATTATCTGATGGATTTGGTGATCGGAATGTCCGACCGCGTGTACGGGGGCTTAGGGAACTGGGGTGTCCGACTGCTACAGATGACTTCAGAGTATCTGCAGCCTACTAATAACAGTAGTGCACCACCTTAAAAACACTTTTCTTGATCATACATCACGGGACACAGGAGCTTCATTGCATAGTGGGTTATATAGGCACCTCTGGTGATTGGACACTGGTTAACCCCAATTAAGGAGAATTCCTCCCCTATATAACCCCTCCCATATGGGAGGCACCTCAGTTTTTTCGCCAGTGTCTATGGTGGTTGGTCACGTAAAACTTTGGCTCTGTGCAGGTCCCTGCGGGGGCCTAAGGGCTACAACAAACCGGATCCATATCTCGGGCCGATATTTGACTCCCAAGATGGTATGGTACCGGGCCTCGTCAGCCGAAGAAACGAGGTTTGGCCTGTAAGTCCTCTCCTATTGAAAGACTGGGCTCTGGGAAAACCAGACTTGGTGTACTGTTTACACAGAGCGCACGAAAGTTTCTTGCAGAGTCTTTTACATGGTCCAGGTAGGAGGCTCTTCCGAGAAAGAGCCCCAGATAAACCTGAAGGTTGGCTAACACTGCCCGCCGTGATGGGTGAAGGCTGGAATTTGTCTGTTTCAGCAATTCCTGCGGCGGGGACAGGTAAGGGAAGTTAATCCTATATATATAATTATATGATGTATTTCTTCATTTTGAGTAGTTGTATGTCTTACCTGGTTTCCACCACTAGAGGGAGTAAGAGCAGCCTGATGCATACTTAAATGCCTTTCAGTACACACGCTCAGTGAAGCCTGGTTCTCCAGCTGTCTCACGTCTCCACTGCAGTCCCTGCCACAATAGAGGTAATACAGGGGTCCCATGTAGTCTGGGGGTCCCATGCAGCTCCGATGGAGTTTTCCTTTCCCCCCTGGATTCCGCGGTCCTCGTACACGTGCGCCGGGCGTGTTCCCGGCCTAATGGAGGAGTAGGGAGTGAGCCGTGCACGTCAGTGTGCATGGCGCTGTACTGCGCAGGCGGCAGTTTTAAAAAGCCCAGAGTGTCAGGGGGCTGTAAGTGGAGACACTTAAGTGGAGACAGGAGCTGTGGGCAGTAAGCATCCCAGGGGATTGGATCCAGACAAACCTTAGACACCTACTCAGCATCAGGTTGTGCAGTTTAAGCATATATATTTATTGTGAGACTTTAAGCACAACAGTGATTGCACTTTGTACTAGTACCTCTGCTTTGTAACTTAGGACCATGTCTCCTTGTAAGAGGGTCTCAGGGGGAGGTAACAAGAGCACTGGTAAATCACCGCCTAGGTCCAGGGGTTCTAAAAGTGCATTTAAGTTACCACCCCCCCCTGCAAGACTGGAGCCAGCCTCTCAGGACAAGTCAGTGCTCCTATCAGGTTTTGCAGCCTCTCCTAATGTCCCAGCCCCGGTTTATGCCACTGAGGACTCCCTTAGGGCTACATTGGAGGGTTTTGAAGGGAGAATAATGAATTTTATTTCTGCTTCCCTGAAAGATAGCAGGAAAAGGGGTAGATCCCCTCCCTCTGCTGAAATTCCTCTCTCAGATGATTCTTCTGACAATGAGGAGAGATCTCTATCTTGGGAGAGGGATCATGAGCAGTCGGATGAAGCAGAGGAAGAGGAGAGAGTCCCCTCTTCCCAGGCGCTCAGAAAACAGGCGCAGTATTAAACTGAATTGGTGCCTACCACATTCAGAATGCCTGCTGCTGAAGTCGCTACGTCCTCTGTTTCTTCCCTGGGAGTCAGGAAAGCCCCACAGAATGCCTATTCCTTCCCAATTCATCCCTTAATGGATGAATTGTTGTATGAGGATTGGGGACATCCCGATAAACTGTTTGCTCCTCCTAAAAGGTTTTCTATGCATTATCCTCTGGAGGAAAGTTTCACCAAGAAGTGGGGGGTCCCATCTGTTGATGCGGCTGTTTCTTGCGTGAATAAAAACCTGACTTGTCCCTTGGATAATGTGCAGGTATTTAAAGATCCAACTGATAAGAAGCTGGAAACATTATTAAAAGCCTCCTTTTCCATGACTAGCGCTGTAGTGCAACCTACAGTCGCAGCCGTGGGGTTGTGTCAGTTCCTCAAGGAACAGGTTGAGCAGATGCTTGGGCTCCTACCCAGTGAGGAAGTAGAGAATTATGCAGAAATGCCTCATATTCTGTGTTTCATGATTGATGCAATTTTGGATTCTGTCCAACAAGCATCAAGTTTGTCTCTCATGTTGGTACACATGCGAAGGGCCCTATGGCTAAAGAATTGGGCAGCTGAGCTGTCATGCAAGAAGCATTTGATTGGGTTCCCGTTTAAAGGGGAACGTTTGTTTGGAGAAGAATTAGACAAATTCGTCCAAAATATTTCAGGAGGTAATTCTACTCTCCTTCTAGTCAAAAGGAGCAAGCGTCCTTCATTTAGGCGTGCTCTCTCTCCCTGGAGCATCAAGCTCTAAGCAGTGGCGACGGCCTTCTCAACCCTCCTCTACAGGAAAGGCTCAGGGCCGAGCCCAGGGGCAGAAAAAGACTTGGGGGCGAAAGCCTGCCAAGCAGAGCCCAAAAGCTTCCTTGTGAAGGGGCGCCCCCGCTCGGCCGAGTGGGGGGAAGGCTCCTGCAGTTTGCAGGAGCCTGGCGGGAAGAGATCCGGGACAAGTGGGTGATCTCTTCGGTATCTCTGGGCTACAGGCTAGAGTTTCAGGAGATTCCACCTTCTCGTTTCCTAAGGTCAAGGATCCCCAGGGATCAAGTAAAGCAAAAACCGCTATTTCTGGCTTTAGATCACTTACTATCCCAGGGGGTGATAGTAGAAGTGAACCCAAAAGAACAGGGTTCAGGGTTTTACTCGAATCTCTTCACCGTTCCGAAGCCAAATGGAAGTGTCAGACCTATCCTAGATCTGAAGGATCTGAACCGTTTTTTACGCATCCGGTCCTTCCGAATGCAGTCAATCCGCACTGTGGTCTCCTCCCTGCAAGGGGGAGAGTTTATGGCATCAATAGACATCAAAGATGCATATCTCCATGTGCCAATTTTTCCTGCACACCAAAAATTTCTAAGGTTCGCGGTAGAGCAGCACCATTTTCAATTTGTGGCCTTGCCGTTTGGGCTTGCTACGACCCCTCGAGTCTTCACAAAGATTCTGGACCCTATCTTGGCAAACCTAAGAGCTCAGGGTATAGCCGTCATGGCTTATCTAGACGATTTACTTCTCATGGAGAAAACAGTAGCGTTCCTGAACCACAGCGTTACCAGGACGCTAGAACACCTGGAACGCCTAGGTTGGATTATAAACCTAGAAAAGTCGTCCCTACAGCCTGCCACCAGGTTGGAATACCTGGGTATGATGATCGACACCGCTCAGGGCAAGGTGTTTCTTCCAAGGCCAAAAGCCTTGGCCATTGGGGATCTGGTGCACCTAATTCTGGGCAGGAGAGCATCCCCCATTTGATTGTGCATGAGACTGTTAGGGAAAATGGTCGCCTCCTTCGAGGCCATCCCATTTGCCCAGTTCCACTCAAGGCCTCCGCAAAGATGCATCCTTGCGGCTTGGAACAGGAAGCCCCAATCCTTGGATCTTCCTATGCGTCTATCCCCAGGGACACGAAAGAGTCTCGTCTGGTGGTTACAAACCAAGAATTTGCTGAAGGGCAAAACTTTTCTTCCTCTTCCATGGAAGATTATCACGACAGATGCCAGCCTGACAGGCTGGGGAGCAGTGTTGGAGGAGACGTGCTCGCAGGGGAAATGGTCTGCGATCGAGAGGCTATTGCCCATAAATGTCTTGGAGATCCGGGCAGTTTATATGGC
The DNA here is from genome assembly GCF_037356315.1 of Lithobates pipiens. Taxonomy (NCBI): domain Eukaryota; kingdom Metazoa; phylum Chordata; class Amphibia; order Anura; family Ranidae; genus Lithobates; species Lithobates pipiens. Next base: position 95,570,664 of record NW_027507787.1, read on the forward strand.
TCTCATAAGGTGGTCTTACAGACTACGAGGTCTCCCTGTTCGGGTTCAGTCCGACAATGCCACAGCAGTGGCTTATATCAATCCCCAGGGCGGTACCAGAAGTCTGGTTGTGCAAAAAGAGGTGAATCGCATACTTGTCTGGGCAGAAAAGCATGTTCCGTGTCTTTCTGCAGTCTTCATTCCAGGAGTGGAAAATTGTCAGGCGGATTTTCTGAGCCGCCAGCAGTTGTGCCCAGGAGAATGGGCTCTGCACCCCGATGTGTTTCGGAACATATGTCACAGGTGGGGTACTCCAGACGTAGATCTGTTTGCATCCAGGTTCAACAGGAAACTGGACAATTTTGTGTCAAGGACAAGAGATGCACTTGCTCAGGGGTCAGATGCTCTGACAGTTCCCTGGGATCAGTACAATCTAATTTATGCATTCCCACCATTCCCACTTCTGTCACGGTTCCTGGGAAGAGTCAAAAGGGAAACAAAGTCGGTTATTTTGGTAGCCCCGGCTTGGCCCAGGCGACCTTGGTACGCAGAGATCTTGAAGTTGGCAGTAGGCAGGCCGTGGATCCTCCCTCTCCGGCCAGATCTACTCTCGCAGGGTCCAATCTACCATCCTGCTTTACACAGTCTAAGTTTAACGGTTTGGCTGCTGAGACCCAGATTCTGAGAGATCGTGGGCTTTCCGGGCCAGTCCTTTCTACTATGGTCAATGCCAGAAAGCCGGCCTCCAGGCCTATTTATTACAAAATCTGGAGGGCATATGTTTCCTGGTGTGAACTCAGGAAATGTCATCCTAGAAAGTATGTCAGAAAAAGAAAAGAAGAAGGGGGCGCCTCTGGGTGTAGATTTTTTTAAAAAGCAATTTATTCACAGGTAAAACAAAGAGATTATGCACTCACATTTTCCAAGGCATAAAAAGGCATGTAGAATAAAAAGGGGGGGGTTTTCATCTGATTCGTCCGTCACTTGAGATCCGGTCCGCAGGTGTCATGTTGTCCTCTCCTGGCGTTACTACAAGTTTGTTGTTTTAAAAAAGCCGGCTTGGTGGACGCAGAGGATGTATTTCCAAAGCGAGGCTTGGTTAGCTGTGACACGCGGGTCATGTCACGGCGGGCGACGTGTTTCCTGAGCGTTCGGGTCGAGGTGGAGAGACGACCACACTCTTTCATCAGGCCAATCAGATGAGAAGGGGGAAACAGGGATTTAAATAGAGGAGAAGAGACTGAAACAGGAGGCGTGGTTGGGCGGAAAGTGGGGCGTGGCTACGGGGTAAGGTTGAGAGGGGCGTGAATCAGGAAGATGGGGGAGGAGACAACGGGGAGAAGATGTAATGGATACAGATGAAGCGAGCAGGCAGGCGGGGACAAACGGACAGAAGAAAGGGAACTATAATTTGAGACATCTAGACAGACATAATGTATAAATATGTGGGCATGTTATTAATAAAGCATATGGAGAAATTATCAAGGTGTATATTGTAAAATGTGTGATATGAGGGGGATGAAAGAAGAGTAAGGGAGCATATCGGAGGAGAAGGTGGAATTGTAAATGAGAGAGTTATAAATAACTCGGAAAAAAAAGGGGGGGAGGGGAAGGGGGGAAAAAAATAGGGGGGGGGGGCCGAGGGGTACAAGATAACATACAAACCATGGGAAGAAGAGCGAAACTGCATACTAACTGCGGGAGCAGGTAGTAAATAAGGGGGTAAAAAGAGGACAAAAAATAATAGGGAAGTGGTTGAAAATAGCTAGTAGGGAAACCGCATGAGTACATTATGGTATTTAAACTAAAAACGGGGGGAATTACTGAGAATGGACAAATTATATGAAGTGAATGAAAGTGGAGATATTCGGGGGGAAAAAAGAAAAATTACAAAAAGGTGGAGTAGTAGAAAAATGAAAATAATAATAATGATAATAATAAAAAAATATATATAATAAAAATAAATAAATGAAAAATGAAAAATGAAAAATAAAAAAATAATAAAATAAAAAGATAAAAAATGAAAAATAATGGATAAAATATATAGAAAAAGGGGAAGCGAATGAGGTCAAGATGGAGAAAATAAATAACAAACTCATGGATGTAGATACATTTATATATGAATGATATATGAATAAATTATGTCGCCCCTGGCATACAGTATATATGTATACCTACGCACATACATCTATGTGTACATGCGCATGTAAAAAATATATGTAAAATATATAGAGGAAATATATGATATGTAAAATATAAAAAATGTATATAAGTATAAATTAAGGGAAACAAATTCAAGGAACTGGGAAAGAAGAAAGAACAAGAGGGGGAATAATATATGTATGGTAGTGTTTGGGGTATATTGTGGAGATTGGGATGGAAGGATAGATGTACAGTGAAGAAATATGCGAGGGGGGTAGAGGGAAGATTGAGGCGAAGAAAAAGGGAAGGGGGAGGGGGACGGCAGCATAGTATGTGAGCAATGGGAATATATATACTTTATGCTGCCTGTAGTGGTTAGGTAAGTCTGGGAAGGAAAGATGGGAAGAAAAAAGGGGGGAAATGATAGCGGGATAATGATTGGTATCTAGTTACCAGGAAAAAAACATATACAAATCGGTCGGTTTGTCGCCAATCCACCGATCGATTGATTTTAAAAAACATCACAATAATAGTAACTTAATGCATCTTATCATAACAGTCAAATACGGTAAAAGAAAGCGCTTAATAAAATCATCGGGTTTGTCAACATAACAAGAATAATCCCTTGGTTGTGTGAAACATCTATATAAAAGAATCAGGGAAAGGCTGTTGTATGTAAGGCCTTATTCTTTACAAAATAAGTTTTACTAACATAAAGTGCACGGACGGTACAGGAAGGGAAATGTATGTATGAACGATATGCTATACCAGGTTATAATAGTGGGGAGCAGTGGGTGGGGAAGTATAGGCAAAATCAGAGGATCGTGGCGATTTCGATGGATTAATTGATTCCCCCCGGGGAGAGAACATCCAGGGAATATATCCAGAATGTTTCACGGGCGCACAGTTTTTTGAATCTCTCCGCCGGGGGGAGATGATTTGGAATCTGTTCAATGATCCATACCTTTAGGCCTATAGTAGAGCCTTTGTGGAAGTGGGAGAAATGTCGTGGCACACTGTGTGGGTCTATACCTCCTTCAATGAGTCTTCTATGTTCGCCGAAGCGTTGTCTCAGTGTCCTTATGGTTCTCCCCACATAGAGGAGGCCACAAGGACAGCTCAGTACATACACCATAGAAAGTATGTCATTAGCAGGATCTTGGCCTTCCTCCAGTCAGGCCTAGAAATTAATTTGGCCATAAGCACTATCAAGGTGCAGATTTCGGCCCTGTCAGTGTTTTTTCAGAAGCCACTTGTATCGCATTCCCTGGTGCGGGCTTTCATCCAGGGGGCCATGTGGATAAGACCACCAGTCAAATCTCCGGTATGCCCATGGGATCTGAATTTGGTTCTCTCGGCTTTGCAGGGGCAACCATTTGAACCTTTGCATCTGGGTTCATTAGTTCTCCTGACTAAAAAATTGGTTTTCTTGGTAGCCATATCCACGGCTAGAAGAGTATCAGAGCTAGCAGCTCTTTCCAGCAAGGAACTGTATCTAATTATTCATAAGGACCGGGTGGTCATGCGTCCCAACAGGTCCTTTCTACCTTAGGTGGTTTTGGGATTCCATTTGAATCAAGACGTAATCCTACCATCCCTTTTTCCGGACCCACAGTCCGCAGAAAAAGAATCTTTGCACACTTTGGATGTGGTTAGGGCAATCAGTATATATCTTCAAGCAACTGCTCGGATAAGGAAAACTGATTGCTTGTTTATTTTGCCGGAAGGCCCTAGGAAGGGCCAGGTGGCGTCAAAATCCACTCTCTCAAGGTGGATTAGACAGGTTATTTCTCAGGCCTATAGTGTTAAATGGAAAATCCCTCCCTTTCCAGTGAAAGGGCACTCTACTAGGGCTGTAAGTTTTTCTTGGGCAGTGCATCACCAGGCCTCCCTGGCTCAGATCTGTAAGGCTGCAACTTGGTCATCAGTCCACACATTCACCAGATTCTATCAGGTGGATGTCAGAGGGCAAGAGGATATTGCCTTCGGGCGCAGTGTACTGCAGGCTGCAGTTTAGGTCCTCCGGTCCCTGGCGGTCTATAATTATGATCTGTGTCTCCCTCCCCTCAATCTGAGTATTGCTTTGGGACATCCCACTATGTAATGAAGCTCCTGTGTCCCGTGATGTATGATCAAGAGAATGGGATTTTTATATACAGCTTACCTGTAAAATCCTTTTCTTGAGAGTACATCACGGGACACAGGGCTCCGGCCCCTCCTGGGTTTTACATGGTTTCCTATTGCTTTGCTACAAAACTGAGGTGCCTCCCATATGGGAGGGGTTATATAGGGGAGGAATTCTCCGTAATTGGGGTTAACCAGTGTCCAATCACCAGAGGTGCCTATATAACCCACTATGTAATGAAGCTCCTGTGTCCCGTGATGTACTCTCAAGAAAAGGATTTTACAGGTAAGCTGTATATAAAAATCCCATTTTTACATATATCTGTATATGCCCTCTAAGGATCAGACTGCAGCCAGTATATTGTATCCATCAGCTACTTATGGGCGATGTAATGATGTCACTAGGCTCTGCCATTGCCCACAGTCCTGCCCCAAAACAGAGGGGCTAATACATTTGTGAAATTTGCAAAGAGCCTGAATATTATGCCTAGAGATCTCTGGATAGGGGGAAGGTGGCAAGTGTCAGTCTCAGTGGTGGCTGGTGAAGCTTTAGGATGGGGGGCTGCCAGACCCCGCCCTTCCTTTTTGGCCCCTCCCACTTTGTGAAAATGGGCGTGGTTTGCACAAAATATTGGGCGTGGCTCTAAGGTGGCGTGGTTAGCGTCTGAGATGAACGAGGGATGGAGGTAGAGGGACGAGACGAATGAAGGGACAGCAGGCCCAGATCCTACACAACAATAGAAATGTGTATTCTAGAAAGTTTAACAATCAGCAAATAAAGATACTCCAAACACCTGATGTTAGCGCGTCAATCATCCCAGCACCATGGTTGTTATGGTGTCAGGATGATTGAAGCGCATTATTTCTATTATTACATTGCAATATACAATTAAATTATTCAACTCACCATAATGCAGAATCAGTGGGATCCCTGAGCGTGTCACTAGCCACGTCGCCTACAACCAGATGCCATCAGGTGTCCCCAGCGGAGCCCGTCTTTACATCAGGTGTCCCCAGCGGAGCCCGTCCTTACATCAGGTGCCCCCAGCAGAGTCCCTCCTTAGATGCAGCCTGTGTCCCCACCCAATGCAGCCTCTGTCCCCCCCCAATTGCAGCCTGCCTGGGTCCCATTAAATGCAGCATCTGCCCCCCCAAATGCAACCTGTCTCCCCCCCAAATGCAATCTGTGTACCCCCAAATGCAGCCTGCCTGTGTCCCATTAAATGCAGCCTGTGTCCCCCCCCCAAATGCAGCCTGCCTTTGTCCCATTAAATGCAGCCTGTGCTCCCCCCCAAATTCATCTTTGTCCCCCCATGCAGCCTGTGTCCCCCCAAAGCAGCCTGTGCCCCCCCCCAAATGCAGCCTGTCCCCCCCTCTAATGCAGCCTGTGTCCCCCTCTAATGCAGCCTGTCCCCCCCCAATGCAGCCTCTGTCCCCCCTAATGCAGCCTGTGTCCCCCCAATGCAGCCTGTGTCCCTCCCAATGCAGCCTGTATCCCCCCCAATGCAGCCTGTGTCCCCCCATTGCAGCCTGTGTCCCCCCAATGCAGCCTGTGTACTTACCTTTCTGTTGTCCTCTCCAGCGGTGACTCCTTTCACTGGCAGCGCTGGTGGAGCGGCATACTTCCTGGTTCCTCTCCCGGGCGCAATGGGAGAGAGAGACCGGAAGTGACATCTAACTGAGGTCAGATGTCAATCAAATCTGAAGCGCAGAAGTAGCTTCCGCCAGGCGCCTGTAGTATATGTTACTATGGCCCTGCGGATGCTACTCGGCGCTTCAGAAAACGCCGCAAGGCAGGCTAAACGCCCGCAAATGCAGCGCCACGTCTGCAATCTCATGATTGCATAGACGCGGCACTTCCCATAAGGGCACTGTGTCCGGCGTCCGAACACAGTGCACTTAAGGAACTGTATTTTTTTTTTTAAAGGGCCAGTAATAATTAAAAAAAAAAAAAATATATATATATATATATATATATATATATATATATATATATATATATTTTTTTTTTTTTTGTGGCTGCCTGGAGGGGGACTGGTCAGTCTATAAAAAAGAACACTCATTCACACAGTACCTGTGTCACCTGAAGCCAATGTGAAGAAGGCATGATGTTATAGATAAAGGTCACGTAAAGGTGGGTGAAAGGAGCGCCAACAAGGGGGGTGTCCCTTCCTTCCAATCCGCTCTCCTCACTGAGTCTACAGAGTGTAACTTCAGATCCCTGCCCCCTTTTTTCTGAACTCTCAGACAAGCTTATAAATTTAGCAGTTTGAATGGATCGAGAGAAGTGAAAACTGCAGATAGACAGATACATTTTATGTAGGAGGATTTGTTTCATCTCTGTGTCAGGTCCATAAATATTGGGACATCGACACAATTCTAATTTTTTTGGCTCTATACACTACCACAATGGATTTAAAATGAAACAAATAAGATGTGCTTTAACTGCAGACTTTCAGCTTTAATTTGAGGGTATTTACATCCAAATCAGATGAACGGTGTAGGAATTACAACAGTTTGTATATGAGCCTCTCACTTAAGGGACCAAAAGTAATGGGACAATTGGCTGCTTAGCTGTTCATGGCCAGGTGTGTTTTTCCCTCCTGGCCTGGACTGGCCATAGGGCAGACTGTGGCCTGTTGATGATCAACCGCAGTTCACCTACTGCTATGCGGCCGGGGCTGTGTCATCTCTGGCGGAATCGGGGGCTGCATGGGCTGAGCTGTGTGTCTCTCACACTGCTCAGCCTCAGAGCCCCACTGACACTTCCGCTCTCCTTCTCCAGGCATCCATAGAGATGGCCCTGCGGCTCACCCGGCGGTCGGTTTGTGGCGAACTTTGCTCGTTCACGATTTGCCAAACCAGCGGACTTCTGGCGCTGTTCGCGGCGGACATATTCGCTTACATTGTGAAGAACTTTGACCCATGACACATCCATCATGGGGTACAGGACAGCCAATTGAGACATTTCAGCACATGGACATACCCCCTACCTATTAAATAGACCTGATCTGGTGGCCATTTTACATTCTGTCTTTTGTCAGTGTAGGGAAAGGATGCTGTGTGGAGCAGGGACAGTCAGTCTGTTACTATTAGGTCCACAAAAATCCTTTTAAGGACTGGTATAGGTATAAGTATATAGGGTTGTAATACACTTAGAATGTACATTCTTTCAAATATAGAAAGCATATTATAGTGCACTGCAGTGCTGACCGATACTGCAGCTGTCTTTTCTCAGTGTAGGGACAGTTTGGTGTTTGGAGCAGGGACAGTCTGCAATTCACTAGCTACTATTAGGTTCACAAAGGTCCTTTTAACCACTTGCCGACCGCCGCACGCCGATGTACATCGGCAGAATGGCACGGGCAGGCATAAGGGCTTACATGTACGTCCTTGCCTGCCCGCCGGTCGGGGGCCCGATTGGGCCCCCGCCCGGTGCCCCGATCGGGCCCCCGCCCGGTGCCTGCGGCGGTCGGTATTCGTTCGGGAGCGATCCCGGACGAGGGGACGGCCATTCATTCATGGCCACCCCCTCGCGATCGCTCCCGGCGAATGAAAATGTCCGGTGACATCACTTCCTCTCCTGTAATGTAAACACAGGAGAGGAAGTGATGTATTCTCTCCTCCGTGTCGGTAGTTTTCGTTCCGGCACCGAGGAGAGAGGTTCGGTGAGTTGCACCAACACACCCCACATACAGTAGAACATGCCAGGCACACTCACACCCCCCCTTTACCCCCCGATCACCCCCCAATTACCCCTGCCCCCCCAGTCACAGTGACACCAATTGCTTTTTTTTTTTTTTTTTTGCATTGGTGTCATTTGTGACTGTAGTAACTGTTAGGGCAGTTAGGGTTAGCCCCCTTTAGTTCTAATGTGCCCCCCTAACCCCCCAATAAAGGTTTAACCCCGTGATCACCCCCTGTCGCCAGTGTCACTAAGGCTGGGTTCACATTGCAGCGGTTTATGAGAACGAATGTGATTCGCACCGCACTGCAGTGCAAATCACATCCGATCTCTGTGCGATTCGAGTTCAGCCATACAGATAGTATGGCTGAATTCGTGTCGCACCCGCCGCAAATTCGCACGGGACCCTTTTTTTGGCCCGCAGCAGAATCGGATCGCATGGGTGTTCACACCATGCGATCCGAGTTTGCAGATCGCACTGCGATATGCGAACTGATCTGGGGGTGTCATTAACATTTCACTGACACTCCCAGCAGTTCGCATAGGGCAGTGTGAACTGCCGCCGGGAGGCATGCGATGCGGGAACCCGCCGCGGATTCATGGCGTTCCCGCATCGCTCCAGTGTGAACCCAGCCTAATAAGCGATAGTTTTTCTGATCGCTGTATTAGTGTCACAGGTGACGCTAGTTAGGCAGGTAGGTATTTAGGTTCGCCGCAGCTTTTTATAGCGCCAGGGACCCCCATATACTACCGCATAAAGCCCCCTGATTGCCCCCTAGTTAACCCTTTCACCAGTGATCACCATATAACTGTTACAGGTGACGCTGGTTGGTTAGTTATTTTTTTATAGTTTCAGGGCACCCGCCATTTATTACCCAATAAAGGTTTTTACACCCCTGATCACCCGGCGGGTGTCATTTGTGACTGTAATAACTGTTAGGGCAGTTAGGGTTAGCCCCCTTTAGTTCTAAGGTACCCCCCTAACCCCCCCAATAAAGGTTTAACCCCGTGATCACCCCCCGTCGCCAGTGTCACTAAGGCTGGGTTCACATTGCAGCGGTTTATGAGAACGGATGTGATTCGCACCGCACTGCAGTGCAAATCACATCCGATCTCTGTGCGATTCGAGTTCAGCCATACAGATAGTATGGCTGAATTCGTGTCGCACCCGCCGCACCCGCCACAAACTCGCACGGGACCCTTTTTTTGGTCCGCAGCAGAATCGGATCGCATGGGTGTTCACACCATGCGATCCGAGTTTGCAGATCGCACTGCGATATGCGAACTGATCTGGGGGTGTCATTAACATTTCACTGACACTCCCAGCAGTTCGCATAGGGCAGTGTGAACTGCCGCCGGGAGGCATGTGATGCGGGAACCCGCCGCGGATTCGTGGCGTTCCCGCATCGCTCCAGTGTGAACCCAGCCTAATAAGCGATCGTTTTTCTGATCACTGTATTAGTGTCACAGGTGACGCTAGTTAGGCAGTTAGGTATTTAGGTTCGCCGCAGCTTTTTATAGCGCCAGGGACCCCCATATACTACCGCATAAAGCCCCCTGATTGCCCCCTAGTTAACCCTTTCACCAGTGATCACCATATAACTGTTACAGGTGACGCTGGTTGGTTAGTTATTTTTTTTATAGTTTCAGGGCACCCGCCATTTATTACCTAGTCTCACTAGTGTACCCCTAAATTTAGGGGTGTCTACTTTCCAAAATGGGGTCATTTGGGGGGGGGGTTGTGCCATCTTGGCATTTTATGGCCTTCAAAACTGTAACGCCCTTAGAAAGCCTGAAGGCGGTGCTTGGTTTTCGGGGCCCCGTACGCGGCTAGGCTCCCAAAAAGTCCCACATATGTGGTATCCCCGTACTCAGGAGAAGCAGCAGAATTTATTTTGGGGTGTCATTTCACACATGCCCATGGCATGCGTGAGCAATATATCATTTAGTGACAACTTTGTGAAAAAAAAAAAAAAGTTTGTAATTTTCCCGCAACTTGTGGCAAAATATAAAATATTCCATGGACTCAACATGCCTCTCAGCAAATAGCTTGGGGTGTCTACTTTCTAAAATGGGGTCATTTGTGGGGGTTTTGTGCCATCTTGGCATTTTATGGCCTTCAAAACTGTAATAGGTAGTGAGGAGTGAAGTCAAATATTTACGCCCTTAGAAAACCTGAAGGCGGTTCTTGGCTTTCGGGGCCCCGTACGCGGCTAGGCTCCCAAAAAGTACCACATATGTGGTATCCCCGTACTCAGGAGAAGCAGCAGAATTTATTTTGGGGTGTCATTTCACATATGCCCATAGCATGTGTGAGCAATATATCATTTAGTGACAACTTTGTGAAAAAAAAATTAAAAAAAATTAAAGTTTGTAATTTTCCCGCAACTTGTGGCAAAATATAAAATATTCCATGGACTCAAAATGCCTCTCAGCAAATAGCTTGGGGTGTCTACTTTCTAAAATGGGGTCATTTGTGGGGGTTTTGTGCCATCTTGGCATTTTATGGCCTTCAAAACTGTAATAGGTAGTGAGAAGTGAAATCAAAAATTTACGCCCTTAGAAAGCCTGAAGGCGGTGCTTGGATTTCGGGGCCCCGTACGCGGCTAGGCTCCCAAAAAGTCCCACATATGTGGTATCCCCGTACTCAGGAGAAGCAGCAGAATTTATTTTGGGGTGTCATTTCACATATGCCCATAGCATGTGTGAGCAATATATCATTTAGTGACAACTTTGTGTAAAAAAAAAAAATATTCAATGGGCTCAACATGCCACTTATCAATTTCCTTAGGGTGTCTACTTTCCAAAATGGGGTCATTTGGGGGGGTTTTGTACTGCCCTGCCATTTTAGCACCTCAAGAAATGAAATAGGCAGTCGTAAACTAAAAGCTGCGTAAATTCCAGAAAACGTACCTTAGTTTGTAGATGTGACAACTTTTGCGCAAACCAATAAATATACAATTATTGACTTTTTTTTTACCAAAGACATGTGGCTGAATACATTTTGGCCTAAATGTATGACTAAAATTGAGTTTATTGGATTTTTCTAATAACAAAAAGTAGAAAATATCATTTTTTTTCAAAATTTGAGGTCTTTTTACGTTTATATCGCAAAAAATAAAAATCGCAGAGGCAATCAAATACCATCAAAAGAAAGCTCTATTTGTGGGAAGAAAAGGACGCAAATTTTGTTTGGGTACAACATTGCATGACCGCGCAATTACCAGTTAAAGCAGCGCAGTGCCAAATTGTAAAAAAACCTCTGGTCATTTACCAGCAAAATGGTCCGGTCTGAAGGTGGTTAAGGACTGGTATAGGTGTACAGTATATAGGGTTGTAATACACATATAATATACTTTATTTCAAATATAGAAAGCATACTATAGTGCACTGCAGTGCTGACCGTGACCGATACTGCAGCTGTCGTTTTTCAGTGTAGGGACAGCTTGGTGTTTGGAGCAGGGACAGTCTGCAATTCACTAGCTACTAGCTAGCTACTATTAGGTCCACAAAGGTCCTTTTAAGGACCGGTATAGGTGTACAATATATAGGGTTGTAATACACGTATAATATACTTTCTTTCAAATATAGAAAGCATATTATAGTGCACTGCAGTGCTGAACGTGACCGATACTGCAGCTGTCGTTTCTCAGTGTAGGGACAGTTTGGTGTTTGGAGCAGGGACAGTCTGCAATTCACTAGCTACTAGCTAGCTACTATTAGCTACTATTAGGTCCACAAAGGTCCTTTTAAGGACTGGTATAGGTGTACAGTATATAGGGTTGTACTACATGTATAATATACTTTCTTTCAAATATAGAAAGCATATTATAGTGCACTGCAGTGCGGCTGACCGATACTGCAGCTGTCGTTTCTCAGTGTAGGGACAGTTTGGTGTTTGGAGCAGGGACAGTCTGCAATTCACTAGCTACTAGCTAGCTACTAGGGATAAGCTTCGTGTTCGAGTCGAACGTACATTGGCTGTTCGTCCGTTCGGCGAAGTCCGAACATTTTGGTCCGTTCGCGTCTAATTCGTGTGGCGCTCACGGCCCACAATGCACTGCGATGGCGCAGTGCATTGCTGGCTCATGATTGGCCAAGCATGCACTGTGACCCCGCATGCTTGGCCAATCGCAGCGCCAGCAGCGAGGAGAGCCATGATTGGCCACAGGCAGGATGCCTGTGGCCAATCATAGCTCAGGCTGTGTAGTGCACGCCCCACACTATATAAGGCCGCCATCGCGGCGGCCTCGTGTAGTGTGTTGGCGTCTGAAGCAGTGGGTGTTCTGTGTACCTTCAACACAGTACACACCGATCGTTTTCGGCCGATTTTCTATCTTGCTGTTGTGTAGTAGTTATTGTCTGCGTGCCCTGACCGCAGTATACACCGCTATATTCACCTCACCTATATAGCTAGTGATCTATCTTTTATAATAGAGCTTGCAGTCAGTAGTGTTAGGAGATAGTGCGTGCTGTCTGCGTGCTCTGTACCCAGTACATACCGCTATATCCACCTACATAGCTGTTCTCTATTTGAGTCCACTTGCCATCTGCAGGAGTTATTGGAAGTTGTGTGTGCCTCCAGCACAGCACAGTATACATCTGTATATACCCCTTTATCTCTGGTGTTCTCTGGTTATTGTCTGCGTGCCCTGACCGCAGTATACACCGCTATATTCACCTCACCTATATAGCTAGTGATCTATCTTTTATAATAGAGCTTGCAGTCAGTAGTGTTAGGAGATAGTGCGTGCTGTCTGCGTGCTCTGTACCCAGTAGTGTTAGGAGATAGTGCGTGCTGTCTGCATGCTCTGTACCCAGTACATACCGCTATATCCACCTACATAGCTGTTCTCTATTTGAGTCCACTTGCCATCTGCAGGAGTTATTGGACGTTGTGTGTGCCTCCAGCACAGCACAGTATACATCTGTATATACCCCTTTATCTCTGGTGTTCTCTGGTTATTGTCTGCGTGCCCTGCCCGCAGTATACACTGCTATATTCACCTCACCTATATAGCTAGTGATCTATCTTTTATAATAGAGCTTGCAGTCAGTAGTGTTAGGAGATAGTGTGTGCTGTCTGTGTGCTCTGTACCCAGTACATACCGCTATATCCACCTACATAGCTCTTCTCTATTTGAGCCCACTTGCCATCTGCAGGAGTTATTGGAAGTTGTGTGTGCCTCCAGCACAGCACAGTATACATCTGTATATACCCCTTTATCTCTGGTGTTCTCTGGTTATTGTCTGCGTGCCCTGACCGCAGTATACACCGCTATATTCACCTCACCTATATAGCTAGTAGTAGTGATCTATCTTTTATAATAGAGCTTGCAGTCAGTAGTGTTAGGAGATAGTGCGTGCTGTCTGCGTGCTCTGTACCCAGTAGTGTTAGGAGATAGTGCGTGCTGTCTGCGTGCTCTGTACCCAGTACATACCGCTATATCCACCTACATAGCTCTTCTCTATTTGAGCCCACTTGCCATCTGCAGGAGTTATTGGAAGTTGTGTGTGCCTCCAGCACAGCACAGTATACATCTGTATATACCCCTTTATCTCTGGTGTTCTATAATAAAGGCATCTGCAGGAGTTAGTGGGTGTTGTGTGCCTCCAGCACAATATACACTACCCAACTGCTGTTTTACCCAACTCCCTTCAGGCCATTACCATGTCTGGAAGGCCAGCAAGGAGAGGCAGACAGGCGCGAGCCGATAAAAGAGGGCAAGCAGGCTCTGTGTCTAGAGACAACAGTGCTGGTCGTGGACACGGTGCATTGTCATCAGCACGTGGCCATGGGACATGCTTGTCCTTCTTTTCGGCAGCTGGACATGTTGAACCGCAACATGCCAACGACTTGGTAGAGTGGATGACCAAGCCCTCTTCATCCTCCTCATCCTCTCTCACTCAGTCTCAGGGTACTAGCAAAGCAGCTGCTAACGCATCGTCTTCCCTCCTCTCAATGTCATCATCAGTGACTCCTTCCCTAGACCCACCACGTCCTCCTGAGGAGTCTCCTGAACTCTTTGAGCACAGTGTTGGGTACATGCTCCAGGAGGATGCCCAGTGTTTTGTGGGCTCTGATGATGACACTCAGCTAGAGGAAGGCAGTAGCGTGAGCGCAGAGAGAGGGGATGCTCAAGAAGGACAGCAATCTGGCAGTCATGTTCCACAAGCTGCAGCATACTGCCAGGTTTGCTACAGCGATGAAGAGGGAGGGGATGATGAGGGCACTGACTCCACGTGGGTGCCTGGAAGGAGAGAGGAGGAGGAGGAGGCACATGTCCAACGAGGCAGGATGCCCTCCGGGGGCCAGCTTAGGGGCAGCACATCAACTGAATCACACCGCAGAGCTCCGCCTGTGCAGAGCGCTGCCTCTGCGCGTTATTCTAAAAGTTCTTTGGTGTGGGCCTTTTTTGAGACGAGTGCATCAGATCGCACCGCTGCTATTTGCAACATATGTCTCAAGCGTATCTCACGTGGCCAAAACATCAGCCGCTTGGGCACCACATGCTTGACCAGACATATGTTGACCTGCCATGCAGCTCGTTGGCAAGCGTACCTCAAAGACCCACACCAAAGAACAAAGCGGACCTCTCCTTGCTCCTCATCAGCTGGCATCTCCAACCCCACTAGACCTTCAGTCCTCTCTGAAACCTGCTCTGAGAGGAATGAAGGTGTAGAATTAGGTGTGTCACAGCCAAGTGCTTCCGGGAACTCTGCTAGCTGTACACCCACGTCCGATTATAGCAGGCAAATGTCCCTGCCCCAGCTGCTGGACCGGCGAAAGAAGTTCACTCCCAGCCATCCACATGCCCAGCGGTTGAATGCTAGCTTGGCTAAATTGCTAGCACTTCAACTGCTGCCTTTTCAGTTGGTAGACTCGGCCCCCTTCCGTGAGGTGAGTTTGTACAATGTGCGGTTCCTCAGTGGCAGGTCCCCAAACGCCACTTTTTCTCACGGAAGGCGATTCCGGCTCTCTACCGGCATGTGGAAGGCAATGTCCTTGCCTCGCTGGACAGGGCGGTCAGCGGTAAGGTGCATATTACCGCTGACTCATGGTCCAGCAGGCATGGACAGGGACGTTACCTGTCTTTCACGGCCCATTGGGTCACTCTTCTGGCAGCTGGGAAGGATGCAGGACAAGGTGCAGTAGTGTTGGAGGTTGTTCCGCCACCACGCCTCCAAAATGCTACTATTGGTTGTGACACACCTCTCTCCTCCACCCCCTCCTCTTCTTCTTCCTCCATAGCCTCTTCCAGTGCTCTGTCCTCAGAACCAGCGGTGCTCCGTAGGCGTTCCAGGGGCTACGCAAGTACGCAGGCAAAACGATGCCATGCCGTGCTTGCGCTGGTTTGTTTGGGGGACAGGAGCCACACTGGGGCGGATGTTTTGTCATCTCTGCAGGGGCAGGCCGAGAGGTGGTTGACGCCACGCCAGCTTAAGCCAGGAATGGTGGTTTGCGACAATGGCACCAACCTCCTCTCCGCCCTCCGACAGGGACAACTGACCCATGTGCCCTGTGTAGCTCACGTCCTTAACCTGGTGGTGCAGCGGTTCTTGGGCAGGTACCCCGGCTTACAGGATGTCCTGAAGCAGGCCAGGAAAGTCTGTGTGCATTTCCACCGATCATTTAATGCCTGTGCTCGGCTGGCTGAGCTCCAAAAGGAGTTGAACCTGCCCAAGAACCGCCTTATATGTGACATGCCCACCAGATGGAACTCAACATTGGCCATGCTGCAGCGGCTGCACACGCAGCAGAGGGCCATCAATGAGTACCTGTGCAACTACGGCACCAGGACAGGGTCAGGGGAGCTCAGTTTTTTCTCACCACGCCAGTGGGGCATGATCAGGGATGCATGCACTGTCCTGTCACCGTTTGAGGAGGCCACAAGGATGGTGAGCAGTGACAGTGCATGCATCACCTCTTGGAGCATACGCTGCGTGGAATAATGGACAGGGCACTTGAGGCAGAACAGAGGCAGGAAGAGGAGGACTTCCTTGCCTCTCAAGGCCCCCTTTATCCAGACAGTGTTCCTGCTGTGCCACCCATCACACAGGAAGAGGATGAGGAGGAGGAAGAGGAGGAGGAGGATGATTGTGTCAGCATGGAGGTGGAGGCTGGCACTCAGCATCAGCATCAGCAGCAGTAGCAGCAGTCTTGTAGGGATGATTTACAGTCCCAAGAAACACGTGGACTTGTATGTGGCTGGGAGGAGGTAGCTGCAGATCATGTTGTCCTTAGTGACCCAGAGGACTCCGGACCGAATGCCTCAGCTAACCTACGCTGCATGGCCTCCCTGATCCTGCAAAGCCTGTGGAAGGATCCTCGTATTCTTCGGATCAAGGAGAGGGACCATTACTGGCTGGCCACTCTGTTTGATCCACGGTACAAGGGTAAGGTTGCCGACCTTATCTTGCCATCGCAGAGGGAGCAGAGGATGAGACATCTCCGGGAGGCCTTGCAGAAAGGTCTGTGCAACGCGTTCCCAGAGACTGGGAGGTTACAAACTCCTGGTCCTGGACAACGTGTTGCTGAGGCATCGGTCAGAAGGAGCGGTGGAGAAGGTGGCCGTCTGACTGATGCTTTCAGACAATTTTTTAGTCCGCAGCCCCAAGGTATGATCGGTTCCAGCAACCATCGCCAGCGTCTGATTTACATGGTGCAGGAATACCTAGGGGCAAGGTCAGACTTGGACACCTTTCCAACCGAAAATCCTCTGGCTTACTGGGTCTTGAGGATGGATCACTGGCCAGAGCTTGCACAGTATGCAATTGAGCTACTGGCCTGTCCTGCATCCAGCGTTCTGTCGGAACGCACCTTCAGTGCTGCTGGTGGCTTTGTTACCGATCACAGGGTGCGCCTGTCCACCGAATCAGTTGATCGACTGACCTTCATCAAGATGAATCAGTCTTGGATCACCCACAGCTACCAAGCACCTGAAGCTGATGTAACCGAATAATTTTTTTTGAAATACCACATCCCTTCAAGACTGCCTATGCTGATGCTGAGTGACTGTCCTGTTATGTTGATTGTCTATCCTCTTCCTCCTCCGCTGATATGTTGGAAGAACATTTCTGGTTCTGGTTGATGCCATCAGCCCAATTTTTCTGCCCCTGTTTAACAGGGGCGTTTAAGTACAATTTTTGATGCAATGCTTTGCAGCAGGGCTAATTCCTGCAATAAAACTAGAGTATATGGCAGAGGTTGCAGTGTGGTGGCACCAGCACCAGTGCCTAAGGCCCAATTTTTCTGCCCCTGTTTAACAGGGGCGTTTAAGTACAATTTTTGATGCAATGCTTTGCAGCAGGGCTAATTCCTGCAATAAAACTAGAGTATATGGCAGAGGTTGCAGTGTGGTGGCACCAGCACCAGTGCCTAAGGCCCAATTTTTCTGCCCCTGTTTAACAGGGGCGTTTAAGTACAATTTTTGATGCAATGCTTTGCAGCAGGGCTAATTCCTGCAATCAAACAAGAGTATATGGGAGAGGTTGCAGTGTGGTGGCACCAGCACCAGTGCCTAAGGCCCAATTTTTCTGCCCCTGTTTAACAGGGGCGTTTAAGTACAATTTTTGATGCAATGCTTTGCAGCAGGGCTAATTCCTGCAATAAAACTAGAGTATATGGCAGAGGTTGCAGTGTGGTGGCACCAGCACCAGTGCCTAAGGCCCAATTTTTCTGCCCCTGTTTAACAGGGATATGTAATTACAATTCTTGATATAATATTTCACAGGAGGGCCCCTTCCTGTGCCCACCCAGAGTAACGGTGAGGACTTATAGTGTTGTGGCACCAGCACCACAACCACCAAAGGTAAATTTTTCTACCACTGTTCAACAATGGCATGTAATTACAATTCTTGATATAATCTTTCACAGCAGGGCGCTCCGGCGCCCACCAAGAGTCACTTTGAGGGCTTACAATGTTGTGGCAAAACCAACACCTTGTTCCGCCATTTCTGCAGGGCATATAGGGCAGGCCCCTACTTTCAAACATCCAACTTACAAACATCTCCTACTTGCAAACGGAAGGAGACAACAGCAAGTGAGATGAAAAAAGATGGACGACAAAACAAATTATACAGGGGTGATAACCCTTCCCTATGTTTTCCAAAAAGCTTAAAAATAGTTTTTTTGACTGGAGCTAAACTTT
Organism: Lithobates pipiens; assembly: GCF_037356315.1. Taxonomy (NCBI): domain Eukaryota; kingdom Metazoa; phylum Chordata; class Amphibia; order Anura; family Ranidae; genus Lithobates; species Lithobates pipiens. Next base: position 95,588,745 of record NW_027507787.1, read on the forward strand.
AAAAATGTACCAGTTGAAAATTACAAACAGATTCAACTTAACACAACAAACCTACACAGTCCCTGTCTTGTTTGCACCGCCTGTATACTGCTGTTCTGAGTATATAGGGCCTGGGGGCCACACGCATTTCCTTTTTTTAATATGGGTACAGGGTTCCCCTTAATATGCGTACAAGACCCAAATAGGCTGGTAATGGGCAGGGAGGGCTACCCATGCCATTTTTCTCAATGATTTTCAACCATATTGCAGGAACCAGATATAACATTAAAACCGCAAGCAGTTTTAAATGGTGTTATTTCCGTTTAATGTCATTTTGTGCAGGGACTGTTCTAAACACGGGAAACACGTGGCACTTCACAGGCATACTACAGACACCCCCCAGGCACCATATTTAAAGGAATATTTCACTTTTTTTTTCACTTTAACCCCTTCCCGCCGAGCGTACGCAGATCTGCGTACTCGGCTTCCGGGGGGTATACCGGGATGATGCCCGCACCTGCAGGCATCATCCCGGTACCGTTTTTTGCAGCAGGCGATTGGCTTTCCAGCCATAACAACCGATGCGGCTAAAAGCCGCTCGGCTGTTATGCCGGAGGAGCGGGAGGGGACGTCCCCCCCTCCCGCCGCCTCTCGCCGCTGTTACCGGTGCTCCCGCTCGATCGGGAGCACCGATTCCCTGTCCGACGCCTCCGGCTGCTGCGGAGGAACTGGAACGAAGCCGTAATCGGCTTCGTTCCAGTCTCCTCATCGTAAACACGGAAGCGACGTCATGACGTCACTTCCCGTTTACTCGGCTGCCAATGGCGCCGGTTTTAAAAAAATATCCGGTATTCAGAATCGCCGTTTTCGGCGATCTGAATACATTGAAGTGTAAAGGAGGGGTGGGGGGTCTTTTAGACCCCCGATCCCTCCATAAAGAGTACCTGTCACCACCTATTACTGTCACAAGGGATGTTTACATTCCTTGTGACAGCAATAAAAGTGATCAAATATTTTTTTTTTTTTTTAAAACAATTTAGTCGTTTTAAAATAAATAAAATAAAAAAAAAAATAAAAAAAAAAATTTCAAAGCGCCCGCCGTCCCCGCGAGCTCGCGAAGCAAAGAAAACGCATACGGAAGTCGCGCCTGCGTATGTAAACGGTGTTCAAATCACACATGTGAGGTATCGCCGCGATCGTCAGAGCGAGAGCAATAATTCTAGCAGTAGACCTCCTCTGTAACGCTAACCTGGTAACCGTAAATTTTTTTTAAAGCGTCGCCTATTGAGATTTTTAGGTACCGTACTTTGTCGTCAATCTACAAGTGCGCGCAGTTATAAAGTGTGACATGTTTGGTATCTATTTACTCGGCGTAACATTATCTTTCATATTACGCAAAAAAATTGGGCTAATTTTACTGTTTTGTTTTTTTTTTATTCATGAAAGTGTCCCTTTTCCCAAAAAGTTGCGTTTAAAACACCACTGCGCAAATACCGTGTGACATAAAATATTGCAACAATCGCCGTTTTATTCTCTAGAGCCTCTGCTAAAAAAATATATATAATGTTTGGGGGTTCCAAGTAATTTTCTAGCAAAAAATATGGATTTTAACTTGTAAACACCAAATTCCAAAAATAGGCTTAGTCATGAAAGGGTTAATCATCATTAAAATCAGTGCTCCCGCCAAAACGGCCATTTTTAAAAACATTTTAGGCATTGACCCATGTCCCCTGGGGCAGGAGCCAGGTCCCCAAACCCTTTTTAGGACAGTATCTTGCATATTAGCCGTTAAAATTAGCACTTTTTATTTCGAACGTTCGAGTCCCATAGACTTCAATGGGGTTCTAATGTTCCTTTCGAATTTGGGGTCCGTTCGAAAGTTCTGGTGCGAACCGAACCGGGGGGTGTTCGGCTCATCCCTACTAGCTACTATTAGGTCGACAAAGGTCCTTTTAAGGACTGGTATAGGTGTACAGTATATAGGGTTGTAATACATGTATAATATACTTTCTTTCAAATATAGAAAGCATATTATAGTGCACTGCAGTGCGGCTGACTGATACTGCAGCTGTTGTTTCTCAGTGTAGGGACAGTTTGGTGTTTGGAGCAGGCACAGTCTGCAATTCACTAGCTACTAGCTAGCTACTTTAGGTCCACAAAGGTCCTTATAAGGACTTGTATAGGTGTACAATATATAGGGTTGTAATACACGTATAATATACTTTCTTTCAAATATAGAAAGCATATTATAGTGCACTGCAGTGCTGACCGTGACCGATTCTGCAGCTGATGTTTCTCAGTGTAGGGACAGTTTGGTGTTTGGAGCAGGGACAGTCTGCAATTCACTAGCTACTAGCTAGCTACTATTAGGTCCACAAAGTTCCTTTTAAGGACTGGTATAGGTGTACTATTTGGTGTGCAGTATATAGGGGTGTAATACACATATAAAATACTTTCAGATATAGAAAGCATAGTATAGTCCATTTCCACTGTGCAGCATTGTGACTGCTGAGCGGTTCTGCAGCGATACTACAAAGAGTGACAAATGCAATTAGAAAAAAGTATTATAACTGGTGTGATAGACCAGTGGCCCCCCAAAACGACAGATTGAAGTGGGGTGTTATATACCTTCTTCCACATATACTGCACTTCTATAGAGACTTTTGTCACAGGGTCATTTAAAAAATGACAGGCAGAGGAAGAGGCAGGCCCTTCCGCAGGGGTGTTAGGGATAGGGCAGGAGCAACAGGCTTGAGCCAAAGTGGCAAATTGCAGAAGGTGCGTTCGATTATGTCAAAGGACGCACCAGACTTGGTTGAGTGGCTCACTCAGCCTAAAGCCCCATACACACTATCAGATTATCTGCTGACTTTTTCCTTCAGATTTACCAAAACCATATAATATGAGGACAAACCTTAGGAGTTTCAATGTGTATGCAATCAGGCAGGCCCTTCTACTACATGGTTTTGGTAAATCTGAAGGAAAAAGTCAGCAGATAATCTGATAGTGTGTATGGGGCTTTACTCTTCTGCACCCTCCTCATCCTCTCGATCTGCACCCTCTTCACTCTCTGCTGTGTGCACCCCCAAAGACACTACCACCAACACCACCACCATATACACTCCGCTTGAGTCACATGAATTATTTTCCGATCCATCACAAGACATTTCCGATGCGCAGCCATTCTTGGCATTGGATCAGGAAGAGGAGGTAGCAACAACCGCCACTCAGCAGTCTGATGACAGTACCCAGATCAGCCCAAGGAGGAGGCTGGTCCCCGGTGTTGCTGCCTACTCCAAGATCTCTAATTATAGTAGTGGGGAAGGTGACATTGATGATGACTTGCCTAGTGACGTCACGTGCGTGCCCACAAGTGAGGAAGAGGAGGGAAGTTCAGAGGGAGATATGGACCAGCAGATAGGGAGGAGAAGCAGGCGGAACTTACATTGCACAGGAGGGACAAACCAGACTGCTAATGTATCAGGAGCAAGGCATCAACCATGTACGGTCACATCTGGCACTCCCAGGACGCCGACACATGGCTCCGCAGTGTGGGCTTTTTTTAACGTGTCCGCTGCTGACAATAGTCTTGCCAACTGCAGCCTTTGTAGTCAACGCATAAGTCGCGGTAAGCCCAACACTCACCTAGGGACGACCGCCTTAAGAAGGCACATGAGCTGCCATCACTGAGCCCAGTGGGAGCAATGGAACCCACAAAGCCCCACTCCAGGCTTTCACCGTCCAGCCTTCTACTTCTCCTCTCTCCTCACAATTGTCCTCCACTCCACCTTCCATCATGCCGTCCTCACGTTTTTCTGGAAAAAGGCAGGCTTCTGTGGGCCAAATGTTTGAGCATAAAAAAATGATGACGCCGGATAACCCTCTGGCTTGTCAGAACTGTTAGCCCGCCAACTACTGCCATATAAACTGGTGGACTCGGAGGCCTTTCGAAAATTTGTGGCCATTGGAACACCACACTGGAAGGTCCCAGGAAGGAAGTATTTCTCACAGAAGGGCATCCCAGAGCTATATGGCCATGTTCAGCGGCAAGTGAATGTATCTCTGGCACACAGTGTCGGTGCCAAGATACATCTGACCACAGACACGTGGTCTAGCAAACACGGGCAGGGAAGGTATATAACTTTTACTGCCCACTGGGTGAACCTTCTGATGACCGTCAAGCATGTAACCCGTGGCACCCGTGTAGGTTTGGTTTTGCCACCATGGATTGCATGCAGGCCTGCCTCTTCTTCTCCTCCTCCTACTCCATCCGCCCTCTCCTCCTCGGCTGACTCCTCCTTTTCCGCTGCTAGCGTCTCTTCCGCTGCACCTCCCAAGATCCCCAGAACCTATTCGACAAGCCAGGTGAGACGTTGCCATGCTGTGCTGCGTCTGTTGTGCCTGGAAGCCAAGAGCCACACTGGCCCTGCACTCCTTTCAGCTTTGCATTCACAGGCAGATCAGTGGCTAACACCGCTCAATTTGACAGTTGGTAAAGTGGTGTGTGACAACTAGGGATGAGCTTCGTGTTCGAGTCGAACATATACGTTCGACTCGAACATTGGCTGTTGGTCCGTTCGGCGAAGTCCGAACATTTTGGTCCGTTCGCGTCAAATTCGTGTGGCGCTCACAGCCCACAATGCACTGCGATGGCGCAGTGCATTGCTGGCTCATGATTGGCCAAGCATGCACTGTGACCCCGCATGCTTGGCCAATCGCAGCGCCAGCAGCGAGGAGAGCCATGATTGGCCACAGGCAGGATGCCTGTGGCCAATCATAGCTCAGGCTGTGTAGTGCACGCCCCACACTATATAAGGCCGCCAGCGCGGCGGCCTTGTGTAGTGTGTTGGCGTCTGAAGCAGTGGGTGTTCTGTGTACCTTGTGTACACACCGATCGTTTTCGGCCGATTTTCGATCTTGCTGTTGTGTAGTGGTTATTGTCTGCGTGCCCTGACCGCAGTATACACTGCTATATTCACCTCACCTATATAGCTAGTGATCTATCTTTTATAATAGAGCTTGCAGTCAGTAGTGTTAGGAGATAGTGCGTGCTGTCTGCGTGCTCTGTACCCAGTACATACCGCTATATCCACCTACATAGCTATTCTCTATTTGAGCCCACTTGCCATCTGCAGGAGTTATTGGAAGTTGTGTGTGCTTCCAGCACAGCACAGTATACATCTGTATATACCCCTTTATCTCTGGTGTTCTATAATAAAGGCATCTGCAGGAGTTAGTGGGTGTTCTGTGTACCTTCAACACAGTACACACCGATCGTTTTCGGACAATTTTCGATCTTGCTGTTGTGTAGCGGTTGTTATCTGCGTGCCCTGACCGCAGTATACACCGCTATATTCACCTCACCTATATAGCTAGTGATCTATCTTTTATAATAGAGCTTGCAGTCAGTAGTGTTAGGAGATAGTGCGTGCTGTCTGCGTGCTCTGTACCCAGTACATACCGCTATATCCACCTACATAGCTCTTCTCTATTTGAGCCCACTTGCCATCTGCAGGAGTTATTGGAAGTTGTGTGTGCCTCCAGCACAGCACAGTATACATCTGTATATACCCCTTTATCTCTGGTGTTCTATAATAAAGGCATCTGCAGGAGTTAGTGGGTGTTGTGTGCCTCTAGCACAATATACACTACCCAACTGCTTTTTTACCCAACTCCCTTCAGGCCATTACCATGTCTGGAAGGCCAGCAAGGAGAGGCAGACAGGCGCGAGCCGATAAAAGAGGGCAAGCAGGCTCTGTGTCTAGAGACAACAGTGCTGGTCGTGGACGCGGTGCATTGTCATCAGCACGTGGCCATAGGACACGCTTGTCCTTCTTTTCGGCAGCTGGACATGTTGAACCGCAACATGCCAACGACTTGGTAGAGTGGATGACCAAGCCCTCTTCATCCTCCTCATCCTCTCTCACCCAGTCTCAGGGTACTAGCAAAGCAGCTGCCAACGCATCGTCTTCCCTCCTCTCAATGTCATCATCAGTGACTCCTTCCCTAGACCCACCACGTCCTCCTGAGGAGTCTCCTGAACTCTTTGAGCACAGTGTTGGGTACATGCTCCAGGAGGATGCCCAGTGTTTTGTGGGCTCTGATGATGACACTCAGCTAGAGGAAGGCAGTAGCGTGAGCGCAGAGAGAGGGGATGCTCAAGAAGGACAGCAATCTGGCAGTCATGTTCCACAAGCTGCAGCATACTGCCAGGTTTGCTACAGCGATGAAGAGGGAGGGGATGATGAGGGCACTGACTCCACGTGGGTGCCTGGAAGGAGAGAGGAGGAGGAGGAGGAGGCACATGTCCAACGAGGCAGGATGCCCTCCGGGGGCCAGCTTAGGGGCCGCACACCGACTGAATCACACCGCAGAGCTCCGCCTGTGCAGAGCGCTGCCTCTGCACGTTATTCTAAAAGTTCTTTGGTGTGGGCCTTTTTTGAGACGAGTGCATCAGATCGCACCGCTGCTATTTGCAACATATGTCTCAAGCGTATCTCACGTGGCCAAAACACATGCTTGACCAGACATATGTTGACCTGCCATGCAGCTTGTTGGCAAGCGTACCTCAAAGACCCACACCAAAGAACAAAGCGGACCTCTCCTTGCTCCTCATCAGCTGGCATCTCCAACCCCACTAGACCTTCAGTCCTCTCTGAAACCTGCTCTGAGAGGAATGAAGGTGTAGAATTAGGTGTGTCACAGCCAAATGCTTCCGGGAACTCTGCTAGCGGTACACCCACGTCCGATTATAGCAGGCAAATGTCCCTGCCCCAGCTGCTGGACCGGCGAAAGAAGTTCACTCCCAGCCATCCACATGCCCAGCGGTTGAATGCTAGCTTGGCTAAATTGCTAGCACTTCAACTGCTGCCTTTTCAGTTGGTAGACTCGGCCCCCTTCCGTGAGTTTGTACAATGTGCGGTTCCTCGGTGGCAGGTCCCCAAACGCCATTTTTTCTCACGGAAGGCGATTCCGGCTCTCTACCGGCATGTGGAAGGCAATGTCCTTGCCTCGCTGGACAGGGTGGTCAGCGGTAAGTTGCATATTACCGCTGACTCATGGTCCAGCAGGCATGGACAGGGACGTTACCTGTCTTTCACGGTCCATTGGGTCACTCTTCTGGCAGCTGGGAAGGATGCAGGACAAGGTGCAGTAGTGTTGGAGGTTGTTCCGCCACCACGCCTCCAAAATGCTACTATTGGTTGTGACACACCTCTCTCCTCCACCCCCTCCTCTTCTTCTTCCTCCATGGCCTCTTCCAGTGCTCTGTCCTCAGAACCAGCGGTGCTCCGTAGGCGTTCCAGGGGCTACGCAAGTACGCAGGCAAAACGATGCCATGCCGTGCTTGCGCTGGTTTGTTTGGGGGACAGGAGCCACACTGGGGCGGATGTTTTGTCAGCTCTGCAGGGGCAGGCCGAGAGGTGGTTGACGCCACGCCAGCTTAAGCCAGGAATGGTGGTTTGCGACAATGGCACCAACCTCCTCTCCGCCCTCCGACAGGGACAACTGACCCATGTGCCCTGTGTAGCTCACGTCCTTAACCTGGTGGTGCAGCGGTTCTTGGGCAGGTACCCCGGCTTACAGGATGTCCTGAAGCAGGCCAGGAAAGTCTGTGTGCATTTCTGCCGATCATTTAATGCCTGTGCTCGGCTGGCTGAGCTCCAAAAGGAGTTGAACCTGCCCAAGAACCGCCTTATATGTGACATGCCCACCAGATGGAACTCAACATTGGCCATGCTGCAGCGGCTGCACACGCAGCAGAGGGCCATCAATGAGTACCTGTGCGACTACGGCACCAGGACAGGGTCAGGGGAGCTCGGTTTTTTCTCACCACGCCAGTGGGGCATGATCAGGGATGCATGCACTGTCCTGTCACCGTTTGAGGAGGCCACAAGGATGGTGAGCAGTGACAGTGCATGCATCAGTGACACTGTACCTCTTGTCCACCTCTTGGAGCATATGCTGCGTGGAATAATGGACAGGGCACTTGAGGCAGAACAGAGGCAGGAAGAGGAGGACTTCCTTGCCTCTCAAGGCCCCCTTTATCCAGACAGTGTTCCTGCTGTGCCACCCATCACACAGGAAGAGGATGAGGAGGAAGAAGAGGAGGAGGAGGATGATTGTGTCAGCATGGAGGTGGAGGCTGTCATGCAGCTTCAGCAGCAGCAGCAGCAGCAGCAGAAGTCTTGTAGGGATGATTTACAGTCCCAAGAAACACGTGGACTTGTACGTGGCTGGGAGGAGGTAGCTGCGGATCATGTTGTCCTTAGTGACCCAGAGGACTCCGGACCGAATGCCTCAGCTAACCTACGCTGCATGGCCTCCCTGATCCTGCAAAGCCTGCGGAAGGATCCTCGTATTCTTCGGATCAAGGAGAGGGACCATTACTGTCTGGCCACTCTCCTTGATCCACGGTACAAGGGTAAGGTTGCCGACCTTATCTTGCCATCGCAGAGGGAGCAGAGGATGAGACATCTCCGGGAGGCCTTGTAGAAAGGTCTGTGCAACGCGTTCCCAGAGACTGGGAGGTTACAAACTCCTGGTCCTGGACAACGTGTTGCTGAGGCATCGGTCAGAAGGAGCGGTGGAGAAGGTGGCCGTCTGACTGATGCTTTCTGACAATTTTTTAGTCCGCAGCCCCAAGGTATGATCGGTTCCAGCAACCATCGCCAGCGTCTGATTTACATGGTGCAGGAATACCTAGGGGCAAGGTCAGACTTGGACACCTTTCCAACCGAAAATCCTCTGGCTTACTGGGTCTTGAGGATGGATCACTGGCCAGAGCTTGCACAGTATGCAATTGAGCTACTGGCCTGTCCTGCATCCAGCGTTCTTTCGGAATGCACCTTCAGTGCTGCTGGTGGCTTTGTTACCGATCACAGGGTGCGCCTGTCCACCGAATCAGTTGATCGACCTTCATAAAGATGAATCAGTCTTGAATCACCCACAGCTACCAAGCACCTGAAGCTGATGTAACCGAATAATTTTTTTTTTAAGTATCACATCCCTTCAAGACTGCCTATGCTGATGCTGAGTGACTGTCCTGTTATGTTGATTGTCTATCCTCTTCCTCCTCCGCTGATATGTTGGAAGAACATTTCTGGTTCTGGTTGATGCCATCAGCCCAATTTTTCTGCCCCTGTTTAACAGGGGCGTTTAAGTACAATTTTTGATGCAATGCTTTGCAGCAGGGTTAATTCCTGCAATCAAACAAGAGTATATGGGAGAGGTTGCAGTGTGGTGGCACCAGCACCAGTGCCTAAGGCCCAATTTTTCTGCCCCTGTTTAACAGGGGCGTTTAAGTACAATTTTTGATGCAATGCTTTGCATCAGGGCTAATTCCTGCAATAAAACTAGAGTATATGGCAGAGGTTGCAGTGTGGTGGCACCAGCACCAGTGCCTAACGCCCAATTTTTCTGCCCCTGTTTAGCAGGGGCGTTTAAGTACAATTTTTGATGCAATGCTTTGCAGCAGGGCTAATTCCTGCAATCAAACAAGAGTATATGGGAGAGGTTGCAGTGTGGTGGCACCAGTACCAGTGCCTAAGGCCCAATTTTTCTGCCCCTGTTTAACAGGGGCGTTTAAGTACAATTTTTGATGCAATGCTTTGCAGCAGGGCTAATTCCTGCAATAAAACTAGAGTATATGGCAGAGGTTGCAGTGTGGTGGCACCAGCACCAGTGCCTAAGGCCCAATTTTTCTGCCCCTGTTTAACAGGGGCGTTTAAGTAAAATTTTTGATGCAATGCTTTGCAGCAGGGCTAATTCCTGCAATAAAACTAGAGTATATGGCAGAGGTTGCAGTGTGGTGGCACCAGCAGCAGTGCCTAAGGCCAAATTTTTCTGTCCCTGTTTAACAGGGACATGTAATTACAATTCTTGATATAATATTTCACAGGAGGGCCCCTTCCTGTGCCCACCCAGAGTAACGGTGAGGACTTATAGTGTTGTGGCACCAGCACCACAACCACCAAAGGTCAATTTTTCTACCACTGTTCAACAATGGCATGTAATTACAATTCTTGATATAATCGTTCACAGCAGGGCGCTCCGGCGCCCACCAAGAGTCACTTTGAGGGCTTACAATGTTGTGGCAAAACCAACACCTTGTTCCGCCATTTCTGCAGAGCATATAGGGCAGGCCCCTACTTTCAAACATCCAATTTACAAACATCTCCTACTTGTAAACGGAAGGAGACAACAGCAAGTGAGATGAAAAAAGATGGACGACAAAACAAATTATACAGGGGTGATAACCCTTCCCTATGTTTTCCAAAAAGCTTAAAAATAGTTTTTTTGACTGGAGCTACATTTTAAAAATGTACCAGTTGAAAATTACAAACAGATTCAACTTAACACAACAAACCTACACACAGACAGTCCCTGTCTTGTTTGCACCGCCTGTATACTGCTGTTTTGAGTATATAGGGCCTGGGGGCCACACGCATTTCCTTTTTTTAATATGGGTACAGGGTTCCCCTTAATATGCGTACAAGACCCAAATAGGCTGGTAATGGGCAGGGAGGGCTACCCATGCCATTTTTCTCAATGATTTTCAACCATATTGCAGGAACCAGATATAACATTAAAACCGCAAGCAGTTTTAAATGGTGTTATTTCCGTTTAATGTCATTTTGTGCAGGGACTGTTCTAAACACGGGAAACACGTGGCACTTCACAGGCATACTACAGACACCCCCCAGGCACCATATTTAAAGGAATATTTCACTTTTTTTTTCACTTTAATCGTCATTAAAATCAGTGCTCCCGCCAAAACGGCCATTTTTAAAAACATTTTAGGCATTGACCCATGTCCCCTGGGGCAGGAGCCAGGTCCCCAAACCCTTTTTAGGACAGTATCTTGCATATTAGCCGTTAAAATTAGCACTTTTAATTTCGAACGTTCGAGTCCCATAGACTTCAATGGGGTTCTAAAGTTCGTTCGAATTTGGGGTCCGTTCAAAAGTTCTGGTGCGAACCGAACCGGGGGGTGTTCGGCTCATCCCTAGTGACAACGGTGCCAATCTGCTTAGTGCACTGAAACAGGGCAAAATTATACATGTGCCATGCTTGTGTTGTGTCAGTGCTCTCTATCACGGTGCTGGTGTGAGTGCTCTATATCACGGTGCTGGTGTCAGTGCTCTCTATCTCGGTGCTGGTCTCAGTGCTCTCTATCAGGGTGCGGGTGTGGTGTCAGTGCTCTCTATCTCTGTGCTCGTGTGGTGTCAGTGCTCTCTATCTCGGTGCTGGTGTCAGTGTTCTCTATCACGGTGCTGGTGTCAGTGCTCTCTATCTTGGTGCTGGTGTCAGTGCTCTCTATCTCGGTGCTGGTGTCAGTGCTCTCTATCACGGTGCTGGTGTCAGTGCTCTCTATCACGGTGCTGGCGTCAGTGCTCTCTATCTCGGTGCTGGTGTTAGTGTTCTATCTCAGTGCTGGTGTCAGTGAGGGAGATAGCAGCAGAGAAGCCAATCAGCAGGCAGTGCCAGCAGCATGGCTGAGGATCAGCACTGGACTGGCACCTCCGGACCACCGCAGTGGAGCCCTGCATAGGTGAGGGTAAGGGCCGGGCAGAGGGATGGGTTAGGGGCTCAAGCACAGCTTGGCACACTGGGACACTGACACAGGACTGCGCTGCCCTGACTGTGGCACTGATCATCTCCTGCACCCCCTTCATAGCCTGCCCTGACCTTGCCTCTCCTCCATGGCCTTCATGTGCTCCTGAATTGACAAAATTTCACAGATAAAAAAAGAATGCTTGTCGTTGTTGATCCCAGATTCAGTTAATACTTCTGGTATGTCAGTGTCCATGTTGTGGGACTATGTGTGCACAGCTAGTAAGTATTTTGTGGCTGAAAATATGACCTGGAGGTTTTTAAGGTTCGCCTGCCATTAAAGTGAATGGGGTCCACCGCGAATCTTGCGGTTTGCGAACATTTGGGCACTTCGCGGATCGCGTTTGCGAAACGTCCCGTCGGAAGTTCATCCATCACTAGTCATCCACTTGGTGGGGTAAGGTGGGGAAAGCTGCGGGCTGCTGTCATGATGTTTCCCCCGCTCGCCCCCCTCTCCTTCTCATGTCAACAGCACGGGGAAGAGAAGGCTTTCCTGTCTGTTCTTCTTCCCTCCCCATTGGCCACAGCGGTGGGCCAATCAGAAGCAACTAGAGGGGGATCCTGGGAAATGAAGTCCCAGAGATAGGTGGCTTAATTGTTTTTAGCAGGGAGCAGACTACAGTCCCCAGCATGCACTCTGCTGGGGTGAAAGCGAAAACCCAGAAACAAGCTGAGGAGTGCTTGTAGCAGCTACTACAGGAGACATGGAAAACAAAAGAGAGGTCTGTGCTGGGGGAACTAATAGCCCCAGCACCACCAGAGAGAGCTACACTGTACCGCACCACCAGAGAAAGGGCCACGCTGTACCGCACCACCAGAGAGAGAGCCATGCTGTACCCGCACCACCAGAGAGAGAGCCACGCTGTACCGCACCACCAGAGAGAGAGCCACGCTGTACCGCACCACCAGAGAGAGAGCCACGCTGTACCGCACCACCAGAGAGAGAGCCACGCTGTACCGTACCACCAGAGAGAGAGCCACGCTTTACCACACCACCAGAGAGAGAGCCACGCTGCATCACACCACCAGAGAGATAGTCATGCTGTACCGCACCACCAGAATGAGAGCAGATCAGTGTCACTGGGCAGTGTGGGCACAATAGGAGACAGAATACTAGCATTGTATGGCCACAATAGGACTGGGACACTGTAATATAAAGGGGACTGCACTGTAAAGGGGCACTGTAATCATTACAGTGCCCCTTTACAGTGCAGTTCACTTTATATCAAAGCGTCCCTGCACATTACAGTGTGGAGGACCGACACCAGCCACCCCCGCGAATGTCTACCGACACCCCCGATGGAAAAGTTGGCTGCTCAGTCTAAAATGCCCGGGCCTATTTTTTGTCCCAGTCCCTCATTAACCCATTTACAGCGATGTGGCTGCCCGATCCCTCAGTTCTCTCCCCAGCATTACAAATGTGGGCTTCACAGTTGGGTGCGAGACACGCTGCGCCTCCTCAGTGGCCAGCCAATCTTCTGCATACAATGTCATGTCATGTCTAACCGGTTCGGTTCGCAGCAGAACATGCAAAAAATGTGTGCTAACACTGTTAAAGTCTATGGGACGTGAATTGGAAAAGCAAAAGTGCTAATTTTAAAGGCTTATATGCAAGTTATTGCCATAAAAAGTGTTTGGGGACCCAGGTTCTGCCTCAAGGGACATGTATCAATGCAAAAAATGTTTTAAAAACAGACGTTTTTCGGGAGCAGTGATTTAACCACTTACAGACCGGACCATTTTGCTGGTCAAAGACCAGACCACTTTTTGCGATTCGGCACTGCGTCGCTTTAACCGACAATTGCGCGGTCGTGCGACGTGGCTCCCAAACAAAATTGACGTCCTTTTTTTCCCACAAATAGAGCTTTCTTTTGGTGGTATTTGATCACCCCTGCGGTTTTTATTTTTTGCGCTATAAACAAAAATAGAGCGACAATTTTGAAAAAAACGCATTATTTTTTATTTTTTGTTATAATAAATATCCCCCAAAAATATATAAAAAAACATTTTTTTCCCTCAGTTTAGGCCGATACGTATTCTTCTACATATTTTTGGTAAAAAAAATCACAATAAGCGATTATTGATTGGTTTGCGCAAAAGTTATAGCGTTTACAAAATAGGGATAGTTTTATAGCATTTTTATTAATAATTTTTTATTATTTTTTTTTTTTACTAGTAATGGTGGCGATCAGCGATTTTTATTGTGACTGCGACATTGTGGGGGACCATTGTCATTTATACAGTAATCACTACTATATAAATGCAGTGATTCCTGTGTAAATGACACTGGCAGTGAAGGGGTTAACCAGTGGGTGGCAGTGTAGGGGTTAAGTGTTCCTAGGGGTGTGTTACTAACTGTGGGGAGGTTGGGCTTTCATTTAGTGAACACTGATCTCTGCTCCAATCACATGGAGCAGAGATCAGCGTCACTAGTTGCTAGGCAGAATGGAGAAATGCTGTTTACATGGCATTTCCTTCATTCAGCCATCCCGTGAGACGATCGCGGGGATGCCCGCGGCGATCGAGTCCGCGGGTCCCGCGACCGGACTCACGGGGGTCCCGACCAGCGCGGCATTGAATATTGGACGTACCTGTATGCCAATATGCCTGCTTGTGCCATTCTGTCGACGTACATCGTCGTGCGCTGGTCGGGAACCGGTTAAATAATGCTTAAAGCGGGAGTAAACCCGCTGAATTTTTCTTTTTCTGACCTGCAAGGGAAAAGGAATAATGAGCTAGTATGCACCGCATACTAGCTCATTATGAAATACTTACCTTAGAACGAGGCCCTAATATCTCCGACGATCCACTCCGAGGGAGCTGACATGTTCCCTCGGCGTGTCTTCCGGGTATTGCGGCTCCGGCGCTGCGAGTGGCCGGATGCACGATATCATCACTCCCGCGCATGCGCGTGGGAGATTTCTTTCGGACAAAGTCCGGCGTCTGCCAGGCTTTCAGCCGAAAATCCCCTGTGCGCATGCGCCGCTGCAGTCAGCAGAGCATTTCGAGGGGAATATGTCCTAAACCATACAGGTTTAGGAGATATTTCTTTTACCTACAGGTAAGCCTTATTATAGGCTTACCTGCAGGTAAAAGTAAAAAAAAGTATACAACCGCTTTAAAGTGAAACAATAAATTAAATATTCCTTTAAATATTGTGCCGGGGGGTGGGGGGGGGGGTGTCTCTTTAGTCTGCCTGTGAAGTATGTGAAGTAGCTTATCTTCATAGTTTCCAACTGTCCCTGATTTTGAGGGACTGTGCCTGATTTGGAGCAATGTCCCTCTGTCCCTTATTCCTCCTCATTTGTCTCTCATTTTGAGCTGATCTATATAGTTGTTTTTAAAATGCACTTTTCATCTATCAAAAAGTGTTTTCCAGCACTAAACCTTTCATCTGATTTCTAAATTGCTGCATTTGTAAATTCCAAAAGCCAATATAAAGGAATAGTAGTGGTAAAAAAATATTTATGGGTTTAACCACTTCAATACAGGGCTTTTATACACCCTTCCTTCCCAGACCAAATTTTTAACTTTCAGCACTCTCACACTTTGAATGACAATTACACTGTACCCAAACCAATTTTTTGTCATTTTTTTTTATCACAAACAGAGCTTTCTTTTGGTGGTATTTATTCAGCACTGGGTTTTTTATTTTTTTCACTATAGTTTCTATTGTAAGATTTTGCAAATAAGTAATTTTTCTTCATAAATTTGGGCCAAAATGTATACTGCTACATATCTTTAGTAAAAATAACTCAAATTAGTGTATATTATTTGGTCTATGTGAAAGTTATAGAGTCTTCAAGCTATGGTGCAAATCATTGCAAAATTATCACATCTTTTCACACCTGATGTACTGAAGGCCTATCTCAATTCTTGAGATCCTAACAAGCCAGAGAAGTACAAATACCCCCCAAATTACCCTTTTTTGGAAAGCAGGCATTCCAAGGTATTTACTAAGAGGTATGGGGAGTTTTTTGAAGTTGTAATTTTTTCCCACAATTCTTGGTAAAATTATTATATATATATATATTTTTTTTTTTGCACAAAATTGTGATAATAACAAGTTATTTCTCTCACACAGCACATGCATACTTGCAATGACAACCCAAAATACATTCTGCTACTCCTCCTGAGTATAGTGATACCACATGTGTGAGACTTTTAACCTGGCCACATACAGAGGTCTAACATCCAAATAGCACCGTCAGGCTTTCTACAAGCATAAATTGCACATCTCATTTGATGACAACTTATCACATTTTTGAAGGCCCTGGAGCATCAGGTCAATGGAAACGCCCACAAAATGACCCCATTTTGGAAAGATAATACCCCAATGTATAATCTATAAGGCATAATGAGTCTTTGGAACGGTTCATTTTTCACAGAAGTTTTTGGAAACTGTGGAAAAAAATTAAAACGCAATGTTTTTTTACACAAAGTTGTCAATTTATAAGATATTTCCAACACATAGCATGTACATAGCAAAAATTACACCACAAAATACATTCTGCTACTCCTCCTGAGTAAGGCAATACCAAATGTGTGAGACTTTTACACAGCCTGGCCACATACAGAGGCCCAACATTGAAATAGCACCGTCAGGCGTTCTACATGCATAAATTACACATCTCATTTCTCAACCACCTATTACAGTTTTGAAGACCCTGGAGCACCAGGACAATTTAAACGCCCTCAAAATTACCCCATTTTGGAAAGCTAACACCCCAAAGTATAATCTATGAGACATAATGAGTTTTTTGAACGACTCATTTTTTTCCAGAAGTTTTTGGAATATGTGGGAAAAAATGAAAACGCATTTTTTTATACAAGGTTGTCAATTTATAAGATATTTCCAACATGAGGCATAATGAGTCTTTTGAATGGTTAATTTTTTCCCAGAAGTTTTTGGAATTGGTGGAAAGAAATGAAAACGCAAGTTATCCATTTATAAGATATTTCCAACACATAGCATGTACATAGCAAAAATGACACCCCAAATACATTCTGCTACTCCTCCTGAGTATGGCGATACCACATGTGTGAGACTTTTACACAGCCTGGCCACATACAGAGACCCAACAACCAAGTAGCACTGTCAGGTTACACACATAAATTCCTGCCAACCACAAATTACATTGTTGAAGGCCCTTCATATTTCTAACACATAGCATATACTGTACATACCAATTACAAACCAAAATATATTCTGCTGAGCAAAGGGTAAAGAAAAGATTACCTGCGGTTTTAGTAGTGCAGTGGTCTACAAAGGAGAGCATCGGTCCAGGCAGCAGGCAGGAACGTGGACAGCGACAGCAAAACAGGCAGCAGGCAGCAGGCAGCAATAGTCAGTACAGGTAGAGATGTTGTCAGCATAGCCAAAGCATTGGTCCAGATAGCAGGCAGGGATGTGGTCAGCAGCAGCAAAAGGATCAAAGAATCGTCCATGCAGCAGGCAGGAATACTGTCCATAGCACATGCAGGAGACAGAGGTATGGTCAGCACAGCCAGAGTATTTGTCCAGGGAGTAGGCAGAACCATCAAGCTTAGGGCATCGATCAGGAAAGAATGGGGACAGGGGTAGAGGCTTCTCCCACCCAAATCGCTTTGAAGCCTCCGGACAACCAGACCCTGTTCTGGGAACACAGAAAAACAAAAACAGTTTTTTTGAACTACAAACACTATTCTGGAGCCCCTCACATATGTGAGACCCCTGTGTAGCAGGGTAAAAGATCAGTCCAAGGGGCAGGCAAAAACATGGTCAACAGGCCAAGGTCAGTGCAGGTAAAAGGCAGAAATAGATGGTAGGCAGAGGCACAGTCGATACAGTCCAGGGTCAGTTCACATGAAAGGCAGAAACATGGCGGATAAACAATGCAGATGGTAGGCAGAGGCATAGTCGAGAAACAAGCCAGGGTCAGTTCACATGGAAGACAATGATATGTTTGGTTGAGGCAGGGAAATATTCATGACAGAAATTGAAAACCGGGAAATGGCAGTATTAGAAATATGGACTAATAGTTTTCCAGAGTGTGATATCGCTTGAAGCATTCTCCGATGCAAAGGCCAGGTTAGGAGGGACAGTCGGGACAATGGAAGCTGGTGTGTTTCCTAATTCCTCTTTTGGTGCACACCGACATTTTTTTTGGCGTCGTCTTCCGGATCCTGATGGTGGAATATAGTTTGGAAAATGACGCTCATGTAGTCTGCTGACAGAATCTGAGCGAATACTTTCTGGGGGGGGGGGGATACTTGTTGGTAGATCTGGGAAGTGACAGTGTCTTCAATAAAATTTATGAAAGTGGTGGGTGTTTCTGTTGATTTTTGGTAGATGATGAAAAAATTTAAAAGGGTCAAAAAAAGTAAATTGTGACTTTATTGTGCCAGAAAATTGATTTTCTTGTTGAAGATAGGGATGCAACATTTGATCGTTTAAATCCACCCCCCCATAAATGTATTATACTCGTTGATACAGGAAGGCTTGCGAATGGGACTGTGAAGTTCCACAGAGGTGTCATCGTGGATGGTGGACATCATGTATACGTCTTTCCTATCCCTCCACTTCATAGCCAACACTTCCTCATTCCTCAAGCTTGCCGATTCCCCCCTTTGAATGGTTGTGGTGACAAGACGCTGTGGGAAGCCCTTTCAGTTTTTCCTTGTTGTACCACAGGCCAAAGTTTTTTTTAGGCACAGGTGGCGGAGAAGGGGCAAACTTGTGTAATAGTTGTCCATGTAAATAAGATACCCTTTTGGAGGAGTGGGAATACCAACTCCCAAACTATTTTTCCACTTATTCTCATCATTGTACGAACGCTCTCAGGGGGCTTGAGCTGGGAATATTTGCCTTCATACATGTGGAATGAGTGCACATAACCTGTGGTGCTTTCACAGAGCTTGTTGAGCTTCAAGCCGTACATCGCTCTCTTACTGGGGATATATTGCTTGATTCCCAGCCGGCCTGTGAAATGCACCAGGGATTCATCCACACATGTTTTTGTCAGGGACATAAAGTTTGTCAAACTTCTTGGAAAAAAAATGAATTAGGGGGCAAATTTTATATAGTTTTTCAAAGTTTGGGTGATTTCGAGGGGGGGGGGGGCATTGTGAGTTGTCACTGAAATGCAGGAAGCGCATTATAATTTCGTATTGGGACCTGGACATGGCTGATGAAAAAATTGGCATATGATGGATGAGTTCGATCGACCAATACTTATGCATTTCATTTTTTTTGTAAGCCCCATGTTGAACGTTAGGCCTAAAAACGATTTAAGCTCCCCCACTGTAAGGTGTCTCCATTCAAAGGGGTGGGCATAGTTGGAGCTGAGGTTGGTTGCAATAAATTGTTGGGCAAAAAGGTTGGCTTGGTCCACGATGCCTTGAACCAATTCATCAGGAAAAAATAAATTTAAAAAACCCATTTGAAAAAAACCTGCAGTGTTGACCTGCACACCTGGCTGTGCTGTAAAAGGGGGGACAGTGGCTTACCCTGTGATAGAAGGCAGCCACAATGGGTTTGCTAAGGCTTCTGGAAGCTGGGTTTGGGCCCTAATTCTTTGGCGTGCACTGGGCCTTTCCTCCTGGGGTCTAGCAGCACTTGTACTGTGCCTCTCCTCCTGGGGTTTACCACTGTTGGCACTGCTGGTAGCTGCCTGTTGCTCAGACCGTCTTCTTTTTGGACAGACTGCTTCCTCCTCCAATTCAGATCCTGATGTGCTGCCTTCGGGGGGCTCATATTCCGAACCAGAATCGGAATCAGAACTGAGCGGTGAGAGCTCCCCGTTGCTCTCATCGGTCAGACTGAGTATTTGGTATGCCTCTTCTGGGGTGTACACCTTTCTGGACATAGTGGCTGTAGGTACTCTGGTGGTAGGTACTCTGGTGGCAGGTGCTGAGGTGGCGGATATTCTGTTGAGGTGGCGGGTACTCTGGTGGTGGGTACTCTGGTGGCAGGTACTCTGGTGGCAGGTGGTGAGGTGGCAGGTATTCTGGTGAGGTGGCAGGTACTTTGTGGCAGGTGGTGAGGTGGCGGGTGCTCTGGTGGCAGGTGGTGAGGTGGTGGGTATTCTGGTGAGGTGGCAGGTACTCTGGTGGCAGGTGATGAGGTGGCAGGTACTCTGGTGTTACTCTGGTGGTACTCTGTTGGCAGGTACTCTGGTGGCAGGTGGTGAGGTGGCGGGTACTCTGGTGGTACTCTGGTGGCAGGTACTCTGGTGGCAGGTACTGTGGCAGGTACTCTGGTGGCAGGTGGTGAGGTGGCGGGTACTCTGGTGGTGGGTGCTCTGGTGGCAGGTGGTAAGGTGGCAGGTACTCTGGTGGCAGGTTCTCTGGTGAGGTGGTGGGTACTCTGGTGAGGTGACAGGTATTCCTGATGACAGGTAGTTCTGATGACAGGTACTCCTGGTGACAGGTCCTCTTTGTTTAGGGGGGGCAATCTGGGCACAGTAAAATATATACTGGGGTACTGTAATGTGTAACTCACTGTTAGCTGATCTCCTCCTCACACTGGATCGGGAAACGGCTGTGTCCCGAGGAGCACACTGGATTCCCGATCGCCACCCCGGGGGCCTGCAGTAGTGGCGGAAAGCTGAGGACGTCATATGACGCCCACCCAGGATGGGAGATCCCATCTGTGGGCGTCATTAGACTATGGCTGGGTATTGAAGTGGTTAACCAATCTTGTTTTTTTGTACAATTCTCCTTTAAGGGGGCGTGGCAGGGTGTGTGTCCTATGCCTGCATGCTTTTGCTGATAGGTGTCCCTCATTCTGATCTCAAAAAGTTGGGAGGTATGCATCTTTCCGATGTTTATAACAGTACAACAGCAAAATTAAATTTCTAAAGGAAAAAATAGGATTTTTATATACAGCTTACCTGTAAAATCCGTTTCTTGAGAGTACATCATGGGACACAGGAGCTTCATTACATAGTGGGTTATATAGGCACCTCTGGTGATTGGACAATGGTTAACCCCCAATTAGGGATGAGCCGAACACCCCTCGGTTCGGTTCGCACCAGAACTTTCGAACGGACCCCAAATTCGAACGAACTTTAGAACCACATTGAAGTCTATGGGACTCGAACGTTCGAAATTAAAAGTGCTAATTTTAACGGATAATATGCAAGATACTGTCCTAAAAAGGGTTTGGGGACCTGGCTCCTGCCCCAGGGGACATGGGTCAATGCCTAAAATGTTTTTAAAAATGTCCGTTTTGGTGGGAGCACTGATTTTAATGACGATTAAAGTGAAAAAAAAGTGAAATATTCCTTTAAATATGGTGCCTGGGGGGTGTCTGTAGTATGCCTGTGAAGTGCCACGTGTTTCCCGTGTTTAGAACAGTCCCTGCACAAAATGACATTAAACAGAAATAACACCATTTAAAACTGCTTGCGGTTTTAATGTTATATCTGGTTCCTGCAATATGGTTGAAAATCATTGAGAAAAATGGCATGGGTAGCCCTCCCTGCCCATTACCAGCCTATTTGGGTCTTGTAGGAATATTAAGGGGAACCCTGTACCCATATTAAAAAAAGGAAATGCGTGTGGCCCCCAGGCCCTATATACTCAGAACAGCAGTATACAGGCGGTGCAAACAAGACAGGGACTGTGTAGGTTTGTTGTGTTAAGTTGAATCTGTTTGTAATTTTCAACTGGTACATTTTTAAAGTGTAGCTCCAGTCAAAAAAAACTATTTTTAAGCTTTTTGGAAAACATAGGGAAGGGTTATCACCCCTGTATAATTTGTTTTATCGTCCATCTTTTTTCATCTCACTTGCTGTTGTCTCCTTCCGTTTGCAAGTAGGAGATGTTTGTAAGTTGGATGTTTGAAAGTAGGGGCCTGCCCTATATGCTCTGCAGAAATGGCGGAACAAGGTGTTGGTTTTGCCACAACATTGTAAACCCTCAAAGTGACTCTTGGTGGGTGCTGGAGCGCCCTGCTGTGAACGATTATATCAAGAATTGCAATTACATGCCATTGTTGAACAGTGGTAGAAAAATTGACCTTTGGTGGTTGTGGTGCTGGTGCCACAACACTATAAGTCCTCACAGTTACTCTGGGTGGGCACAGGAACGGGCCCTCCTGTGAAATATTATATCAAGAATTGTAATTACTAGTCCCTGTTAAACAGGGGCAAAAAAATTGGGCCTTAGGCACTAGTGCTGGTGCCACGACACTGCAACCTCTCCCATATACTCTTGTTTTATTGCAGGAATTAGCCCTGCTGCAAAGCATTGCATCAAAAATTGTAATTAAACGCCCCTGTTCAACAGGGGCAGAAAAATTGGGCCTTAGGCACTGGTGCCACCACACTGCAACCTCTGCCATATACTCTAGTTTTATTACAGGAATTAGCCCTGCTGCAAAGCATTGCATCAAAAATTGTAATTAAACGCCCCTGTTAAACAGGGGCAGAAAAATTGGGCCTTAGGCACTGGTGCTGGTGCCACCACACTGCAACCTCTTCCATATACTCTAGTTTTATTGCAGGAATTAGCCCTGCTGCAAAGCATTGCATCAAAAATTGTAATTAAACGCCCCTGTTCAACAGGGGCAGAAAAATTGGGCCTTAGGCACTGGTGCCACCACACTGCAACCTCTGCCATATACTCTAGTTTTATTACAGGAATTAGCCCTGCTGCAAAGCATTGCATCAAAAATTGTAATTAAACGCCCCTGTTAAACAGGGGCAGAAAAATTGGGCCTTAGGCACTGGTGCTGGTGCCACCACACTGCAACCTCTTCCATATACTCTAGTTTTATTGCAGGAATTAGCCCTGCTGCAAAGCATTGCATCAAAAATTGTAATTAAACGCCCCTGTTAAACAGGGGCAGAAAAATTGGGCCTTAGGCACTGGTGCTGGTGCCACCACACTGCAACCTCTTCCATATACTCTAGTTTTATTGCAGGAATTAGCCCTGCTGCAAAGCATTGCATCAAAAATTGTAATTAAATGCCCCTGTTAAACAGGGGCAGAAAAACTGGGCTGATGGCATCACCCAGAGCCAGAAATGTTCTTCCAACATATCAGCGGAGGAGGAAGAGGATAGACAATCAACATAACAGGACAGTCACTCAGCATAGGCAGTCTTGAAGGGATGTGATATTTAAAAAAAAAATTATTTGGTTACATCAGCTTCAGGTGCTTGGTAGCTGTGGGTGATCCAAGACTGATTCATCTTGATGAAGGTCATTCGATCAACTGATTCGGTGGACAGGCGCACCCTGTGATCGGTAATAAAGCCACCAGCAGCACTGAAGGTGCGTTCCGAAAGAACGCTGGATGCAGGACAGGCCAGTAGCTCAATTGCATACTGTGCAAGCTCTGGCCAGTGATCCATCCTCAAGACCCAGTAAGCCAGAGGATTTTCGGTGGGAAAGGTGTCCAAGTCTGACCTTGCCCCTAGGTATTCCTGCACCATGTAAATCAGACGCTGGCGATGGTTGCTGGAACCGATCATACCTTGGGGCTGCGGACTAAAAAATTGTCTGAAAGCATCAGTCAGACGGCCACCTTCTCCACCGCTCCTTCTGACCGATGCCTCAGCAACACGTTGTCCAGGACCAGGAGTTTGTAACCTCCCAGTCTCTGGGAACGCGTTGCACAGACCTTTCTGCAAGGCCTCCCGGAGATGTCTCATCCTCTGCTCCCTCTGCGATGGCAAGATAAGGTCGGCAACCTTACCCTTGTACCGTGGATCAAGGAGAGTGGCCAGCCAGTAATGGTCCCTCTCCTTGATCCGAAGAATACGAGGATCCTTCCGCAGGCTTTGCAGGATCAGGGAGGCCATGCAGCGTAGGTTAGCTGAGGCATTTGGTCCGGAGTCCTCTGGGTCACTAAGGACAACATGATCCGCAGCTACCTCCTCCCAGCCACGTACAAGTCCACAGGTTTCTTGGGACTGTAAATCATCCCTACAAGACTGCTGCTGCTGCTGCTGATGCTGAGTGCCAGCCTCCACCTCCATGCTGACACAATCATCCTCCTCCTCCTCTTCCTCCTCCTCATCCTCTTCCTGTGTGATGGGTGGCACAGCAGGAACACTGTCTGGATAAAGGGGGCCTTGAGAGGCAAGGAAGTCCTCCTCTTCCTGCCTCTGTTCTGCCTCAAGTGCCTTGTCCATTATTCCACACAGCGTATGCTCCAAGAGGTGGACAAGAGGTACAGTGTCACTGATGCATGCACTGTCACTGCTCACCATCCTTGTGGCCTCCTCAAACGGTGACAGGACAGTGCATGCATCCCTGATCATGCCCCACTGGCGTGGTGAGAAAAAACCGAGCTCCCCTGACCCTGTCCTGGTGCCGTAGTCACACAGGTACTCATTAATGGCCCTCTGCTGCGTGTGCAGCCGCTGCAGCATGGCCAACGTTGAGTTCCACATGGTGGGCATGTCACATATAAGGCGGTTCTTGGGCAGGTTCAACTCATTTTGGAGCTCAGCCAGCCGAGCACAGGCATTAAATGATCGGCGGAAATGCACACAGACTTTCCTGGCCTGCTTCAGGACATCCTGTAAGCCGGGGTACCTGCCCAAGAACCTCTGCACCACCAGGTTAAGGACGTGAGCTGCACAGGGCACATGGGTCAGTTGTCCCTGTCGGAGGGCGGAGAGGAGGTTGGTGCCATTGTCACAAACCACCATTCCTGGCTTAAGCTGGCGTGGCGTCAACCACCTCTCAGCCTGCCCCTGCAGAGCTGACAAAACATCCGCCCCAGTGTGGCTCCTGTCCCCCAAACAAACCAGCGCAAGCACGGCATGGCATCGTTTTGCCTGCGTACTTGCGTAGCCCCTGGAACGCCTATGGAGCACCGCTGGTTCTGAGGACAGAGCACTGGAAGAGGCCATGGAGGAAGAGGAGGGGGTGGAGGAGAGAGGTGTGTCACAACCAATAGTAGCATTTTGGAGGCGTGGTGGCGGAACAACCTCCAACACTACTGCACCTTGTCCTGCATCCTTCCCAGCTGCCAGAAGAGTGACACAATGGGCGGTGAAAGACAGGTAACGTCCCTGTCCATGCCTGCTGGACCATGAGTCAGTGGTAATATGCATCTTACCGCTGACCGCCCTGTCCAGCGAGGCAAGGACATTGCCTTCCACATGCCGGTAGAGAGCCGGAATCGCCTTCCGTGAGAAAAAGTGGCGTTTGGGGACCTGCCACTGAGGAACCGCACATTGTACAAACTCACGGAAGGGGGCCGAGTCTACCAACTGAAAAGGCAGCAGTTGAAGTGCTAGCAATTTAGCCAAGCTAGCATTCAACCGCTGGGCATGTGGATGGCTGGGAGTGAACTTCTTTCGCCGGTCCAGCAGCTGGGGCAGGGACATTTGCCTGCTATAATCGGACGTGGGTGTACTGCTAGCAGAATGCCTGGAAGCACTTGGCTGTGACACACCTAATTCTACACCTTCATTCCTCTCAGAGCAGGTTTCAGAGAGGACTGAAGGTCTAGTGGGGTTAGAGATGCCAGCTGATGAGGAGCAAGGAGAGGTCCGCTTTGTTCTTTGGTGTGGGTCTTTGAGGTACGCTTGCCAACGAGCTGCATGGCAGGTCAACATATGTCTGGTCAAGCATGTGGTGCCCAAGCGGCTGATGTTTTGGCCACGCGAGATATGCTTGAGACATATGTTGCAAATAGCAGTGGTGCGATCTGATGCACTCGTCTCAAAAAAGGCCCACACCAAAGAACTTTTAGAATAATACACAGAGGCAGCGCCCTGCACAGGCGGAGCTCTGCGGTGTGATTCAGTCGGTGCGCTGCCCCTAAGCTGGCCCCCGGAGGGCATCCTGTCTCGTTGGCCATGTGCCTCCTCCTCCTCCTCCTCTCTCCTACCAGGCACCACCGTGGAGTCAGTGCCCTCATCATCCCCTCCCTCTTCATCGCTGTAGCAAACCTGGCAGTATGCTGCAGCTTGTGGAACATGACTGCCAGATTGCTGTCCTTCTTGAGCATCCCCTCTCTCTGCATTCACGCTACTGCCTTCCTCTAGCTGAGTGTCATCATCAGAGCCCACAAAACACTGGGCATCCTCCTGGAGCATGTACCCAACACTGTGCTCAAAGAGTTCAGGAGACTCCTCAGGAGGACGTGGTGGGTCTAGGGAAGGAGTCACTGATGATGACATTGAGAGGAGGGAAGACGATGCGTTGGCAGCTGCTTTGCTAGTACCCTGAGACTGGGTGAGAGAGGATGAGGAGGATGAAGAGGGCTTGGTCATCCACTCTACCAAGTCGTTGGCATGTTGCGGTTCAACATGTCCAGCTGCCGAAAAGAAGGACAAGCGTGTCCCATGGCCACGTGCTGATGACAATGCACCGCGTCCACGACCAGCACTGTTGTCTCTAGACACAGAGCCTGCTTGCCCTCTTTTATCGGCTCGCGCCTGTCTGCCTCTCCTTGCTGGCCTTCCAGACATGGTAATGGCCTGAAGGGAGTTGGGTAAAACAGCAGTGTAATGGAGTCACACAACACCCACTAAGCCCTGCAGATGGCTCTATTAGAGAACAGCAGTAAACGGTAGATACAGGTGTATATTGTGCTGGAGTCACACAACACCCACTAACTCCTGCAGATGCCTTTATTATAGAACACCAGAGATAAAGGGGTATACTGTAATTGAGTCACACAACACCCACTAAGCCCTGCAGATGCCTCTATTAGAGAACAGCAATAAAGGGTAGATACAAGTGTATATTGTGCTGGAGGCACAAAAAACCCACTAACTCCTGCAGATGCCTTTTTTATAGAACACCAGAGATAAAGGGGTATATACAGATATATACTGTGCTGTGCTGGAGGCACACACAACTTCCAATAACTCCTGCAGATGGCAAGTGGGCTCAAATAGAGAAGAGCTATGTAGGTGGATATAGCGGTGTGTACTGCGTACAGAGCACGCAGACAGCACGCACAAGCTCCTAACACTACTGACTGCAAGCTCTATTATAAAAGATAGATCACTAGCTATATAGGTGAGGTGAATATAGCGGTGTATACTGCGGTCAGGGCAAGCAGACAACAACCACTACAGAAGAGCAAGATCGAAAATCGGCCTATAACGATCTGTGTGTACTGTGTTGAAGGTACACAGAACACCCACTAACTGCTTCAGACGCCAACACACTACACTAGGCCGTCGCGCTGGCGGCCTTATATAGTGTGGGGCGTGTACTACACAGCCTGAGCTATGATTGGCCACAGGCAGGATGCCTGTGGCCAATCATGGCTCTCCTCGCTGCTGGTGCTGTGATTGGCCAAGCATGCGGGGTCACAGTGCATGCTTGGCCAATCATGAGCCAGCAATGCACTGTGATGATGCATTGCATTGTGGGCCGTGAGCGCCACACGAATTTGGCGCGAACGGCCCATAACGTTCGAAACGGGCGAACAGCTGATGTTCGAGTCGAACGTATGTTCGACTCAAACACAAAGCTCATCCCTACCCCCAATTAAGGAGAATTCCTCCCCTATATAACCCCTCCCATATGGGAGGCACCTCAATTTTGTAGCAAAACAATAAGAAACCACGTAAAACCCAAGGAGGGCGGGAGCCCTGTGTCCCGTGATGTACTCTCAAGAAAAGGATTTTACAGGTAAGCTGTATATAAAAATCCTATTTTATTGATCATACATCATGGGACACAGGAGCTTCATTACATAGTGGGATGTCCCAAAGCAATGCTCAGTTTGAGGGGAGGGAGACACAGATCAGAATTATAGACCGCCATGGACCAGAGGATCTAAACTGCAGCCTGCAGTACACTGCGCCCAAAGGCGATATCCTCTTGCCCTCTGACATCCACCTGATAAAATCTGGTGAATGTGTGGATTGATGACCAAGTTGCAGCCTTTCAGATCTGAGCCAGGGACACCTGGTGATGCACTGCCCAAGAAGCACTTACAGCTCTCGTTGAGTGCGCTTTCACTTGAAAAGGAGGACTCTTCCCTTTAACACTATAGGCCTGAAAAATAACCTGTCTAATCCACCTTGAGAGAGTGGATTTTGATGCCGCCTGGCCCTTCCTAGGGCCTTCCTGCAAAATAAATAAGCAATCAGTTTTTCTTATCTGAGCAGTAGCCTGAAGATAGATACTGATTGCCCTTACCACATCCAAAGTGTGCAAAGACTCCTCTTCTGCGGACTGTGGATCCGGAAAAAAAGGATGGTAGGATTACATCTTGATTCAAATGGAATTCTGAAACCACCTTAGGGAGAAAGGACCTATTAGGACGCATTACTACCCAGTCCTTATGAATAATTAGATAAGGTTCCTTGCTGGAGAGAGCTGCTAGTTCTGACACTCTTCTAGCCGAGGATATGGCTATCAAGAAAACCAATTTTTTAGTCAAAAGAACTAATGAAGCCTGATGCAAAGGTTCAAATGGTTGCCCTTGAGAACCAAATTCAGATCCCACGGGCATACCGGAGGTTTGTCCGGCGGCCTTAACCGCATAGCCCCCTGGATGAAAGCCCGCACAAGGGAATGTGATGCAAGTGGCTTCTGGAAAAAAACTGACAAGGCCGAAATCTGCACCTTGACAGTGCTTACGGCCAAATTCATTTCTAGGCCTGACTGGAGGAAAGCCAAGATCCTGCTAATTACATACTTTCTAGGATGACATCCCCTGGGTTCACACCAGGAAACATATGCCTTCCAGATCTTGTAGTAAATAAGCCTGGAGGCCGGCTTTCTGGCATTGACCAGAGTAGAAAGGACTGGCCCCGAAAGCCCACGATCTCTCAGAATCTGGGTCTCAGCAGCCAAACCGTTAAACTTAGACTGTGTAAAGCAGGATGGTAGATTGGACCCTGCGAGAGTAGATCTGGCCGGAGAGGAAGGATCCACGGCCTGCCTACTGCCAACTTCAAGATCTCTGCGTACCAAGGTCGCCTGGGCCAATCCGGGGCTACCAAAATAACCGACTTTGTTTCCCTTTTGACTCTTCCCAGGAACCGTGACAGAAGCGGAAATGGTGGGAAGGCATAAATTAGATTGTACTGATCCCAGGGAACTGTCGGAGCTTCCGACCCCTGAGCAAGTACATCTCTTGTCCTTGACACGAATCTGTCCAGTTTTCTGTTGAATCTGGACACAAACAGATCTACGTCTGGAGTGCCCCACTTGTGACATATGTTCCGAAATACGTCGGTGTGTAGATCCCATTCTTCTGGGCATAACTGTTGGTGGCTTAGAAAGTCAGCTTGCCAATTTTCCACTCCTGGAATGAAGACTGCAGAAAGGCATGGAACATGCCTTTCTGCCCAAGCAAGTATGCGATTCACCTCTCTTTGTGCAACCAGACTCCTGGTGCCACCCTGGTGATTGATATAGGCCACAGCTGTGGCATTGTCGGACTGAACTCGAACCCGTAGTCTGTAAGACCAATTTATGAGAGCCATATAAACTGCCCGGATCTCCAAAACATTTATGGGCAATAGCTTCTTGATCGCAGACCATTTCCCCTGCGAGCACGTCTCCTCCAACACTGCTCCCCAGCCTGTCAAGCTGGCATCTGTAGTTATAACCTTCCATGGAAGAGGAAGAAAAGTTTTGCCTTTCAGCAGATTCTTGGTCTGTGACCACCAAAGGAGACTCTTGTGTGTCCCTGGGGATAGACACATAGGAAGGTCCAAGGCCTGGGGCTTCCTGTTCCAAGCTGCAGGGATGCATCTTTGCAAAGGCCTTGAGTGAAACTGGGCGAATGGAACGGCCTCGAAGGAGGCGACCGTTTTGCCTAACAGTCTCATACACAACCGAATGGGGGAAGATCTTCTGCGCACCAGATCCCCTATAGCCATGGCTTTTGGCCTTGGTAGAAACACCCCGCCCTGAGCGGTGTCGATGACCATGCCCAGATACTCCAGCCTGGTAGCAGGCTGTAGGGACGACTTTTCTAGGTTTATAATCCAACCTAGGCGTTCCAGGTGTTCTACCATTTTGGTAATACTGTGGTTCAAGAGCGCTACTGTTTTCTCTATGAGAAGTAAATCGTCTAGATAAGTGATCTAAGGCCAGAAGTAGCGGTTTTTGCTTTACTGGATCCTTGGGGATCCTTGACCTTAGGAAGCGAGAAGGTGGAATCTCCTGAAACTCTAGCTTGTAGCCCAGAGATACCGAGGAGGTTACCCACTTGTCCCGGATCTCTTCCCGCCAGGCTTCTGCAAACTGCAGGAGCCTTACCCCCACTCAGCTGAGTGGGGGCGCCCCTTCATAAGGAAGCTTTTGGGCTCTGCTTGGCAGGCTTTTGCCCCCAAGTCTTTTTCTGCCCCTGGGCGTGGACTTGGGCCTTTCCTGTAGAGGGAGGTTGGGAAGGCCGTCGCCACTGCTTAGAGCTTGATGCTCCGGGAGAAAGAGAACGCCTAAATGATGGACGTTTGCTCTTTTTGATTGGAAGGAGAGTAGATTTACCCCCTGTAATCTTTTGGACGAATTTATCTAATTCCTCTCCAAATAAGCGTTCCCCCTTAAACAGGAACCCAATGAAATACTTCTTACATGATAGCTCGGCTGCCCAATTTTTTAGTCATAGGGCCCTTCGCATGTGTATCAACGGGAGAAACAAACGAGATGCTTGTTGGACCGAATCCAAAATCGCATCAATCATAAAACACAGAATTTGATGAATTTCTGCATAATTCTCCACTTCCTCACTGGGAAGAAGGCCAAGCATCTGCTTAACCTGTTCCTTGAGGAACTGACACAACCCCACAGTTGCGACTGTAGGCTGCACTACAGCGCCAGCCATGGAAAAGGAGGCTTTCAATAACGTTTCCAGCTTCTTATCAGTTGGATCCTTAAATACCTGAGCATTATCCAAAGGACAGGTCAGGTTTCTCTTCACACAAGAAACAGCTGCATCGACAGATGGGACCCCCCATTTCTTGGTGAAACTTTCCTCCAGAGGATAAAACATAGAAAACCTTTTAGGAGAAGCAAACAGTTTATCGGGATGTCCCCATTCCTCATACAACTATTTATCCATTAAGGGATGAATCGGAAAGGAAAAGGCAGTCTGTGGGATTTTCCTGACCCCCAGGGAAGAAACAGAGGATGTGGCGGCTTCAGCAGCGGGCATTTTGAATGTGGTACGCACCAACTCAGTATAATATTGAACCTGTTTTCTGAATGCCTGGGAGGAGGGGACTCTGTCCTCTTCCTCTGACTCATCCGACTGCTCTTGATCCCTATCCCATGATAGGGATCTCTCCTCATTTTCAGAGGTGTCATCTGAAAGAGGAATCTCAGCAGAGGGAGGGGTTCTACCCCTTTTTCTGCTATTTTTTAGGGAAGCTGAAATTAAATTCATGATTCTCCCTCAAAACCCTCCAATGTAGCCTTAAGGGAGTCTTCAGTGACATACACTGGGGCTGAAACATTAGGAGAGGCTGCAAAATCTGACAGGGGCACTGACTCATCCTGTGAGGCTGGCTCCAGTCTAGCAGGGGGGGGATGGTAAACTACAGGCATTTTCAGGACCCCTAGACCTAGCCGGTGATTTACCAGTGCCCTTGTTACCTCCCCCAAGACCCTCTTACGAGGAGACATAGTCCTAAGCTACAAAGCAGAGGTACTAGTACAAAGTGCAATCACTGTTGTGCTCCAAGTCTCACAATAAATATATATGCTTAAACTGCACAACCTGATGCTGAGTAGGTGTCTTAGGTTTGCCTGGATCCAATCCCTTAGGATGCTTACTGCCCACAGATCCTGTGTCTTCCGCTTACAGACCCCTGGCGCTCTGGGCTTTTTAAAATTGCAGTAAAGCGACGTGCACGCTGACGTGCATGGCCCACAACCACCCCCCCTTCCATTAGTATGGGAGCGCGCTCAGCGAGTGTGCACAAGGACTTCCGGTTGTCCAAGGGGGAGAGGATCACCTATGGAGTCGCGTGGGACCCCTAGACTACGTGGGACCCCTCTCTTACCTCTATTGTGGCAGAGTCTGCAGCGGAGATGTGAGCCATCTGAAAAAAACAGGCTGCACTGAGCGTGTGTATCTGAAAGGCATGTAAGTATGCATCAGGCTGCTCTTACTCCCTCTAGTGGTGGAAACCAGGTAAGACATACAACTACTCACATGAAGAAATCCATAATATATGATTTATATAGGATTAACTTCTCTTACCTGTCCTCGCCGCAGGAATTGCTGAAAACAGACAGATTCCAGCCTTCACCCATCACGACGGGCAGAGTTGTGCCAACCTTCAGGGTTTTTTGGGTTCCTTTTCAGAGGAACCTCTTACCTGGACCTTGTAAAAGACTCTGCCAGAAACTTTCATGCCACTATGTAAATAGTACACCAAGTATGGTTTTCCCACAGCCCAGTCTTCCAACAGGAGAGGACT
Organism: Lithobates pipiens; assembly: GCF_037356315.1. Lineage (NCBI taxonomy): Eukaryota > Metazoa > Chordata > Amphibia > Anura > Ranidae > Lithobates > Lithobates pipiens. The sequence goes on from NW_027507787.1 coordinate 95,620,687, forward strand.
TACAGGCAAAACCTTGTTTCTTCGGATGACGAGGCCCGGGTACCATATCATCTTGGGAGTCAAATATCGGCCCGAGATATGGATCCGGTTATCATAGCCCTTAGACCCCTGCAGGGACCTGCACAGAGCTTTCTTCATAGCACATGTTTTACGTGACCAACCACCTTAGACACTGGCGAAAAAACTGAGGTGCCTCCCATATGGGAGGGGTTATATAGGGGAGGAATTCTCCTTAATTGGGGGTTAACCAGTGTCCAATCACAAGAGGTGCCTATATAACCCACTATGTAATGAAGCTCCTGTGTCCCGTAATGTATGATCAAGAAAATATCATTTAAAACTGCTTGTGGCTGTAATGTATTGTCAGATCCTGGAAATATAGATACAAATCCTTGAAAAAAATGGTGTGGGTCCCCCCCCAGACCCTTTGGGTCTAGTATGAATATTAAGGGGAACTCTGTGCCAAAAATACAAAAAAAAGGCATGGATGCCCCCCAAATCCATACCAGGTCCTTTAGGTCTGGTATAGATATTAAGGGGAACCCCGCACAAAAAAAAGGACATGGGGGTCCCCCAGGCACTATATACTCTGAACAGCAGCATATATACTATACGGTCTGCCCCAGTGCTGTCACTAGAACCCTCAGGGCCCCGATGCAAGAAACCATGGAGGGCCCCCCTCTGACCTCTGACAGTGCTCTTTTCTCAGAGCCCGGTGGCGGAACACCAGGGACCGGTCACAAGTGGGTGGCTGCATATAAAGGAACCGATTTCTCCTTTTCCCCCCGCTTTTCCTCCTCTCCCACCCACAGGCATTCAGCGGCTGCAGGAGGAAAATGGAGAGATGGGTTCTTTTATGTCAGTGTTTCACAATCTTTTTCCAGTCAGGGCACCTTTGAAGTACACCCCTAGGTGAATGGGGCTGCACTCCAACCCCCCTGCAACTGTCTGCATTGCATGCAGTTTCAAAATAGTGATGATACATTTAAGGGGTCAAGCATGGATTTCTTTTCAGAGGAACAGCATTTTACATAAAATGTGCATACATACATGTAAACACACACACATATATAAACACACACACACATAATAAGCACACATATACTATATATATATATGCACCTACCCTGTCTTGGTGGGGCAGCGGGTGACAGCCACGAGTGGAGTCCTCCATGCGTCTCCTGCCATCCTCATCTCCCGTCCTCTCCTCCTGATAGGCATCCAATAGCTGCGCCTATCGTTCCAGCCAATCAGGTGACGGGTAAGAGACCCGTACACCTGATTGGTGGAGAGGTTGGTTCAATGTTAGGAAAGTGAATATTAATTCACTTTTCTAACACACCTGGGTGGACTGTGAGCGCCAAGCATGGCGCTCGCAGTTTACCTATTTTGAAGCCTATTAGAACCTACGGCTCTAATCAGGCACTTCAAAAACATTCCCCGCCTACCCCCGACACTGTAATTCAGGCTCCCAGCACCCCAAAAGGGACTGGACACCTAAATATGGGAGTGGCAGTGGTGGCCATGGATAGATTCATGCTACCCCGTTTCCCCGAAAATAAGACCTAGTGTGATTGTCGTTGATGGCTGCAATATAAGCCCTACCCCCCCAAATAAGCCCTAGTTAAAGTCCTTGTAGGTCTTATTTTCAGGGTAGGGCTTATTTTCGGGGAAACAGAGAAGGGCTTATTTGGGGGGTAGGGCTTATATTGCAGCCATCACCGACAATCACGCTAGGTCTTATTTTCGGGGAAACAGGGTATGTTATGCATGAATCTATCCATTGGTCATAGAGGGAGTGGCTGGAGAGAGGGGGCAGCACCTGTGCACCCTTTTGGATGCACCGCCACTGATAAACACATGCACATTCACATGCATGCATATGCATACATGCACACTCACATACATGCGCACACACACATGAATACATACACATACATATATGAACACACACACACATACATGCATGCACACACACATACATGCATGCAAGCACACACACATACATGCACACACACACACATGCATGCACACACATACAGGCACACCCACATACATGTACACACACATGCATGCACACACACGCATACATGCACACACATATAAACACAGATACAGTAGATAGTCTAAAAAAAAAAAATGCGGTCCTTTATGCACACACACACACACACATACATACACACACACACACACACACATACATGCACACACACACACACATATATGCACACCCAGGCACACACACATACATGAACGCACACACACACACATGAATGCACACACACACACATACATGCACACCTACGCACACACACATGCACACCCACACGAATGCGCACACATACACATACATGCACACACCCACACACACATACATGAACACACACCCACGCACACCACATACATGCACATCCACGCACACACATACATGAACATACACACACACATGAATGCACACACACACACACATGCCCACACACACATACATGCACACCCACATACATGTACACACACATACATGCACACACACGCATACATGCACACACATATAAACACAGATACAGTAGATACTCTGCAGAAAAATTGGGCCTTGGGTGTTGGTGGTGCCAGAACACTGTAACCACTCACAGTTACTCTTGTTGGGCACAGGAATGGGCACTACTGTAAAATATTATATTAAAACTGTGATTACATGCTCCTGGTAAACAGGGGCAGAAAAAATGGGCCTTGGGTGGGGGTGGTGGTGCCACAACACTGTAACCCCTCACAGTTACTCTTGCTGGGTGCAGGAATGGGCCGTGCATTGAAATATTATATAAACAATTGTAATTACATGCCCCTGTTTAACAGGGGCAGAAAGATTGGGCCTTGGGTGGTGATGGTGGTGACCTAAACCAAAAATATTGTTGGAAGCTAGCATCATCAAGATTGAGGAGGAATAGGATAGTCAGAATAGGCAGTCCTCATGGGATCCCAGATCCATAGCAAATTCAAGCAGTTACATCAGCATCAGGTGCTTGATAACTGCTGATCCAAGGCTGATTAATTTTTATGAATGTGAGCCTATCAACATAATCTGTGGACAGGCGCACTCTTTGATCCATTACAAACCCTCCAGCAGCACTGAATGGGCATTCAGAAAACATGCTGGATGCAGGACAGGTCAGTAGCTCAATTGCATATTGAGCAAGTTCTGGCCAGTGGTCCATCCTCAAGACCCAGTAACCCAGTGGATGCTCTGTTGGAAAGGTCTCCGAGTCTGCTCTTGACCCTAGATATTCCTTCACCATATAATGAAGACGCTGGCGATGGTTGCTTGAACCGATCATACCTTGGCGCGGAGGACTGAAAAATTGTTTAAAGGCATCAGTCAACCGGCCACCTTCTCCACCGCTCTTCCTCTGACTGAACAAAGCCTCAGCAACGCATTGTCCAGCACCAGGAAATGGTAACCTCCCAGGGTCTGGAAATGCATTACACAAACCTTACTTCAAGGCTTCCTGAAGATGTTTCAGTTTCATCCTCTGCTCCCTCTACGAAGGCAGGATGAGTTCTGCAACTTTACCCTTGCAATGTGGATCAAGAAGGGTTGACAGCCAATAATGATCCCTTTCCTTGATACCATGAATCCTAGGGTCCTTTCGCAGGCTTTGCAAAATTAGGGAGGCCATACAGCATAAGTTTGCAGAGGCATTCGATTCTGAGTCCTCTGGGTCACTAAGGATCACATTATCTGTAACTACCTCCTCCCAGCCACGTACAACTTCTTGGGTTTCTGGGCACTGAAAACCAACCCTTGAAGACTAGAGTCTGAGTGTTATCCTCTACATCCATGTTGATACAATTCTCCTCCTCCTCTTCTTCCTGTGTGTTTGGGGGGCCACAGGAATGCTATCTAGATAAAGGGGGCCTTGAGAGGAAAGGAAGTTCTCCTCTTCCTCGCGCTATTCTGCCTCAAGTACCCTGTCCATGATTCCATGAAGCGTGTGCTCCAGAAGGAAGATTAAGGGGACAGTTTCACTGATCCATGCATTGTCGCTGCTCACCATCCTTGTGGCCTCCTCAAATAGTGAAAGGTCAGTGCATGCATCCTTGATCAGTAGCCATCGGCATGGCCAAAAGAAGCCGGGCTCCCCTGACCCTGTCCTGGTGCCATACTCACACAGGTACTCATTGATGGCCCTCTGCTGTGTGTGCAGCTGCTGCAGCATTGCCAACATTGAGTTCCACCTGGTGGGCATGTCACAAATGAGGCGGTTGGTGGGCAGGTTGCATTTCCTTTGAATGTCAGCCAGCCAAGCACTGGCATTGTATAACCGATGAAAATTACCACAGACTTTTCTGGCCTGCCTCAGCAGATCTTGTAAGCCTGGGTACCTGGTCAAGAACCACTGCACCACCAGGATGCGTGCCAAACATGGAACATGGGTCAAGTGTCCCTGTCGGAGGGCGGAGAGAAGGTTTGTGCCATTGTCGCATGCAACCATTCCTGGCTGAAGCTGGCATGGCATCAACCACCTCTGAGCCTGCCCCTGCAGAGTTGACAGAATTTCTGCTCCAGTGTAGCTCTGGTCTCCTAGGCAGACAAACTTAAGCACCGCATGACATCTTTTAGCCTGACTGCTTGCTTAGCCCCTTGAACACTTACGGAGCACTGCTGGTTCAGAAGACAAATCTGCAGAAGAGGCCATAGAGGAAGAAGAAGAGGAGGGGGTGGAGGAGAGAGCTGTGGCAGAATCACCACTAGCATTTTGGAGGCATGGTGGCAGAACAAGCTCCAACAACTTTGAACCCTATCCTGCATCCTTCCCAGCTGCCAGTAGAGTTACCCAGTGCACCGTGAAGGAAAGGTAACGTCCCTGCCCATGCCTGCTGGACCATGAGTCAGTGGTAATATGAACTTTACTGCTGACTGCCCTGTCCAATGAGGCCAAAACATTGCCTTCCACATGCCGGTAGAGAGCCGGAATGGCCTTCTGTGAAAAGAAATGGAACCAGCCACTGAGGAACAGCACATTCCACAAATTCACAAAAGGGGCAGAGTCTACCAGCTGAAAAGGCAACAGTTGCACTGCTAGCAATTTGGCCAAGCTAGCATTTAGATGCTGAGCATGTGGATGGCTGGGACCAAATTTATTTTTAGGGTTCAGCAACTGGGGTAGGAAAATTTGCCTGCTAAAATCAATTGATGGCGTACTGATAGCAGATTGGCTGCAAGTACTTGGGACACCTATTGCTATACCTTCATTCCTCTCAGTGCAGGTTTTTGAGAGGACTGGAGGTATAGTAGGACTGGAGATCCCAGATGAGGAGCAAGTCCGCCTTTTTCTATGATGTGGGTCTTTCAAGTGCTTTTGCCAACGGACTGCATGACAGGCCATCAAATATCTGGTCAAGCATGTGGTGCCCAAGCGGCTTCTGTTCTGGCCATGCTTGATCCACTTCAGACATAGGTTGCAAAAAGCAACGGTGCTATCTGCTGCACATGTGTTGAAAAAGGCCCACACCAAGGAACTTTTAAGAGTCAGTGGGGAGCCAGCAGTGCCCTTCACCTGCGTAGCTCTGCAGTGTGATGCAATAGGGTGGCTGCCCTTAAGCTGCCCCTAGAGGATATCCTGCCTCATTGGAGTTGTGCCTCCTCCTCCTTTTCTCTCAGGCACCCAAGTACAGTCAGTGACCTCATCATCCCCTCCCTCCTCATCACAGGAGAAAACTTGGCAGTGTGCTGCAGCTGGGGGAACATGAGTGCCAGTTTCTTGGGCACCCCTTCTATCTAGGCTCACGTTACTTCCTTTCTCAACCTGTGAACCAACATTGGAGCCTTCAAATCACTGAGCATCCTCCAGCAGCATATAACCGACACTGTGGTCGAATAATTCTGGGGACTCAGTGCATGATGCTGGGGCTTATGAAAGAAGTGACTGTGGACAAGGAGCCAGTGGAATAGGCCACTTTGGCAGCTGCGTTGGAAGGCAAACTACTTTGAGCCTGGGTGACAGAGGATGAGGAAGATGAGGATGGCTTCATTATCCACTCCACAAACTCTTCTGCATGTTATGGCTCAATAACAAGGCAAGAAAAAAAGAACAAGCATGCCCTGCAGTCACCTGCAGAAGATGCACCATGTCCACGACCACCACTGTTGACTGTAGACACAGAGGCTGCTTGCCCTCTTTTAGTGGCATTTGAGCATCTGCCTCTCCCTGGTGGCCTTCCGGACATGATATATTTTTTGTTTTTCAACACCACACTAAACTGTATTATATACCGTGTACACCACCTGAAGTCTATTAGAAACTATACACCACAGAATACACTATATATATATAGGTTACACTGAATTCACAGTGTATATATATATATATATATATATAAAAGCAGAAAAGGGATTGCTGCACAAACAAAAGTAAATTTATTGATAAAATTTACATCGCATCAGGTATAATTCAGGTATTCAGGTGACGTTCCCTGGGGCTCTTAGACTCCGCGCCCCAGGGAATCTTACGCTCTAACCCCAGTGGGATTTGTCTCCCATCTGCAGCAGTCAGTCATAGGGTCCACAACCTTGCGGTGCACTCCTGATCCCTACGGTGTACATCTGTCACCTCGCCACAAGGTGACCTGACACATGTGAAATGATCTTTTATAGGGATATTGTAACCTTGAGTCGGATGATTAAAGGACTTTCCCTTAATCATGCTAGCTTGTTTGTGATCTCACTGCAAAGTATATTCCCATGGGCAATAAGTTTAAAAGGTTAAAAATAAAGCTGATGTGGCTCACGGCCAAAGTTAAAAAAGCTATAAACTATAAAAAAAGAGCTTTCAAAAAATATAAAAATGAAGGAACGCTAGTGTCATTTAAATGTTACAAGGAATATAACGGAATATGTAAAAAGGAAATCAAGGATGCAAAAATTCTAAATGAAAGACAGATTGCAAAAGACAGTAGGACAAACCCCAAAAAAATCTTCAAATATATTAATAGTAAAAAGGTTAAGTCTGAGCATGTAGGCCCTTTGCAAAATAATCTGGAGTGGGTGACTGGGGACAAAGAGAAGGCTAACTTATTAAATACTTTCTTCAGCTCTGTGTATACAAAGGAGCATGGGAGAGCTCATGTCCATAATGGGGGTGGTACTGACGCAGCCCCAAATCCACAATGGCTCATAAGTGATATGGTCCAGAAATATTTGGACAGAATAAAGGTGGATAAAGCACCTGGACCTGATGGCATCCACCCACGGATCCTAAAAGAATTGAGCTCTGTAATTTCAAAGCCATTGTATCTAATTTTTAGGGACTCATTAATGACAGGAATAGTACCACTGGATTGGCGCAGGGCCAATGTGGTGCCTATATTTAAAAAGGGAACAAAGTCTTTACCAAGTAATTATAGACCCGCTAGTTTAACTTCTATAGTTGGGAAGATACTGGAGGGATTAATAAAAGACCACATAGACGAGTTCTTGCAGGAAAAAAATATTTTGAGCAACAGACAGCATGGATTCATGAAAGACAGAAGTTGTCAGACAAACCTGATTTCTTTTTATGAGGTGGTAAGTAAAACCTTGGACAGAGGGGTGGCGGTGGACGTGATATATTTGGATTTTGCAAAAGCGTTCGATACAGTTCCACACAAACGGCTCATGTGTAAGGTAAAGTCTACAGGTTTGGAAACATCAGTTTGTAGATGGATAGAAAACTGGCTAAAAGACAGAATTCAGAAAGTAGTGGTTAATGATTCTTACTCTGAATGGTCTAAGGTTATCAGTGGTGTACCCCAAGGTTCAGTGCTGGGACCCTTGCTTTTTAATATCTTTATAAATGATATTGGGTCTGGGATCAAAAGTAACATTTCCGTCTTTGCAGATGACACCAAGCTATGCAATGCAATAACGTCCTTACAGGATGTCACCAATTTACAAGCCGACCTCAATGCTCTGTCTAATTGGGCGACTATGTGGCAGATGAGGTTTAATGTTGAGAAATGTAAAGTTATGCACTTGGGGGCTAAGAATATGTATGCATCATACACGCTAGGGGGAGTACAACTGGGGGAATCCATAGTGGAGAAGGATCTGGGGGTTTTGGTAGATCATAAGCTCAATAATAGCATGCAATGCCAAGCTGCGGTTTCCAAAGCGAGCAAAGTCCTTTCCTGTATTAAGAGAGGTATGTACTCCAGAGAGAGAGATATCATTTTGCCCCTGTTCAAATCATTAGTAAGACCTCATCTGGAATATGCCGTTCAGTTTTGGGCACCAGTTCTCAAAAAGGATCTTGGGGAACTGGAGAAAGTGCAGAGAAGGGCAACCAAACTGATAAGGGGCATAGAGGAACTCAGCTATGAGGAAAGATTAGAGGAACTGAATTTATTCACTCTTGATAAGAGGAGATTAAGGGGGGGTTTGATCAACATGTACAAATATATAAGGGGTCCATATAGGGAACTTGGTGTCGAGTTATTCACTTTACAGTCAACAAAGAGGACAAGGGGGCACTCTTAACGTCTAGAGGAGAAGAGATTTCATCTCCAAATACGGAAAGGTTTCTTCACAGTAAGAGCTGTGAAAATGTGTAATAGACTCCCTGCAGAGGTGGTTATGGCCAGCTCAGTGGATTGCTTTAAGAAAGGCCTGGATTATTTCCTAAGTGTACGTAATATAACTGGGTACTAAAATTTATAGGTAAAGTTGATCCGGGGAAAATCCGATTGCCTCTCGGGGGATCAGGAAGGAATTTTTTCCCCTGCTTTAGCAAATTGAATCATGCTCTGCTGGGGTTTTTTGCCTTCCTCTGGATCAACTGTGGGTATAGAATTGGGTATATGGGTTGGTATGATATTTATTATATATATATTTTTTTTTTTGGTTGAACTGGATGGACTTGTGTCTTTTTTCAACCTGACTAACTATGTAACTATGTAACATTGAATACATGACAAGCAAGGAAATGAACCATAATTAGGAGGTCCCAAAAAAGTAACCCGTGAAGTGGGTACCCTATACTGGTCAGATCTTACCAATCGATTGTATATGGTCCTACCCTTACGGTATGAAGGTAAAGGGGAGAAACGAAACTGAGGGACAGAAGGATAATTTTTGCTTAATATGGACCAGTGTTTTTTAATAATATTATTAACTTTATTAGAGAAGGGATGAAACTGAGAGATGAAGGGAAGCCTAGGACAGGATTTTTTTTCTTTTTTTGTTTCTAAATTAGTACATTCAAAATGTACTGTATTACCAGGATAACCCCGCTGTCGTAGTCTCACCTCCATCTCACTCAGTCTGTCCTCCTTAAAGCTAGATTTATCAGTGATCCTAGCAACTCTTTTTAACGGACTTCTTGGAATGGATTTAAATACACCTGGAGGGTGAAAACTAGAATAGTGTAGTATTTGATTGCAGTCTGTGGGTTTGCAATAAATATCGCTAACAATCCTCCCTTCCTGATCAGATAATAAAGTGTCCAGAAAAGGAACATTTTCATTTGCAACCGACATGTTACATTTCAGACCAGGAACCAAACAGTTAAGATATTCATTAAATAACCATAGCGATTCAGTGTCGTCCACCCATATGCCAAAGGCGTCATCAATAAATCTAAAGTATGCCAGACAATTATCTTCAAACAGTTTACAATGATAAACAAATGCATTTTCCAGCATATCCATAAATGCATTGGCATATGGGGGGGCGACATTAGAACCCATCGCAGTGCCTGTCAATTGTAAATAATATGTATCCTTGAACAGAAAAAAATTCTCTTCCAATACAAGCCGCAATAGTTTTAAAATAAATTCTATTTGAGCAGAACTATAAAGTCCCGATTGTTTTAGAAGGCGTTTGCTTGCTTCACTTCCTAGCTCATGTGGAATAGCTGTATACAAATTGGCTACATCCCAGGTGACTAATACAGCCCCTGGGGGTATATTAAACTTCTCGACCTTTTCTAAAAAATCCATAGTATCACAAATATAAGAGCGGGTATTGGAGACCAGAGGAGATAAACATTTGTCTACATATTTAGCTAATGGTGTGGTAATAGAATTTATACTAGAGACGATGGGACGTGCAGGAGGATTTTTCAAATCCTTATGGATTTTAGGCAGTACATAAAATATGGGAGTCATAGAAAATTCTGAAACGAGAAATGTCTGCGTATTATTATCTATGATACCTGTCTGTACTGCATGTTTAACTACCTTTTTTATTTTATTAGAAACCTGTAAAGTCGTCTATAAGTTCCAACATCATTAAGTTGTCTAAAAATCTCCCTTTCATACTGAGAAGTATCCATTACCACTATTGATCAGCCTTTGTCGATTGAGATTGGATTGTATATGGTCCCTCTTAGTGTGATCATTCAAAAACAATTTGATATCAGACTCTACCCTATTGATGAACAGTTCTGCGGCCGCACATGAAGTAGGAGGTACAAATGTACTTTTATTTTTCAAACCTAAATTAGAAATAGAAATGGCCGAAGAACTGCTACTGTTCATCATAGGGCGAGACGAATAATAAGCTTTTAACCGTATATTCCTGTAAAAGCGATACAAGTCCTGTTTTAATCTAAATGAATCCATCCTTTCCTTAGGACAGAAATTCAGGCCCTTATTTAAGACCCGAGTCTCTGTAACATTTAAAGGAAAATAGGAAATATTATGTACCATATTTACATTCAAGTCCTCTGTCGGTTCCGGGTCCTGGTAGCAATTGATCTGGTATTCACGGAGCCTTCGGCGTTTATATATATATATATATATATATATATATATATATATATATATATATAAATTTATATATGGACTGTAAATATATACAGTATCTCACAAAAGTGAGTACACCCCTCACCTTTTTTGTAAATATTCTATTATATCTTTTCATGTGACAACACTGAATAAATTACACTTTGCTACAATGTAAAGTAGTGAGTAGGGATGGGCTTTATGTTTGGGGTGAACATTGGCTATTCGCCTGTTTGGGTTGATCGCAGCAAATTCGAAAGCCGCAGAACACCCTTTAAAAGTTTATGGGAGAAATCAAATGTGTAAATTTTAAAGGTTAATATGCAAGTTATTGTCATAAAAATAGGATTTTTATATACAGCTTAGTTGTAAAATCCTTTTCTTGAGAGTACATCATGGGACACAAGAGCTTCATTACATAGTGGGTTATATAGGCACCTCTGGTGATTGGACACTGGTTAACCCCCAATTAAGGAGAATTCCTCCCTTATATAACCCCTCCCATATGGGAGGCACCTCAGTTTTGTAGCAAAGCAATAGGAAACTACGTAAAACCCAAGAGGGGCGGTAGCCCTGTGTCCCGTGATGTACTCTCAAGAAAAGTATTTTACAGGTAAGCTGTATATAAAAATCCTATTTTCTTGATCATACATCACGGGACACAGGAGCTTCATTACATAGTGGGATGTCCCAAAGCAATGCTCAGATTGAGGGGAGGGAGACACAGATCATAATTATAGACCGCCAAGGACCGGAGGACCTAAACTGCAGCCTGCAGTACACTGCGCCCAAAGGCGATATCCTCTTGCCCTCTGACATCCACCTGATAGAATCTGGTGAATGTGTGGGCTGATGACCAAGTTGCAGCCTTACAGATCTGAGCCAGGGAGGCCTGGTGATACACTGCCCAAGAAGCACTTACAGCCCTAGTTGAGTGCGCTTTCACTTGAAAAGGAGGAATCTTCCCATTAACACTATAGGCCTGAGAAATAATCTGTCTAATCCACCTTGAGAGAGTGGATTTTGATGCCGCCTGGCCCTTCCTAGGGCCTTCCGGCAAAATAAATAAGCAATCAGTTTTCCTTATCTGAGCAGTTGCCTGAAGATAGATACTGATTGCCCTTACCACATCCAAAGTGTGCAAAGATTCTTCTTCTGCGGACTGTGGGTCCGGAAAAAAGGATGGTAGGATTACATCTTGATTCAAATGGAATCCTGAAACCACCTTAGGCAGAAAGGACCTGTTGGGACGCATGACCATCCGGTCCTTATGAATAATTAGATACGGCTCTATGCTGGAGAGAGCTGCTAGTTCTGACACTCTTCTAGCCGTGGATATGGCTACCAAGAAAACCATTTTTTTAGTCAAAAGAACTAACGAAGCATGATGCAAAGGTTCAAAAGGATGCCCCTGCAAAGCCGAGAGAACTAAATTCAGATCCAATGGGCATACCGGAGGTTTGACTGTCGGCCTTATCCGCATAGCCCCCTGGATGAAAGCCTGCACCAGGGAATGCGATGCAAGGGGCTTCTGAAAAAACACTGACAAGGCCGAAATCTGCACCTTGATAGTGCTTACGGCCAAATTCATTTCTAGGCCTGACTGGAGGAAGGCCAAAATCCTGCTAATGACATACTTTCTAGGATGCCATTCCCTGAGTTCACACCAGGAAACATATGCCCTCCAGATTTTGTAGTAAATAAGCCTGGAGGCTGGCTTTCTGGCATTGACCAGAGTAGAAAGGACTGGCCCCGAAAGCCCACCGTCTCTCAGAATGTGGGTCTCAGCAGCCAAACCGTCAAATTCAGACTGTGTAAAGCAGGATGGTAAATTGGACCCTGTGAGAGTAGATCTGGCCGGAGAGGGAGGATCCACGGCCTGCCTACTGCCAACTTCATGATCTCTGCGTACCAAGGCCCCCTGGGCCAAGCCAGGGCTACCAAAAGAACTGACTTTGTCTCCCTCTTGACTCTTCCCAGAAACCGCGACAGAAGCGGGCATGGGGGGAAGGCATAAATAAAATTGTACTGATCCCAGGGAACTGTCAGAGCATCCCACCCCTGAGCGAGTACATCTCTTGTCCTTGACACAAATTTGTCCAGTTTTCTGTTGAACCTGGACGCAAACAGATCTATGTCTGGAGTACCCCACCTGTGACATATGTTCCAAAACACGTCGGGGTGCAGAGCCCAATCTCCTGGGCACAACTGCTGGCGGCTCAGAAAATCCACCTGCCAATTTTCCACTCCTGGAATGAAGACTGCAGAAAGGCATGGAACATGCCTTTCTGCCCAGACAAGTATGCGATTCACCTCTTTTTGTGCAACCAGACTCCTGGTACCGCCCTGGTGATTGATATAGGCCACTGCTGTGGCATTGTCGGACTGAACCTGAACAGGGAGACCCCGTAGTCTGAAAGACCAGTTCATGAGAGCTATATAAACTGCCCGGATCTCCAAGACATTTATGGGCAATAGCTTCTCGATCGCAGACCATTTCCCCTGCGAGCACGTCTCCTCCAACACTGCTCCCCAGCCTGTCAGGCTGTCATCTGTCGTAATATTCTTCCATGGAAGAGGAAGAAAAGTTTTGCCTTTCAGCAAATTCTCGGTTTGTAACCACCAGACGAGACTCTTGCGTGTCCCTGGGGATAGACGCATAGGAAGATCCAAGGACTGGGGCTTCCTGTTCCAAGCCGCAAGGATGCATCTTTACAGAGGCCTTGAGTGGAACTGGGCGAATGGAATGGCCTCGAAGGAGGTGACCATTTTCCATAACAGTCTCATGCACAACCGAATGGGGGAAGATCTTCTGCCCAAAATTAGGTGCACCAGATCCCCAATGGCCAAAGCTTTTGGCCTTGGTAGAAACACCTTGCCCTGAGCGGTGTCGATAACCATACCCAGGTATTCCAACCTGGTAGCAGGCTGTAGGGACGACTTTTCTAGGTTTATAATCCAACCTAGGCGTTCCATGTGTTCTAGCGTTCTGGTAACACTGTGTTTCAGGAGCGCTACTGTTTTCTCTATGAGAAGCAAATCGTCTAGATAAGCCATGATGGCTATACCCTGAGCTCTTAGGTTTGCAAAGAGAGGGTCCAGAATCTTTGTGAAGACTCGAGGGGCCGTAGCGAGCCAGAACGGCAAGGCCACAAATTGAAAATGGGGCCGCTACCGCGAACCTTAGATACTTTTGGTGTGTGGGAAAAATTGGCACATGGACATATGCATCCTTGATGTCTATTGATGCCATAAACTCTCCCCCTTGCAGGGAGGAGACCACAGTGCGAATTGACTGCATTCGGAAGGACCGGATGTGTAAAAACCGGTTCAGATCCTTCAGATCCAGGATAGGTCTGACACTTCCATTTGGCTTTGGAACGGTGAAGAGGTTCGAGTAAAACCCTGAACCCTGTTCTTTTGGGTCCACTTCTATTATCACCCCCTGGGATAGTAAGAGATCTAAGGCCAGAAATAGCGGTCTTTGCTTTACTGGGTCCCTGGGGATCCTTGACCCTAGAAAACGAGAAGGTGGAATCTCCTGAAACTCCAGCTTGTAGCCCAGAGATACCGAAGAGACCACCCACTTGTCCCGGATCTCGCAAACTGCAGGAGCCTTCCCCCCAAGGGGCGAGCGGGGGCACCCCTTCACAAGGAAGCTTTTGGGGTTTGCTTGGCAGGCTTTCACCCCCAGGATTTCTTCTGCCCCTGGGCCCGGCCTTGAGCCTTTCCTTTAGAGGGGGGTTGAGAAGGCTGTTGCCACTGCTTAGAGCTTGATGCTCCGGGAGAGAGAGAACGCCTAAATGATGGACGTTTGCTCCTTTTGACTGAAAGGAGAGTAGATTTACCCCTTGAAATTTTTTGGACCAATTTGTCTAATTCTTCTCCAAACAAACGTTCCCCTTTAAACGGGAACCCAATCAAATGCTTCTTGCATGATAGCTCAGCTGCCCAATTCTTTAGCCATAGGGCCCTTCTCATGTGTACCAACAGGAGAGACAAACGTGATGCTTGTTGGACAGAATCCAAAATTGCATCAATCATGAAACACAGAATTTGAGGTATTTCTGCATAATTCTCCACTTCCTCACTGGGAAGGAGGCCAAGCATCTGCTTAACCTGTTCCTTGAGGAACTGACACAACCCCACAGCTGCGACTGTAGGTTGCACTACAGCGTCAGTCACGGAAAAGGAGGCTTTTAATAATGTTTCCAGCTTCTTATCAGTTGGATCTTTAAATACCTGAGCATTATCCAAAGGACAGGTCAAGTTTCTATTCACGCAAGAAACAGCTGCATCGACAGATGGGACCCCCCATTTCTTGGTGAAACTTTCCTCCAGAGGATAAAGCATAGAAAACCTTTTAGGAGGAGCAAACAGTTTATCAGGATGTCCCCAATCCTCATACAACAATTTATCCATTAAGGGATGAATTGGAAAGGAAAAGGCAGTCTGTGGGATTTTCCTGACTCCCAGGGAAGAAACAGAGGAGGTAGCGACCTCAGCAGCAGGCATTCTGATTGTGGTACGCACCAATTCAGTATAATACTGCACCTGTTTTCTGAGCGCCTGGGAGGAGGGGACTCTCTCCTCTTCCTCTGATTCATCCGACTGCTCAAGATCCCTGTCCCAAGATAGGAATCTCTCCTCATTGTCAGAAGTGTCATCTGAAAGAAGAATCTCAGCAGAGGGAGGGGATCTACCCCTTTCCCTGCTATCTTTTAGGGAAGCTGAAATAAAATTCATGATTCTCCCTTTAAAACCCTCCAATGTAGCCCTAAGGGAGTCCTCAGTGACCTATACCGGGGCTGAAATATTAGGAGAGGCTGCAAAACCTGACAGGGGCACTGACTCATCCTGTGAGGCTGGCTCCAGTCTTGCAGGGGGGGATGGTAACCTACAGGCATTTTTAGAACCCCTAGACCAGTGATGGCAAACCTTGGCACCCCAGATGTTTTGGAACTACATTTCCCATGATGCTCATGCACTCTGCAGTGTAGTTGAGCATCATGGGAAATGTAGTTCCAAAACATCTGTGGTGCCAAGATTCGCCATCACTGCCCTAGACCTAGGCGGTGATTTAGCAGTGCCCTTGTTACCTCCCCCTGAGACCCTCTTACGAGGAGACATAGTCCTAAGCTACAAAGCAGAGGTACTAGTACAAAGTGCAATCACTGTTGTGCTTAAAGTCTCACATATACTCACTCTCAAATATATATGCTTAAACTGCACAACCTGATGCTGAGTAGGTGTCTTAGGTTTGCCTGGATCCAATCCCTTGGGATGCTTACTGCCCACAGCTCCTGTGTCTCCACTTATTGCCCCCTGACGCTCTGGGCTTTTTAAAAACTGGCACCTGGCGCCTGCGCAGTACAGCGCCGTGCACACCGACGTGCATGCCTCGCAACCACACTCCCCACGCATGCACGAGGACCGCCGGTATCCAGGGGGGAAGGGAATCGCCATCTGAGCTGCGTGGGACCCCCAGACTACGTGGGACCCCTGTATAACCTTCATTGTGGCAGAGATTGCAGTGGAGACGTGAGTCATCCGGGAGAACCAGGCTTCACTGAGCATGTGTATCTGAAAGGCATGCAAGCATGCATCAGGCTGCTCTTACTCCTTCTAGTGGTGGAAACCAGGTAAGACATACAACTACTCAATGAAGAAATCCATAATATAATTTATATAGGATTAACTTCCCTTACCCGTCCTCGCCACAGGAATTGCTGAAAACAGACAGATTCCAGCCTTCACCCATCACGGCGGGCAGAGTTGTGCCAACCTTCAGGTTTTTTTTGGGGGTTCCTTCTCAGAAGAACCTCCTACCTGGACCTTGTAAAAGTCTCTGCCAGAAACTTTCGTGCCACTATGTAAATAGTACAGCAAGTCTGATTTTCCCAGAGCCCAGTCTTCCAATAGGAGAGGACTTACAGGCAAAACCTGGTTTCTTCGGATGACGAGGCCTGGGTACCATATCATCTTGGGAGTCAAAATATCGGCCCGAGATTAGGATCCGGTTTGTTGTAGCCCTTAGACCCCCGCAGGGACCTGCACAGAGCTTTCTTCATAGCACATGTTTTACGTGACCAACCACCATAGACACTGGTGAAAAAACTGAGGTGCCTCCCATATGGGAGGGGTTACATAGGGGAGAAATTCTCCTTAATTGGGGGTTAACCAGTGTCCAATCACCAGAGGTGCCTATATAACTCACTATGTAATGAAGCTTCTGTGTCCCGTGATGTATGATCAAGAAAAGTGTTTGGGGACCTGGGTCCTGCAAAAAAAAGTTTTAAAAATGTCAGTTTTTTCAGGAGCAGTGATTTTAATAATGCTTAAAGTGAAACAATAAAAGTGTAATATTCCTTTAAATTTCGTACCTGGGGGGTGTCTATCGTATGCCTGTAAACTGGTGCATTTTTCCCATGTTTATAATAGTAAGAGATTAGGGATGAGCTTGGTGTTTGAGTCGAATGCATGTTCGACTCGAACACTGGCTGTTCGTCCGTTCGGCTAATTCCGAAAGTTATGGGCCATTTGCGCCATGTTCATGTGGCGCTCACGGCCCACAATGCACTTCGCCATGGCAGTGCATTGCTGGCTTATGATTGGCCAAGCATGCACTGTGACCCCGCATGCTTGGCCAATCACAGCGCCGGCAGGGAGGAGAGCCATAATTGGCACAGGAAGGATACCTGTGGCCAATTATAGCTCAGGGGGTTTAGTACAGGCCCAACACTATATAAGGCCGCCATTGCGGTGGCCTTGTGTAGTGTGTTGCGGCGTTCAGGGAAAGAGCAGGATAGGTAGGAACAGTGTGTTCTTTTCTTGTGAACCTAGCGCTGTTAAAGTGGGTGTTGTGTGCCTCCAGCACAGTATACACCTGAAGCTACCCTTTATTGCTGGTGTTCTGTAATACAGGCATCTGCAGGATTTACAGTGGGTGTTGTGTGCCTCCAGCACAGTATACACCTGAAGATACCCCTTATTGCTGGTCTTCTGTAATACAGGCATCTGCAGGAGTTAAAGTGGGTGTTGTGTGCCTCCAGCACAGTATACACCTTAAGATACCCATTATTGCTGGTGTTCTGTGATAAAGGCATCTGCAGCAGTTAAATTGGGTGTTGTGTACCTACAGCAAAGTATACACCTGAAGATACCCCTTATTGCTGGTGTTCTGTAATTCAGGCATCTGCAGCAGTTAAAGTGGGCGTTGTGTGCTTCCAGCATAGTATACACCTGAAGCTACCCTTTATTACTGGTGTTCTGTAATACAGGCATCGGCAGCATTTACAGTGGGTGTTGTATGCCTCCTGCACAGTATACACCTGAAGCTACACCTTATTGCTAGTGTTGTTCTGTTTTTGGAACACCGGCAGGCAGCTGCAGTAATTACAGTCGTTGAACTGTGTCATCTGCTCAGTGTGCACCTAAAGCTACCCAATTGATGGTTTTTCCATCTCCCTGCATGCCATTACTATGTCTGGAAGGCCAACAAGGAGAGGCAGACAGTCATGAGCCAATAAAAGATTGCAAGCAGGCTCTGTGTTTAGAGACAACAGTGCTGGTCGTGGACGCGGTGCACCGTCATCAGCACGTGGCCAATGGACACGCTTGTCCTTATTTTTGACAGCTGGACGTGTTGAGCCGCATCATGCTGAAGACTTGTAGAGTAAATGACCAAGCCCTAGCATATTACTGCTGCCTCATGGTCCAGCAGGCATGGATAGGGACGTTACCTATCTTTCACGGCCCATTGGGTCACTCTTCTGGCAGCTGGAAAGGATGCAGGACAAGGTACAGTAGTGTTGGAGGTTGTTCCGCCACCACGCCTCCAAAAAGCTACTAATGGTTGTGACACACCTCTCTCCTCCACCCCCTCCTCCTCTTCTTCCTTCATGGCCTCTTCCAATGCTTTGTCCTCGGAACCAGCGGTGCTCCGTAGGTGTTCCAGGGGCTACGCAAGTACGCAGGCAAAAAGATGCCATGCCGTGCTTGCGCTGTTTTGTTTGGGGGACAGGAGCCACACTGGGGCAGATATTTTGTCAGCTTTGCAGGGGCAGGCCGAGAGGTGGTTGATGCCACGCCAGCTTAAGCCAGGAATGGTGGTTTGCGACAATGGCACCAACCTCCTCTCCGCCCTACGACAGGGACAACTGACCCATGTGCCCTGTGTGACTCACGTCCTTAACCTGGGGGTGCAGTGGTTCTTGGGCAGGTACCCAGGCTTACAGGATGTCCTGAGGCAGGCCAAGAAAGTCTGTGTGCATTTAATGCCAGTGCTCGGCTGGCTGAGCTCCAAAAGGAGTTGAACCTGCCCAAGAGCCGCCTTATATGTGACATGCCCACCAGGTGCAACTCAACGTTGGCCATGCTGTGGCGGCTGCACACGCAGCAGAGGGCCATCAATGAGTTCCTGTGCGACTACGGCACCAGGACAGGGCAGGGGAGCTCGGTTTTTTTTTCACCATGCCAGTGGAGCATGGTAAGGGATGCATGCACTGTCCTGTCACCATTTGAGGAGGCCACAAGAATGGTTAGGAGCGACAGTGCATGCATCAGTGACACTGTACCTCTTGTCCACCTCTTGGAGCATACGCTGCGTGGAATAATGGACAGGGCACTTGAGGCAGAACAGAGGCAGGAAGAGGACGACCTCCTTGCCTCTCAAGGCCCCCTTTATCCAGACAGTGTTCCTGCTGTCCCACCCATCACACAGGAAAAGGAGGAGGAGGAGGAGGCTTGTATCAGCATGGAGGTGGAGCCTGGCACTCAGCATCAGCAGCAGCAGCACGTGGACTTGTACGCGGTTGGGAGGAGGTGGCTGCGGATCATATTGTGCTTAGTGACCCAGAGGACTCCGGATTGAATGCCTCAGCTAACCTACGCTGCATGGCCTCCCTGATCCTGCAAAGCCTGCAGAAGGATCCTCGTATTCTTTGGATCAAGGAGAGGGACCATTACTGGCTGACCACTCTCCTTGATCCATGGTACAAGGCTAAGGTTGCGGACCTTATCTTGCTGTCGCAGAGGGAGCAGAGGATGAGACATCTGCAGCAGGCCTTGCAGAAAGGTCTGGGCAACGCGTTCCCAGAGACTGGGAGGTTACAAACTCCTGGTCCTAGACAATGTGTTGCTGAGGCTTTGGTCAGTCACAGAAGGAGCGGTGGAGAAGGTGGCAGTCTGACCGATGCGTTCAGACAATTTTTTAGTCCGCAACCCCAAGATATGATCGGTTTCAGCAACCATCACCAGCGTCTGATTTACATGGTGCAGGAATACCTAGGGGCAAGGTCAGACTTGGACACCTTTCACACCGAAAATCCTCTGGCTTACTGGGTCTTGAGGATGGATCACTTGGCCAGTGAGCAATTGAGCTGCTGGCCTGTTCTGCATCCAGTGTTCTTTCAGAATGCACCTTCAGTGCTGCTGGTGGCTTTGTAGCCGATCACAAGGTGCACCTGTCCACCAACTCGGTTGATTGACTGACCTTCATGAAGATGAATCAGTCTTGGATCTCCACCAGCTACCAAGCACCTGAAGCTGATATAACCGAATAATTTTTTTTGAAATGTCACATCCCTTCAAGACTGCCTATGCTGATGCTGAGTGACTGTCCTGTTATGTTGACTGACTATCTTCTTCCTCCTCAATGATCCTGCTTATAGCTTGGAAGAACATTTTTAGTTCTGGGTGACACCACCAGTGGCTAAGGCCCAATTTTTCAGCCCCTGTTTAACAGGGGCATGTAATTACAATTTTTGATGCAATGCTTTGCAGCAGGGCTCATTTCTGCACTCCAAATAGAGTATCTGGGAGAGGTTGCAGTGTCATGGCACCAACACCAGTCCCTAAGGCCCAATTTTTCAGCCCCTGTTTAACAGGGGCATATAATTACAATTCTTTTTATGATATTTCACAGCAGGGCCCATTCCTGCGCCCACCGAGATTAACAGTGTTGTGGCACCAGCACCACCACCACAACCACCAAAGGCCCAATTTTTCTACCACTGTTCAGCAATGGCATGTAATTACAATTCTTGATATAATCGTTCACAGCAGGGCACTCCAGCGCCCACCAAGAGTCACTTTGAGGGCTTACAGTGTTGTGGCAACACCAACACCTTAGGCCCACATTTCTGCAGAGCATATAGGGCAGGCCCCTACTTTCAAACATTCAACTTACAAACGTCTCCTACTTGCAAATGTCATTTTGTGCAGAGACTATTCTAAACATGGGAAACACGTGCCACTTCACAGGCATACTATAGACACCCCCCAGGCACGATATTTAAAGGAATATTTCACTTTTTTTTCACTTTAATCGTCATTAAAATCAGTGCTCCCGAAAAAACAGTCGTTTAAAAAAAAAATTTGGCATTGATTTATGTCCCCTGAGGCAGGAGCCAGGTCCCCAAACCCTTTTTAGGACAATATCTTGCATATTATCCAATAAAATTAGCACTTTTTATTAAGAACGTTCGAGTCCCATAGACATCAATGGGGTTCTAAGGTTCGTCCGAATTTTCGGTCCGTTCAAAAGTTCTGGTGCGAACCGAACCGAGTGGTGTTCGGCTCATCCCTATCTGAGATCAAAATAAAATTTCTAAAGCAAAAAAAGTAATTTAAAACGACTCATACACATTTTCAATACACATAAGGGCCGGTTCACACTGCGGGCGATGCGAGGCGACACGACTTGCCTCGCCGCAATCTGACAAGTCGCCCCCGTTCTGTACAATGGAACCGTTCTGAGAGGAGCGACTCGAGTCGCTCCGACTCAGAAAAAAGGTTCCTGTACTACTTCTGGGCGACCTCGGGGCGACTTGCATTGACTTCTATACAGAAGTCATTTGCAAATCGCCGCTGAGGTCGCGGCAGGTCGCGGCGAGGCAAGTCGGTGTCGCCTTGCATCGCCCGCAGTGTGAACCGGCCCTAAGAGTTATTGAAAAAAACAGCATGGGATTCCCCCACAGAGGAACCCCCGAACCAAAATTTAAAAGAAAAATGCGTGGGGGTCCCCCCAAATTCCATACCTGGTCCTTCAGGTCTGGTATGGATATTAAGGGGAACCTCGCGCCAAAATTAAAAAAAAAAAGGGCGTGGGGGTCCCCTCAAAATCCATACCAGACCCTTCAGGTCTGGTATGGATTTTAAGGGGGACCCCATGCCAAACTTATTTAAAAAAATGGCGTGAGGTCCCCCCAAAAATCCCTACTAGACCCTTATCCAAGCATGCAACCTCGCAGGCTGCAGGAAAAGAGGGGGGGTGAGAGTGCCCCCCCTGATCTGTACCAGGCCACATGCCCTCAACATGGGTGACCTCGCCCCCTGGGGGACTTCCCTATGGCTTTCCCATGGTGTCAGAGGGGGTGGGGTCAACCATTTACATAAACGGGTGACCTCGCCCCCTCTGACACCATGGGGAAAGCCATAGAGGTCACTGGGTGGCCCCACCTTCCGTAATATAAGAGCTGTCACCTGAACAGAAGCGTCACACAGCGGGAGACTCCCATTGAAGTGGATCGTCCGGAGGACGAAGCGGGGAAGAAGAAGCTAAAGGAAGATACCGGACGAGAAGACCGGAGGAAGAAGCAGAGGATGATAGATGAAGAAGCAGAGGAAGATAGAGGAAGAAGTGAGGAAGAACAAGATGGAGGAAGAAGAAGAAAACCGAAGGAAGAACAGAAGAAGATAGAAGACGAAGCGGGGAAAGAAGAAGACATTAATAAAGGAATTGTCAAAAACCGGCTATTGTCTTTTTTAACATTTTTGACACTTTTTTTGTGAAATGGTAGGGGTACATTTGTACCCCATTACCAATTCACACAAGGGTGGGGGCTGGGGTTCCCCTTGTTAAAAGGGGCTTCCAGATTCTGATAAGCACCCACCCCCAGACCCCCACAACCACCTGGCAAGGATTGTGGGGATGAGGCCCTTCTCCACATCATCATTAGGACAAGGGGCTTTGGGGGGCTACCCATGTTGAGGGCGTGTGGCCTGGTACACACGCTTTTTTTAAAATTTTGGCGCTGAAGGGTCTGCTATGGATTTTGAGGGGGACCCCCACGGCATTTTTTTTTAAATTTTGGTTTGGGGTCCCTTTGTTTTTTTCAATGACTTTTATGTGTATTGCCGGGTCCCATTATATTACTATTATTACTATTCATTATAGCCGCAAGTAGTTAAATCACTTTTTTTCCTTTAGAAATGTAATTTTGCTCTCAGACTATTCTAAACACGGAAACATACGCCACTTTACCGGCATACTATTAACACCCCCCAGGTACAAAATTTAAAGGAACATTACACTTATTGTTTCACTTTAAGCATATTACACTCACTGCTCCTGAAAAAAACTTAAAACTTTTTTTTTGCATTGATACATGTGCCCTGTGGCAAGATCCGAGTCCCCAAACACTTTTTATGACAATAACTTGCATATAAGCCTTTAAAATTAGCACTTTTGATTATTCATGTTTGTGTCCCATAGATTTTAACAGTGTTTGAATACATTTTTTGCCTGTTTGCATGTTCTGGATGCGAACCGAACCGAGGGGTGTTCGGCTCATCCCTAGTAGTGAGTGTACAGTTTGTATAATGGTGTAAATTTGCTGTCCCCCCAAAATAACTCAACACACAGCCATTAATGTCTAAAGCGCTGGCAGCAAAAGTGAGTACACCCCTAAGTGAAAATGTCCAAATTGGGACCCAAATGTGTAAATATTTTGTGTGGCCTGCATTATTTTCCAGCGCTGCCTTAACCCTCTTGGGGATGGAGTTCACCAGAGCTTCACAGGTTGCCACTGGAGTCCTCTTCCACTCCTCCATGATGACATTACAGAGCTGGGGAATGTTTGAGACCTTACATTCCTCCAACTTCCATTTGAGAATGCTCCACAGATGCTCAATAGGGTTTAGGCCTGGAGACAGGCTTGTTCAGTCCATCACCTTTACCCTCAGCTTCTTTAGCAAGACAGTGGCCATCTTGGAGGTGTGTTTGGGGTCATTATCATGTTGAAATACTGCCCTGTGGCCCAGTCTCCAAAGGGAGGGGATCATGCTCTGCTTCAGTATGTCACAGTACATGTTGGCATTCATGGTTCCCTCAATGATCTGTAGCTCCTCAGTGCTGGCAGCACTCATGACCATGATACTCCTACCACCATGCTTGATTGTATGCAAGACACACTTGTCTTTGTACTCTTCACCTGGTTGCCACTACACACGCCTGACACCATCTGAACCAAATAAGTTTATCTTAGTCTTATCAGACCACAGGACATGGTTTCAGTAATCCATGTTCTTAGTCTGCTTGTCTTCAGAAAACTGTTTGCTGGCTTTCTTGTGCATCATCTGTAGAAGAGGCTTCCTTCTGGGATGACAGCCATGCAGACCAATTTGATGCAGTGTGCAGCATATGCTCTGAGCACTGAGAGGCTGACCCCCCCCCACCCCTTCAACCTCTGCAGCAATGCTGGCAGCACTCATACGTCTATTTCCCAAAGACAACCTCTGGATATGACGATGAGCATGTGCACTTAACTTCTTTGGTCAACCATGGCGAGGCCTATTCTGAGTGGAACCTATCCTGTTAAATCACTGTATGGTCTTGGCCACCATGCTGCAGCTCAGTTTCAGTCTTGGCAATCTTTTTATAGCCTAGGCCAGGGATATGCAATTAGCGGACCTCCAGCTGTTGCAGAACTACAATTCCCATGAGGCATAGCAAGACTCTTAGAGCCACAAGAATGACAGCCAGGGGCAGAGGCATGATGGGACTTGTAGTTTAGCAACAGCTGGAGGTCCGCTAATTGCATATCCATGGCCTAGGCCATCTTTATGTAGAACAACAATTATTTTTTTCAGATCCTCAGAGAGTTCTTTGCCATGAGCTGACATGTTGAACTTCCAGTCTGGTGTTGAACTGACCAGTATGAGAGAGTGAGAGCGAAAAAACCAAATTTAGCACACCTGAGACCTTGTAACACTAACGAGTCACATGACACAGAGGAGGGAAAATAGCTAATTGGGCCCATTTTGTAAATTTTCACTTAGAGGTGTACTCTTTTGTTGCCAGCAGTTTAGACATTAATGGCTGTGTTGAGTTATTTTGAGGGGACAGAAAATTTAAACTGTTAGACAAGCTGTACTCTCACAACATCAAATTGTAGCAAAGTGTAATTTCTTCAGTGTTGTCACATGAAAAGATATAATAAAATATTTAAAAAAATGTGAGGGGTGTACTTATTTGAGATACTGCATTAATACAATGCCTTCACTGACTGAATATAGCGTAAACACTGAATATAAAGTCTATCGTAAATGCAGAGTGTATGTATATATATATATATATATATATATATATATATATATATATATATATATATATATATATATATATATATATATATATATATATATATATATAAATATATGTAGCTCTGATATTTTTGCCTACTAATGCTTTAATATGTAAACCTATGGACAGTGTTATTCCTTAGTATTTGGCACCATCTAGTGACCAAAACTGGAAATGGACTTGGATGATTTTCCTTTTCATCATGTTGGAAAGATAACAGGAAGTGACTGTTGTTTACATTTTGGCTATGACCTTATCTACTCAGAATCCCAGGTGACCTACTCATGGTCACCCTGTACTGAAATGCATGCTGTGTAGGCTATAAAAGGACCCTGCGCAGCCATCTTAGGGCTCTTCTGGACGCATGGCCTGCCTGTGAGGACCTGTGAGGATTGTCTCCAGAGAGCGTGGCCTACAGCCACTGTGGACCGCATCTAAGAGAGACTTTGCCATTCATCTGATAGCTGGAGAGACTGAGTGACCGGATCAGGAAGGATCCAGAGACACCTGCCGGAGCCATCAGAGGGACCCAGTGCATCTTGCAGAATGGATCGGTGTGAAGGAGCCGGCCGGCTAGAAGCAAGACACAGTGCACCGGAGCAGAACTACTGCATTTCATCAGATCCAGTTGGTGAGCGGGCTGTAGCCCACAGTTTATTATGCACTTGCATACAGCTAGACTTCTATACAGAGGTGCTGGGACCTGTAGTACCACGGAGGAGGATCTAACAAACACTGACATTAGGCAGGTCTAACATCTACTCCTCATTTCACTTTAGTACCGTGCCATACCGGAGGCAATAACCATTGGAGTATCTCCAGAAACAGTTCTAGGATCCTTTCTAAGTTAACCTTTATTATCTCACTTTGTTGGATTACAAATCACTACAGACCTGTAGTGTTATTGCAAGCTTGCACCTAGAACTTAAAGTAGGGGGAGCTCCCTTGTATTTGTGCTATATTTACCTGTTTAGATTCACTGTATTGTTACCTTATGTTGATGTGATGGCACAACCACTGTAGTTATCACCTTATCATAACCATAGTGTCAGAAACCATGAACCAGACCGAGACAGAAGTACAATTAAATCACACTTGTTTATTAAATAAAAATAAAATGGTAAATAGAAAAAGCATAGTCAAAGCATACCCAGAGTCCAGTAACTGGATCGAGTAGTCAGCCAGGCCAGAGTTCAACAACCAGATCGGGTAATCAGCCAGGCCAGAAGTCAGGGATCCAAGTAAAGCAACAGCAAGCAGGATAAGGAGCCAGAAGGGATGTCAGCAAGCCAGTCTTTAACCACTTGAGACTCACGCTATAGCCGAATGATGGCTACAGCGCGGACCTCCTTTGCCGGGACTACGTCTATTGACGTCGTCCCGTGCAGGAGCGGCCTGCGTGCCCCTTGAGGGGCAAGCGCGGCGCGCTCTGTGATCGGCGAGTCTATGAGACTCGCCTGATCACTGATCCGAGCAAGGGGTCGATCCCGACCCCTTATCACGTGATCAGCTGTCAGCCAATGACAGCTGATCATGTGATACAACGAAGCCGGTAATCGGCTATTATTCCTCTTTGCGCTGACAGCGCAAGGAGAAAAAAAAAGAGCCGATCACCGGCGGCCATGATCGGGACATCAGTCCTGATCACGGCCAGCCCTGCCAGTGCCCACCTGCCCCCTGCCAGTGCCCACCTGCCCCCTGCCAATGCCACCTCATTAAAAAATAAGTGCCCCTGTCAGTGCCACCCAGCAGTGCCCATAGTGCCACCCAGCAGTGCCCACAGTGCAACCCAGCAGTGCCCACAGTGCCACCCAGCAGTGCCCACAATCTGCCTCAACAAAGGTGCTGTACCCCAGTGCCACATATCCGTGCCCATCAGTGTCATCTACCAGTGCCCACCAGTGCCCAGCAGTGCCGCCCATCAGTGCCCAGCAGTGCCACCTATTAGAGCCACCTATCAGTGCCACCTATCTGTGCCCATCAGTCCCATCTATCAGTGGTACCTATCAGTGCCCCTTAGTGCCACCCATCCGTGCCACTCATCCGTGCCACCCATCCGTGCCATCTTATCTGTGCCCATCTTTGCCCATCAGTGCCGCCTTATCTGTGCCCATCGGTGCCGCCTTATCTGTGCCTATTAGTGCCGCCTTAACTATGCCTATCAGTGCCCACCAATGCAGCCTATCAGTGCCCACCAGTGCAGCCTATCAGTGCCGCCTCATCAGCGCACTTCAATGAAGGAGAAAAATTACCTGTTTGCAAAATTTTATAACTATTAAACATGATTTTTTTTTTTTTTGCATCTTTTTTTGTTTGTTTAGCAAAAAATAAAACTCCCAGCTGTAATTAAATACCACCAAAAGAAAGCTCTATTTGTGGGAAAAAAAATGATAAAAATTTCATTTGGGTACAGTGTTGTATGCCCGCGCAATTGTCATTCAAAATGCATCAGCGCTGAAATCTGAAAATTGGTCTGGGCAGGAGGGGGGTTTAAGTGCCCAGTAAGCAAGTGGTTAAACAGAACCTCAGTGTCAGGTCACCATGAGGCCAGGTGACAGATGCACACCGTAGGGATCAGGAGTGCACCGCAAGGTTGTGGACCCTACGGCTGACTGCTGCGGACGGGGGTCAGGGTGATAAGGAAGGCAGGGCCGCCAGAACACCAAGATGGATCCCACTGGGGTTAGAGTGTAAGATTCCCTGGGGCGTGGAGTCTAAGAGCCAGCAGGTGTTCACCAGAGCCTCTAGTAGTGAGGATGGACTTGGCTGCAACTAGCTCCAGGACGCGACCCCCTGGGTCCCCCAGCTCACACCCACAGTAGGCAACAGGAGGATAGGGATAGTGAGGGACAAAGCCATGGTTGGGGCCACAAGCAGACAGGAATAGTCAGGAACACGCCAAAAGGTCAGGATCACAGGCAAACAGGGATAGTCAAGGACACGCCAAAGTCGGTAACGGAACAACAGAAGAGCACACGGCAGGTAACAGGAAGCTAACACACAAAGGTTGATCAGCAGGGTTGGCCTGCAGTGCACAGGTTAAAATAGAGTTCTCTGATAGGAGTTAGGGTGGAGCCATGCCATGCCAGAGGATGGATTACAAAAGCAGTCAGATGAGGGTCGGTTGGTCTCTAGAGATGAACACATGGAGACAGGTAAGCAGACGAACTCTATTGCATAACCATGACAGTACCCCCCCTCTTACGAGGCCTTCCCCACCTGGGACCAGGTTTAGAGGGGAACTTCAAATGAAACTTCCTCAACAGACGAGGTGCAAAGACCTCGGAAGCCGAAATCCACGACCTCTCCACAGGACCAAAACCTTTCCAGTGCACGAGGTACTGGATAATGCCTCTACAAAGTCGGGAATCCAAAATTTGGCTAACCTCGTACTCCTGGTCATCCTCAGAGACTGGTGCTATGGTAGAGAGAGGACGAGAGAACTTATTGAGGACTAGGACAACATGAAAGGAGTTAGAGATTTTGAGGCTTTTGGGAATCTGGAGCTTGAAACAAACAGGATTCAGTTTAGAAATTATGGTGTACGGACCAATGAATCTTGGGGCAAATTTGAGAGAAGGAACCCGGAGTTTGATGTTCCTGGTGGAGAGCCAGACTTTGTCTCCTGGCTGAAGAGAAGGTGGCTTACGCCTGCGACGGTCAGCAAAACTCTTGAATTTGTTGGCAGCTTTCTGGAGGGAATCATGAACATCAGCCCACATGGAATTTAATGAATTGAATTATTCCTGAACAGTAGCCAAGCTGGAATGTCAGAAGAACAAGTCATAGGAAGAGGGAGTTGAGGATGTCTTCCATAAACAGTGACACAGGGTGTTTTCTGAGAACTGACGTTGACATGATTATTGTGAGACAACTAGGGATGAGCTTCGTGTTCGAGTCGAACGTACGTTCGACTCGAACATTGGCTGTTCGTCCGTTCGGCGAAATCCGAACATTTTGGTCCGTTCGTGTCAAATTCGCGTGGCGCTAACGGCCCACAATGCACTGCGATGGTGCAGTGCATTGCTGGCTCATGATTGGCCAAGCATGCACTGTGACCCCACATGCTTGGCCAATCGCAGCGCCAGCAGCGAGGAGAGCCATGATTGGCCACAGGCAGGATGCCTGTGGCCAATCATAGCTCAGGCTGTGTAGTGCACGCCCCACACTATATAAGGCCGCCATCGCGGTGGCCTCGTGTAGTGTGTTGGCGTCTGAAGCAGTGGGTGTTCTGTGTACCTTCAACACAGTACACACCGATAGTTTTCGGACGATTTTCTATCTTGCTGTTGTGTAGTGGTTATTGTCTGCGTGCCCTGACCGCAGTATACACCGCTATATTCACCTCACCTATATAGCTAGTGATCTATCTTTAATAATAGAGCTTGCAGTCAGTAGTGTTAGGAGATAGTGCGTGGTGTCTGCGTGCTCTGTACCCAGTACATACCGCTATATCCACCTACATAGCTGTTCTCTATTTGAGACCACTTGCCATCTGCAGGAGTTATTGGAAGTTGTGTGTGCCTCCAGCACAGCACAGTATACATCTGTATATACCCCTTTATCTCTGGTGTTCTCTGGTTATTGTCTGCGTGCCCTGACCGCAGTATACACCGCTATATTCACCTCACCTATATAGCTAGTGATCTATCTTTAATAATAGAGCTTGCAGTCAGTAGTGTTAGGAGATGCGTGCTGTCTGCGTGCTCTGTACCCAGCAGTGTTAGGAGATAGTGCGTGCTGTCTGCGTGCTCTGTACCCAGTACATACCGCTATATCCACCTACATAGCTGTTCTCTATTTGAGCCCACTTGCCATCTGCAGGAGTTATTAGAAGTTGGGTGTGCCTCCAGCACAGCACAGTATACATCTGTATATACCCCTTTATCTCTGGTGTTCTATAATAAAGGCATCTGCAGGAGTTAGTGGGTGTTGTGTGCCTCCAGCACAATATACACTACCCAACTGCTGTTTTACCCAACTCCCTTCAGGCCATTACCATGTCTGGAAGGCCAGCAAGGAGAGGCAGACAGGCGCGAGCCGATAAAAGAGGGCAAGCAGGCTCTGTGTCTAGAGACAACAGTGCTGGTCGTGGACGCGGTGCATTGTCATCAGCACGTGGCCATGGAACATGCTTGTCCTTCTTTTCGGCAGCTGGACATGTTGAACCGCAACATGCCAACGACT
Organism: Lithobates pipiens; assembly: GCF_037356315.1. NCBI lineage: Eukaryota > Metazoa > Chordata > Amphibia > Anura > Ranidae > Lithobates > Lithobates pipiens. The sequence continues at coordinate 95,650,994 of NW_027507787.1, forward strand.
TGGTAGAGTGAATGACCAAGCCCTCTTCATCCTCCTCATCCTCTCTCACCCAGTCTCAGGGTACTAGCAAAGCAGCTGCCAACGCATCGTCTTCCCTCCTCTCAATGTCATCATCAGTGACTCCTTCCCTAGACCCACCACGTCCTCCTGAGGAGTCTCCTGTACTCTTTGAGCACAGTGTTGGGTACATGCTCCAGGAGGATGCCCAGTGTTTTGTGGGCTCTGATGATGACACTCAGCTAGAGGAAGGCAGTAGCGTGAGCGCAGACAGAGGGGATGCTCAAGAAGGACAGCAATCTGGCAGTCATGTTCCACAAGCTGCAGCATACTGCCAGGTTTGCTACAGCGATGAAGAGGGAGGGGATGATGAGGGCACTGACTCCACGTGGGTGCCTGGAAGGAGGGAGGAGGAGGAGGAGGAGGAGGAGGCACATGTCCAACGAGGCAGGATGCCCTCCGGGGGCCAGCTTAGGGGCAGCACACCGACTGAATCACACCGCAGAGCGCTGCCTCTGCGCGTTATTCTAAAAGTTCTTTGGTGTGGGCCTTTTTTGAGACGAGTGCATCAGATCGCACCGCTGCTTTTTGCAACATATGTCTCAAGGGTATCTCACGTGGCCAAAACATCAGCCGCTTGGGCACCACATGCTTGACCAGACATATGTTGACCTGCCATGCAGCTCGGAATGAAGGTGTAGAATTAGGTGTGTCACAGCCAAGTGCTTCCGGGAACTCTGCTAGCGGTACACCCACGTCCGATTATAGCAGGCAAATGTCCCTGCCCCAGCTGCTGGACCGGCGGAAGAAGTTCACTCCCAGCCATCCACATGCCCAGCGGTTGAATGCTAGCTTGGCTAAATTGCTAGCACTTCAACTGCTGCCTTTTCAACTGGTAGACTCGGCCCCCTTCCGTGAGTTTGTACAATGTGCGGTTCCTCAGTGGCAGGTCCCCAAACGCCACTTTTTCTCATGGAAGGCGATTCCGGCTCTCTACCGGCATGTGGAAGGCAATGTCCTTGCCTTGCTGGACAGGGCAGTCAGCGGTAAGGTGCATATTACCGCTGACTCATGGTCCAGCAGGCATGGACAGGGACGTTACCTGTCTTTCACGGCCCATTGAGTCACTCTTCTGGCAGCTGGGAAGGATGCAGGACAAGGTGCAGTAGTGTTGGAGGTTGTTCCGCCACCACGCCTCCAAAATGCTACTATTGGTTGTGACACACCTCTCTCCTCCACCCCCTCCTCTTCTTCTTCCTCCATGGCCTCTTCCAGTGCTCTGTCCTCCGAACCAGCGGTGCTCCGTAGGCGTTCCAGGGGCTACGCAAGTACGCAGGCAAAACGATGCCATGCCGTGCTTGCGCTGGTTTGTTTGGGGGACAGGAGCCACACTGGGGCGGATGTTTTGTCAGCTCTGCAGGGGCAGGCCGAGAGGTGGTTGACGCCACGCCAGCTTAAGCCAGGAATGGTGGTTTGCGACAATGGCACCAACCTCCTCTCCGCCCTCCGACAGGGACAACTGACCCATGTGCCCTGTGTAGCTCACGTCCTTAACCTGGTGGTGCAGCGGTTCTTGGGCAGGTACCCCGGCTTACAGGATGTCCTGAAGCAGGCCAGGAAAGTCTGTGTGCATTTCCGCCGATCATTTAATGCCTGTGCTCGGCTGGCTGAGCTCCAAAAGGAGTTGAACCTGCCCAAGAACCGCCTTATATGTGACATGCCCACCAGATGGAACTCAACATTGGCCATGCTGCAGCGGCTGCACACGCAGCAGAGGGCCATCAATGAGTACCTGTGCGACTACGGCACCAGGACAGGGTCAGGGGAGCTTGGTTTTTTCTCACCACGCCAGTGGGGCATGATCAGGGATGCATGCACTGTCCTGTCACCGTTTGAGGAGGCCACAAGGATGGTGAGCAGTGACAGTGCATGCATCAGTGACACTGTACCTCTTGTCCACCTCTTGGAGCATACGCTGCGTGGAATAATGGACAGGGCACTTGAGGCAGAACAGAGGCAGGAAGAGGAGGACTTCCTTGCCTCTCAAGGCCCCCTTTATCCAGACAGTGTTCCTGCTGTGCCACCCATCACACAGGAAGAGGATGAGGAGGAGGAAGAGGAGGAGGAGGATGATTGTGTCAGCATGGAGGTGGAGGCTGGCACTCAGCATCAGCATCAGCAGCAGCAGCAGCAGTCTTGTAGGGATGATTTACAGTCCCAAGAAACACGTGGACTTGTACGTGGCTGGGAGGAGGTAGCTGCGGATCATGTTGTCCTTAGTGACCCAGAGGACTCCGGACCGAATGCCTCAGCTAACCTACGCTGCATGGCCTCCCTGATCCTGCAAAGCCTGCGGAAGGATCCTCGTATTCTTCGGATCAAGGAGAGGGACCATTACTGGCTGGCCACTCTCCTTGATCCACGGTACAAGGGTAAGGTTGCCGACCTTATCTTGCCATCGCAGAGGGAGCAGAGGATGAGACATCTCCGGGAGGCCTTGCAGAAAGGTCTGTGCAACGCGTTCCCAGAGACTGGGAGGTTACAAACTCCTGGTCCTGGACAACGTGTTGCTGAGGCATCGGTCAGAAGGAGCGGTGGAGAAGGTGGCCGTCTGACTGATGCTTTCAGACAATTTTTTAGTCCGCAGCCCCAAGGTATGATCGGTTCCAGCACCCATCGCCAGCGTCTGATTTACATGGTGCAGGAATACCTAGGGGCAAGGTCAGACTTGGACACCTTTCCCACCGAAAATCCTCTGGCTTACTGGGTCTTGAGGATGGATCACTGGCCAGAGCTTGCACAGTATGCAATTGAGCTACTGGCCTGTCCTGCATCCAGTGTTCTTTCGGAACGCACCTTCAGTGCTGCTGGTGGCTTTGTTACCGATCACAGGGTGCGCCTGTCCACCGAATCAGTTGATCGACTGACCTTCATCAAGATGAATCAGTCTTGGATCACCCACAGCTACCAAGCACCTGAAGCTGATGTAACCGAATAATTTTTTTTGAAATACCACATCCCTTCAAGACTGCCTATGCTGATGCTGAGTGACTGTCCTGTTATGTTGATTGTCTATCCTCTTCCTCCTCCGCTGATATGTTGGAAGAACATTTCTGGTTCTGGTTGATGCCATCAGCCCAATTTTTCTGCCCCTGTTTAACAGGGGCGTTTAAGTACAATTTTTGATGCAATGCTTTGCAGCAGGGCTAATTCCTGCAATAAAACTAGAGTATATGGCAGAGGTTGCAGTGTGGTGGCACCAGCACCAGTGCCTAAGGCCCAATTTTTCTGCCCCTGTTTAACAGGGGCGTTTAAGTACAATTTTTGATGCAATGCTTTGCAGCAGGGCTAATTCCTGCAATAAAACTAGAGTATATGGAAGAGATTGCAGTGTGGTGGCACCAGCAGCAGTGCCTAAGGCCAAATTTTTCTGCCCCTGTTTAACAGGGACATGTAATTACAATTCTTGATATAATATTTCACAGGAGGGCCCCTTCCTGTGCCCACCCAGAGTAACGGTGAGGACTTATAGTGTTGTGGCACCAGCACCACAACCACCAAAGGTCAATTTTTCTACCACTGTTCAACAATGGCATGTAATTACAATTCTTGATATAATCGTTCACAGCAGGGCGCTCCAGCGCCCACCAAGAGTCACTTTGAGGGCTTACAATGTTGTGGCAAAACCAACACCTTGTTCCGCCATTTCTGCAGAGCATATAGGGCAGGCCCCTACTTTCAAACATCCAATTTACAAACATCTCCTACTTGCAAATGGAAGGAGACAACAGCAAGTGAGATGAAAAAAGATGGACGACAAAACAAATTATACAGGGGTGATAACCCTTCCCTATGTTTTCCAAAAAGCTTTAAAATAGTTTTTTTGACTGGAGCTACACTTTAAAAATGTACCAGTTGAAAATTACAAACAGATTCAACTTAACACAACAAACCTACACAGTCCCTGTCTTGTTTGCACCGCCTGTATACTGCTGTTCTGAGTATATAGGGCCTGGGGGCCACACGCATTTCCTTTTTTAAATACGGGTACGGGGTTCCCCTTAATATGCGTACAAGACCCAAATAGGCTGGTAATGGGCAGGGAGGGCTACCCATGCCATTTTTCTCAATGATTTTCAACCATATTGCAGGAACCAGATATAACATTAAAACCGCAAGCAGTTTTAAATGGTGTTATTTCCGTTAAATGTCATTTTGTGCAGGGACTGTTCTAAACACGGGAAACACATGGCACTTCACAGGCATACTACAGACACCCCACAGGCACCATATTTAAAGGAATATTTCACTTTTTTTTCCCACTTTAATCGTCATTAAAATCAGTGCTCCCGCCAAAACGGCCGTTTTTAAAACTTGTTTTTTGCATTGACCCATGTCCCCTGGGGCAGGAGCCAGGTCCCCAAACCCTTTTTAGGACAGTATCTTGCATATTAGCCTTTAAAATTAGCACTTTTCATTTCGAACGTTCGAGTCCCATAGACTTCAATGGGGTTCTAACGTTCGTTCGAATTTGGGGTCCGTTCAAAAGTTCTGGTGCGAACCGAATCGGGGGGTGTTCGGCTCATCCCTAGGGACAAGTCAGCCCACTGTTGTGCTTTTTAAGGACATTTCCCCGCACAATATTTTTAAATTAATCTTTAACGAAAATATTTTTAAGATACAGAATCAATCTATATGACACAGTCTATACATGTGAAACGTATTCACGGAGACAAGTGATCATAAAAAATAGTTACATTTATTGGTTGACAAAAGACAAATATCTACATGAAATTAAAATACAGATTGCATTACTTGATCATTTGACAATTAATGGAAATACCCTCAAAATGGGAGTGTCGTACTTTGGACTTAATTATCACCATTATCACTTCTCGGTAGAATCAATAACCTTTTGATAATTGACAATTAAACAGAATGTCTGTATTTCACACGTCCAACCGTTACTATACTGCAGGTAAGTAAGTGGTTAACAATGTGAAATAAATTAGACATTAGTTTGTCAATAAAATTGGCATCTATGCAATAAGAAATTTATAATGAAAAATTAAATTTAGAGAAAAATCTAAAAGGCAGTTATTGATTTGGGAGAACGATTTTCAATAATAGAATATTCAAAAACATCAATATTTAAGAGAACATAGAAGATATAATAAAAATATTTACCCATTTCCAATATGGCTATTAGTGTGGATTGTTGGTTACCAGGAATTTTAAGATGGCTGCCGTGGCTTTCAACCTAGATTCTCTTACAGAGGAATTACTTTGTGTGACCTCTGAGTTTCAAGGAGCAGGGATCTTCGTGAATGTAAAAATATGTATTCCTGCATGGTGCATGAGTGTCAGTTTGTCTGGGAGTCTTCAGGTGTCCCTTCTCAGGGGGGGGGGGGTCCCTAAGCTTCCCCCTGAGATCTCTTCCTCAGCTCTCCTCCCCCCCTCATGGCATCTTTCTAGTTTCTTAAATATCCTCTTAAACAAAAAGATCATAAAATTATACTAAGTTCTGCCCAGAGGGTATGTGTCCATTTCCTATTGGCAGGCAGACTTAATGATCACCTTTCCCAGTAGTCTCGTGATTTTAAGGTAATAGCACCTTCAACCACCAGGTGTCTCACATGTGTTTGGTGTTTTATCTCTTTAAGTTAATATTTTTATTTCTATAATATGCGTTCGTTTTTTATATATGTTCTAACGAATATATCTCGAGTGTTCAGGAAAGATAGTATAATATAAAATACGCTTAACAGAATTTTGAATGATCCCCATTGTATAAAATGTTTATATATGTATATCAATGTATATCCATTAACTCTTTAGTCCATTTAGAAAGGACACAGGTTAGATATATATCAAACAATATCACATACAATTATTATCTATATGGATACATGTATAATTCGAGTATCCAATCAATATTTGTTTATCTAAACATAGGTTAAATTCTTATACAGTTATAATCACGATTATATGTTTTTCATAATGCTAATTCGTTGTTAAAACACTTCTATTTATGATCACACTTTCATATATAATTTCTTTATGACAAAGTTCTTCAGATCATTAGATACTAAAGTTATAATATCTCTTTGGTGACCTACAAATATCACATATAGTTTGAATTACTTGAAATACTTTTGAAATATGTCTGACTTGTATATCCCTCTCACAGCATGTTTTGAGATGAACTCTGAGCTTCCAATAAATGTTTAAATGGCTTAGTTGTGTCCTTCAAGTCTTTACAATTCACACAACCAATTTTGTTGATCTCTCACTTTCTAAGACAATGGGATATTTGTTCTGGTCATTCAGGTTTAATGACTGTTAGTCACAGGTACCTCCTAAGTCTGGCCCAAACCTTGCCATATATATTTGCACAGCCTTCCTTGTCCATTCAAGGAGATAAGAGTTTTTCTGGTGTTTGTGACAAAACATCCCTTTTGTTCAGGCAACACCTTGTCTCAATACAGGCTTGTAGAACTTTAAAAGATAGCTAATCCTCTGAACATTTGGAAAAACATGTGAGATCCTGTATTTTGCTTTAAAGTTCTCCAAGAGGTCACAGTTCAATAATATCAACATTATAGTTCATCCACTTTTTTTTAGGCCTACTGAAATCTCTCATCTCTGCCAGTGAATATTAAATGTATTTCTTCATGAATTCACAACACCACGGTAATAGTGATGCCCAATCATCATGATGGGCAGAGACAAAGGTACAGAGAAAGACCTCCAACAGCTGATTAACTCTCTCAGTCTGGCCATTGGATTGGGGATGATAAGAAGAGGTAAAATCCAAGGTAATGTCGAGAGATTTTCAAAAGGCTCTCCAAAAACGAGAAGTAAACTGCACACCCCTGTCCGAAACGACATGAGAAGGAACACCATGAAGGCGGAAAATCTCTCGTACAAAAATGGGAACCAAGGCAGGGGCAGAAGGGAGACCAGGAAGAGGAACAAAATGAGCCATCTTGGAGAACCGATTGATTACTACCCAAATGGCCGTATTATTCTCAGACAGTGGAAGATCAGTGATAAAATCCATGGCGATATGAGACCAGGGCTCCTTAGGAATGGGCAAGGGCATGAGAAGACCAGCAGGGGTTTGAGTGGAAGATTTAGACTGAGCACAGACGTGACGAGCCTTAACGTAGTCTTTAACATCCGAGCGGAGATTAGGCCACCAGTAGTGACGACTGATGAGCAGGAAGGATTGGAGGAACCCAGCATGACCTGCCACCTTGGAATCATGTCCCCAATGAAGTATCTTAGCTCCGTGGGAACAAAGGTCTTGCCAGGAGGAATTTTTGATTCCAGGGTGGTAGAATGGGTAACAATGCATGAGGTAGGAATGATCGGCTCAGGATCAGGGTTGGACTCCTGTCAAATGACCTAGAGAGCGCATCAGCTCAACCGTTGCAGCAACCAGGTTTGTGCGTAATCGTGAATTTAAAACGGGAAAAGAAGAGACTCCATCTGGCCTGTCTGGGGTTCAGACGTTTAGCATTCTGTAGGTGCTGTAGATTCTTATGATTAGTAAAGATCGTTATGGAGTGAGGGAAACCTTCCAAGAGATGACACCACTCCTCCAATGCCAATTTAATTGCGAGAAGTTCCCAATCACCAATGGCATCATTTCTCTCTGCCTGAGAATTTTTTTTGGAGAAGAACGCACATGGTTGACGTTTCATCTCAAAGAACTGAGGAAGCACAGCTCCCACCCCCATTGAAGAAGCGTCTACTTCAATAAAAAATGGGTCCCCAGGATTTGGTCTCCTCAAGAGAGGTCCAGAGACAAAGGCCTGTTTTAGATCGTGAAACGCAGAGACAGCCTCGGGAGGTCAGTCTTTGGCATTCACACCCTTCTTGGTCAAAGCGATAATAGGCGCGGCAATGGAAGAGTAATTCCTTATGAACTGCCTATAATAATTTGTGAAGCCAAGAAAGCGCTGTGTGGCATTGAGCGGGAAGGGGCCAGTTGGTGATGGCTGAGACCTTTCCGGGATCCATGCAAAGACCTGCACTAGAAACAAAACATCCCAGAAACAGGACCTCTGAACATTCAAAGGAACATTTCTCCATCTTGGCATAGAGATTGTTCTCTCTAAGGCGCTGAAGTACGGTGCCTACATGGTTTCTGTGAGCAGGCAGATTTTCGGAAAAGATGAGAATATCATCCAGATAGATGATAACAAACTGGTACAGTAGATCCCTGAATCTTTCATTAACAAAGTTCTGGAACACAGCTTGAGCATTACACAAACCAAAAGGCATAACCAGGTATTCGTAATGTCCGTCCCTAGTGTTAAATACGGTCTTCCATTCGTCACCTTCCCGTATTCGAATGAGATTGTATGCACCTCTGAGATCCAACTTAGTGAAAATGGAAGCCCCTTTCAACCTGTCGAATAGCTCAGATATTAGAGGTAAGGGGTATCGGTTTTTGATAGTCACTACGTTTAAACCTCTATAGTCGATGCAGGGTCTGAGGGTACCATCCTTTTTGGCAATGAAAAAGAACCCTGCTCCTGCAGGCGATGAGGATTTCTAGATGAAACCTCTCTCCAGATTCTCGGCAACATACTCAGACATGACCTGGGTCTCTGGAATGGACAGAGGGTAGATACGACCCCTGGGCAGGGTTGCTCCAGGGACAAGGTCAATAGCACAGTCAAAAGATCTGTGGGGAGGAAGCACCTCAGCGGACTTCTTACAAAACACATCCCATAAATCGATGTATGCCACGGGAAGATCAGACGATACAGAAGTGGTAGCAATGGGAAGTTTCCCCTTGGGGGTCACCTTGAGAAGACAGGATGAGAAACACGAAGAACCCCAGGCCAGGATCTGCCCAGTGACCCAGTTCACATGTGGCGAGTGGAGCTGTAGCCAAGGAAGGCCCAATACAATGGGGGTAGAGGCCTTGGGTAGGATGAGGAAGGAGATCCACTCCTGGTGGAGTATCCCTACTGACATCCTAATAGGTAGCGTCTGGAAACGGATAGGGCCCCCTGGGAGCACAGTGCCATCAATTGCCGAGACTACCAGTGGAGTAGCAAGGGGAGAAAGGGTAAGCTTCATAGAAGAAGCAGTTCTCCAGTCCATAAAATTGCCGGAAGCCCCGGAGTCCAGATATGCTAGGACTGATTGGGGAGAAGTGCCTACATGGAGGAACACCGGAAGAAGAAGACGAGAAGGTGATGTTTCTGGGTCCAATACTCCACCTTCCAAATGTATTAGACCCGAGCGTTTCCCGGACAAAGCGAGCAGGAGTCACGAAAATGACCCTTGCCCCCACAATAAAGACACAAGCCCAGAGTTCTGCATCTAGCACGTTCTTCGGGGGTTAGTCTGGTCCGGCCCAGCTGCATGGGTTCCTCAGCAGACAGAGGAAGCTCCACAGGGCAACGAGAAAAAAGTTCAGGCTGTCTAGGACCTAGGGGGTGCTGGTGTCTTTTTTCTAAGGACCTCTCCTGGAAACGAATGTCAATCAGATTGCATAAGGAAATTACATCGTCCAGACCGGCAGGGATAGCTCTTCCTGCTAATTCGTCCTTCACTCGGTCAGAGAGGCCATGTAAAAAGGTTGTGACCAGGGCCTCATTGTTCCAGCTCAATTCAGCTGTGAGGATACGGAACAGAAGTGCATATTGTCCCACTGAACAAGATTCTTGGCGAAGGCATAAAAGGGCACTAGCCGCAAAAGAAACCCGAGCTGGCTCCTTGAAGATATTACGAAAGAGCTTCAAGAAGTTCGACAGGCTGGAAACCACCGGATCATTTTTCTCCCACAGGGGAGCAGCCCAGGCTAAAGCTTCACCGGAGAGGAGGTGAATGGTGCGATAGGTGCAGTTGCAGACTGTACTTTAGGCTGCAGGTTCGGGGTTCCCAAGGAAGCCTGTAGCTGTTCGAAGTGGAAAGCCAGATCTTGAAGGAATCGCATCACCTGAGTCTGATTTGATTCCTGGGTCTCAAGTCTCCAAACTATGCTCTGCAAAGGATTGACTGCAGGAAGCGGCACATCAGCCGGGTCCATGGCTGATCAAACTGTCAGGTCACCTTGAGGCCAGGTGACAGATGCACACCGTAGGGATCAGGAGTGCACCGCAAGGTTGTGGACCCTATGGCTGACTGCTGCGGATGGGGGTCAAGGTGATAAGGAAGGCAGGGCAGCCAGAACACCAAGACGGATCCCACCGGGGTTAGAGCGTAAGATTCCCTGGGGCGCGGAGTCTAAGAGCCAGCAGGTGTTCACCAGAGCCTCTAGTGGTGAGGATGGAATTGGTTACAACTGTCTCCAGGTCGCGACCCCCAGGGTCCCCCAGCTCACATCCACAGTAGGCAACAGGAGGATAGGGATGGTGAGGGACAAAGCCAAGGTCGGGGCCACAAGCAGACAGGAATAGTCAGGGACATGCCAAAAGGTCAGGATCACAGGCAAACAGGGATAGTCAAGGATACGCCAAAGTCGGTAACGGAACAACAGAAGAGCACATGGCAGGTAACAGGAAGCTAACACACAAAGGTTGATCAGCAGGGTTGGCCTGCAGTGCACAGGTTAATATAGAGTTCTCTGATAGGAGCTAGGCTGGAGCCATGCCAGAGGATGGATTACAAAAGCAGTCAGGTGAGGGTCGGTTGGTCTCTAGAGCTGAACACATGGAGACAGGTAAGCAGACAAACTCTACTGCATAACCATGACACGCAGGAGATGGTTTCTTGTGATGTGACCAAGGCGAAGGCAGAGGTGAAGTGAGCTGGACAGCTTTAAGTAGGCAGGTCAGACGAGCAGGATCAGGAACAGCTGGTAACTGTGGAGAGGGATGACAGCTGGCAATTAGCCGACAGCTGAGCAGCCAGCCCAGAGAAGGAAGGGCTAAGCCAGCCCTGACACATAGTAAAATACACTTTTGGTTAAGTACATTGGTGTGGAGTACTGTTCTTTCTCCAGCAGGTGGAGCCATTGGATATCCAGGTGACAACCAAGGTATACTGTCATTATATTGTGGGGTTATCTTTCACCATTTATTCCACACCAACATTGCACCACAGCTGTATCAAGGGGACTGAGCCAAGTCAGTGGGGGTTCATTAGCAGAGTACAGGCCCAAACAAATTCAGCAGCACCTTCGGGGGTCAGTGCTACACGTGGGGGCTCATCCGGGATACTGTCACTCTGCAAGCAAGCCCACCCCTTGGTGCCAGTATGGACCCTTTCACAGTGGTCCAGTGGTGCGAAGCCCAGAAGCCCAGAAGCGAGCATAGCAATCGAGCTCCCTGGCGAGGCGTGGGATGAAGAAGAGGTCAGTAAAACTGTAAAGTCACTGTCCCCAGACAGAAAAGCATGGGTGATTGCCATCAACAGAGCACTCATGCACTGTTGGAGTGGAGAGAGGGAGTACCCAAAAGCGTCAAAGGCAAAAGTGTACAAATAGGAAACAAGTCAAAGTTTTAGATAGTACACCCAAGAGTTCCAGATGAGGCCCCCCTCAGTACTGGTCAGGTAGAACCAGCTAGAGGGACAGCCACCCCCTCAGCACCCTGACCACGATAGGGCCAGAACTCCTTACAGCTCTGGGGGATGTTGTGTTAAAGTTCCAGAAGAGCAACACAGTATGTGTGGAAGCTGGGTACAGTAAGCTGAGGATCTTCTCAGGAAAACAGCCTGTGCCGGCTGGGGTAGAAGAATTTGATGTCTGGATAGAGCAAGCCATGCAGGCTCTGGAAGAATAGGAACTGCCAGAGGCCCAAAAGAAACAGCGTATAAGTGATACCCTGGGAGGAGCTGGCGCATAAGCTGTCAGGAACTTGAGGTTCAGTAATACCACCTGTACAGCCTACGATTACTTGGTCATGCTACAAGAAAAGTTTGGGCGGTTAGACAAGGCAGCTGATTTAATCTACCAGTTTGGACACACCCTCCAACACCAAGGAGAGTGTCTTTCTGACTACATCAGATGGCTGAATAAAATGTTACATCAGATCATGTTTAATAAAGGGATGACGCCCTCTGCCATAGACCAAGCCAGGATCCAGCAGATCTTAAGAGGGGCTCTGCGCTCTGATCCAGTCTGGCTTCATTTGAAAACCTCTGTGGGTGTCATGTCACTAAGATACCCTGACCTTATCCAAGTGGCGAGAGATGAAGAGGCACTGTTAAATGACCAACAAGCAACTATTCAACCCATCCCTGACCCTCCAGTTGGAGTCAGACCTGCAAGAACAGTGGAACAGGACTCCGAGATAGCCACTTTAAAGTCCCAAATGGCACAAGTGATGGAAATGCTGACTTCACTGCTGGCAAAGGTCTCTCAAACAGGTAAAGAGGGAGAAACCGTGACAAAGGTTATTCAGGCCATATCCACCCCTTCAACTCGGAGGTCGATGAGGGACCAACTTTGTTTCAATTGTGGAGTAATTGGACACTATTGATGGATGTACCCAAGCCCAGTGAAGTCTGAGACACGACGCCAAAAGCTGGCGGAAAACTCCAGAGGGCCCCGGTGAAGGAGTCAACCGGGTGCCCTGTTGTGTCAGCTAACTCCAAGAAATGTAAGGACATAAAGAAAGCCCCAAAGGATGGATCAAAACCTTTAGAGAAGAACCCCGACACTGTCTCAAAACGACCCAGCACCTCAGCCTTTCTGGCTGAGACTAAGAGGCGTCGACGAGACAGTGCACGCCAGACTCATGGAGTATCACAGGAAGCCAAGCAGAACCCGAACTCCAGCAAGAAAGGAGTGCAGGTCCAATCTACCAAACAGGCTAAACCGGCCACCTCTTGCAAATCACCCCCCAAATTAGTGGGACCTTCCCTAGAAGTCCCCATCCAGGTGAAGGGAATTTACACCAGGGGCCTCCTGGATACTGGGGCCCAAGTGACACTACTCAACAGGGATTATCAGAGAGTCCCGGAGTCCATATGCCTCTCCCATAGTGGTTGTGAGAAAGAAGAATGGGTCATTACGGTTGTGCATTGATTACAGGATGCTGAACCGAAGAACCATTCCCGATCAATACACCACACCTCGAATAGAGGATGCCTTACAGAGCCTGTCAGGGACGAAGTGGTTCAGCGTGCTGGATCTGAAGAGCAGATATTACCAGATCCCCATGTGTCCCAAAAATAGGGAGAAGACTGCTTTCATTACCCCTGTAGGATTCCTCGAATTCAGTCGAATGCCACAAGGTCTGTCTGGGGCCCCAGCGACCTTCCAGAGATTGATGGAGAAGACTGTGGGCGACATGAACTTGATTGAGGTGCTGGTGTATATGTATGATATCATAGCGTTTGGCCGAACACTAGAAGAGCACGAAGAGCGCCTGGAGAAGGTTCTAAATAGACTTCATGATGAAGGCCTGAAGCTCTCGATGGAAAAATTTCAATTCTACCAATCCTCCGTAAACTACTTAGGGCACATTGTGTCTGAAGAAGGAGTGGCAACAGATCCTAAGAAGCTATAAGCTGTCACTTCTTGGCCCAAACCCACAAATGTGAGTGAGCTCAGATCATTCCTGGGTTTCTGTTCATATTACAGGAGATTCGTAGAAGGGTTTGCGAAGATAGCCCACCCACTTACTGAGCTTCTGAAGAACCAGGAGGAGGCTGGTGCAGACTCAGAAAACCCTGGAAGACCAAAAGAGGGACCCAGGAAGAAGAAGGAGTCTATCCAAGACCAGTGGACTCCGCAGTGCGAAGAAGCCTTCAGACAGCTAAAGTGGAGCCTTACCATTGCTCCGGTCCTGGCCTATGCAGACCCCTCCAAACCCTACGAACTGAATGTGGATGCCAGCTGAAATGGGCTAGGCGGAGTGTTCTATCAAGAATATGATGGGCACCTGAGGCCCATTGCCTATGTGAGCAGAAGTCTAATTCCTGCTGAAAGGAACTACCCTACTCACAAACTTGAATTTCTGACTTTGGCGTGTCCTTGACTATCCCTGTTTGCCTGTGATCCTGACCTATTGGCGTGTCCCTGACTATTTCTGTCTGCTTGTGGCCCCGACCTTGGCTTTATCCCTCACTATCCCTATCCTCCTGTTGCCTACTGTGGGTGCGATCTGGGGGAACCTGGGGGTCGCGACCTGGAGCCAGTTGCAGCCAAGTCCATCCTCACCACTAGAGGCTCTGGTGAACACCTACTGGCTCTTAGACTCCGTGCCCCAGGGAATCTTACGCTCTAACCCCGGTGGGATCCGTCTTGGTGTTCTGGCAGCCCTGCCTTCCTTATCACCTTGACCCCCGTCCACAGCAGTCAGCCGTAGGGTCCACAACCTTGCGGTGCACTCCTGATTCCTACGGTGTGCATCTGTCACCTCGACTCTAGGTGACCTGACACCAAGTTTGTTTCAATTGTGGAGTAATTGGACACTATTGATGGATGTACCCAAGCCCAGTGAAGTCTGAGACACGACGCCGAAAGCTGGCGGAAAACTCCAGAGGGCCCCGGTGAAGCAGTCAATCGGGTGCCCTGTTGTGTCAGCTAAAGGAGGAATCAAAACCTTTAGAGAAGAACCCCGACACTGTCTCAAAACGACCCAGCACCTCAGCCTTTCTGGCTGAGACTAAGAGGCGTCGATGAGACAGTGCACGCCAGACTCATGGAGTATCACAGGAAGCCAAGCAGAACCCGAACTCCGGCAAGAAAGGAGTGCAGGTCCAATCTACCAAACAGGCTAAACCGGCCACCTCTTCCAAATCACCCCCCAAATTAGTGGGACCTTCCCCTGAAGTCCCCATCCAGGCGAAGGGAATTTAAACCAAGGGCCTCCTGGATACTGGGGCCCAAGTGACACTACTCAACAGGGATTATCAGAGAGTTCTGGAGTTCATATGCCTCTCCCATAGTGGTTGTGAGAAAGAAGAATGGGTCATTACGGTTGTGCATTGATTACAGGATGCTGGAGGAGGGGGGCGTGGCCGGACGTGCAGCCGAGCGGACGTGTGGAGACAGAGCTCCGATCCACCGTCCACAATCGAGTGCCATCCACCGCCGCACGAGACTCCATCGGCCCGTCACGCGTACCAGGAGGTGGCAGAGCCGCGGCGGGAGGTGACCGAGGCGATATTCGTGCCGAGTGGAGCTCTGTAAGCGCGGCCCGGTCCTGCATCGTGGCTCGCCGCAGCCATCTTGTGGCCTACACGCCGCCACCATCTTGCGGCCTATTCGCCGCAGACACCATCCCGGAGGCTGCGGCAGACTGGCGGGGGCGGATCCGCAACCCCTGACGACCTGAGGACCCCTGCTGGACTCCGGAAGACATTGGGGGCCTTCCTGCACCCAGGGCCATAAGGAAGCGGAGCCACGGAAGCGGACGAACGGCCACCATCTTAAGTAGGCCCGAGGGCCCAACGCCGGGGTGAGTGCTACCTGAGTTTATTGTGCTACCCCATAAGCTCCCGGGGGGGTCGGATCTGTGAGAAGCTGCCACCACCCTGCGGCCCTTTCCCCTACTTCCCCTGTCGGAGTGTCACGTCCGGGTAGGGAGGCCGAGATGCTGAGAGGGCTCCCCTTGCGGCCGAGTGCAGTACAACCCTGAAGGTGACACAGGGATGCAGTGCCCACAGTAGCACAGGTTGCCAGGTAGCAGTAGCCGATGATCAGTCTTGGGGCAACTGTGCAAGGAAGTCCAATGGCAGGGTCAAGGCCAGGCCGAGGGTCAACACGGAAGATCAGTCCAGAGGTCAGAACAACAGGTACCAAGCAGAGAGCCGGAGAGCGGAGGTCAAGCCAAGCCGAGGTCGGACACTGGGAGCAGACAGGGAGCGTCAGATGTAAGCCAGAGGTCGGAGCCAGGAGAATCAACAGAAGCAGGTCAAACGAGCCGGGTCGGTGAACGGGAGATCAGACAGCAGGAATCACGGGCACAGGTATTCAGAAGAAGCTGACGATAATCCAGCGATGAGGCTCTGTCAGGTGAACGTTTAAATAGGCAGGGTGGCTGGGTTACGTCGTGTGCGCGCCGTAGCGTTCGTACGCCTATGACGTGTAACGGAATGCGTTCGTCCTACACCGCGTACTCGCACTCGATCAGACGCAGCTTGGGACGTTCGTCTCGGAACCGTATAGCGCCTTCTTGTTTGCTGACGCGCGTTAACGCGATCGTACCGCGCGAGGTTACGCCTATTTCCCTGACAGTGCCCCCCCCCAAGGGGCAGCCTCCGGATGCCTAAACGAGCCCATTTTTCAGGGTGAAGGTTGCGAAATCTGTGTATGAGCCTAGGGGCGTGTACAAAACTTGCAGGTTCCCAAGAGTTTTCTTCGACAGAATACCCCTTCCACTTAATTAAGAATTGGATTGTCCTACCTCTCCGACGACAGTCCAGGATAGACTCAACTTCGAATTCCGTATCATCACCAACCTGAATCGGAGGCGGGGGCGCTTCTTCTCTTCCTGAAAAAGGACTGACAGTTACATGTTTGAGAAGAGAGACATGAAACACAGGATGGATTCTGAAAGATTTAGGCAAGGTAAGTTCAAATGCCACAGGGTTAATTTCACGTTTGATCTCAAAAGGACCCAGGAACTTGGGTCCCAACTTCCGAGATGGACATGACAATTTTAAATTTGCTGCTGAGAGCCATACTTTATCCCCTATCCTAAAGGTGGGGTTACTCCTCTTCTTCTTGTCATAGTGCTTCTTATATTCCTCCTGGGCTTTCTTCATAGTATCCTGGAGCATTTGATAGTTTGCTTGAATGAAGCTTACCCTATCTTGAACAGCTGGGACGGTAGATTCAGGAATGGTATTTGGTAAAAATGAAGGATGGAACCCGTAATTTGCCCAAAAGGGTGATTGGTTGGTAGAGGCGTGCATTGAATTGTTGTATGCGAATTCCGCACAGGGCAGCAAAGAGACCCAATCATCCTGGGAGAAAGAACAGAAGCATCGGAGGTATTGTTCAAGCGTCTGATTGGTTCTTTCCGTTTGGCCATTGCTCTGTGGGTGATAGGCCGAGGACAGACATATCTTAATTGACAGCAGCTTACAGAGTTCCTTCCAAAACCTGGAGGTGAATTGTACCCCTCTATCTGACACAATGCTGTCAGGTACACCATGTAGTCGGACGATCTCTTTTACAAAGATTTTAGCAGTATCCAAGGCAGAGGGGGTCCCTTTCATTGGCAGAAAATGCGCCATCTTGGATAAACGGTCCACCACCACTAAGATGGTAGTATATTCTTCAGAGGGAGGTAATTCTACAATGAAATCCATGGAGATTTCCTTCCAAGGTTTTTCTGGGACTGGTAGCGGCCTTAGTAGGCCCCAGGGTCTGGCGTTCGACCCTTTGTTACGCTGGCAGACTGAACAGGAGTCAACATACTTCTTACAGTCCGATCTTAGGGTAGGCCACCATAAGGACCGCTGTACTAGGTCAATAGTCTTTCGGACCCCAAAGTGGCCGGCTAGTTGATGATCGTGAAAGGTCCTTAACACGAGTAACCTGACTTGCTGCGGAACAAAAATTTTATTCTGATGCCATAGAAGCCCCTCTTGGCTTCTCAGGGAAGAAGTTTCTGTTTCTGTACATTGGCTGGCGGCCTGCACTAATGAAGCTCTTAGATCCGGTTGGATGAGCAGGAAGTTTTGAGGAGACAGGATTGTACTGGGTGGGATTCTCTCTGGGGAATCTGGGAACATTCGGGACAGAGCATCGGCCTTACCATTTTTTGATCCTGGGCGATAAGTTACGTGAAAGTTGAACCTCGAGAAGAATAGAGCCCATCGGGCCTGTCGGGGTCTTAGGCGTTTGGCCGTGCGGAGGTATTCTAGGTTTTTATGATCGGTAAAAACCAGAATGGGGTGAGCGGCACCTTCCAGGAGATATCTCCACTCTTCGAGGGCGGTCTTGATCGCCAGGAGTTCCCGGTCCCCCACATCGTAATTTTTCTCCGGAGCGCTCATCCTTCGTGAGAAAAAGGCTACAGGATGTAGTAGTGCCTTGGGGCCTTGGCGTTGGGAAAGAATCGCTCCTGTGGCTACCTCTGAGGCATCAACCTCCAGCACATAGGGTAAGGCGGGATCTGGGTGTTGCAGAATTGGTGCGGTGGTAAAGAGGGTCTTGAGCTGGTCAAAGGCGGACTGAGCTGCTGGGGACCAAAGGAACTTGGTATGCTGGCGAGTGGTCTGAGTAATGGGTGCTACAATAGTGGAAAAGTTTCTTATAAATCTTCGGTAGAAATTTGCGAAGCCAATGAATCTCTGGACACCCTTCTTATCAGAAGGGGCGGGCCAGTCTAGGATAGACTTCACTTTCTGGGGGTCCATGGCAATTCCGCCTGTGGTGATGATGAGCCCCAAGAACTGGATAGATTCCTTTTCGAAGTCACACTTCTCGGCTTTAACGAATAGGCCATGAGTCCTGAGAATGCATAATACTTTCCTAACGTGTATTCTGTGGAGCTCCAGAGTGGTTGAGAAGATGAGAATGTCGTCAAGATAGGCGACAACGAAGTGGTCTAAATACTCCCGGAAAATGTCGTTAATAAAATGCTGGAAAGTTGCTGGGGCATTGCACAATCCGAAGGGCATGACTAAATATTCGAAATGCCCAAACCTCGTCCTAAATGCCGTTTTCCACTCGTCCCCCTCCCGGATGCGGACAAGGTTATAGGCTCCACGTAGGTCGAGCTTGGTAAAAATACGTGAAGTATGGAACCTCTACTCTGGCTAATTCATCCTTGAGGACTTCAGACAGCCCCATCCGGTATTGATATTTCAGAGCTGCCTCATTCCAGCCAGAATCTGCAGACCATGTCTGGAACTCCACTGTGTAGTCCTCCGCAGGCCGCTCACCTTGACGCAGGGAATACAAGGCTGCCTCGGCTGTTGCTGTCCGAAAGGGGTCGTCATATAGGTGAGTCATGGCTTGAAAAAACTGGTCCAACGTACTGATGAAGGGGCTGCGTTGTTCTAGTAGGCCGTGGGCCCACGTCTGGGGATCGTCCCTTAGCAGGGAGATGGTGAACCCCACTTTGGTTACTTCGGAAGCAAAAGTCTGGGGTTGTAAGGAAAAGTATAAATAACATGAGTGCCGGAAAGATCTAAATTTCCTTCGGTCCCCCTGAAAATACTCTGGTGCAGGAACTCGTGGCTCCGGCGGGGTTGTAGTTATGGTGATAGCACCTTGGCAGGAGGAGTGCTGCAGATGTTCTTCCAGCCGGAGGTACTTTTCTTGGAGTCCCTTAATTGCTGGAGTAAGAGCCATAACTTCCTGTAGGATGGCCTCCATCGGGGAGTCGCCTCTGTCGGCCTCGGACATGGCTGGATTATACTGTCACGTCCGGGTAGGGAGGCCGAGATGCTGAGAGGGCTCCCCTTGCGGCCGAGTGCAGTACAACCCTGAAGGTGACACAGGGATGCAGTGCCCACAGTAGCACAGGTTGCCAGGTAGCAGTAGCCGATGATCAGTCTTGGGGCAACTGTGCAAGGAAGTCCAATGGCAGGGTCAAGGCCAGGCCGAGGGTCAACACGGAAGATCAGTCCAGAGGTCAGAACAACAGGTACCAAGCAGAGAGCCGGAGAGCGGAGGTCAAGCCAAGCCGAGGTCGGATACTGGGAGCAGACAGGGAGCGTCAGATGTAAGCCAGAGGTCGGAGCCAGGAGAATCAACAGAAGCAGGTCAAACGAGCCGGGTCGGTGAACGGGAGATCAGACAGCAGGAATCACGGGCACAGGTATTCAGAAGAAGCTGACGATAATCCAGCGATGAGGCTCTGTCAGGTGAACGTTTAAATAGGCAGGGTGGCTGGGTTACGTCGTGTGCGCGCCGTAGCGTTCGTACGCCTATGACGTGTAACGGAATGCGTTCGTCCTACACCGCGTACTCGCACTCGATCAGACGCAGCTTGGGACGTTCGTCTCGGAACCGTATAGCGCCTTCTTGTTTGCTGACGCGCGTTAACGCGATCGTACCGCGCGAGGTTACGCCTATTTCCCTGACACGGAGCCATCTCCCCCCCTCAGAGGCCTGGGTAGCAGGCTGAAGCCTAGTGCCCACACAGCAGGATTTCAGGGCCCCTTAGCACACCCCACGGGGGCCGCATCTGGGCCTTTCTCTCCTGCTAGACAGCCCGGGTCCCTCCGAACGCCATCAGGATTTACAAGAAGCTACCCATTGTGACTGCCAGGGCTCCATCTGCCTTGGGGGACGGCTGTGGCCTGGGGGGTCTCCCCCTTTTGTTTTGCACTGCCAAGTATGCAGCGCTGTCAGAGTCTCCCACATCAACTACTAATGGCTCTTACAACCCTCACATGCTATGCTTAATTAAATGTGATCGACCCTGAGCCCCGTCCAGCGTTCAGCTTCATTGCCACAATTATGCCAACAAAGAAACCTAGATCTCGTTCCACAACTAACAAAGGATCTGGAAAGGGGCAAGTATTAACCCAATCAGGCTCCGGATCAATACAGCACTTATTTGCCGCAGGGAAATCGGCGTCGGGCGAACGGGGTAGCCACGCCAGAACCCCTAAACGCACCTTCTCCCCTCCCTCTCTTGCCGCCTCTATTCGGGAAAGCTCACCAGCCTCCTCCTACTGCTCCGAACTTATGGAAGACCCCGGGTCCCCAGGGGGCTCCGACATGTCAACCTTAGTCAGCGGTCTTAAGAAGGAGCTGGTGGGGATGTTCCATGGCCTAGAGAAATCTATAAAAAAGGAGATCACCGGAGTTAGAGCGGACATGGCGCACATTCTGGATAGGGTAGAGGAAACGGAGCTCAGACAGGACTGGCAGGCCTCCACTATTACAGAGTTGCAAGAGACGGTCACACAACTGGCGTTTGGCCTCATCCTACAAGCTTGAAGACCTTGAAAACAGAAACCGCAGGAATAATTTGCGAGTGCGGGGTCTCCCGGAAGCCACTGGTGACAATGATCTTGAACCGTCGATCTGGGGCATCCTTAACACGATCCTGGGAAACCCGGTCAGTGAGCCGCTGCGATTTGACCGTGTGTACCGGGCCCTCCGCCCCCGCAATTTCTCCTCGGATCAACCGCGGGACGTCATATGCCGCCTACATTACTTCTCAGACAAAAATGCTGTAATGCTCAAAATGCGGAGTACACCTACCATAGACTTTGATGGGGCCACCATCAGCATCTTCCCGGACCTCTCTAAGGGCACGCTTGACCGTCGCAGAGCCCTTAAACCCCTGCTGGATCTTCTTCGCGCTGATGGGATCAATTACAGATGGGGGTTCCCAGCCTGCCTAATTGCCACCAAAAACGGCCGCTCCCACACCTTACGGTTCCCAGAAGATCTACCCACATTCCTGAAGGACCTCAATTTGCCACAAGTTGATCTCCCAGGTTGGCAGGCCCACATCCCCCAGTTCTCCTCTACTTCAGATGCCCAGTGGCGGAGAACCCTGTCCAAAAAAAGACACACATCCCTTCCAGGATCTACTCAAAAGAATGGATGAGTGAAGCCACCTGGTGAGCGCTTTGTTCTTCCCTTTCTTTTTTATTATTTTTACTTGCTCCTTCAACTCCTGATTTGCTGCTTGCATTCGCCGATCCGGATCATTTGTTCAACGCTGCTGGACATTCATGGCCCCTGTTTAGAACTAACATGCCTATTTGCTGGGAGAGGGTCCATAACTCCTTGCAGTTTGACTACTTTGCACTACCTTGGTGGACTTAGGGTACCCCACCTAGCAGGGGTCTGTCTTTTTTTTTTTTACTTTTTTTTTTAATGTTCCGGACCGAAGGGAGTTCCCTGCAAGTATGTATCTCCGTAGGCCAAGACACGGTTCACTGGGTTCACTGGTTCTTAAAGCGGTGATAAACCCGCAAATTATTATTATTATTTTTTTAAACTTGCAAAGCAAAAGGCATAATGAGCTAGTATGCACCGCATACTAGCTCATTATGAAATACTTACCCTAGAACGAGGCCCCGACATCTGGCCCGATCCATGTCAGCTCCCTCTGCGTTTCTTCCGGGTATCGCGGCTCCGGCGCTGTGAGTGGCCGGAGCCGCGATATCGTCACTCCCGCGCATGCGTGCGGGAGATTTCATTCCGGCCGGCCGGCCAATGCCGGATTTTCAGGCCGAGAATCCCCTTGTGCGCATGCGCTGCTGCAGTCAGCGGCGCATACCGAGGGGAATATCTCCTAAACCGTACAGGTTTAGGAGATATTTTTTTTACCTACAGGTAAGCCTTATTATAGGCTTTCCTGTAGGTAAAAGTTAAAAATTTGAGTATACAACCACTTTAAGTGTAGTTTAAGGTTTCAGTTGCTGTTACTTAATACATTGTATATTGTTACTTTTATGTTTTTTTCTACAGGAACGCTTTGCTGAACGCTGGCGGGGCATGTTGCTCCCATGTGCCTCTCGCTTGGCAAACCCCCTAACTCCCTCCTTTTGGGGTTGAGGGGAGCGGATGGCATTTACTCTACGAATCCCGACTCATGGTTTGAGGACGGAATTGCCGCCTGCTCTCCCCTTCCCCTCAGGGATCACGGCAGTTTACTGCGTGACTTACTAATTGTTCCCACTGGTTTAATGTCAGAAATGATTTTCAGACGTTTCAGATTGTCTTTTCTACTTCAATTTCTCTCTCTTCCCTCTGTCTCCTTTTCCCCCCTCTTACTCCCCCCCAGGTGGCTTGCGTGGAAATTTAAGCTGAAAGGTAACACTCTGCTGATGATATGGCCTTGCTAACTCTGGGGGAAAAACGCAATCGCATATAGGCATACTTACGAGAGGCCAATTTGCCCAGGTTATCCACGTCCGCACTTCATACCCTAGAAGAGGACCTTACGGTGGAGGAATTCCGGGCAGCCTTGAAGTCATCCCCTACAGGAAAGGCCCCCGGCCCCGATGGATATACTGTCTGCTATTACAGCACGTTTAGCGACATTTTACTCCCTCACCTCACGGCTTACGCCAACTCTATATCTCGCAATTCATGTCTGCGCCCGTAATCTCTTGCGGCCCACATAACAGTTTTACCTAAACCAGGTAAAGACCCCACAGCGTGTAGTAGTTATAGGCCAATTTCCCTACTTAATGTTGATGTCAAGTTATACTCCAAGGTCCTGGCTAATCGGCTACTTCCCTTAATACCTAGTTGGGTTTCTAAAGACCAGACTGGCTTCATACCTGGTAGGGAAGCCAGGGATAACTCCCTCCGGACCATATCCCTGATTCAATACGTTCATCGGTGCTCCCAGCCCACCCTACTAGTTTCTACGGATGCCAAAAAAGCGTTCGATAGGGTGGACTGGGACTACCTTAAAACGACTTTGGATCACCTAGGTCTTGGCCCTAAAATGTTCTACCGTATAACCTCACTTTACTCCACTCCCACAGCCCGTGTCCGCATAAACGGCTCTCTGAGTGAATCATTCTCGCTGTACAACGGGACCAGACAGGGCTGTCCTTTATCAGCGCTTCTATTTGCTCTTACCCTCAAACCCTTCCTGTCCACCATTAGGCATAATATTGATATCCACAGTGTTCAGATAGGGCCCGCAACCCATAAATATGCAGCATATGCTGATGATATTTTATTTTTTGTTCAACAGCCCCGTATCTCCCTGCCTAATCTGATGTCGGCCCTCTCTACCTACCAAAAACTCTCCAATTTTAAGATTAATTTTTCTAAATCGGAAATTCTAAACATTAACCTCCCCAGATGAGAAGCAGATCTAATCCGGCCCCTCTTTCCGTTTAAATGGGTTCAGCGCAGTATGAAATACCTAGGTATCTACCTGTCAGAGAACTCACCATGTGAAGCTCCGTCCCCGTGTAGCAGCAGTTCACTTTCGTCCCAAGGATTATGCGCGGTGTCCCCGTCAGAGGCGTGCAAGTTCCGGTACGAACGGACGCACGCCAATACGAACACGTGGACGCACTCGCGCCAACCGAACGTGTGTACGTAATTACGCACACACGGCCAGGTCCACCATTTCGGGCACATCTTGCCCTATATAAACAGGATCCTGACTTGTTACCAGTGCGGGATCGTCTTCAGCTACTCCTGAGACACCCGATCGTTGTTCCTGTGATCTTGTTCCTGTGACCTTGTTCCTGATACCCATTCCTTTGGATACTCCTTGTTACGATCTTCTGGACTACCACTGACCTCGGCTTGGACTTACGACTTTGGCTTGCTTCCTGATTTTGTACCTCATTGCTAGCATGTTACCAGACCCTTGCTCGTCCTTGACTACGCACCTGCCTTTCGTTCCTGTACCGCATTGCCTGCCAGTTGCCGACCTTGCTTGTTCCAGACCTGCAGTGTTTCCTGTATACCTGCTGAGCCTCCGCTGTCTACCTCCGTGATCAACCTACACCTCTTCCTCCGTGAGGACCCAGCGTCTCCAGGTCTTCAACTTCCACCTGCAGGCACCTGCACCCTTTCGTTGTCTTCACGCTCCCTGTTACCACCTCCAGGGGTGTGGAGACCAGAACCGTGCAAGAGGCCACCCTCAACAGTCCGACTCCGCTGTAAGGTACGTGACAGTACGATCCAGCCAAAAATGGAGTCCAACAGGGGGGCTTCACCCTTGGAAGCCTTGTGCCAACAAATTTCAGCCCTCACCCAAGCAGTCCAGGGTCTGCAAGATGGTTATCACCAACTTGAGCAGAGAGTGGAGTCAATAACACCAAGCACTGCTGCTCTCCAAGGGGCCACAGCATCCTGATCCTCCGTTCCGACAACATCAGCATCTGCACATGCAGTAATGGTGCCACCCCCAGAACCTCGAGTTCCTACCCCAGAGAGGTTTTCCGGAGATCACAGCAAATTTCGCGCCTTCAAGAACGCCTGCCAGAACCCCTGCCAGTTATATTTTTTGCTGCAGCCTTGTACTTTTTCCCTGGAAAGCACAAAGGTGGGATTCATTGTTTCCTTACTTCAGGGCGAACCCCAAACCCACCGCTTATTGGAACAGGCCAGTCCTCTGCTTGATACCATGGACTCTTTTTTAAATGAGATGGCTAAGTTATATGATGACCCTCAGCGTGCCACAACTGCAGAGGCCAGTCTCCATGCCCTTCAGCAGGGTCGCAGACCAGTAGAGGACTACGTAACGGACTTCAGGAGGTGGAGTTCTGATACTCAGTGGAACGACGCCGCCCTCCGTTATCAGTTCCGCATTGGACTGTCCGAGGCTCTAAAAGACGAGTTGGCCCGTGTCGGAGTTCCCAGTTCTTTGGAGGACCTAATACAAGTGTCAATTCAAATTGATCGTTGTTTGAGGGAAAGGAGATCTGATAGAATCAGCCAAATTCGTCCCACATGGATGTTGCCTAAAATCCCGAATCATCCTCCCATTCCTTCATCTCATACACCTGTTACCACTTCTGAAACTCCAGAACCAATGCAAATAGGCTTGCTTCGTTCACCGTTATCTGCAGAAGAAAAACAGCGCCGTCGTCAGAACAATCTCTGTCTCTATTGTGGAGAAGCTGGTCATTATGCAAATACGTGCCCAAACAAGACCCGTAAGTTCCACCCTTCATTTCTTGAACCCAACGCATTGCCTTTGACAAAATCCATTCACATCGCTGTTCCCATTTCCTTACAGCTTCCAGAAGGAACACTCCAGGTCCAAGCTATAGTTGACTCTGGCGCCTGCAGTTGCTTCATTGATCATGCTCTTGTTCTTCAACATAATATACCTCTGATACCCAAGCAATGCCAACTCTCCATACGGTTAGCGGATGGATCAAACATTAAATCTGGGTCCATCACCCATGAGACTCAACCACTATCCGCCAACATACTACCCGACCATCAGGAACTACTCCGCCTGGACGTTATTTCTTCACCTCTATTTCCGATCATTCTGGGAATGCCCTGGCTACAAGCCCATAATCCTCAAATAAACTGGGTGACTGGTGAAGTGGTTTTTCAATCCGCCTACTGCCTTCAGAACTGCCTCAAGATCTCCCACCACTTGGTCCCAGTTCTTGCCTGCTCAGAGGCCACATCTGAGGCTCAAAGACTGGTCCCGGCTACTTATCACAGTTTCCTAGACGTTTTTGACAAACAAAAGGCTGACACTCTTCCTCCACATCGGGTTTATGATTGCCCAATTGAATTATTGCCAGGAGCTGAAATTCCCTTCGGAAGGATATTTCCCTTATCGGAACCTGAACTTCTGGTCCTCAAAGAGTATATTGATGAGAATCTCAAGAAGGGGTTCATCCGGCATTCCTCTTCTCCAGCTGGTGCTGGAATATTCTTTGTGGAGAAAAAAGATCATTCCCTCCGCCCATGCGTGGACTACAGGGACTTGAACAAGGTAACGATTAAAAATCGCTATCCCCTTCCATTGATCCTGGAATTATTCCAGAGACTTCGGTCAGCAAGAATATTTACAAAACTAGATTTGCGAGGGGCCTATAATTTGATCAGAATCCATGAAGGGGATGAGTGGAAAACGGCTTTCCGGACACGCTTTGGCCACTTTGAGTATTTGGTCATGCCATTCTGACTTTTTGGATTTGTTTGTGATCGTTTATTTGGACGATATTTTGATATTTTCAGACTCCCTAGAAACACATCGTAACCATGTAAAACAGGTTCTTCTCAGACTGAGGCAGAGCCGACAAATGTGAGTTTGAGCGCCAGACCATTCACTTTCTCGGCCTGGTGATATCGATTGAGGGTGTGGAAATGGATCCTCAGAAGGTTTCAGCCATCTTATCCTGGCCACCTCCAACCGATAAGAAAGGGGTACAATGTTTTATTGGGTTTTCTAATTTCTATAGAAAATGTATCAAGAATCTCTCCAGCATTATTGCACCTATCACACAACTCACAAGAAAACAAAGTCGGTTTCAATGGACTGCTGCAGCTCAAGCTGCGTTTGATAAATTAAAAGGACTGTTCACATCTGCCCCAATATTAAAACATCCTGACCCTGCTCTGCCTTATACCCTGGAAGTGGATGCATCAGAAAATGCTGTAGGAGCCATTTTGTCTCAACGCCAAGGGCCTCAGTCCTTAATGCATCCTGTAGCTTTCTTTTCCAAAAAACTAGGTGCATCGGAAAAGAACTATGATGTGGGGGATCGGGAACTTTTGGCAATAAAATCAGCTTTAGAAGAATGGCGGTACCTCCTGGAAGGGGCAACACACCCAATATTGATCTTCACAGATCATAAAAATTTGGAGTACCTCAGAACGGCCAAACGTCTCAGGCCCCGGCAGGCAAGATGGGCTCTTTTCTTTTCTAGTTTTAATTTTCATATAACTTACAGACCAGGATCCAAAAACAGTAAACCTGATGCGTTATCCCGTATGTTCACAGAAACTGAAGTCTCATCTCCTCCGGACACTATCCTGCAAGCTGGAAATTTCTTATTAACACAACCTAGTTTCTTATCACAGGTTCGTCAGTCCTCCCAAGGAACATTAATCCCTTCAGATACAAACCTCCAAGAGAAGGATGGTCTCTTCTGGCAGAAAGACAAACTTTTCATCCCTCAAGATCTTCGTACTTCTGTTCTACAGGTTTGCCATGACTATCCTCTGGCTGGTCACTTTGGAGGTCACAAGACTATGAATCTAGTTCAAAGACACTTCTGGTGGTCAAATTTTTCAAAGGACTGTAGGGACTATGTCAACTCTTGGCCAACTTGCCTCAGGAATAAAAATAGCAAGAATAAAGCGTGGGGACTGTTGAGACCACTACCCATTCCCGAAAGACCATGGGATAAAATCACAATGGATTTCATTGTTGAACTTCCTCCATCTGAAGGGTTTTCTTCCATTTTTGTGGTGGTGGATCGTTTTTCTAAAATGTCACACTTCATTCCCATGAGAGGAACTCCATCTGCGACTGAAACAGCCAAAATATTCATTAAAGAAATTGTTAGGCTCCATGGAATTCCCAGTGATATTGTCTCTGACCGTGGAGTTCAGTTCACGTCAAAATTCTGGAAGTCATTGTGTGAGGCACTAGGCATCAAATTGAATTTTTCTTCAGCCTATCATCCCCAAACCAACGGAAAAACGGAACGTACTAATCAGACGTTGGAGCAGTATTTACATTGTTTCACTTCCTTTTCCCAAGAGGATTGGGCTTCATTATTACCCTTGGCAGAATTTGCAATCAATAATACTCACTCTGCCACAAACCAGTCATCATTCTTTTCTAATTATGGTTTTCATCCTTCTTTTCTACCAACATTTGTAGTGGACTCTCCTGTACCAGCTGTCCAGGATAGGCTAAATTTCTTTGTTACCAACAATCAGGTACTTAAGGAAACCATTGCCAAAGCACAAGAAGACAATAAAAGATTCTTCGATAAGAAGAAAAGGGGAGAATTGGATTTAAAGGTTGATCGTGCATGGCTTTCAACCACGAACCTAAAACTGGCATGTCCCTCTAGAAAATTGGGACACAGATATTTGGGACCTTTCCCAATTAAAAAGAAAATCAATCCAGTGGCATATGAACTTGAACTTCCTGACTCATTCAGGATCCATCCTGTGTTCCATGCTTCTTTACTTAAACCTGATGTACCAAATTCCTTTCCAGGTCGGGAAATAGGCCCTCCAAAAGCTGTGTTGGTAGATGGGGAGGAGTTCGAGATCAA
This sequence comes from Lithobates pipiens, assembly GCF_037356315.1. Taxonomy (NCBI): domain Eukaryota; kingdom Metazoa; phylum Chordata; class Amphibia; order Anura; family Ranidae; genus Lithobates; species Lithobates pipiens. Next base: position 95,679,578 of record NW_027507787.1, read on the forward strand.
AGCCATTTTGGATTACAGGAAACGCCAAGGACAAAACCAATATTTAATTAAATGGAAAGGCTTTAGTCCTGAGGAGAATTTCTGGGAACCCGAAGCAAACCTCCATGCCCAGAGGCTCATACGGGCCTTTCATCACTCTTAAAGTTTGGTTCGAAGAGGCATCCGGAGGCTGCCCTTAAGGGGGGGGCACTGTCAGAGAACTCACCATGTGAAGCTCCATCCCCGTGTAGCAGCAGTTCACTTTCGTCCCAAGGATCATGCGCGGTGTCCCCGTCAGAGGCGTGCGAGTTCCGGTACGAACGGACGCACGCCAATACGAACACGTGGATGCACTCGCACCAACCAAACGTGTGTACGTAATTACGCACGCACGGCCACGTCCTCCAATCCGGGCACATCTCGCCCTATATAAACAGGATCCTGACTTGTTACCAGTGCTGGATTGTCTTCAGCTATTCCTGAGACACCTGATCGTTGTTCCTGTGATCTTGTTCCTGTGACCTTGTTCCTGATACCCATTCCTTTGGATACTCCTTGTTACGATCTTCTGGACTACCACTGACCTCGGCTTGGACTTACGACTTTGGCTTGCTTCCTGATTTTGTACCTCATTGCTAGCACGTTACCAGACCCTTGCTCGTCCTTGACTACGCACCTGCCTTTCGTTCCTGTACGGCATTGCCTGCCAGTTGCCGACCTTGCTTGTTCCAGACCTGCAGTGTTTCCTGTATACCTGCTGAGCCTCCGCTGTCTACCTCCGTGATCAACCCACACCTCTTCCTCCGGGAGGACCCAGCGTCTCCAGGTCTTCAACTTCCACCTGCAGGCACCTGCACCCTTTCGTTGTCTTCACGCTCCCTGTTACCACCTCCAGGGGTGTGGAGACCGGAACCGTGCAAGAGGCCACCCTCAACAGTCCGACTCCGCTGTAAGGTACGTGACACGACCTTACACCAAATATTCACTCCCTCTTCCGATATAACTACCTCCCACTACTGAACAATCTCAGGGATGACCTGAGAAAATGGAAGAATCTTTTACAATCCTGGCTAGGGAGGGTTAACATAATTAAAATGAACATATTACCCAGAGTCTTATTCCTATTCCAAATGATTCCCTTGGGGGTACCCATAGGTTTTTTTGCAACGTTACAGACCATGATCTCCCACTATGTTTGGAGGAACAGTCATCCCAGAGTGTCTAGGGATGTCTTATATCGTGCCAAAGATGCTGGGGGCCTGGCCCTTCCAAACTTTAGGATGTATTACCATGCAGTCGTACTCTGTGGGTGGCCATGGAGCACTTTTTGTGTGGGGCAGACCTCACGGTTTCACCGTGGATCCCTCGAATACACAGACACCTTGGCACTGAAACCTCTTCCCTTACTTCCTCCACCCTGGCTATATGGGACAACCTACACAGACAGTGCTCCTGGTCTTACAACTCCCCTTTAATGCCCCTTCTTCACCATCAGTACTTTCTACCAGGTCTGCTAGACCCAGGCTTCTGTGCCTGGTCCTCGGATGGGCCCCTGATGCTGCACCAGGTCCTCCGGAGCTCTACCATTAAGTCTTTGTCAGACATACTCGGCGCTAAACCAGCTACATTCCTTGACAGGTGGCGATATGCTCAGTTACAGTGCTTCCTGAGGGCCTTGCCCCAACCACTGAGAGGTTCCGAGACTTTGAATGAAATTGAGGTAGTGTTCTACCCCAAAGACCCTCCCTTACGCTGCATTTCATTGTTCTATAGGGCCCTCATCAGACTCCTTCACAACTCATTCCCGCCCTATTTGGCTAAATGGGAGGAAGATTTAAGTACAAGCCTCACAGACCTACAAAAAAGGAAGGTACTACAACTATCTCATGTCTCATCCATTGCTACACAAATGGCTGAAGTTAATTATAAATTGCTCACCAGATGGCACTACACCCCTGCGAAATTACACCAGATGTTCCCTGAAAACTCCCCATTGTGCTGGAGGAACTGTGGGTTTAAGGCCACTCATGCACACATCTGGTGGTCATGCCCCCTTATTAAGCCGTTTTGGTCTAGAGTCATCCAGATTATACAACGTATCTCTGGCATCCTCCTACCTAATGAACCCTGGACCATTCTCTTCCATGCTACTACAGATCTGGTGGGCTGGTACAAATGCTCTATCATCCCTCACCTGCTGAACACAGCTAAGGCACTTATTTCTGCCCACTGGGGTCAACCCAAGATCCCGTCACTGAAAACCTGGATGCATAAAATAGCGGCAGTTCACCTCATGGAGGACATTACTCATACCAATAAGAATACCTCTCAAAAAACCCTCTTGACTTGGTCTCGTTGGAGGGAATTTACCTCCACTACATTCTACAAAGATATCTTAACGCAACCCCACTGAGCTGAGTATGCTGAATGTTATCACGCAGGCCACCATTCCCCCATCCTTTCTTTCCCCTCCCTGACTCTTTTCTTCTCTCCCCCCCCCCCTTACACTCTCTTGCCTCTTCCTGATCTTTAATTACACTTCTCAGTTTCTATGATAGACAACATGATGCCCGGTCCTTTTATCAGTGCTGTGCACTTTGCTCATACCTTCCAGAATGTTTGTTCCATTGGCACTTCCGTTATTATTGTTTTACTGTATTGGTTCCAAGATCCTCTGATGCTAATTGATAATCCTGCTCCCTGGTTTGTGGGATTGGGCGTTGTATGTATGTGAATTCTACAGTACATGTTTGTTGTTTATCTCCAATAAACATTTATTAAACAAAAAAAAAGATTACAGGATGCTGAACCGCAGAACCATTCCCGATCAATACACCACACCTCGGTTTGGGGAATGCCTTACAGAGCCTGTCAGGGACGAAGTGGTTCAGCGTGCTGGAACTGAAGAGCAGATATTAGCAGATCCCTATGTGTCTCAAAAATAGGGAGAAGACTGCTTTCATTACCCCTGTAGGATTCTTCAAATTCAGTCCAATGCCACAAGGTCTGTCTGGGGCCCCAGCGACCTTCCAGAGATTGATGGAGAAGACTGTGGGCGACATGAACTTGATTGAGGTGCTGGTGTATATGTATGATATCATAGTGTTTGGCCAAACACTAGAAGAGCACGAAGAGCGCCTGGAGAAGGTTCTAAATAAACTTCATGATGAAGGCCTGAAGCTCTCGATGGAGAAATGTCAATTCTACCAATCCTCCATAAACTACTTAGGGCACATTGTGTCTGAAGAAGGAGTGGCAACAGATCCTAAGAAGCTATAAGCTGTCACTTCTTGGCCCAAACCCACAAATGTGAGTGAACTCAGATCATTCCTGGGTTTCTGTTCATATTACAGGAGATTCGTAGAAGGGTTTGCGAAGATAGCCCACCCACTTACTGAGCTTCTGAAGAACCAGGAGGAGGCTGGTGCAGACTCATAAAACCCTGGAAGACCAAAAGAGGAACCCAGGAAGAAGAAGGAGTCTATCCAAGACCAGTGGACTCCACAGTGCGAAGAAGCCTTCAGACAGCTAAAGTGGAGCCTTACCATTGCTCCGGTCCTGGCCTATGCAGACCCCTCCAAACCCTACGAACTGAATGTGGATGCCAGCTGAAATGGGCTAGGCGGAGTGTTCTATCAAGAATATGATGGGCACCTGAGGCCCATTGCCTATGTGAGCAGAAGTCTAATTCCTGCTGAAAGGAACTACCCTACTCACAAACTTGAATTTCTGGCTTTGAAGTGGGCAGTTGTGGACAAGTTGAAAGATTATCTCTACGGAGTGGAGGTTGTGGTCAAGACAGACAACAACACCCTCACATACTTACTCACCACCACAAAGTTGGACGCCACTGGTCACAGGTGGTTGGCTGCCCTCTCTGCATTTACCTTCAGCCTGAAGTACAGACCAGGGGTTGGTAACCGAGATGCAGACGCTTTGTCGAGAAGGCCCCACTACTCCCAAGACCACTCAGAAGACTGGACCCAACTTACCCCTGAAGGAGTAAGAGCCCTCTGTGAAGGGACAGAACAGCAAGGAAAAGGTGGAGCCAGAGCTGAAGAAGTTGGAGTATCCGCAGTAGGGGTGCCCAAATGTTATTGTAACGTCTCTCAGATTGTTCAAGAGGATCTCCCCAAACTATATAAAAAGGATCTCAGGAGAGGCCAGCAGGAAGACTCACTTTGTGGGCTAGTACTGAAGGCTTTGGAGAGCCAGAAGCCTTACTTGCTGCTGAAGAGCACCCAGAGAGAAGCTTGGCTGTTACAGAAAGAGTGGGATCGGTTGCAATTACATAAGGGATGGTCTATCGATGGGGCCCCTCTGAAGATCCCGAGGAGAAGTGGCAACTGTTTCTGCCAGAGAAACACAGAGAGAAAGTACTGATCACCTTGCATGATCATCATGGCCATCTGGGGTCAGAAAGGACTCTTCAATTTGTAAGAGGCAGGTTCTACTGGCCGTACATGAGGACTGAAGTGGAGAGCTACTGTAACACTGTATACCTATGGACAGTGTTATTCCTTAGTAGGGATGAGCCGAACACCCCCCGGTTCGGTTCGTACCAGAACTTTCGAATGGACCTCAAATTCGTACAAACGTTAGAACCCCATTGAAGTCTATGGGACTCGAACGTTCGAAATTAAAAGTGCTAATTTTAACGGCTAATATGCAAGATACTGTCCTAAAAAGGGTTTGGGGACCTGGCTCCTGCCCCAGGGGACATGGGTCAATGCAAAAAAAAGTTTTAAAAACTGAAGTTTTGGCGGGAGCACTGATTTTAATGACGATTAAAGTGAAAAAAAAAGTGAAATATTCCTTTAAATATGGTGCCTGGGGGGTGTCTGTAGTATGCCTGTGAAGTGCCACGTGTTTCCCGTGTTTAGAACAGTCCCTGCACAAAATGACATTTAACGGAAATAACGTCATTTAAAACTGCTTGCGGTTTTAATGTTATATCTGGCTCCTGCAATATGGTTGAAAATCATTGAGAAAAATGGCATGGGTAGCCCTCCCTGCCCATTAACAGCCCCTTTGGGTCTTGTACGCATATTAAGGGGAACCCCGTACCCATATTAAAAAAAGGAAATACGTGTGGCCCCCAGGCCCTATATATTCAGAACAGCAGTATACAGGCGGTGCAAACAAGACAGGGACTGTGTAGGTTTGTTGTGTTAAGTTGAATTTGTTTGTAATTTTCAACTGGTACATTTTTAAAGTGTAGCTCCAGTCAAAAAAACTATTTTTAAGCTTTTTGGAAATCATAGGGAAGGGTTATCACCCCTGTATAATTTGTTTTGCCGTCCGTCTTTTTTCATCTCACTTGCTGTTGTCTTCTTCCGTTTGCAAGTAGGAAATGTTTGTAAGTTGGATGTTTGAAAGTAGGGGCCTGCCCTATATGCTCTGCAGAAATGGCGGAACAAGGTGTTGGTTTTGCCACAACATTGTAAGCCCTCAAAGTGACTCTTGCTGGGCGCTGGAGCGCCCTGCTGTGAACGATTATATCAAGAATTGTAATTGCATGCCATTGTTGAACAGTGGTAGAAAAATTGACCTTTGGTGATTGTGGTGCTGGTGCCACAACACTATAAGTTCTCACAGCTAGGGATGAGCTTCGTGCGAATTCCGAACGTTATGGGCCGTTCGCGCCAAATTTGTGTGGCGCTCACGGCCCACAATGCATTGCTGGCTCATGATTGGCCAAGCATGCACTGTGACCCCCGCATGCTTGGCCAATCACAGCGCCAGCAGCGAGGAGAGCCATGATTGGCCACAGGCAGGATGCCTGTGGCCAATCATAGCTCAGGCTGTGTAGTACACGCCCCACACTATATAAGGCCGCCAGCGCGGCGGCCTTGTGTAGTGTGTTGGCGTCTGAAGCAGTTAGTGGGTGTTCTGTGTACCTTCAACACAGTACACACCGATCGTTATCGGCCGATTTTCGATCTTGCTCTTCTGTAGTGGTTGTTGTCTGCGTGCCCTGACCGCAGTATACACCGCTATATTCACCTCACCTATATAGCTAGTGATCTATCTTTTATAATAGAGCTTGCAGTCAGTAGTGTTAGGAGCTTGTGCGTGCTGTCTGCGTGCTCTGTACCCAGTACACACCGCTATATCCACCTACATAGCTCTTCTCTATTTGAGCCCACTTGCCATCTGCAGGAGTTATTGGAAGTTGTGTGTGCCTCCAGCACAGCACAGTATACATCTGTATATACTCCTTTATCTCTGGTGTTCTATAATAAAGGCATCTGCAGGAGTTAGTGGGTTTTTTGTGCCTCCAGCACAATATACACTTGTATCTACTCTTTATTGCTGTTCTCTAATAGAGGCATCTGCAGGGCTTAGTGGGTGTTGTGTGACTCAATTACAGTATACCCCTTTATCTCTGGTGTTCTATAATAAAGGCATCTGCAGGAGTTAGTGGGTGTTGTGTGACTCCAGCACAATATACACCTGTATCTACCCTTTATTGCTGTTCTCTAATAGAGGCATCTGCAGGGCTTAGTGGGTGTTGTGTGACTCAATTACAGTATACCCCTTTATCTCTGGTGTTCTATAATAAAGGCATCTGCAGGAGTTAGTGGGTGTTGTGTGACTCCAGCACAATATACACCTGTATCTACCGTTTACTGCTGTTCTCTAATAGAGCCATCTGCAGGGCTTAGTGGGTGTTGTGTGACTCCATTACACTGCTGTTTTACCCAACTCCCTTCAGGCCATTACCATGTCTGGAAGGCCAGCAAGGAGAGGCAGACAGGCGCGAGCCGATAAAAGAGGGCAAGCAGGCTCTGTGTCTAGAGACAACAGTGCTGGTCGTGGACGCGGTGCATTGTCATCAGCACGTGGCCATGGGACACGCTTGACCTTCTTTTCAGCAGCTGGACATGTTGAACCGCAACATGCCAACGACTTGGTAGAGTGGATGACCAAGCCCTCTTCATCCTCCTCATCCTCTCTCACCCAGTCTCAGGGTACTAGCAAAGCAGCTGCCAACGCATCGTCTTCCCTCCTCTCAATGTCATCATCAGTGACTCCTTCCCTAGACCCACCACGTCCTCCTGAGGAGTCTCCTGAACTCTTTGAGCACAGTGTTGGGTACATGCTCCAGGAGGATGCCCAGTGTTTTGTGGGCTCTGATGATGACACTCAGCTAGAGGAAGGCAGTACCGTGAGCGCAGAGAGAGGGGATGCTCAAGAAGGACAGCAATCTGGCAGTCATGTTCCACAAGCTGCAGCATACTGCCAGGTTTGCTACGGCGATGAAGAGGGAGGGGATGATGAGGGCACTGACTCCACGTGGGTGCCTGGTAGGAGAGAGGAGGAGGCACATGTCCAACGAGGCAGGATGCCCTCCGGGGGCCAGCTTAGGGGCAGCACACCGAATGAATCACACCGCAGAGCTCCGCCTGTGCAGGGCGCTGCCTCTGCGCGTTATTCTAAAAGTTCTTTGGTGTGGGCCTTTTTTGAGACGAGTGCATCAGATCGCACCGCTGCTATTTGCAACATATGTCTCAAGCGTATCTCGCGTGGCCAAAACATCAGCCGCTTGGGCACCACATGCTTGACCAGACATATGTTGACCTGCCATGCAGCTCGTTGGCAAGCGTACCTCAAAGACCCACACCAAAGAACAAAGCGGACCTCTCCTTGCTCCTCATCAGCTGGCATCTCCAACCCCACTAGACCTTCAGTCCTCTCTGAAACCTGCTCTGAGAGGAATGAAGGTGTAGAATTAGGTGTGTCACAGCCAAGTGCTTCCGGGAACTCTGCTAGCGGTACACCCACGTCTGATTATAGCAGGCAAATGTCCCTGCCCCAGCTGCTGGACCGGCGGAAGAAGTTCACTCCCAGCCATCCACATGCCCAGCGGTTGAATGCTAGCTTGGCTAAATTGCTAGTACTTCAACTGCTGCCTTTTCAGTTGGTAGACTCGGCCCCTTTCCGTGAGTTTGTACAATGTGCGGTTCCTCAGTGGCAGGTCCCCAAACGCCACTTTTTCTGACGGAAGGCTATTCCGGCTCTCTACCGGCATGTGGAAGGCAATGTCCTTGCCTCGCTCGACAGGGCGGTCAGCGGTAAGGTGCATATTACCGCTGACTCATGGTCCAGCAGGCATGGACAGGGACGTTACCTGTCTTTCACGGCCCATTGGGTCACTCTTCTGGCAGCTGGGAAGGATGCAGGACAAGGTGCAGTAGTGTTGGAGGTTGTTCCGCCACCACGCCTCCAAAATGCTACTATTGGTTGTGACACACCTCTCTCCTCCACCCCCTCCTCTTCTTCTTCCTCCATGGCCTCTTCCAGTGCTCTGTCCTCAGAACCAGCGGTGCTCCGTAGGCGTTCCAGGGGCTACGCAAGTACGCAGGCAAAACGGTGCCATGCCGTGCTTGCGCTGGTTTGTTTGGGGGACAGGAGCCACACTGGGGCGGATGTTTTGTCAGCTCTGCAGGGGCAGGCCGAGAGGTGGTTGATGCCACGCCAGCTTAAGCCAGGAATGGTGGTTTGCGACAATGGCACCAACCTCCTCTCCGCCCTCCGACAGGGACAACTGACCCATGTGCCCTGTGTAGCTCACGTCCTTAACCTGGTGGTGCAGCGGTTCTTGGGCAGGTACCCCGGCTTACAGGATGTCCTGAAGCAGGCCAGGAAAGTCTGTGTGCATTTCCGCCGATCATTTAATGCCTTTGCTCGGATGGCTGAGCTCCAAAAGGAGTTGAACCTGCCCAAGAACCGCCTTATATGTGACATGCCCAGCAGATGGAACTCAACATTGGCCATGCTGCAGCGGCTGCACACGCAGCAGAGGGCCATCAATGAGTACCTGTGCGACTACGGCACCAGGACAGGGTCAGGGGAGCTTGGTTTTTTCTCACCACGCCAGTGGGGCATGATCAGGGATGCATGCACTGTCCTGTCACCATTTGAGGAGGCCACAAGGATGGTGAGCAGTGACAGTGCATGCATCAGTGACACTGTACCTCTTGTCCACCTCTTGGAGCATACGCTGCGTGGAATAATGGACAGGGCACTTGAGGCAGAACAGAGGCAGGAAGAGGAGGACTTCCTTGCCTCTCAAGGCCCCCTTTATCCAGACAGTGTTCCTGCTGTGCCACCCATCACACAGGAAGAGGATGAGGAGGAGGAAGAGGAGGATGATTGTGTCAGCATGGAGGTGGAGGCTGTCACTCAGCATCAGCATCAGCAGCAGCAGCAGTCTTGTAGGGATGATTTACAGTCCCAAGAAACACATGGACTTGTACGTGGCTGGGAGGAGGTAGCTGCGGATCATGTTGTCCTTAGTGACCCAGAGGACTCCGGACCGAATGCCTCAGCTAACCTACGCTGCATGGCCTCCCTGATCCTGCAAAGCCTGTGGAAGGATCCTCGTATTCTTCGGATCAAGGAGAGGGACCATTACTGGCTGGCCACTCTGTTTGATCCACGGTACAAGGGTAAGGTTGCCGACCTTATCTTGCCATCGCAGAGGGAGCAGAGGATGAGACATCTCCGGGAGGCCTTGCAGAAAGGTCTGTGCAACGCGTTCCCAGAGACTGGGAGGTTACAAACTCCTGGTCCTGGACAACGTGTTGCTGAGGCATCGGTCAGAAGGAGCGGTGGAGAAGGTGGCCGTCTGACTGATGCTTTCAGACAATTTTTTAGTCCGCAGCCCCAAGGTATGATCGGTTCCAGCACCCATCGCCAGCGTCTGATTTACATGGTGCAGGAATACCTAGGGGCAAGGTCAGACTTGGACACCTTTCCCACCGAAAATCCTCTGGCTTACTGGGTCTTGAGGATGGATCACTGGCCAGAGCTTGCACAGTATGCAGTTGAGCTACTGGCCTGTCCTGCATCCAGCGTTCTTTCGGAACGCACCTTCAGTGCTGCTGGTGGCTTTGTTACCGATCACAGGGTGCGCCTGTCCACCGAATCAGTTGATCGACTGATCTTCATCAAGATGAATCAGTCTTGGATCACCCACAGCTACCAAGCACCTGAAGCTGATGTAACAGAATAATTTTTTTTGAAATATCACATCCCTTCAAGACTGCCTATGCTGATGCTGAGTGACTGTCCTGTTATGTTAATTGTCTATCCTCTTCCTCCTCCGCTGATATGTTGGAAGAACATTTCTGGTTCTGGTTGATGCCATCAGCCCAATTTTTCTGCCCCTGTTTAACAGGGGCGTTTAAGTACAATTTTTGATGCAATGCTTTGCAGCAGGGCTAATTCCTGCAATCAAACAAGAGTATATGGCAGAGGTTGCAGTGTGGTGGCACCAGCACCAGTGCCTAAGGCCCAATTTTTCTGCCCCTGTTTAACAGGGGCGTTTAAGTACAATTTTTGATGCAATGCTTTGCAGCAGGGCTAATTCCTGCAATCAAACAAGAGTATATGGGAGAGGTTGCAGTGTGCTGGCACCAGCACCAGTGCCTAAGGCCCAATTTTTCTGCCCCTGTTTAACAGGGGCATTTAATTACAATTTTTGATGCAATGCTTTGCAGCAGGGCTAATTCCTGCAATAAAACTAGAGTATATGGCAGAGGTTGCAGTGTGGTGGCACCAGCAGCAGTGCCTAAGGCCCAATTTTTCTGCCCCTGTTTAACAGGGACGTTTAAGTACAATTTTTGATGCAATGCTTTGCAGCAGGGCTAATTCCTGCAATAAAACTAGAGTATATGGAAGAGGTTGCAGTGTGGTGGCACCAGCAGCAGTGCCTAAGGCCAAATTTTTCTGTCCCTGTTTAACAGGGACATGTAATTACAATTCTTGATATAATATTTCACAGGAGGGCCCCTTCCTGTGCCCACCCAGAGTAATGGTGAGGACTTATAGTGTTGTGGTACCAGCACCACAACCACCAAAGGTCAATTTTTCTACCACTGTTCAACAATGGCATGTAATTACAATTCTTGATATAATCGTTCACAGCAGGGCGCTCCGGCGCCCACCAAGAGTCACTTTGAGGGCTTACAATGTTGTGGCAAAACCAACACCTTGTTCCGCCATTTCTGCAGGGCATATAGGGCAGGCCCCTACTTTCAAACCTCCAACTTACAAACATCTCCTACTTGCAAACGGAAGGAGACAACAGCAAGTGAGATGAAAAAAGATGGACGACAAAACAAATTATACAGGGGTGATAACCCTTCCCTATGTTTTCCAAAAAGCTTAAAAATAGTTTTTTTGACTGGAGCTACACTTTAAAAATGTACCAGTTGAAAATTACAAACAGATTCAACTTAACACAACAAACCTACACAGTCCCTGTCTTGTTTGCACCGCCTGTATACTGCTGTTCTGAGTATATAGGGCCTGGGGGCCACACGCATTTCCTTTTTTTAATATGGGTACGGGGTTCCCCTTAATATGCGTACAAGACCTAAAGGGGCTAGTAATGGGCAGGGAGGGCTACCCATGCCATTTTTCTCAATGATTTTCAACCATATTGCAGGAACCAGATATAACATTAAAACCGCAAGCAGTTTTAAATGGTGTTATTTCCGTTTAATGTCATTTTGTGCAGGGACTGTTCTAAACACGGGAAACACGTGGCACTTCACAGGCATACTACAGACACCCCCCAGGCACCATATTTAAAGGAATATTTCACTTTTTTTTTTTTCACTTTAATTGTCATTAAAATCAGTGCTCCCGCCAAAACGGCCATTTTTAAAAACATTTTAGGCATTGACCCATGTCCCCTGGGGCAGGAGCCAGGTCCCCAAACCCTTTTTAGGACAGTATCTTGCATATTAGCCGTTAAAATTAGCACTTTTCATTTCGAACGTTCGAGTCCCATAGACTTCAATGGGGTTCTAACGTTCGTTCGAATTTGGGGTCCGTTCGAAAGTTCTGGTGCGAACCGAACCGGTTATGATGTCCATTTCAAAATGAAACCCAGAGAACAGCTGAGTAGAAAAACTAAAAGATATCCAATTTACAAATATTCTCTACAGAAAGAGTGTTCATTTGTGAAACCTTTAAATTAAGTCCAGGAACATGCTAGCTTGTTTGCAAAAACCCATGCTGCTGGACATGGTTTGCAGCATTGGAAAGAGACACTTTCCTGTATTTTCATTACAAACTGCATATAATTAGTGGTATCATGCAAGATTCCCATTCTCATGACATTGGTTTGATCCATGGCTGGCACATAGATGCAACCCTGTAGCGAAAGGTCTGTATATTGAGATTTCAAGAAGGCAGATGAACATGATAGCACATAGGGCACCAGTAGTGTAGGGGTATCATGCAAGATTCCCATTCTTGTGACCTGGGTTTGAATCACAGCTGGTGCAAAAATCCTATTTTAAACATAGCTTACTTGAATCACAAAACTTGGAGAACTTTTCAAAAGCAATTCTAAAAAGCCTTGCTTGTGTTTGGTTATGATGTCCATTTCCAAATTATAAACAGAGAACATCTGAGTAGATAAACTGCAAGATATACAATTTACAAATATTCTCTCCAGAAAGAGTGTTCATTTGTGAAACCTTGAAATTAAGTCCAGGAACATGCTAGCTGGTTTGCAAAAAAACATGCGTCTGTTCATGGTTTGCAGCATTGAAAAGAGACACTTTCCTGTGTTTTCATCACAAATTGCATATAATTAGGGGTATCATGCAAGATTCCCATTCTCATGACATTGGTTTGATTCATGGCTGGCACATAGATGCAACCCTGTAGCGAATTGAGATTGAGATATATTGAGATTTCAAGAAGGCAGATTAACATGATAGCACATAGGGCACCAGTAGTGTAGGGGTATCATGCAAGATTCCCATTCTTGTGACCTGGTGCAAAAATGCTATTTTAAACATAGCTTACTTGAATCACAAAACTTGAAGAGCTTTTCAAAAGCAATGCTAAAAAGCAGAGGCGTAACTAGAAACCTCAGGGCCCCGGTGCAAGAAATCAGGAAGGGCCCCCCCCCCGAAAAGCATGATTTTGATACTATATTTTTTTTCCACTGTACAACAAAGTAAAACATTTCTGTGCAGCCTGTGTCCCGAGTGGAACTTGTGTCACCAGTGCAGTGGTGGCCGTGGAGAGGGGTGGTGGTACTGGAGGTGGGTGGCGGTGGTGGTACTGGAGGGGGATGGTGGTCCTGGAGAGGGGTGGTGGTGGTACTGGAGGTGGGTGGTAGTGGTACTGGAGGGAATAGTGGTCCCGGAGAGGGGTGGTGGTGGTACTGGAGGGGGATGGTGGTCCTGGAGAGGGGTGGCGGTGGTACTGGAGGTGGGTGGCGGTGGGACTGGAGGTGGGTGGCAGTGGTGGTACTGAAGGGGGGGTGGTGGTACTGGAGAGGGGTGGCGGTCCTGGAGAGGGGTGGCGGTACTGGAGAGGGGTGGCGGTGGTACTGGAGGTGGGTGGCGATGGTACTGGAGCGGCATGGTGGTTCTGGAGGTGGGTGGTGGTACTGGAGAGGCATGGTGGTCCTGGAGAGGGGTGGCGGTACTGGAGAGGGGTGGCGGTGGTACTGGAGGTGGGTGGCAATGGTACTGGAGCGGCATGGTGGTTCTGGAGGTGGGTGGTGGTACTAGAGAGGCATGGTGGTCCTGGAGAGGGGTGGCGGTGGTACTGGAGGTGGGTGGCATGGTGATGGTACTGGAGAGGGGGTGGCGGTGGTACTGGAGGTGGGTGGCACGGGGGTGGTGGTCCTGGAGGTGGGTGGCACGGGGGTGGTGGTACTGGAGGAGGGGTGGCGGTGGTACTGGACATCAGGATCCCCAGATACCCCCCCTTACTTTAGGGTCCCTAGACAGTCACCCCCCTTAAAGAGGTTTCTCTGTACCTTGCTGGACTCTGCCGTGCACCTTGGCCCCCAGCAGATCTCTGTACCCCCCCCCCCCCCACCTGGGGGGAGGCAGCGATCAGCAGCTCTATGATGTTGATGGACGGCGGGATCTTCCTGAGTCTACACACACACACTGGAGAGGGGTCAGCATGGCTGTGAGTGGAGAGCGTGTCTCATGTAAACAGCAGCACAGAGACACCGGGACTTGGGAGTGAAGTTTCGTCCGCTCTCGCAAAGCACACAGCTGATCCTGCTCCCCCTTCGGCCCCCCCTCCCCCTCCTCTCCTCTCCTCTCTCCTGTGTTCTCTGCGGGAAATGTGAGCTTGTTCGCTTCACACCTGAATGCCCGCAGAGAGCAGAGAACACACGAGAGAGGAGGGGAGGGGAGGGGGGCCGAAGGGGGAGCAGGATCAGCTGTGTGCTTTGCGAGAGCGGACGAAACTTCACTCCCAAGTCCCGGTGTCTCTGTGCTGCTGTTTACATGAGACACGCTCTTCACTCACAGCCCTGTGGATAGCAACCACGCCGGGGCCCCCCCACAGTGATGGAATTCCAGGGCCCAGTCGCAACTGCGACTGTTGCGACCCTGATAATTCCGCCACTGCTAAAAAGCATTGCTTGTGCTTGGTTATGATGTCCATTTCAAAATGATACCCAGAGAACAGCTGAGTAGATAACCTGCAAGATATCCAATTTACAAATATTCTCTCCAGAAAGAGTGTTCATTTGTGAAACCTTGAAGTTAAGTCCAGGAACATGCTAGCTTGTTTGCAAAAACCCTTGCTGCTGGACATGGTTTGCAGCATTGAAAAGAGACACTTTCATGTATTTTCATTACAAATTGCATTTAGTTAGGGCTATCATGCAAGATTCCCACTCTTATGATCTGAGTTCGAATCCCGGCTGGCGCAAAAAACTAAAAATTGTATACTCACCTTTCCGTTATTTTCCTTTCCTGACGCATCTTCAAGGCACCACACACTGGGTTGTGACTCCGCCCCCACAACCTGACAGGATTGGTTAACTATAAATTTGAATGGGAGACCCCCCGCTGCATTCTCTGTAAATATCATCATAAACAAAATAAAACGGGAGGGCATTGTGTGGTGCCATGAAGATGCGTCAGGAAAGGAAAATTACGGAAAGGTGAGTATACAATTTTCCGTTTTCCTGATGCCTTCATGGCAGCACACACTGGGAAATAACTCGCCAGAAGGGTGGGTAAATGCAAAAAATATTTAATTCCTACAATGCCGAAGAATTGGCTCTTATAATAGATCTACCAAAATCTGCCAAGGACAAATGGGCAGAGTTCACTCTATAGTGAGAAATGAAAGTATGTTCAGAAGACCAGGTTGCTGCTCTACAAATCGTCTCCGGAGAAACTCTGCAATATGCTGCCCAGGAGGTAGCCACTGCCCTAGTAGAATGAGCCCTGATGTCTTCTGGAATCGCCAAATGCTGAGTGGAATATGCCTTTCTAATGGCTCTCACCAACCAGGATGCAATAGTGCGTGAGGAAGCTGCTTGTCCCCGTCTGGTTCCATGAGGAATAATCAAGAGAGAGTCCGTCTTCCTAAAGAAGATGGTGGCTGACAAGTAATTGGTGATGGTAGTTTTAATATCCAGCGGATGAGGCTCTCCCTGATCATCAGTGAAGGATGGAAGGACAATATCTTGGTTATAGTGAAAGGAAGAAGCCACTTTGGGTATGAAACGATCTGACGGTCTAAGAACTACCCTATCCGGAAAGAAAACCAAATAAGGTTCTGAAATAACCAAAGCTGGAATTTCTGACACTCTCTTGTTATTATGGCAATTAGAAAAGTAAGTTTCAAAGTCAAGTCCCATAGTGAAATAGACTCCACAGGAATAAACGGTGGACTAGAAAAGGCATGGAGAACTACCGACAGATCCCAAGATGGGAAAATAGGCTTCCTAGGAGGCTTTATCTTCAGACTAGCTCTAAGAAATTGTATGACCAGGGGATGGAAAGCCCATTTTGTGCCTGTTTTAGCGGAAAGAGCAGAAACCTGCACCTTGAGGGTGCTTGAACTGAGGCCTTTGTTAATTCTTGACTGAAGGAACTCCAGAATTTGAAGCGGTTCCCGGAGAAAGAGGATTCCAATCTCTTTCTTGGGCCATGAGGCAGAACTTTTCCCAAATCCTTGCGTAGATGGAATTAGTAGAAACCTTCCTAGCCTGCATTAAGGTAGAAATGACCTCCTGAGAACAGCCTTGTGCCCTCAGTCTAGGCCTCTCAACTTCCAGGCCATCAGATGCAACCTCTCGGGAGCTGGATGGAGGAACTGTCCCTGTGAGAGAAGGTCTGGTTTTAGTGGAAGAGGAATTGGTGGTTGGAGACTGAGTTGCAGAAGGGTTGTAAACCACGGCCTCCTCGGCCAGAATGGAATCACTGCGATTATTGTTACCGAGGACCTCCGAAGTCTGGATAGGAACCTCGCAATCAATGGAGTAGGAGGGAATATGTACCCCAACTTGAAATTCCATGGATGGACCAGACAGTCTATTCCCTCGGCTGATGGAAACGGATTCCTTGACAGGAACCTGCGACATTTGGTGTTTATAGGTGTGGCTGCTAGGTCTATTTCTGGCGCCCCCCAGGCTTCCGTCAGGAGAGAAAAAATTTGAGGACTCAAAGACCACTCGTTGTTGGACAACGACCTCCGACTCAGATAGTCGGCCAATACATTCTGCGTTGCTGGGACATGCACCGCTCTCAAGTCCGCCAGGTGAATCTGGGCCCATTCTAAAATGGGACGAACTTCCTTCATCAGAGTAACACTTCTGGTACCTCCCTATCTCTGTACATAAGATACTGCCACCTTGTTGTCCTTCCTGATAAGCACACTCTTTCCCGAAAGTAGAGACGTGAATGCCGTCAAGGCGTGAAAGGCCGCCCTGAGTTCCAATATATTGGAAACCACTCCTAGGGCTTGGAACTGCCATTGGCCCTGGGCTGCTAGATCCTGGTAGTGGCCTCCCCAGCCGCTCTGGCAAGAATCCGAAGTCACCACTTCTGGATCCGGAGGGACTATTGGCTTGTATTTTTCTAAATTGCTTTGGTGTGTCCACCACCATACTGATCGCTTCACCGACCTGGAGATGACAATGATCTGATGCATGGACACTCCATCCCACTGCTTGAGAAAGGAGTTTTGCAGGGTCCTCATGTGCCATTGGGACCATTGCACCATGGGTATGGTAGCCGACATGGATCCCAGCATGCTCAGACAGACCCTGGCTGACAGATGATTTGCTGACAGCAGTCTCCGCATTTTTTGAATTAGGGGCTGAATCTTTGCCTGTGGGAGTTGAACTCTGTTCAGTTCGGTGTCCAGATGTGCTCCTAGGAACACCATCTTCTGAGTGGGTTGTAAACTGCTTTTCTTCAAATTGACGATCCATCCGAAGTTGTGGAGGGTTGAAAGAAGAATTTCCCAGTGCTGAAGCAGTAACTCTTGACTTTTTGCCAACAGTAGGATGTCATCTAAATAATGATGAATTCGAAGACATTTTCCTCTGAGGAATGCCACTAACGGTAAAAGAACTTTGGTGAATGTCCTGGGAGCTGACGAGATGCCGAATGGAAGGCACGGAAACTGAAAATGGCAATGATTGATGGCGAATCGAAGACATTTCTGAAAAGCCGGATGGATTGGGATGTGAAGATTGGCGTCCGACAAATCTACTGACAGCATCCAATCACCCAGACTTATCGCTAGGAGTATGGATTGGAGACTCTCCATCTTGAAGGCTTCTACTCTGATGTTCCTGTTGAGCCTTTTGAGGTCCAATACTGGACGAAAATCTCCTGTCCTCTTCTTCACCAAAAATAAAGGAGAGTAGAAACCTCTCCCTCTTTGAGCAGATGGAACCTCCACAATAGCCCCCTTTTGTTTTAAATCCGCTACATATTCTACCAGGGGATTTCTCCTGAATAGTGTGGATGGTAGTCTGGTAGCCTGAAAGTGGTTTCCTGGAAACCTGTTCACGAACTCCCACTTGTGCCCATACTTGATTGTGGACAGTGCCCACAGTGTCCTGTATATGTCTTGTCCAGATCTGAAGAAAACCCCTTAGCCTGGCGCCCACCTGGGCTGGGTGGGCGGGCAAACCTTCAAAAAGACTTTGGGTGCTCCCCTGCGGGTGTAGCCTTGGCCTTCTGCATTCTTAGGAAGGAAGGTTTAGTATTTTTCCAATCTCTTCTGAACTCTCTGCCGGGACGGTAGGATCTGGACTCCCTATACTTATCCGGGAGATTGCATCTAAAAGAAGGCCCTTTCTGAGCCTTGGGTCTTCTATCGGAGGGAATCAGCCCAGATTTCCCTTCTGTGACCTTGGAAATGGCCGAGTCTAGTTTGGCACCAAAAAGATTAGAGCCGTCATAAGGAATTTTGCACCAATTAATTTTAGATACTATATAGGCCATCAATGGTTTCAGCCATAAGGCCCGCCTTGCTGTCACAGATGCCAACATTGTTCTGGCAGAGGACCTTATGATGTCCACTGAGGCCCCCGCTACAAAGTCACCCGCCAATCTGATCTCTTGCAAAGAAGAAACTATTTTCTCCATCTCTGTACCATCTAGAAGATCCTTTTCTATCTTAGCTGCTCATCCCGAAATGGCTCTTGCCACCGCCGCCGTGGTAATAGCCGGCCTGGGGGGCGTGGCTTGGACGCCGAAGGGAATGGACGCTGCGTGCTGAGCTGAGCTGAGCTCCGCTCCGTCGGACCGTGATACCAGCTTCCCCTCCAGCCATATCGAATCGTGCGACGGACGCCATACCGAATTGTGCGATGGACGCCTCTTGCTGAGCTTTCCCTCCAGCTTTCCCTCCAGCTATAATGAATTGTGCGATGGACACCGTTTGCTGAGCTCCCCCTTCAGTTATATCGAATTGTGCGATGGACACCGCTTGCTGAGTTGAGCTGAGCTCCGTCGGATTGTGATACCAGCTTCCTCACCAGCTATATCGAATAGTGCGATGGGCAGACGAGATAGACTGCCTGAGAGTCCTGAACCACAGAGCTCCTATCCCACCTCTGGAGTACGCCGTATAGCGGACATTTTCGACCCTCAAGCACAGAGGATACAGAGGAGTAGGGGCCGCCCTGCTAGTAAGATGGCGCTGAGAAGCCACGAGGTAGAACACAGCGAGGACTCCAGGTCGGCTTCAGAGGATAGGGTAAGGGAGCAGGATTGCTCAGATCACCCTCTTAAGCTCTCAGAAATGACAAAAATAGCGGCTGATATTAAAGGCACTTTGTTTTCTGCTATTAATGACCTAAAGGCTGACTTTATAGCTCTGTCGGATCGACTGTCCCAGAATGAAAGAGCAGAGGCAAAAAGGGATAGAGTGGTGGAGAGGCTGTGCTCCACTGTCTCCTCCCACACCATTCATCTTATTCAGATGAACAAGCACCTTGAGGAACTTGACAATCGGGGGCGCAGACAGAACATTAGAGTGAGGGGGATCCCCGAGAAGATTGAGCCTGCGCAGATAAAACAAGCTTTGCAGTCAGTGTTTAACGGAGTGTTGGAGAGACCTAAGGATACTGATATTGAGTTTGTAAGAGTGCATAGAACGTTAGCATCAAAGCCAAGTGACACAGCCCCCCCAAGGGATATTATATGCTGCCTACAAAGCTACCTATTGAAGGAAGAGATACTGGGGAAAGCAAGGAGGAATGATCAGATCTTTTTTAATGATCATGCTGTGGCACTATACCAGGATCTTTCTTACATCACACTACAGAATAGGCGAGCTTTGCGCCCATTGACTAACGTTCTAAGGGAGAGGGGTATCCCTTATCGATGGCGCTTTCCTTTTGCGTTGAACGCCACGTTTTCGGGAAAACAATATTATCTGCGCATGCCTGAGGATATTTCAAGCTTCTGTGCACAGCTACAAATTCCATTGACTGAAGTGCCGGAATGGTATAGGGAGTTTCATTGCCCCCCGCTGGAGACCTCTCCACCGCATACCCCACAGCCATCTCCGTTGAAGCTAGCAGCCAAAAAACCTCGCCCGGATAAACCTCAGAGCTTGAATAGGGGCAGACCTACACAACTTGGGACAGAGCATTGGCTACAGCCACATGGATAGGCTTAGAGTGGGAGCTTGTCTTCCTTCCTTTTTTTTCCTTTTTTTTTGGCTTCTCTCCATACGGACATTTTTTGTAGTTGAACTGAATATGTTTATAAGGGGAATGGTCCGAGTGTTATAAGGATATGATTATTTCTTTTTTCAGATATAGTAAGCTAGGGAAGGAATCACACACCGCTATAGGGGGAATGTGGGGGTGATAAGAGTGGCAGTTGGGGGTATAGTGAGCACTAAGATCAGTCAGAGTATTATGGGTGGTATGGTAGTCGGTGACTATTGCAGTTCTCATTATAGTTTTTATTATAGTTGTTGTTTATTAAAGGCGCCTATAGCGCAATATTAAAATAAATCTCATGTACTTAATTTTGTTCATGATCTTATCCTTCTGGCTGGAAGGGTATATATGTGGCCTTAATATATGCTTAATTTTTGAATCACGGAAGGACTGGAGTGGTTTTTTCTTATATTTAAACAGATAATTAATAGTTTTTGTATTTTGGGTTTTATTTTTACCATTTTCTGAAGGAAAGTCCTCCCATTGCTTCCACATGTGAATCGCTGTCTGGTTTATCCAGACGGGGATTCACAACGTTTTTTCTTTCTTCTCCTCTCCTACAGTTGATAGGAGGAGACATTTTTCCTAGTCACTCCATTTGGGTGTCTATCCACCTGAGTGTTTTTTTTTTTTTTTTTCTCCCTTCTTGTATTTATTTAGTTATTGTATTTAATATGGCGTACTCTATGCTAGATGAACATGCTTTTGTGATCTCCCATAACGTTAGGGGTCTAAATACACCGGAGAAGCGATTGGCGGTGCTTAGGGAACTCCACAAGCAGAAACCGATAGTGGTGTTTCTTCAGGAGACCCACTTCCGGTCCGGCAAGATTCCTAGATTGCATGATAGACATTATCCATATGTTTTCCATGCAACAAATCCCGAGGCCAAATCTAAGGGGGTGACAATTCTGCTACATAAAAATGCTGATTTCATTGTACATCAGCAGATGGCGGACATTGCCGGAAGGTATTTATTTTTGAAGGGGATCTGGGCGGGAACTCCGGTTACCTTGGCTAACGTTTACTTCCCCAACACTGCACAGGTTACTTTTTGTCAACATGTGGTAGATGAATTGAAGGGCTTTGCATCTGGATGTGTGGTGCTGGGGGGAGATTTCAACTTAGCGCTAAATCCCCTTCAGGATACATCAGATGGCAGGTCCAGCATTCCGTATAAAAAGTTGCGTAAAATCAAGACACTTCTAGCTTCCCTTACTTTAGTAGATACTTGGCGCTTGGCAAACCCCTCAGGCAGGGACTACACATATTTTTCACCCTTGCATAATAAATTTACACGCATAGACTACATTTTTGTTACTCAAAGGGATATACCCCGTATAAAATCTGCTAAAATAGGTGCGCAGACCCTATCTGACCACGCCCCTATATCGTTGCAATTTCACAAAATAAACATACATCGCGGCCCCCACTCGTGGAGATTAAACCCCTCCCTGCTCACGGATAAGGACAACACTGACAAAATAGCAGATATAATTAAATTATATTTTACAGAAAATGTCTCTGAAGAATTGTCGCCGTTTACAATTTGGGCGGCCCATAAATGCGTGGTTCGGGGGGAGCTCATACGGCTGGGGGCCACGAGAAAAAGGGTTGCTGAGAGGGAGATTAATGATTTGATACAGACCATTAGAGACCTAGAGGGGAAGCATAAACAATCCTTAGCAACTGATACAGCAGTAACTTTATTAGAATTGAGGAAAAAATTACAAGCCCATTTGAACCTTAAAGCACAAAAGATCCTTTTCTTGAAGAAGGGGTTCTTCTATGAACACAATGATAAAACAGGCAAACTTTTAGCAAAGGCCCTTAAAGAAACATTATTATCGATGAATATTGCTGCAATTAAAACCAGTGACGGTCAGACAACACAGGATGCTGCGAAAATCGCGCAAAGATTTCAGGAATATTATTCCAATTTGTATAATCTACCGCAGTTACATAAACCTAGCGACCTAAGGGGGACGACAGCAGAGATTACTAATAAATTCCTGGCTGACAGCGGACTCCCCAAACTTACTGAGGAGGAAGCGCTGTCGCTGGAAGAACCGATAACTGAAGGTGAACTCACCGCAGCTATTAAGGAACTAAAAAAGGGGAAAAGCCCTGGACCGGACGGTTTAACAGCCCACTATTATAAAATCTTTATGGAATTATTGATTCCATACATGATTAATACATTTAACCACTTCCGAGACCCACAAACGTTACCAGAAGATTTCCTGAGAGCGCACGTTACAGTATTGCCTAAACCTAATAAAGACCCTCTAGATTGTGCTAGCTATAGGCCGATTTCTTTATTGAATGTGGACCTAAAAATTTATACGAAAATACTAGCGAACAGACTGCGCCCATTGTTGCACAAACTTATAGGTCCCGAGCAGGTAGGTTTTATGCCTGGTAGGGAGGCGAAAGATAACGTGATTAAAGCCCTTAATCTTATACACAGGGCCCAAACAGAACAATTTGAAGGCATGCTCTTATCTACAGATGCAGAGAAAGCCTTCGACCGTGTGTCGTGGGACTTCCTGTATGCGACTTGCTCTCATATAGGTCTGAGAACACATATGCTATCCTGGATTAAAACTATTTATTATAATCCTACGGCGCAAATTAAGGTGAATGGGACACTGTCAGACAAGGTGCAGATACGGAATGGGACTAGGCAAGGGTGTCCTCTTTCGCCCTTGCTGTTTATACTCACCTTGGAACCATTAATCCGCACAGTTAATTTATCATCCTCTATACATGGCTTCCACGTAGGCGATAAGGAATACAAGTGTGCTGCGTATGCGGATGATCTATTGTTTTTTATAACTCAGCCGCATGTTACTATGCCCAATCTGTGCACTATATTTAAGCATTACAGCTATATGGCGAATTTCAAAATTAATTATAAAAAATCTGAGGCCCTCAATCTTACGCTACAAGAGACCACACGGGAGGCTGTTTTACGTAACTGTAAATTTAAGTGGGAATCCCGCTCCCTTAAATATTTAGGAGTTCATTTGACTCCCAGTCTAACTGAGATATATAGCCCAAATTTTTTGCCATTGTTACAAAACGTGAAAAAAGACCTGGAGAGATGGACACTCAAACATTTCTCCTGGTTTGGTAGGGCAGCGATCGTCAAAATGACAATCCTGCCCAGATTTTTGTATTTTTTCCAGACTTTGCCAATATGGCTACCTGCAAAATTTTTTCAGTCATTGAATGCTATTCTTAGACACTTCTTATGGGCATCTAAAAAGCCACGCATAAGCCCTGCAATACTCACTAGAGATAAAGGCAGTGGGGGAATGGGATTCCCCAATTTCAAAAATTATTATAAGGCCACTCATCTTACCAGAATGATTGACTGGACCTGCCATGCGGATAATAAAGATTGGGTGAAACTTGAAAACGATGTAGGTCCTATTCCAGTGACATATTCCCCTTGGATTCCGTGGGACTTGTGCCCTAAACAGTTTAAGCAACATCCCCTTATAGGGACCACTTTAAGATTATTACAAACAGTGGCTCAAACAACGGGTTTGACTACTTCACCTGGCCCATTAACACCGCTAGTAGATAATCCTGACTTTATACCAGGCATGCATAAACCTATCCGGCACTTTATATGTGGGAATCTGCCCTTATTAGCCACTCATTGTCTTGAGGGTAATAAGATTAAATCAATGTTGGACTTACAACATACTTTGGGTTTAACCGTTTTGGGGCAATGGACGTATAGACAAATACATGATTATATTTTGAGCCCGCGGAGGATCAAACATTTTATACGACCATTAACGCCTTTTGAGGCGGTTTGCCTTCGTGCCAAGGCTTGTACGAAAAATATCTCTCTCACGTATGCGTGGTTACAATCCGCAGCACGTCTGGAACCTAATAAACATAAGCTTTTCTGGGAAGCAGCATTAAATGCATCATTTACAAACGACCAATGGCTACAGGCATGTGTATTTGCTCATAAATGTGCAATTAGCACTAGACTACAGGAAACTTCTTTTAAACTTCTGACGAATTGGTATAACACGCCAGTTAAATTGCATAAGTGGTTCCCCGATGTTCCAGACCTATGTTGGCGTTGTAATCAAGCTAAGGGCACTTTACAACATATATGGTGGGAGTGTGACCTAATCAGACCATTTTGGGGCCAAGTGATTAGTATTATACAACAAATAACTGATACACAGATCCCCCTTGACGCTAAATGTTGTCTACTACATATTACTGACCTTTCTATGAGTAAATATAAAAAATCGCTGATTAGATTTCTTCTAACTGCCGCCAAGACAGTGATACCGAGATATTGGAGGAACACTATGACTCCCTCAATTATGGAATGGCTGGGGGAGATAGGATATTTGCATAAAATGGAAGAAATTAGGGCTATAGCCCATGAAAGCATGGGCAAGTATATAGTTATATGGCGACCTTGGGTAGTGTTTAGCAATTCCTCTGTAAACGCCTTTTTGATACAAACATGAGGTGGAGGGGGCGCTGTGTGTTCGGGCTAGCAATGCCCGCTTGATTATTTAGGGACAATTGTATTGTCCTTTTTTTTTTTTTTTTTTTTGTTTTGTTTTTGTTTTTATATCTATTAGTCACATTTGGCCTTTGTATGATAGGCAATGGGGTGTATTTAGAGTGGTATAAAGTTATAAGGCAGATACGCCGGGACAGGCTTTTACAACCCATTGATATATATGTTTAGATCCTATTGACGCTTTGGGAATGGTAGGGTACCTACCCTTTTACTAATGGGCCTTTCCATTTTTTTTTTTTTTGGAGGGGCTTATTAGTCTAATAGGGATCTTCTGTCAATCTGTTTATATGCAAACAAGAGGACTAAAAGTATGAGTTTGAGTCTGTAACGCTATTGTTACCCTATGGTACACAGGCAATTGTATTTGCGCTTGTTATGTATTGCTATATTTGTATTGTAACTGGCTATTTCTTTAATAAAATCTAATTGTTTTAAAAAAAAAGTAATAGCCGGCCTGCAGGAACCCCCTGCCATGAAATACGCCATTTTTAATTCCAAGTCCATTTTACGGTCCAGTACGTCCTTAAAAGAGACTGCGTCCTCGATAGGTAAGGTGACATGACGGGCCAGACGCATCAGGGAGAAATCCACTGTGGGAGCATTAACTAAAGGTTTAACCTTTGATTCGTCTAGAGGATACATTTTCGCTAACCTGTTAGCAATGCTTGGTCATTTGTCTGATTCCCACTCGTCCTTAATAAGATCTCCCAGTTCCTCAATGAACGGAAAGGACTCTGGGCGTCTCTTTAAATTGGGGAAACACTTGTGAGTTTTCTGAGGCTCAGAAATAATGTCTTCCCAGCCGATAGCCTCTTTGACTGATCTTGCAAAGGGCTCCACCAAAGAAAAATAAAACCCTGCAGACATCTCCTGGCCGTCATTATCAGAAGATGATTCTGAAGCCTGGGAGTGATACGGGTGTGCAGCGGATGTACTAGGGACTGCCACATCCATAGCGGGTGCTGTTGTCTCCAAAATAGATTCCTGTACTGATTCCCTTATAAGATCAGTAGCTATTCTTGCGTCCGCCTCCTTTTCTTTAGTTGCTTCATTGAAGCAAGAACGGCAGGCAAGTTTTTCTGGTAGGGCTGGTGCGCCGCATATCCAGCAGGCGTTAGCTGTGGGCCTGGCGTGATGGCTGTGATGATAGGAAGGAGACCTCCTGTGGTCCGACCGGCTATGCCGAGGGTAACTGTGGTGCGAATGACTGTGACGAGAGCAACCATGTCTCTGACGAGATGAGAACCTGGAGCGACTCCTGTGAGATCTTCTACTGGAAGTGCGACTTGACCCTCTTCCATGTCTGGAACTCGCTCCTCTTGCTCTCGTAGGGCTGCCAAAAAAAGCAGCATCTTAGCAGTCGCCCCACTTTTTTCTCCCCTTCTTCAATAATCACCTACGGCAGTAGAGCCTCTTACCTTTCTTGCTGTCGGTGGTCTGCGTGGGCAGTGGACTCCATGGAAAAGAGTAGACAGTATAGACTGAAGGGAAAATAAAAAAGAACTTCTTGCAATAACAATAAACAGAAAAATAAACAATAATATTTTTTTTTTGCCTGCCCCTTTAAGACCTAGAACCCTAAAAAAAAAACCTGCAGATGCCATAAACAAGAAAGACAATGAAAATGTAGCAGAAAGAAAACGTTCTTACCTTATCCAGCAGAAAATAGAGGATACAGGGCAGTATCTAGGCAAACAGCAGTATGCAGAAGCACACAACTGTATTTTAAAAAGGGCGCCATAGCAGAACGCAGAACGTCTCGAGGATACCGGTGCCATCTTGGAAGAGGGAAAAACCTCTTCTCAGAGAAGAAATAACGATCCAGCTGCAAACAGACATGTGCAGAACGGCAGGGACACTAGCGGCGGCCATGACAGCTGTACTGGAGGACAGCAAGCCCCAGCAACCCTGGAAGAAGAAAAAAAGGTAGAGCCATAAAAAAAAGGTATATAATATAGCAAGGAAGTCCACTGCAAAATGAAAGCTTATATAAAACTGAGCCAGATGTCCCCTGAGACCACTAGAATGGGGATTCCCTCCATAAAGCTCTTTTAGAGACTGTGCAGGAGGGACTTCCAAACAGGAGAGGCTTGAACCTGCTGGGGTGATGCGGTAAGAGGCTTATTCATCTGTAGATATTTTGAAGCCTGGACAATCCAACCTGTCAGGTGAGGATAAAAAAAGAATGCAGCGGGGGGGTCTCCCCTTCAAATTTATAGTTAACCAATCCTGTCAGGTTGTGGGGGCAGAGTCACAACCCAGTGTGTGCTGCCATGAAGGCGTCAGGAAATGCTATTTTAAACATAGCTTACTTGAATCATAAAACTTGAAGAACTTTTCAAAAGCAATGCTAAAAAGCATTGCTTGTGCTTGGTTATTATGTCCATTTCAAAATGATACCCAGAGAACAGCTGAGTAGATAAACTGCAAGATATCCCATTTACAAATATTCTCTCCAGAAAGAGTGTTCATTTGTGAAACCTTGAAATTAAGTGCAGGAACATGCTAGCTGGTTTGCAAAAAAACATGCGTCTGTTCATGGTTTGCAGCATTGAAAAGAGACACTTTCCTGTGTTTTCATAACAAATTGCATTTAATTAGGGGTATCATGCAAGATTCCCATTCTCATGACATTGGTTTGATTCATGGCTGGCACATAGATGCAACCCTGTAGCGAAAGGTCTGTATATTGAGATTTCAAGAAGGCAGATTAACATGATAGCACATAGGGCACCAGTAGTGTAGGGGTATCATGCAAGATTCCCATTCTTGTGAACCGGGTTCAAGTCCCGGCTGGTGCAAAAATGCTATTTTAAACATAGCTAACTTGAATCACAAAACTTGAACAACTTTTCAAAAGCAATGCTAAAAAGCATTGCTTGTGCTTGGTTATTATGTCCATTTCAAAATGATACCCAGAGAACAGCTGAGTAGATAAACTGCAAGATATCCCATTTACAAATATTCTCTCCAGAAAGAGTGTTCATTTGTGAAACCTTGAAATTAAGTGCAGGAACATGCTAGCTGGTTTGCAAAAAAACATGCGTCTGTTCATGGTTTGCAGCATTGAAAAGAGACACTTTCCTGTGTTTTCATAACAAATTGCATTTAATTAGGGGTATCATGCAAGATTCCCATTCTCATGACATTGGTTTGATTCATGGCTGGCACATAGATGCAACCCTGTAGCGAAAGGTCTGTATATTGAGATTTCAAGAAGGCAGATTAACATGATAGCACATAGGGCACCAGTAGTGTAGGGGTATCATGCAAGATTCCCATTCTTGTGAACCGGGTTCAAGTCCTGGCTGGTGCAAAAATGCTATTTTAAATATAACTTACTTGAATCACAAAACTTGAAGAACTTTTCAAAAGCATTGCTTGTGCTTGGTTATTATGTCCATTTCAAAATGATACCCAGAGAACAGCTGAGTAGATAAACTGCAAGATATCCAATTTACAAATATTCTCTCCAGAAAGAGTGTTCATTTGTGAAACCTTGAAATTAAGTGCAAGAACATGCTAGCTGCTTTGCAAAAAAACATGCTGCTGGACATGGTTTACAGCATTGAAAAGAGACACTTTCCTGTGTTTTCATAACAAATTGCATTTAATTAGGGGTATCATGCAAGATTCCCACTGTCGTGACCTTGGTTTGATTCCCGGCTGGCACATAGATCCAACCCTGTAGCGAAAGGTCTGTATATTGAGATTTCAAGAAGGCAGATTAACATGAAAGCACATAGGGCACCAGTAGTGTAGGGGTCTCATGCAAGATTCCCATTCTTGTGACCTGGGTTTGAGTCCCGGTTGGTGCAAAAATGCTATTTTAAACATAGCTTACTTGAATCACAAAGCTTGAAGAACTTTTCAAAAGCAATTCTAAAAAGCATTGCTTGTGCTTGTTTATGACGTCCAGTTGAAGCTATGTGATGCCACGTTGCGAAACGCGTTGAGGTTTGTGTGGATAGTAGGCGCCCTTCTGGGCATGAATCAAAGTATTAGCAGTTTGGATCAGAAATATGGAATATCTGAATGAGTGAGCATCTGAACAGACACCTGTTTGAAAGGCTTCCGGCGCAGCTGATTGCAAAAGACCCTGGAGTGGATTCAGTATAACAGAGGTGGTGAAACTTGGATGTTATAAAACAAGTGGTGAAAGATCCTATACACATTTATTGGACTTTTGATCAACTAAAATCGTTTGTGGAGAAAGATTGCATCCAAGTATTCAGCTTGTCTGATGAACGAACGGCTGCCTGAGAATCTCATATTTATATATTGACACAGCAAATCAGAGTGAAATGCCCAGGGTATGGTAAGCCAGTGTGTCTGGGAATCATTAATTTTTGGTGCAAGGTATCTTTTATGGAACCGCTGGATATATGGAACTTTAAAACAGTCACAGTATTATAGGAAAGTCTGACATGTGTGACAAATAGTGCACTTTAAATACGACTGAGTTTGAATATAATCAATTCACTGCCACTGATTGTTACATTTTCAGTATTGTCTGTCATTTATGCCACTGCTTGCAAAAGGCTGAAAGTGAAGGCTTCAGGTTTGCTACACTTTGCTATAAGTGATTAAGTAGAAGGAGACTCAGAGTTATAATAAATTGACTGAACTAACTGAGAGATCTTCATGAGACTGTGATAATCCCGAGCCTGAGATATTCCTATTTCAACCGAAGAGAATTGCTATGTAGGTTAAATGGAGGTACTAATGAGAGATTAGGACCGTTGTCTGGTCATAATTATCCCCATTTCCAATTACTGCTACTTTGATGACCATACATGTGCAGATTTCCGAGAGATTTTTATCTCATGCTTCCAAATAGAAGCGTATTATTGGTACAATTTGATCATACTCGGTATATCCCCACATGTATGGCAATAGGAGGCGCCTCTATCTGTTTTATTGTTGTATGTATGAGTATGTCTGGTTTTGTTTGTTGAAAGTCAGGGTGTATGAACTGTGCAGATAAGGATGATCTTTGGGTCATCTTTGGTTAATGTTGTGTAAACATCTAGGATCGATTGATGCAATTCAATCAAGGCTTATTGTTTTATGTATAGAAAGAAATAAAAATATTTTTGATATTAATCAAATGTCCTATGTGTTCACCGAAACCTAAGGTAGCTACTTTTCTTTTCTCCTGGTGTTGGTACGCAAGTTAAAAGCGGGACACAACAGCAGGGGAAAAGTCTCTTTCCTGTTGCCTCCATGGCAGCATACCTGTGACAAGCTCTGCCTTGGCTCCTCCCTCAGGACTAGTGAATATTATAAAAGAAAAGGTTAGTACAGCCCCCACATTCTCCTTTTTTTCCTCATACCTCATGGCAGTGAATTCTGGTCGGCGTCCTTACCTTCTGCATTCGGCAGCTTCCGTCCGGGTTCAAGCCTCTCCCGGACGCAGTTCCTTCTCTTGGGCAGCTAAATGCGCTTATAAGGTTGGAAGTCCCTTCTGTAGGATCTTTTGGGACAAGCAGTTTGTCTCTTAAGTAAGAGCTTTATCTGCAGTTTGGGCAGCAGAGGTAGCAGCTTTTTTTTTCCCTTTTTTTTCTCCTTTCTGTCTTTTCCTTCCCTTCTGTCCTCCTTTTCATTCCTTTTCTCTTTATCTGAGGCTTGTAATTCGTCTCTTGCCTCTCCTTTCTTTTTCCCTCTCTCTTTTCCTCCTCCCC
This sequence comes from Lithobates pipiens, assembly GCF_037356315.1. Classification (NCBI taxonomy): domain Eukaryota; kingdom Metazoa; phylum Chordata; class Amphibia; order Anura; family Ranidae; genus Lithobates; species Lithobates pipiens. Next base: position 95,709,801 of record NW_027507787.1, read on the forward strand.
AGCTCTCTGGTCGCGTTCCCCTGGCTCCCATACTTCTTAGAGACCCCCCTCCCTTTCCCCCTCGCTCATGTTATCGCTTGGGCTTACTAGGGGCCGCGCACGGCGAGCGCCGGGTTTCTTATCGTCTGTCGGCGTTCCCCGCCATCTTCTGCGCATGCCTCGTCGGTTCGTTCCACCGCTCAGCACATGCGCGGTGGTTTCGGAGGCTCCGGTGACCATTTTTACTGAGGGCGAAGTGTCCACTTTGCCCTTAGAGCGTCAGGGGTGGAGCACAGGCGTGCCTCCACTCCTCCTCCTCCTATTTAATTGATCATTTGCGGTTCCAAAAAAAAAAATATATATATATATATATAAAAAAAACAAAAAAAAAAAACAGTAGTAAGAGGGGGGAAAGTCGTTATTTATGCAGGTAAACTCCCTTTTTTTCCTCGTAAGTTAGGGCACGTCCAGTTGACGCTTCTCCTCTGACTCTTTCCTAGCTGTTACCTCTGCTAAGCCGCCTAACATGAGCCTTTCGCCGCCCGCTTAAGATCCTACTCTACTCCCAAGGTAAGGACCTACGTCCAGGTAAAAAAAAAAAAAAAAAGAGTGCACTGAGGATGGTACTTTTGTATTTCAGTCCAGTACGCCAGAAGACGTCTAGGAGGACCTCAAGGCGATATGTAGATGACGACGACTCTAGTCACAGTAGAGACAGGTCACCCAGACGTGGGAGTTACAGAAGTGGCAGGAAAGCTTCGGCCAAGAAGCGCCGTCATTCGCGCTCCCCGAGACCTAGACCCACTAGTTGTCAGGCCTGTGGAGGCACCCCACTTCCGGACAAACTGATTTGTCGAAATTGCCTTAGAGACTATGCAGCGGACAGAGAGTCTGAGGGCCTACAAGTGGCGGATCTCCTTAAAAAGGCAGTAAAGGACTCCCTTGCGGAATTGGTTGCTACAATGCCGACGCAACAACCAGCATCCCCTCCTCAGGAGCCGATGGCTGAGGCCTCCATTCCCGGGCCATCCACAAGTGGAATTTTTCGTCCGTTGCCTGCATCTTCCTCTAAGCATCAAGATGAGATGGCCATTTCAGAGGAATCTTCTGATGACCTAGATGCCTCCAGCTTTACCTTCGCCATGGTCCAGCCTTATGTACAAGCGGTTAAACAAGCGATCGGCTGGGAAGAGTCCAACATGGAGGTTAAAAAGTCGAAATCATACTTCCCCTTTCTCAAGCGCCAGATCTCCTTCTTCCCTCTTATGGAAGAAATCAAGGAAGTGATCAAGGAAGAATGGGGGAGGACAGAAAAGCGATTTTCCACCAATCGCTTGGGAAAATTATACCCTCTCTCTGAGGCGGATTCCGCAATGCTGGAGGGCTCTCCAGTGGTCGATGCCGCAGTGGTAAGGCTGGCAAAGAATGTCACTTTGCCCCTGGAAGATTCACTTCCTTCAAGGACCCTCTGGACAGAAGGATGGACCTTGACCTTAAGAAGGCTTATCAGATGGCAGGCAATGCCTGTAAACCTGCCCTGACATCAGTGTCTAACGCATTATGCGTCTGGATGGATAATATAGAGTCGGCAATCCAACAGGACATCCCAAAGGAAGATATAATCAAGGCCTTAGATGAGCTGAAGCTCTCAGCAGACTTCATTGGGGAGGCCGCCATTGACTCAATTCCTTGCTCCACAAGGGCAATGCTCCATTCAGTAATGGCCAAACGGCCCTGTGGCCAAAGCCGTGGGCAGCGGACATTGCCTCGAAGCAGAACTGGTGCAAGATACCTTTTGACGGTAAAGCATTGTTTGGGGAAAAGCTAGACAAGGCCATCTCTAGGGTCACTGGCGGAAAATCAGGCCTACTTCCCCAAGACAGGCGATCCAGACATTTCAGGTCATTTGCACCCAGGTTCCAATACTCCAAAAATAAGGACTACCGTCAGTCCAGACAAGTGAAAGGCTTCAGGCACAATTGGAAAAGTACACAGTCTACATTTCTCAAGACCCGGAGACAGAGGCCAGTGCCTACTCCACAGGATTCAACAAAATCCTTTTGACGCCAGGCCAGCCCAAGTGATCCCTGTAGGGGCCAGGTTAAAACAGTTCTCGAAGATCTTGGAACAAAAGTGCAGGGATCCTTGGGTAGTTGCCACGGTCAAACACGGCCACTTCTAGTCTTTTCTAGACAAACCTCCCAAGGACTTTTTCTCCCCGACAAGGGTATCAAGGTCCCCTCAAAAAGCGGAAGCGCTAAAGCGATTTCTTCTCTCCCTGCAGGAGCAACGAGCAGTAGTTCCAGTGCCTCCATCTGAGAGATTTTCGGGTTTTTACTCCACCCTGTTTCTAGTCCCCAAGAGAAACGGAGGGTGGAGACCCGTGATAGACCTAAAAAGACGAAACCGCTATATTTTTCTAGAAAAATTCAAGATGGAGTCACTACAGACGATTATTCGTGTAGTCCAACCAGGGGACTGGATGTTGTCAATAGACCTGCAGGACGCTTACCTGCATATACCCATACTCCCTCCATTCCAGAAGTATCTGAGATTCGCGGTGGGGCAGGTACATCTCCAATTTCAGAGCCTTCCATTTGGCCTCTGCACGTCACCAAGAGTCTTCACAAAGACCCTGATTGCCATTATAGCCCCTCTGAGAGAATTGGGGCTTCGGGTATATCACTACCTGGATGACCTTCTACTCCTGGCGAAGGACCTAGCCCAGTTAGTGGAGCACAGGAGCATCCTATTGACAACACTAACGGAATTCGGATGGAAGATAAACCAGGAGAAAAGTCACCTTTCTCCGACCCAGGAGATGGTCTATTTGGGAGCTCTGTTCAACACAAGGAACGGAACAGTTTCTCTCCCACCGCAGAAGGCATCTTCCATTATTCAACAAATGAAGAAAGTGAGCACGAGATCCTACCTGACAGCCTCAAACTGCTTGAGCCTGATAGGTCGGATGTCGTCATGTATCCCTATGGTCCCCTGGGCCCACTGGCATTTGAGACATTTTCAGCTGGAGTTCCTAAGACTGTGGAACAGACGATATCTATCCCAACCCATACACCTGACGACCCTGATGCTCAGGAGTCTACATTGGTGGAAGAAGAAACAGACGCTTCTGAAATCTCGCCCGCTAGGGCATGTCGACTGGATCATAATCACTACCAATGCCAGCGCAGCTGGTTGGGGAGCACATTCCAACCAGACCTCAGTATAAGGAAGATGGTCCTTCCATGCAGCAGGCATGGTGTCGAATGTCCTGGAGCTCAGAGCAGCCTACCTTGCACTACTAGCCCTAGAGTTCGAGATTTCGGGGAAACCAGTTCTCCTCAGGATGGACAACAGGGCCGCGGTATCCTATGTGCACCGACAAGGGGGAACGCGCAGCAGGTCCCTCCTGAACGAAGTGGAACCCATATTCCTCTGGGCGGAAAGGAATTTGAAGGACCTAAGGGCAGTCTATCTGCCCGGTCATCTCAACTCGAGGGCAGACAGCCTTTCCCGCAGGTTCGCAGATCTTCAACTGGATAGTGAACCAGTGGGGTCCCCTCGAGCTAGACCTCTTTGCGACAGCATTCAACACCAAACTTCCAAGGTTTATCTCGAGGTTTCCGCACCCCCAGGCAGAGGCAACAGATGCCCTCTCAGCCCCTTGGGCATGCAATCGGGCCTATGCCTTTCCTCCGCGGCCCCTCATTCCAAGATTCCTGTCAAGACTTGTGAGGGAGATATCAACGGTGATAGCGGTTCTACCATATTGGCCAAGAAGGCCTTGGTTCCCCACGGCAATGGATCTGAGCACCCGACCTTCAGTCAAGGTTCCAATAATACCTCTCCTCCTGTCGCAAGGATGTCACACCCATCCAGATCCCCGTAGGCTGGACCTTCACATCTGGCAGCTGAAAGGAAGAGGTTCCAATCCCTAGGGTGCTCCGACAAAGTGATCGCAACCCTGCTCAAAGCAAGAAAACCATCCACGAACGACATATACGATAAAGTGTGGAACAAATTCAGGGCCTTCATGCTTGACAGAAGCTGTGATCCAGGTTCCCCATCATCCTCTCAAATTCTTGAGTTCTTGCAGACAGGCCTGGACCTAGGTCTTGCATTAGGTACATTAAAGGTGCAGGTATCTCAGCAGCAACCAGTAGAAGATGGGCAGAGGATTCATTGTTAATCCAGTTCTTCAAAGCTGTCAGAAAGATCCGACCACCAACCAAACAATCTTTTCCCACTTGGGACCTTGCCGTCATCCTGGAGTCCTTGGCCAATCCACCCTTTGCCCCTTCGGACTCGGCATCGCTCTGGAATCTAACCTTGAAGTTAGCCTTCCTGATAGCTATAACCTCTGGCAGACGAGTTTCGGAGCTCCAAGCTTTAGGAGCAGATCATGATCACATTATATTTTACCCAGACAGAGTGGAACTCAGAACAGTGCGAGGGTTTATTCCCAAGGTCGCATCATCCTTGAACATGTCGGAACCTTGGGCACTCCCAACATTTTCAGAACAGGACTCCGGTTCTCTTCATGAGCTAGACATCGCCTCCACTTTGAAATGCTATCTGCAGGCCACAGCATCATTCCGGGCTTCCATCAGACTGTTCATAATTCCCTGGGGTAAAAACAAAAGAAAAGGAGGCATCAGCTAGAACGATTGCCTCATGGATCGATAAACTCATCCACAAGGTGTACAGGACGAAGGGACTGGATCCCCCTTCGGCGGTCAGGGCGCACTCCACCAGAGCGGTTTCTGCTTCTTGGGCGGCAAGAGCAAATGTGTCGATCGAAACTATTTGTCGGGCAGCGACTTGGTCGTCACAACATACATTTCTGAAACATTACAGGGTGGACCCAGGAGCTCTCTCTTCGGTGGAGTTTGGCAGACAGGCAGTCACTTAGGCCTTCGCTTCTTCTAAATAATAATTTCTTTAAAATAAACCTCTAAGCATCATCCCACCCATCTCAGCTAGTTATTTTATCAAAGGTATGCTGCCATGGAGGCACCAGGAAAACAGAAAATTGTACCATACTTACCGTAATTTTCTTTTCCTGGTGCCTATCCATGGCAGCATACAATCCCACCCTCGGTATTCTATATTACGGAGAATGTGGGGGCTGTACTAACCTTTTATTTTATAATATTCACTAGTCCTGAGGGAGGAGCCAAGGCGGAGCTTGTCACAGGTATGCTGCCATGGATAGGCACCAGGAAAAGAAAATTACAGTAAGTATGGTACAATTTTCTGTTTTTCTTTCTTTTTTTCCCATTCTTGTGACCTGGGTTCGAGTCCCGGCTGGCGCAAAAATGCTATTTTAAACATAGCTTACTTGAATCACAAAACTTGAAGAACTTTTCAAAAGCAATTCTAAAAAGCCTTGCTTGTGTTTGGTTATGATGTCCATTTCCAAATTATAAACAGAGAACATCTGAGTAGATAAACTGCAAGATATCCAATTTACAAATATTCTCTCCAGAAAGAGAGTTCATTTGTGAAACCTTGAAATTAAGTCCAGGAACATGCTAGCTGGTTTGCAAAAAAACATGCGTCTGTTCATGGTTTGCAGCATTGAAAAGAGACACTTTCCTGTGTTTTCATCACAAATTGCATATAATTAGGGGTATCATGCAAGATTCCCATTCTCATGACATTGGTTTGATTCATGGCTGGCACATAGATGCAACCCTGTATCGAATTGAGATTGAGATATATTGAGATTTCAAGAAGGCAGATTAACATGATAGCACATAGGGCACCAGTAGTGTAGGGGTGTCATGCAAGATTCCCATTTTTGTGACCTGGGTTCGAGTCCCGGCTGGCGCAAAACTTCTATTTTAAACATAGCTTACTTGAATCACAAAACTTGAAGAACTTTTCAAAAGCAATTCTAAAAAAGTCCAGGAACATGCTAGCTTGTTTGGAAAATCCCAATGCTGCTGGAAATGGTTTGCAGCATTGAAAAGAGACACTTTCCTGTATTTTCATTACAAATTGCATTTAGTTAACTCTATCATGCAAGATTCCCACTCTTATGACCTGGGTTTGAATTCCGGCTGGCGCAAAAATGCTATTTTAAACATAGCTTGCTCAAATTAGAAAAATTGAGGAACCTTTCAAAAGCAATGCTAAAAAGCCATGCTTGTGTTTGGTTATGATGTCCATTTCCAAATTATATCCAGAGAACAGCTGAGTAGATAAACTACAAGATATCCAATTTACAAATATTCTCTCCAGAAAGAGTGTTCATTTGTGAAACCTTGAAATTAAGTTCAGGAACATGCTAGCTGGTTTGCAAAAACCCATGCTTCTGGAAATGGTTTGCAGCATTGAAAAGAGACACTTTCCTATATTTTCATTAAAATTTGCATTTAATTAGGGCTATCATGCAAGATTCCCAATCTTGTGACCTGGGTTCGATTTGTGGCTAGCACATGGATGCTATTTTAATCATAGCTTGCTCGAATTACAAAAATTGAAGAACCTTTCAAAAGCAATGTTAAAAAGCCTTGCTTGTGTTTCGTTATGATGTCCACTTCCAAATGATACCTAGAGAATAGCTGAGTAGATAAACTGCATGATATCCAATTTACAAATATTCTCTCCAGAAATGCTATTTTAAACATAGCTTACTTGAATCATAAAAACTTGAAGAACTTTTCAAAAGCAATGCTAAAAAGCATTGCTTGTGCTTGGTTATGATGTCCATTTCAAAATGATACCCAGAGAACAGCTGAGTAGATAAACTGCAAGATATCCAATTTACAAATATTCTCTCCAGAAAGAAAAGTTCATTTGTGAAACCTTGAAATTAATTGCAGGAACATGCTAGCTGGTTTGCAAAAAAACATGCGTCTGTTCATGGTTTGCAGCATTGAAAAGAGACACTTTCCTGTGTTTTCATCACAAATTGCATATAATTAGGGGTATCATGCAAGATTCCCATTCTCATGACATTGGTTTGATTCATGGCTGGCACATAGATGCAACCCTGTAGCGAAAGGTCTGTATATTGAGATTTCAAGGACGCAGCTTGACATGAAAGCACATAGGACACCAGTAGTGTAGGGGTATCATGCAAGATTCCCTTTCTTGTGACCTTGGTTTGAGTCCCGGCTGGTGCAAAAATTGCATTTTAAACAAAGCTTACTTGAATCACAAAACTTGAAGAACTTTTCAAAAGCAATTCTAAAAATCCTTGCTTGTGTTTGGTTATGATGTCCATTTCCAAATTATAAACAGAGAACATCTGAGTAGATAAACTACAAGATATCCAATTTACAAATATTCTCTCCAGAAAGAGTGTTCATTTGTGAAACCTTGAAATTAAGTTCAGGAACATGCTAGCTGGTTTGCAAAAACCCATGCTTCTGGAAATGGTTTGCAGCATTGAAAAGAGACACTTTCCTATATTTTCATTAAAATTTGCATTTAATTAGGGCTATCATGCAAGATTCCCAATCTTGTGACCTGGGTTCGATTTGTGGCTAGCACATGGATGCTATTTTAATCACAGCTTGCTCGAATTACAAAAATTGAAGAACCTTTCAAAAGCAATGTTAAAAAGCCTTGCTTGTGTTTCGTTATGATGTCCACTTCCAAATGATACCTAGAGAATAGCTGAGTAGATAAACTGCATGATATCCAATTTACAAATATTCTCTCCAGAAATGCTATTTTAAACATAGCTTACTTGAATCATAAAAACTTGAAGAACTTTTCAAAAGCAATGCTAAAAAGCATTGCTTGTGCTTGGTTATGATGTCCATTTCAAAATGATACCCAGAGAACAGCTGAGTAGATAAACTGCAAGATATCCAATTTACAAATATTCTCTCCAGAAAGAAAAGTTCATTTGTGAAACCTTGAAATTAATTGCAGGAACATGCTAGCTGGTTTGCAAAAAAACATGCGTCTGTTCATGGTTTGCAGCATTGAAAAGAGACACTTTCCTGTGTTTTCATCACAAATTGCATATAATTAGGGGTATCATGCAAGATTCCCATTCTCATGACATTGGTTTGATTCATGGCTGGCACATAGATGCAACCCTGTAGCGAATTGAGATTGAGATATATTGAGATTTCAAGAAGGCAGATTAACATGATAGCATATAGGGCACCAGTAGTGTAGGGGTATCATGCAAGATTCCCATTCTTGTGACCCGGTTCAAGTCCCGGATGGTGCAAAAATGCTATTTTAAATATAGCTTACTTGAATCACAAAACTTGAAGAACCTTTCAAAAGCAATGTTAAAAAGCCTTGCTTGTGTTTTTCGTTATGATGTCCACTTCCAAATGATACCTAGAGAACAGCTGAGTAGATAAACTGCATGATATCCAATTTACAAATATTCTTTTCAGAAAGGGTGTTCATTTGTGAAACCTTGAAACTAAGTCCAGGAACATGCTAGCTGGTTTGCAAAAAAACATGCGTCTGTTCATGGTTTGCAGCATTTACAATAGACACTTTCCTGTGTTTTCATAACAAATTGCATTTAATTAGGGGTATCATGCAAGATTCCCATTCTCGTGACCTTGGTTTGATTCCCGGCTGGCACATAGATGCAACCCTGTAGCGAAAGGTCTGTATATTGAGATTTCAAGAATGCAGCTTAACATAAAAGCACATAGAGCACCTGTAGTGTAAGGGTAGCATGCAAGATTCCCATTCTTGTGACCTGGGTTTGAGTCCCGGCTGGCGCAAAAATGGCATTTTAAACATAGCTTACTTGAATCACAAAACTTGAAGAACTTTTCAAAAGCAATTCTAAAAAGCCTTGCTTGTGTTTGGTTATGAGGTCCATTTCCAAATTATAAACAGAGAACATCTGAGTAGATAAACTGCAAGATATCCAATTTACAAATATTCTCTCCAGAAAGAATGTTCATTTGTGAAACTCTGAAATTAAGTGAAGGAACATGCTAGCTGGTTTGCAAAAAACATGCGTCTGTTCATGTTTTGCAGCATTGAAAAGAGACACTTTCCTGTGTTTTCATCACAAATTGCATATAATTAGGGGTATCATGCAAGATTCCCATTCTCATGACATTGGTTTGATTCATGGCTGGCACATAGATGCAACCCTGTAGCGAATTGAGATTGAGATATATTGAGATTTCAAGAAGGCAGATTAACATGCTAGCACATAGGGCACTAGTAGTGTAGGGGTATCATGCAAGTCTCCCATTCTTGTGACCTGGATTCAAGTCCCGGCTGGTGCAAAAATACCATTTTAATAATAGCTTACTTGAATCACAAAACTTGAAGAGCTTTTCAAAAGCATTGCTTGTGCTTGGTTATGATGTCCATTTCAAAATTATACCCAGAGAACAGCTGAGTAGATAAACTGCAAGATATCCAATTTACAAATATTCTCTCCAGAAAAAGTGTTCATTTGTGAAACCTTGAAATTAAGTCCAGCATCATGCTAGCTTGTTTGCAAAAACCCATGCTGCTGGACATGGTTTGCAGCATTGAAAAGAGACACTTTCCTGTGTTTTCATTACAAATTGCATTTAGTTAGCTCTATCATGCAAGATTCCCACTCTTATGACCTGGGTTTGAATCCCGGCTGGCGCAAATATGCTTGTGTTTGGATATGATGTCCATTTCCAAATAATAAATAGAGAACATCTGAGTAGATAAACTGCAAGATATCCAATTTACAAATATTCTCTCTAGAAAGAGTGTTCATTTGCGAAACCCTGAAATTAAGTGCAGGAACATGCTAGCTGGTTTGCAATAAAACATGCGTCTGTTCATGGTTTGCAGCACTGAAAAGAGACACTTTCCTGTGTTTTCATCACAAATTGCATATAATTAGGAGTATCATGCAAGATTCCCATTCTTTTTTTTTATAAATTCTTTATTTTTTCATCTTTTCTTTCCATAGATTTCACATTACATTTCGTTATACATCTACAACTTCTTTAACAGCTATAACAATCTTATAATATTTAAATCCATACCTCAATTCCACATCATCCTCCCCCATCCCTCACCCTTCCCTCCCAAAAAAAAAAATAAAAAAAAAATATACAAACTATAATCCCCCCACCACAACCCGCCTGCTCTATCATATTTCAAAATGTTTTACATCATACTTTCTCTATAATTTAGATATGGAGCCCAAATCTTCTGATATTTCTCATCTTGATCTCTCATTGTCATTGTTAAATTTTCCATTTGTTGAATTTCTGCAATTCTCTAAAACCACTGTGCTCTAGCTGGAGGGCTGCTTTTTTTCCACAGAACCGGAATACATGCCCTTGCTGCTATCAATAAATGCCTCAGCAAAGAATTTTTGAATCTTTCTATTGCCATTGGGATGTCCAGCAACAGAAAAGTTGCCGGTTTATCTCCCAGGTCAATTCCTGTAATCCTTACAATAGTATCGGCTACCATCTCCCAGAACACTCTAATTTTTGGACATTCCCAAAATATATGTAATAATGTTCCCTCTGCTCCATGACATCTCCTACATGTCTCTGATATCTGGGGGTAGATTTGATGTAACACTTTTGGTGTTCTATACCACCTAGTAAGGATCTTATATCCCCCTTCTTGATATCTGCTTGCCATCGAGGCCTTTTGATTAAACAGCAACATCTTATCCTTTTGTTCTGGGGAAAACGTAGTCCCTAAGTCTCTTTCCCAAGCCTGCAGAAAGGGCAAATCTTGTGGAGTCTCCTGTTCTATTAACATACTATAAAAATAAGACATCAGATGTCTCAGTTCCTCTCCTTTCAAACAGATCTCTTCAAACTCAGTCAATGCCCTTATTTCTACGTATACCTTTGATTTAGATCTAATAAAGGCTTCTAGTTGCCTCATTCTGAAAGGATCTAGCCCTAATGTCATTCCCTTTTCAATATCTTTTTTAGTCATTAACCGATTGCCTACCGAGAAATGACAAATTCTGCTCATGCCTCTGTCTCGTATTGTTTTAAATTTTGGATCCGTCATTCCCGGTAGAAATGCTGGGGTACCAAGGATAGGAAGGAGCGGACTGGGAATTCTTGAAATAGATGTTTTCCTGAATACTCTTTTAGTTATTCGTAATGTCTCCCCTAGTATTGGATGTTTTCTCATTCCTATTGGTATTTCTGTATCTGGAATCCACACTAATCCTTCCAATGGGATATCTATCGCTGCTTGTTCTGTCTGTATCCACGTTTTTTTCATTTTTAAGCGTACACCATTCCACTACTCTAGTTAAATGTAAAGCTTCCTGGTATTTTATTGGATCTGGAAGTCCTATCCCTCCTTTTCCTTTGGGGAGTACTAGAATATCTCGACGTACTCTTGCTGGTTTCCCAGCCCAGATGAACTTCATAAATCTTGATCTAAGATCCTTAAACAAACTTGGAGGGATCTTAATCGGTATAGTTTGGATTATGTACAACAGTCTGGGCATCACATTCATCTTAATAATATTGGTTCTCCCGAACCATGTAAAAATCTCTTTGTCCCATTTTTGAAGATCACTTTTGATCTGTCTTACCAGTGGGATATAGTTAAGTTCGAACAGCTCATTTAGATTCTTTGACATTTTTGTTCCTAAGTAACTTATATATGAATTTGTCCATCTAAGATCAAATTGCGTGGATATTGCTTGTAGCTGAGGCGAATCTATTTCTACCCCCATTGCTTCTGATTTTCCATAATTTATTCTAAAGTTGGATATTTTCCCATATTCTCGTAGCTCCATTAGTAAAGATGGGAGAGATGTAATTGGGGACGTTACAAAAAGGATCAAATCATCTGCATAAGCTGCCAACTTCTGATCTTCATTTTTTATTTTTACCCCCCTGATATCCACATTGGCACGTATTTTCCTTAAAAAAGGTTCTATTGTCAAAATGAATATCAGGGGTGAGAGGGGACATCCCTGGCGTGTTCTATTTAAAATGGAGAATGGCTCTGATAATCTGTCATTCACTTTCACCCTAGCACTTGGTTTTGAATATAAGTTTAGGATCCATCTCAGCATCCCCTCCCCCAGGCCTATATGTTGTAATACTGCTTTTAAGAATATCCAATCTACCCGATCAAACGCTTTTTCTGCATCCGCAGATACTATCACCGTTGACTTATGCAGTTTTTGTACTAGGTAAATTGTATTCACCACTCGTTGCGTATTTTCTCTTCCTTCTCTCCCTGGGACGAATCCCACTTGATCTGGGTGTATTAGTTCCGGTATCAAATTTATCAATCTCATGGCTAATATTTTTGTGAACAATTTAAGGTCCACATTCAACAACGAAATAGGTCGGTAGCTGGGACACTGAGAGGGATCCCTTCCTTCTTTCGGTATTACTGTTATATGCGCCAGTAACGTTTCTGTTGGAATTTACTTCCCTTCCCGTATTGAGTTATAGGCTTCCACGAATCTCGGAGCCAGTTTCTCCACGAACATTCTATAATATGACAAAGTAAATCCATCTGGACCTGGTGATTTACCTAGTTTCAATATTTTTAATGCTTTTGCAACTTCCTCTAGAGTGATTGGTACATCTATTTCTCTGGCCCTTTCCTCTGTTATTTTTGGCATTTCTGTCCTTTCAATGTATTCTCTAGCGATCTCTCCTTTTTTTAACTCCTCTGCCAAAGTAGATTTCTTTTCCAGCTGATATAGCTTCTCATAGTTTTCTTTGAATACTTGAGCGATTTTCTCCGATGTATTAACCATTTCATCTCTCTGTGTCTTAATTTGTGTAATTGAGTTCCTGGTTGTGCTTTCCCATTCCCCAAGATTCCCATTCTCATGACATTGGTTTGATTCATGGCTGGCACATAGATGCAACTATGTAGCGAATTGAGATTGAGATATATTGAGATTTCAAGAAGGCAGATTAACATTAACATTAGCATATAGGGCACCAGTAGCGTAGGGGTATCATGCAAGCTTGCCATTCTTGTGACCTGGGTTCAAGTCCTGGCTGGTGCAAAAATGCTATTTTAAATATAGCTTACTTGAATCACAAAACTTGAAGAACCTTTCAAAAGCAATGTTAAAAAGCCTTGTTTGTGTTTGGTTAAGATGTCCACTTCCAAATGATACCCAGAGAACAGCTGAGTAGATAAACTGCATGATATCCAATTTACAAATATTCTTTCCAGAAAGGGTGTTCATTTGTGAAACCTCAAAACTAAGTCCAGGAACATGCTAGCTGGTTTGCAAAAAAACATGCGACTGTTCATATTTTGCCGCATCGAAAAGAGACACTTTCCTGAATTTTCATTACAAATTGCATTTAGCTAGGGCTATCGTGCAAGATTCCCACTCTTATGACCTGGGTTTGAATCCCAGCTGGCGCAAATATGCAATTTTAAACATAGCTTGCTCGAATCACAAAACTTGAAGAACTTTTCAAAAGCAATGCTAAAAAGCCTTGCTTGTGCTTGGTTATGATGTCCATTTCCAAATTATATCCAGAGAACAGCTGAGTAGATAAAATGCTAGCTATCCAATTTACAAATATTCTCTCCAGAAAGAGTGTTCATTTGTGAAAACTTAAAATTAAGTTCAGGAACATGCTAGCTGGTTTGCAAAAACCCATGCTTCTGGAAATGGTTTGCAGCATAGAAAGGAGACACTTTCCTATATTTTCATTAAAATTTGCATTTAATTAGGGCTATCATGCAAGATTCCCAATCTTGTGACCTGGGTTCAATTTGTGGCTAGCACATGGATGCTATTTTAATCATAGCTTGCTCGAATTACAAAAATTGAAGAACCTTTCAAAAGCAATGTTAAAAAGCCTTAATTGTGTTTGGTTATGATGTCCACTTCCAAATGATACCCAGAGAACAGCTGAGTAGATAAACTGCATGATATCCAATTTACAAATATTCTTTCCAGAAAGTGTTCATTTGTGAAACCTTGAAATTAAGTCCAGGAACATGCTAGCTTGTTTGCAAAAACCCATGCTGCTGGACATGGTTTGCAGCATTGAAAAGAGACACTTTCCTGTATTTTCATTACAAATTGCATTTAGCTGGGGCTATCGTGCAAGATTCCCACTCTTATGACCTGAGTTTGAATCCCGGCTGGCGCAAATATGCTATTTTAAACATAGCTTGCTCGATTTGGAGAAAAATTGAGGAACCTTTCAAAAGCAATGCTAAAAAGCCTTGCTTGTGTTTGGTTATGATGTCCATTTCCAAATTATATCCAGAGAACAGCTGAGTAGATAAAATGCTAGCTATCCAATTTACAAATATTCTCTCCAGAAAGAGTGTTCATTTGTGAAAACTTGAAATTAAGTCCAGGAACATGCTAGCTGGTTTGCAAAAAAACATGCATCTGTTCAAGGTTTGCAGCATTGAAAATAGACACTTTCCTGTGTTTTCATAACAAATTGCATTTAATTAGGGGTATCATGCAAGTTTCCCATTCTCGTGACCTTGGTTTGATTCCCGGCTGGCACATAGATCCAACCCTGTAGCGAAAGGTCTGTTTATTGAGATTTCAAGAATGCAGCTTGATATGAAAGCACATAGGGAGCCAGTAGTGTAGGGGTATCATGCAAGATTCCCATTCTTGTGACCCAGGTTCAAGTCCCAGCTGGTGCAAAAATGCTATTTTAAACATAGCTTACTTGAATCACAAAACTTGAAGAACTTTTCAAAAGCAATGCTAAAAAGCATTGCTTGTGCTTGGTTATGATGTCCATTTCAAAATGATACCCAGAGAACAGCTGAGTAGATAAACTGCAAGATATCCAATTTACAAATATTCTCTCCAGAAAGTGTTCATTTGTGAAACCTTGATATTAAGTCCAGGAACATGCTAGCTGGTTTGCAAAAAAACATGCGTCTGTTCATGGTTTGCAGCATTGAAAATAGACACTTTCCTGTGTTTTCATAACAAATTGCATTTAATTAGGGGTATCATGCAAGATTCCCATTCTCGTGACCTTGGTTTGATTCATGGCTGGCACATAGATGCAACCCTGTAGCGAAAGGTCTGTATATTGAGATTTCAAGAAGGCAGATTAACATGAGAGCACATAGGGCACCAGTAGTGTAGGGGTATCATGCAAGATTCCCATTCTTGAAGAGCTTTTCAAAAGCAATGCTAAAAAGCATTGCTTGTGCTTGGTTATTATGTCCATTTCAAAATGATACCCAGAGAACAGCTGGGTAGATAAACTGCAAGATATCCAATTTACAAATATTCTCTCCAGAAAGTGTTCATTTGTGAAACCTTGAAATTAAGTCCATTAACATGCTAGCTGGTTTGCAAAAAAACATGCGTCTGTTCATGGTTTGCAGCATTGAAAAGAGACACTTTCCTGTGTTTTCATAACAAATTGCATTTAATTAGGGGTATCATGCAAGATTCCCATTCTCGTGACCTTGGTTTGATTCATGGCTGGCACATAGATGCAACCCTGTAGCGAAAGGTCTGTATATTGAGATTTCAAGAAGGCAGATTAACATGAGAGCACATAGGGCACCAGTAGTGTAGGGGTATCATGCAAGATTCCCATTCTTGTGACCTGGGTTCAAATCCTGGCTGGCGTAAAAATGCTATTTTAAACATAGCTAACTTGAATCACAAAACTTGAAGAACTTTTCAAAAGCAATGCTAAAAAGCATTGCTTGTGCTTGGTTATGATGTCCATTTCAAAATGATACCCAGAGAACAGCTGAGTAGATAAACTGCAAGATATTCAATTTACAAATATTCTCTCCAGAAAGTGTTCATTTGTGAAACCTTGAAATTAAGTCCAGGAACATGCTAGCTGGTTTGCAAAAAAACATGCGTCTGTTCATGGTTTGCAGCATTGAAAAGAGACACTTTCCTGTGTTTTCATCACAAATTGCATATAATTAGGGGTATCATGCAAGATTCCCATTCTCATGACATTGGTTTGATTCATGGCTGGCACATAGATGCAACCCTGTAGCGAAAGGTCGGTATATTGAGATTTCAAGAAGGCAGATGAACATGAGAGCACATAGGGCACCAGTGGTGTAGGGGTATCATGCAAGATTCCCATTCTTGTGACCTGGGTTCGAATCCCGGCTGGCACAAAAATGTGCGTCTGTTCATGGTTTGCAGCATTGAAAAGAGACACTTTCCTGTGTTTTCATCACAAATTGCTTATAATTAGGGGTATCATGCAAGATTCCCATTCTCATGACATTGGTTTGATTCATGGCTGGCACATAGATGCAACCCTGTAGCGAAAGGTCGGTATATTGAGATTTCAAGAAGGCAGATTAACATGAGAGCACATAGGGCACCAGTGCGATATCTTGTGACCTGGGTTCGAATCCCGGCTGGCGCAAAAATGCTATTTTAAACATAGCTAACTTGAATCACAAAACTTGAAGAATTTTTTAAAAGCAATGCTAAAAAGCATTGCTTGTGCTTGGTTATGATGTCCATTTCAAAATGATACCCAGAGAAGAGCTGAGTAGATAAACTGCAAGATATCCAATTTACAAATATTCTCTCCAGAAAGTGTTCATTTGTGAAACCTTGAAATTAAGTCCAGGAACATGCTAGCTGGTTTGCAAAAACCCATGCTGCTGGACATGGTTTGCAGCATTGAAAAGAGACACTTTCCTGCATTTTCATTACAAATTGCATTTAGCTGGGGCTATCGTGCAAGATTCCCACTCTTATGACCTGAGTTTGAATCCCGGCTGGCGCAAATATGCTATTTTAAACATAGCTTGCTCGAATTAGAAAAATTGAGGAACCTTTCAAAAGCAATGCTAAAAAGCCTTGCTTGTGTTTGGTTATGATGTCCATTTCCAAATTATATCCAGAGAACAGCTGAGTAGATAAAATGCTAGCTATCCAATTTACAAATATTCTCTCCAGAAAGAGTGTTCATTTGTGAAAACTTGAAATTAAGTCCTGGAACATGCTAGCTTGTTTGCAAAAACCCATGCTTCAGGAAATGGTTTGCAGCATTGAAAGGAGACACTTTCCTATATTTTCATTAAAATTTGCATTTAATTAGGGCTATCATGCAAGATTCCCACTCTTGTGACCTGGGTTCGATTTGTGGCTAGCACATGGATGCTATTTTAATCATAGCTTGCTCGAATTGCAAAAATTGAAGAACCTTTCAAAAGCAATGTTAAAAAGCCTTGCTTGTGTTTGGTTATCATGTCCACTTCCAAATGATACCCAGAGAACAGCTGAGTAGATAAACTGCAAGATATCCAATTTACAAATATTCTCTCCAGAAAGTGTTCATTTGTGAAACCTTGAAATTAAGTCCAGGAACATGCTAGCTGGTTTGCAAAATAACATGCGTCTGTTCATGGTTTGCAGCATTGAAAAGAGACACTTTCCTGTGTTTTCATCACAAATTGCATTTAATTAGGGGTATCATGCAAGATTCCCATTCTCGTGACCTTGGTTTGATTCATGGCTGGCACATAGATGCAACCCTGTAGCGAAAGGTCTGTATATTGAGATTTCAAGAAGGCAGATTAACATGAGAGCACATAGGGCACCAGTAGTGTAGGGGTATCATGCAAGATTCCCATTCTTGTGGCCTGGGTTCAAATCCTGGCTGGCGTAAAAATGCTATTTTAAACATAGCTAACTTGAATCACAAAACTTGAAGAACTTTTCAAAAGCAATGCTAAAAAGCATTGCTTGTGCTTGGTTATGATGTCCATTTCAAAATGATACCCAGAGAACAGCTGAGTAGATAAACTGCAAGATATCCAATTTACAAATATTCTCTCCAGAAAGTGTTCATTTGTGAAACCTTGAAATTAAGTCCAGGAACATGCTAGCTGGTTTGCAAAAAAACATGCGTCTGTTCATGGTTTGCAGCATTGAAAAGAGACACTTTCCTGTGTTTTCATCACAAATTGCATTTAATTAGGGGTATCATGCAAGATTCCCATTCTCGTGACCTTGGTTTGATTCATGGCTGGCACATAGATGCAACCCTGTAGCGAAAGGTCTGTATATTGAGATTTCAAGAAGGCAGATTAACATGAGAGCACATAGGGCACCAGTAGTGTAGGGGTATCATGCAAGATTCCCATTCTTGTGACCCGGGTTCAAGTCCCGGCTGGTGCAAAAATGCTATTTTAAACATAGCTTACTTGAATCACAAAACTTGAAGAGCTTTTCAAAAGCAATGCTAAAAAGCATTGCTTGTCTTTGGTTATGATGTCCATTTCAAAATGATACCCAGAGAACAGCTGAGTAGATAAACTGCAAGATATCCAATTTACAAATATTCTCTCCAGAAAGTGTTCATTTGTGAAACCTTGAAATTAAGTCCAGGAACATGCTAGCTGGTTTGCAAAAACCCATGCTGCTGGACATGGTTTGCAGCATTGAAAAGAGACACTTTCCTGCATTTTCATTACAAATTGCATTTAGCTGGGGCTATCGTGCAAGATTCCCACTCTTATGACCTGAGTTTGAATCCCGGCTGGCGCAAATATGCTATTTTAAACATAGCTTGCTCGAATTAGAAAAATTGAGGAACCTTTCAAAAGCAATGCTAAAAAGCCTTGCTTGTGTTTGGTTATGATGTCCATTTCCAAATTATATCCAGAGAACAGCTGAGTAGATAAAATGCTAGCTATCCAATTTACAAATATTCTCTCCAGAAAGAGTGTTCATTTGTGAAAACTTGAAATTAAGTCCTGGAACATGCTAGCTTGTTTGCAAAAACCCATGCTTCAGGAAATGGTTTGCAGCATTGAAAGGAGACACTTTCCTATATTTTCATTAAAATTTGCATTTAATTAGGGCTATCATGCAAGATTCCCACTCTTGTTTTTTTTTTTTTTATTCTTTATTTAAATTTTTCATTTAAGTTGCGTACAAAACATAATCAAGTATTATAAAAGAAAACCATAGGACCAAAATACATTCATGCCCTTAAATTTTTCACATTATCCTGGTTTTCTTTCTTTCTTTCCTTCTCGAGTTCTTCTAAAATATCTCCCTCCCACCCCTACCGACCCATTACCTCGTTAAAAATCATAGATTGTCTAAAGATTTTCCAGTATTTCCATTTCACATGGAATCTCTTTCTTTCTCTTTCTTCCTCCATTCCCAGCCCTTCAATACTATACATTTCCTCAACTTTTCCTAGCCACTCCTTTACTTTGGGTGCTTCTATTTCTTTCCATTTTTTCGGAATCAGGCTTTTTGCCACGTTTATTAATGAGCTTGTGAGGGAATTCCTATACTCCTTAATTGGGGTATCTACTGCATGGAATAGGCATAACCATGGGTTCTCAGGTAACTGTATTTTAGCTATTACTTCTATATATCTTATTATTTCTCTCCAATATTCTTTAATCTTGGGACAATCCCACCATATATGGGCCAAACTTCCCGTTTGTCCACAATTCCTCCAACATTTCCCAGATTGTCCCTCCTGGTACTTTGCCATTATATCTGGGGTCCTATACCATCTTACTAAAATTTTATAATTTGTTTCTATCATCTTACTATTTTCTGTGGATCTGTGCACCATCTTCAATATTTTTTCTATATTTTGGTTTTCACCCCGTGCTCCTATCTCTTCTTCCCATTTTTTAATGAAAGTTGGTACCTCCGCTTCACATTCCCGTCTCAAGACCTTATAAAACTGGGCAATACCTGCCCTTGGGGATTTCCCCTCACATATACGCTCCAAGGCAGTCAAATTTTCTCCATCTCTAAGCGGTTGTGGTAGTCTTGAGACGAAATGTCTAAGCTGCAGGTATCGCCACTCATTCAAATCCATCCAATCATTTTCTTTCTGTAATATTGCTAGTGTTTTCAATTTCCCCTCTTTAATTATGTGTCGTAATTGCATATTATCTTGATTTATCCATTTCCCTCCTATTGTACTTTTACCAGGTGCAAAAAAATCATTATCTTTTAAATAAATTAAAGGGGAATTATATTTCCACTTGTTATGTTTGTGTATTCCCTCCCATACTCTAAACACATTTTTTGTGACCAAAGGTGTTGTCTTCCCTAGTGATCTATATTTTAAAGGAGTCCAGATTTCTCTACCTAAATTTGTGCCTGATAAACTGTGTTCTATTTTTCCCCATCTTTTTTTACTTTCTAATTTTGCCCATTCCACCACCCGTGTT
Organism: Lithobates pipiens; assembly: GCF_037356315.1. Classification (NCBI taxonomy): domain Eukaryota; kingdom Metazoa; phylum Chordata; class Amphibia; order Anura; family Ranidae; genus Lithobates; species Lithobates pipiens. The sequence continues at coordinate 95,729,889 of NW_027507787.1, forward strand.
AACACTGCTGCTTCGTAATATTTTCTAAAGTCTGGGACATTCAGACCCCCCTCGTCTTTTCCATTTTGCAAAGTCTTCAGTGGGATTCTAGGTTTCTTGTTGTTCCAGATAAATTTAGAAATTAAAGAATTTATCATTTTAAAATATAGGGGGGGGGGATATATATTGGTAATAGCTGAAATTTATAAAGGATTTTAGGTTGAATAATCATTTTTAAGGCATTAATTCTTCCTAACCATGACAGGGGCTTTGTTCTCATTCTCCTTATTTCTTCTCTCAATTCTTCTAGAAGGGGGATATAGTTTATTAGGTAAATTTTTTCTATTGATGCAGTCAGTTTAATCCCTAAATATTTAATTTCCTTTTGCCATAGAAATGGGAATTCTCTCTTAATGTCAAGTTCTTCTCTCGGATTTATATTTACGTTTAAGATTTCTGACTTGCTTGGGTTGATTTTAAAGTTAGATAATTCTCCGTATTCCTGTAAAGCCTTTAACAAGTTTGGCATGGAGATTCGTGGGCTGGATACATAAAACAGAATATCATCCGCGAATGCGGCTGTCTTATGTATTTCCCCCTCTATCTCAACCCCCTTTATATCTGGGTTTCTCCTTATCGTCTCCAGGAGTGGCTCCAATGCCAGAACGAACAATAGGGGGGACAGCGGACACCCCTGTCTAGTCCCATTGTTCATTCTGAAGGCTGTTGATAGTACCCCATTAACTCTTACCACTGCCTTGGGGCTGTTATATAGTGCCTTTATCCACTTCAAAATTTTGGGACCAAACCCCATTCCCCTTAGGGTACCCATCATGAATCCCCAGTCTACTCGGTCAAAAGCTTTCTCAGCATCTATTGATAGGAGTAGACTGGGGATTCTACTCTCCTTCATCCTCTGAAGCAGTAATAATGACCTTACTCCATTATCTTTTCCTTCTCGCCCCTCAATGAATCCCACCTGATCTGCATGGACTAAGCTAGGCATTAACTTCTTTATTCTAGTGGCCAATATTTTTGCGAACAATTTAATGTCCGTATTGAGTAGTGAGATCGGTCTATAGTTTGAGCATATTGTATTCTCTTTTCCCTCTTTCAATATCGTGGAGATTGTCGCAGTGGAGGCCTCCTCGCTCAGTCCATATTTTGTACCTAGTCCATTATAATATGCACATAAAATTGGGGCTAGTATGTCTCCAAACTTTTTTAGATATTCTATTGTATAGCCATCAGGCCCTGGACTCTTTCCTCCTTTGGTCTCTTTTATTGCCTGTATTACTTCTTGGACTGAGATTGGATTCTCCAATTCCTGCGCCAATTCCCCCGGTATTTTAGGGATATTTGCTTGAAATATATAGTCTTTGACTTTTCCCCTTCTCTTCATCTCTTGCTTTTCTGTCTCTTTTTTTCTCACGGAATATAACTGCCCATAATATTCACTAAAAACTTCTGCTATTTCCTTAGTTTTATAGACCGACTCTCCCTCTTTATTTAATATTTTCTCTATATAATTCTTCGATCTTTTTTTCCTCAATATCTTTGCTAAGATCTTGCTATTTTTAATGCCGCTATAATATCTCTCTTTATTAATCCTATTATATATCGTCCTCATTTCCTGTTCCATTAATTCCCCGAGTTCCTCTCTTTTCATAGCCAGTTTATGTAATAGGTCCACTACCTGTCCACTTTCCCTGCCATTTGCCTTTTTATGTTCTTGCTCTAATCCATGGATTTCCTCCCTCAACTCTCTACTCTTTTTAATACCTTCTCTCTTCCTATTTGTACCTAGTGAAATATATATCCCTCTTATATAAGCTTTATGTGTCTCCCAAATAATATTTTCCATATTCTCTTCATTTAAATTAGTGGTAAAAAAAAACTCCAATTCCTTTCTAATTATTTCCTCTCCCTTCTCGTCCAACAGTTCCCTATTCAATTTCCAGGAAAAAGGAGATTTCTGAAATCCTGGGATTTTGATCTTCAGGCATATTGGAGAATGATCAGACAATGTTCTAATTCCTATATCTGTGGATATCACCTCGTCCAGAACCCTATGTTCCACTAACCAGTAGTCGATCCTTGTGTACGTCCCGTGTACTGGGGAGTAGTCTCATATCCTTGGGTGCATAGTTCTCCACACATCCATAAGCTGGTACTGATATAGCCTGTGTTTTATTATTCTCCTCTGCTCCTTCCCAATCCCCTGCACACGGGACGAACTATCCATTTGCGGATTCATACAAAAGTTCATATCTCCAGCTATAATTACTCTTCCTCTTTTAAAATCCCATAATTTCTCCAATATTCCTTTCAGAAAAACCGTTGGACTTCTATTTGGGCAGTATATGTTAGCGAGGGTATAGTCTACTCCCCATAGTTTCCCCTTCAGAAAGAGGAATCTACCCTCCGGGTCGACTAATCTTTCTTCTATTTTATAGTATACCTCCCGTCCTATACCGATAGCTACCCCTTTTGAGTTCCTTGAGTAAGAATCTCCATAAAACCACACCGGGAACCTAGGGGAGTATATTCTAATCTTGCTTTCGTATGATAGATGGGTTTCCTGTAAGAACACTATACCCGCTTCATATTGTTCTATTTCTTTCAGAATTTTAAACTGCTTTGCTGATTCATTTAGCCCCCTAACGTTATATGACAAACAATTAACTATAGACATAGATTTTAGTCAGGCTGGTTTCTCCTCTTTTCTCACTTAACGAGGTTCTCTGCTGTCGGGTCTTCTTTCTCCCCCCACCCCTCCCACCCCCCTCCCAACCTCCTCCCAACCCTCCCAGACCCCTCTTTGGTCCTTGTACCTATATCCAGAATATATCCCCATCCTGCAATATGTACCTCACCCCTTGGGGTGAAGCTCCAAGCCCGGCATTCCGTGTCCCTCCACTCCCCCCCGGCCTTGAAGGCCCGGTAGACATAGGGGGGGGAGAGGAGGGAGCAGATAGTCCAGGGAGGCTCTTCCCGTTTCCACCCATACCCACATTAACTTTTATTTACTTTACCTCTCCCATCTCGTTTCTTTTGTAATAAATTACACCAGCCTTGCTCTGTGAGGGCTCTTATCCTTAGATTTTGGCGTCTATTTTGATTTTCCTGTGCTTCCATTTTATAGAAGGTATTTCTTTGGTTTATTTGCAGTGCTTTCACTTGCGATTTTAATTCTGCGATTTCTTGTGTTTGTTTCTCAGTTCTCTCCTCAGCCTCTTCTACTCTCCGCAGCAAATGGCCCAGATCCATCCGGACATTTGTAATCTCACTCTTAATTAAACTTTCCATCCTTTCAAACATTACCATCATCTCAATCTTCGTGGGCATTTGAGCTATACTTCGCTGTTCTTCCCCGTCCCCCTCGTAAGTTTCCATCTCTCTCTCTGTTTGTGTTTCTTCTCTTGTTTTATCTCCTTGGGCTCCTTTTAACTTAGCCATTTCTTTTTTTGCGTTTTTGGTTGGCAAGGATGTTTTTTTTTCTACATCTGGGCTTTTTTGGTTACCCTCTTTAGTTGCCAAGTATTTTTGTATTGAACTAGCTGTTACACTAGTATTTAAACTCTCCCTCGGGGTTTTAGGTTCTGTTGTTTTATGTGATCTTCCCCTCATCATGTATCTTGTTCACTTATCTTGTTTGACAAAATAATTGTCCTGTATAGAGGGGAGTACCTCTCGGTTCCAATCTTTGCTTTTATTGATTTGAATGGAGGGGCAAGGGGAGAGAAGAATATCCTGCCGTTTCACCTCTCAGGCACCCTAGTTTAGATGGAATACTTCTCTTCACTTTTGCTTTAAGAATTGAAAATTCTGCGACTTGATGGATTTTTTTTTTTTTTTTACTTTTTTTTTTTTATTAGGGCACCTGTAAAGATCCTGTAAAGGAACAATAAAAAAACAAAACGTACCCTTCGTCCCTTTTTTCCGATCTCTATATAGCGTAAGAGGGGCGGGAGGACACGTAGAGAGAGAGGAAAAAAAAAAAAGAAAACGCATAAGGAACAAAAAAAAAAAAAAGGGGAATGTCCTTATACTTTTGCAGCTCTATTTCTGCTTGATCCAATTGTCTAATCAGCTGCTATCCACCACATAATGGAAAGTTACTCTCCAGAAAATATCGCTCCAAGCTTATCGCATAGTTAAATCGCAGAGTTCATCATTTAATTTGCAGCTTAGTTCATAACATAGTTCATAACCTTTTCAGTCAGTACTAAGCTGTATCAATACTTAGTCCTTAAGTGAGCTTAAAACTCAGTACTAGTTTCAACTATCAGTTTAGTAGTTTCCAGTACTTCCAGCATTTAATCAATTGAGCCACTCCTGGATTCATAGTTTTCAGACAAAATCATTGCTCCATCAAGACCTCTCTTATGTCTCCAGTCACTTAACCCTTTCAAGCCCCCTAGTTTAGATGGAATTGAAAATTCTGCAACTTGGTGGATTTTTTTTTTTTGTATTTTATTTTGCTGGGGCACCTATGAAAATCCTATAAAGAACCTATGAAAAACGCACCATTCATCCCTCTTTCCCGGTCTCTGTATAACGTAAGAGAGGTGGGAAGATACGAAGGAAAAAAAAGAAAAAAAAGGAATGTCCTTATGCTTTTGCAGCTCTATATTAGCTTAACCCAATTATCTAATCAGCTGCTATCCACCACAGGAAGGAAAGTTACTCTCCAGTAGATATCGCTCCGAACTTATCGCATAGTTAAATCGCAGAGTTCATCACTTAATTTGCAGCTTAGTTCCTAGCATAGTTCATAACCTTTTCAGTCAGTACTAAGCTGTATCAATACTTAGTCCTTAAGTGAGCTTAAAACTCAGTACTAGTTTCAACTATCAGTTTAGCAGTTTCCAGTAATTCCAGCATTTAATCAATTGAGCCACTCCTAGGGTTATTAGGCAATCATTGACATTTAAACAAGTCCTCTCATTGGTACGTTCTTACAAGCATTTCAATTCCGTAGCTCTCATAGATTCATAGGTTTCAAAAAGAATCATTGCTCCATCAAGACCTCTCTTATGTCTCCAGTCAGTTAAATTTTAGCCAGTCCCAGCTGCTGCATCTCTCCCTCAGTTAGTCATCAAATCTCTTTAGCTTCCACAGCAAACACAGTTCAAACACAGTTCACGATGCAACAGCGCTGGATAACCTAGGGGCTCTGGAGGGTAGTATGCAGAGCATAATATACAGAGGACACAAAGGCAGAGATAAGAGGGGGGGTGTATGGAGGAGACAGAGGGGAGGCCAGCAACCAACAGTCACTCGTGGGGTCTCAGGATCAGGTGTTTTCTCTTGCAGCCATTTTTTTGATTGAACCAGGGATATCTCTCACTTACCGCTGTTCAGTTTCCTGCATCCTTTACTGCTGTCCACCCCGATCTATCAGTCGCTCCTCCTTGGTCTCCTGATCCAATATCATGGGGAATAGGCATCTGCGGGGGTCACCATGTGCTGTCCTCTAACACGGTGTTCTATCCCACTTCACCAGCATCTGCATCAGACTTGCTGCCATGGATCTCCTGCCTCCCCTTCCGTCCTCACAGACACCGCCTCGGGCTCCTCCCCCAGCTTTCCCACATCACATCCTCCCCCAGCTGAGCCACCAGATTCCCACTCTTGTGACCTGGGTTCGATTTGTGGCTAGCACATGGATGCTATTTTAATCATAGCTTGCTCGAATTGCAAAAATTGAAGAACCTTTCAAAAGCAATGTTAAAAAGCCTTGCTTGTGTTTGGTTATCATGTCCACTTCCAAATGATACCCAGAGAACAGCTGAGTAGATAAACTGCAAGATATCCAATTTACAAATATTCTCTCCAGAAAGTGTTCATTTGTGAAACCTTGAAATTAAGTCCAGGAACATGCTAGCTGGTTTGCAAAAAAACATGCGTCTGTTCATGGTTTGCAGCATTGAAAATAGACACTTTCCTGTGTTTTCATAACAAATTGCATTTAATTAGGGGTATCATGCAAGTTTCCCATTCTCGTGACCTTGGTTTGATTCCCGGCTGGCACATAGATCCAACCCTGTAGCGAAAGGTCTGTTTATTGAGATTTCAAGAATGCAGCTTAATATGAAAGCACATAGGGAGCCAGTAGTGTAGGGGTATCATGCAAGATTCCCATTCTTGTGACCCAGGTTCAGGTCCCGGCTGGTGCAAAAATGCTATTTTAAACATAGCTAACTTGAATCACAAAACTTGAAGAACTTTTCAAAAGCAATGCTAAAAAGCATTGCTTGTGCTTGGTTATGATGTCCATTTCAAAATGATACCCAGAGAACAGCTGAGTAGATAAACTGCAAGATATCCAATTTACAAATATTCTCTCCAGAAAGTGTTCATTTGTGAAACCTTGATATTAAGTCCAGGAACATGCTAGCTGGTTTGCAAAAAAACATGCGTCTGTTCATGGTTTGCAGCATTGAAAATAGACACTTTCCTGTGTTTTCATAACAAATTGCATTTAATTAGGGGTATCATGCAAGATTCCCATTCTCGTGACCTTGGTTTGATTCATGGCTGGCACATAGATGCAACCCTGTAGCGAAAGGTCTGTATATTGAGATTTCAAAAAGGCAGATTAACATGAGAGCACATAGGGCACCAGTAGTGTAGGGGTATCATGCAAGATTCCCATTCTTGTGACCCGGGTTCAAGTCCCGGCTGGTGCAAAAATGCTATTTTAAACATAGCTTACTTGAATCACAAAACTTGAAGAGCTTTTCAAAAGCAATGCTAAAAAGCATTGCTTGTGCTTGGTTATGATGTCCATTTCAAAATGATACCCAGAGAACAGCTGGGTAGATAAACTGCAAGATATCCAATTTACAAATATTCTCTCCAGAAAGTGTTCATTTGTGAAACCTTGAAATTAAGTCCAGGAACATGCTAGCTGGTTTGCAAAAAAACATGCGTCTGTTCATGGTTTGCAGCATTGAAAAGAGACACTTTCCTGTGCTTTCATCACAAATTGCATATAATTAGGGGTATCATGCAAGATTCCCATTCTCATAACATTGGTTTGATTCATGGCTGGCACATAGATGCAACCCTGTAGCGAAAGGTCTGTATATTGAGATTTCAAGAAGGCAGATTAACATGAGAGCACATAGGGCACCAGTAGTGTAGGGGTATCATGCAAGATTCCCATTCTTGTGACCCGGGTTCAAATCCCGGCTGCCGCAAAAATGCTATTTTAAACATAGCTAACTTGAATCACAAAACTTGAAGAATTTTTTAAAAGCAATGCTAAAAAGCATTGCTTGTGCTTGGTTATGATGTCCATTTCAAAATGATACCCAGAGAAGAGCTGAGTAGATAAACTGCAAGATATCCAATTTACAAATATTCTCTCCAGAAAGTGTTCATTTGTGAAACCTTGAAATTAAGTCCAGGAACATGCTAGCTGGTTTGCAAAAACCCATGCTGCTGGACATGGTTTGCAGCATTGAAAAGAGACACTTTCCTGCATTTTCATTACAAATTGCATTTAGCTGGGGCTATCGTGCAAGATTCCCACTCTTATGACCTGAGTTTGAATCCCGGCTGGCGCAAATATGCTATTTTAAACATAGCTTGCTCGAATTAGAAAAATTGAGGAACCTTTCAAAAGCAATGCTAAAAAGCCTTGCTTGTGTTTGGTTATGATGTCCATTTCCAAATTATATCCAGAGAACAGCTGAGTAGATAAAATGCTAGCTATCCAATTTACAAATATTCTCTCCAGAAAGAGTGTTCATTTGTGAAAACTTGAAATTAAGTCCTGGAACATGCTAGCTTGTTTGCAAAAACCCATGCTTCAGGAAATGGTTTGCAGCATTGAAAGGAGACACTTTCCTATATTTTCATTAAAATTTGCATTTAATTAGGGCTATCATGCAAGATTCCCACTCTTGTGACCTGGGTTCGATTTGTGGCTAGCACATGGATGCTATTTTAATCATAGCTTGCTCGAATTGCAAAAATTGAAGAACCTTTCAAAAGCAATGCTAAAAAGCCTTGCTTGTGTTTGGTTATCATGTCCACTTCCAAATGATACCCAGAGAACAGCTGAGTAGATAAACTGCAAGATATCCAATTTACAAATATTCTCTCCAGAAAGTGTTCATTTGTGAAACCTTGAAATTAAGTCCAGGAACATGCTAGCTGGTTTGCAAAAAAACATGCGTCTGTTCATGGTTTGCAGCATTGAAAAGAGACACTTTCCTGTGTTTTCATAACAAATTGCATTTAATTAGGGGTATCATGCAAGTTTCCCATTCTCGTGACCTTGGTTTGATTCCCGGCTGGCACATAGATCCAACCCTGTAGCGAAAGGTCTGTTTATTGAGATTTCAAGAATGCAGCTCAATATGAAAGCACATAGGGAGCCAGTAGTGTAGGGGTATCATGCAAGATTCCCATTCTTGTGACCCAGGTTCAAGTCCCGGCTGGTGCAAAAGTGCTATTTTAAACATAGCTTACTTGAATCACAAAACTTGAAGAACTTTTCAAAAGCAATGCTAAAAAGCATTGCTTGTGCTTGGTTATGATGTCCATTTCAAAATGATACCCAGAGAACAGCTGAGTAGATAAACAGCAAGATATCCAATTTACAAATATTCTCTCCAGAAAGTGTTCATTTGTGAAACCTTGATATTAAGTCCAGGAACATGCTAGCTGGTTTGCAAAAAAACATGCGTCTGTTCATGGTTTGCAGCATTGAAAATAGACACTTTCCTGTGTTTTCATAACAAATTGCATTTAATTAGGGGTATCATGCAAGATTCCCATTCTCGTGACCTTGGTTTGATTCATGGCTGGCACATAGATGCAACCCTGTAGCGAAAGGTCTGTATATTGAGATTTCAAGAAGGCAGATTAACATGAGAGCACATAGGGCACCAGTAGAGTAGGGGTATCATGCAAGATTCCCATTCTTGTGACCCGGGTTCAAGTCCCGGCTGGTGCAAAAATGCTATTTTAAACATAGCTTACTTGAATCACAAAACTTGAAGAGCTTTTCAAAAGCAATGCTAAAAAGCATTGCTTGTGCTTGGTTATGATGTCCATTTCAAAATGATACCCAGAGAACAGCTGGGTAGATAAACTGCAAGATATCCAATTTACAAATATTCTCTCCAGAAAGTGTTCATTTGTGAAACCTTGAAATTAAGTCCAGGAACATGCTAGCTGGTTTGCAAAAAAACATGCATCTGTTCATGGTTTGCAGCATTGAAAAGAGACACTTTCCTGTGTTTTCATCACAAATTGCATATAATTAGGGGTATCATGCAAGATTCCCATTCTCATGACATTGGTTTGATTCATGGCTGGCACATAGATGCAACCCTGTAGCGAAAGGTCTTTATATTGAGATTTCAAGAAGGCAGATTAACATTAGAGCACATAGGGCACCAGTAGTGTAGGGGTATCATGCAAGATTCCCATTCTTGTGACCTGGGTTCAAATCCTGGCTGGCGTAAAAATGCTATTTTAAACATAGCTAACTTGAATCACAAAACTTGAAGAACTTTTCAAAAGCAATGCTAAAAAGCATTGCTTGTGCTTGGTTATGATGTCCATTTCAAAATGATACCCAGAGAACAGCTGAGTAGATAAACTGCAAGATATCCAATTTACAAATATTCTCTCCAGAAAGTGTTCATTTGTGAAACCTTGAAATTAAGTCCAGGAACATGCTAGCTGGTTTGCAAAAAAACATGCGTCTGTTCATGGTTTGCAGCATTGAAAAGAGACACTTTCCTGTGTTTTCATAACAAATTGCATTTAATTAGGGGTATCATGCAAGATTCCCATTTTCGTGACCTTGGTTTGATTCATGGCTGGCACATAGATGCAACCCTGTAGCGAAAGGTCTGTATATTGAGATTTCAAGAAGGCAGATTAACATGAGAGCACATAGGGCACCAGTAGTGTAGGGGTATCATGCAAGATTCCCATTCTTGTGACCCGGGTTCAAGTCCCGGCTGGTGCAAAAATGCTATTTTAAACATAGCTTACTTGAATCACAAAACTTGAAGAACTTTTCAAAAGCAATCACAAATTGTGAATTGTTCAATTGTGAAACCTTGAAATTAAGTCCAGGAACATGCTAGCTGGTTTGCAAAAAAACAGATATCCAATTTACAAATATTCTCTCCAGAAAGTGTTCATTTGTGAAACCTTGAAATTAAGTCCAGGAAAATGATTATTAATTACTAATTAAGTCCAGGAAGTTTCATTTGTGAAACCTTGAAATTAAGTCCAGGAACATGCTAGCTGGTTTGCAAAAAAAATGCGTCTGTTCATGGTTTGCAGCATTGAAACGAGACACTTTCCTGTGTTTTCATCACAAATTGCATATAATTAGGGGTATCATGCAAGATTCCCATTCTCATGACATTGGTTTGATTCATGGCTGGCACATAGATGCAACCCTGTAGCGAAAGGTCTGTATATTGAGATTTCAAGAAGGCAGATTAACATGAGAGCACATAGGGCACCAGTAGTGTAGGGGAATCATGCAAGATTCCCATTCTCGTGATCAGGGTTTGAATCCTGGCTGGCGTAAAAATGCTATTTTAAACATAGCTAACTTGAATCACAAAACTTGAAGAACTTTTCAAAAGCAATGCTAAAAAGCATTGCTTGTGCTTGGTTATGATGTCCATTTCAAAATGATACCCAGAGAACAGCTAAGTAGATAAACTGCAAGATATCCAATTTACAAATATTCTCTCCAGAAAGTGTTCATTTGTGAAACCTTGAAATTAAGTCCAGGAACATGCTAGCTGGTTTGCAAAAAAACATGCGTCTGTTCATGGTTTGCAGCATTGAAAAGAGACACTTTCCTGTGTTTTCATCACAAATTGCATATAATTAGGGGTATCATGCAAGATTCACATTCTCATGACATTGGTTTGATTCATGGCTGGCACATAGATGTAACCCTGTAGCGAAAGGTCTGTATATTGAGATTTCAAGAAGGCAGATTAACATGTGCGCACATAGGGCACCAGTAGTGTAGGGGTATCATGCAAGATTCCCATTCTTGTGACCCGGGTTCAAGTCCCGGCTGGTGCAAAAATGCTATTTTAAACATAGCTTACTTGAATCACAAATCTTGAAGAGCTTTTTAAAAGCAATGCTAAAAAGCATTGCTTGTGCTTGGTTATGATGTCCATTTCAAAATGATACCCAGAGAACAGCTGAGTAGATAAACTGCAAGATATCCAATTTACAAATATTCTCTCCAGAAAGTGTTCATTTGTGAAACATTGAAATTAAGTCCAGGAACATGCTAGCTGGTTTGCAAAAAAACATGCATCTGTTCATGGTTTGCAGCATTGAAAAGAGACACTTTCCTGTGTTTTCATCACAAATTGCATATAATTAGGGGTATCATGCAAGATTCCCATTCTCATAACATTGGTTTGATTCATGGCTGGCACATAGATGCAACCCTGTAACGAAAGGTCTGTATATTGAGATTTCAAGAAGGCAGATTAACATGAAAGCAAATAGGGCACCAGTAGTGTAGGGGTATCATGCAAGATTCCCATTCTTGTGACCCGGGTTCAAGTCCCGGCTGGTGCAAAAATGCTATTTTAAAGATAGCTTACTTGAATCACAAAACTTGAAGAGCTTTTCAAAAGCAATGCTAAAAAGCATTGCTTGTGCTTGGTTATGATGTCCATTTCAAAATGATACCCAGAGAACAGCTGAGTAGATAAACTGCAAGATATCCAATTTACAAATATTCTCTCCATAAAGTGTTCATTTGTGAAACCTTGAAATTAAGTCCAGGAACATGATTATTAATTAAGTCCAGGAAGTTTAATTTGTGAAACCTTGAAATGAAGTCCAGGAACATGCTAGCTGGTTTGCAAAAAAACATGCGTCTGTTCATGGTTTGCAGCATTGAAAAGAGACACTTTCCTGTGTTTTCATCACAAATTGCATATAATTAGGGGTATCATGCAAGATTCCCATTCTCATGACATTGGTTTGATTCATGGCTGGCACATAGATGCAACCCTGTAGCGAAAGGTCGGTATATTGAGATTTCAAGAAGGGAGATTAACATGAGAGCACATAGGGCACCAGTAGTGTAGGGGTATCATGCAAGATTCTCATTCTTGTGACCCGGGATTAAGTCCTGGCTGGTGCAAAAATGCTATTTTAAACATAGCTTACTTGAATCACAAAACTTGAAGAACTTTTCAAAAGCAATGCTAAAAAGCATTGCTTGTGCTTGGTTATGATGTCCATTTCAAAATGATACCCAGAGAACAGCTAAGTAGATAAACTGCAAGATATCCAATTTACAAATATTCTCTCCAGAAAGTGTTCATTTGTGAAACCTTGAAATTAAGTCCAGGAACATGCTAGCTGGTTTGCAAAAAAACATGCGTCTGTTCATGGTTTGCAGCATTGAAAAGAGACACTTTCCTGTGTTTTCCTCACAAATTGCATATAATTAGGGGTATCATGCAAGATTCACATTCTCATGACATTGGTTTGATTCATGGCTGGCACATAGATGTAACCCTGTAGTGAAAGGTCTGTATATTGAGATTTCAAGAAGGCAGATTAACATGTGCGCACATAGGGCACCAGTAGTGTAGGGGTATCTTCAAGATTCCCATTCTTGTGACCCGGGTTCAAGTCCCGGCTGGTGCAAAAATGCTATTTTAAACATAGCTTACTTGAATCACAAAACTTGAAGAGCTTTTCAAAAGCAATGCTAAAAAGCATTGCTTGCGCTTGGTTATGATGTCCATTTCAAAATGATACCCAGAGAACAGCTGAGTAGATAAACTGCAAGATATCCAATTTACAAATATTCTCTCCAGAAAGTGTTCATTTGTGAAACCTTGAAATTAAGTCCAGGAACATGCTAGCTGGTTTGCAAAAAAACATGCGTCTGTTCATGGTTTGCAGCATTGAAAAGAGACACTTTCCTGTGTTTTCATAACAAATTGCATTTAATTAGGGGTATCATGCAAGATTCCCATTTTCGTGACCTTGGTTTGATTCATGGCTGGCACATAGATGCAACCCTGTAGCGAAAGGTCTGTATATTGAGATTTCAAGAAGGCAGATTAACATGAGAGCACATAGGGCACCAGTAGTGTAGGGGTATCATGCAAGATTCCCATTCTTGTGACCCGGGTTCAAGTCCCGGCTGGTGCAAAAATGCTATTTTAAACATAGCTTACTTGAATCACAAAACTTGAAGAACTTTTCAAAAGCAATCACAAATTGTGAATTGTTCAATTGTGAAACCTTGAAATTAAGTCCAGGAACATGCTAGCTGGTTTGCAAAAAAACAGATATCCAATTTACAAATATTCTCTCCAGAAAGTGTTCATTTGTGAAACCTTGAAATTAAGTCCAGGAAAATGATTATTAATTACTAATTAAGTCCAGGAAGTTTCATTTGTGAAACCTTGAAATTAAGTCCAGGAACATGCTAGCTGGTTTGCAAAAAAAATGCGTCTGTTCATGGTTTGCAGCATTGAAACGAGACACTTTCCTGTGTTTTCATCACAAATTGCATATAATTAGGGGTATCATGCAAGATTCCCATTCTCATGACATTGGTTTGATTCATGGCTGGCACATAGATGCAACCCTGTAGCGAAAGGTCTGTATATTGAGATTTCAAGAAGGCAGATTAACATGAGAGCACATAGGGCACCAGTAGTGTAGGGGAATCATGCAAGATTCCCATTCTCGTGATCAGGGTTTGAATCCTGGCTGGCGTAAAAATGCTATTTTAAACATAGCTAACTTGAATCACAAAACTTGAAGAACTTTTCAAAAGCAATGCTAAAAAGCATTGCTTGTGCTTGGTTATGATGTCCATTTCAAAATGATACCCAGAGAACAGCTAAGTAGATAAACTGCAAGATATCCAATTTACAAATATTCTCTCCAGAAAGTGTTCATTTGTGAAACCTTGAAATTAAGTCCAGGAACATGCTAGCTGGTTTGCAAAAAAACATGCGTCTGTTCATGGTTTGCAGCATTGAAAAGAGACACTTTCCTGTGTTTTCATCACAAATTGCATATAATTAGGGGTATCATGCAAGATTCACATTCTCATGACATTGGTTTGATTCATGGCTGGCACATAGATGTAACCCTGTAGCGAAAGGTCTGTATATTGAGATTTCAAGAAGGCAGATTAACATGTGCGCACATAGGGCACCAGTAGTGTAGGGGTATCATGCAAGATTCCCATTCTTGTGACCCGGGTTCAAGTCCCGGCTGGTGCAAAAATGCTATTTTAAACATAGCTTACTTGAATCACAAATCTTGAAGAGCTTTTTAAAAGCAATGCTAAAAAGCATTGCTTGTGCTTGGTTATGATGTCCATTTCAAAATGATACCCAGAGAACAGCTGAGTAGATAAACTGCAAGATATCCAATTTACAAATATTCTCTCCAGAAAGTGTTCATTTGTGAAACATTGAAATTAAGTCCAGGAACATGCTAGCTGGTTTGCAAAAAAACATGCATCTGTTCATGGTTTGCAGCATTGAAAAGAGACACTTTCCTGTGTTTTCATCACAAATTGCATATAATTAGGGGTATCATGCAAGATTCCCATTCTCATAACATTGGTTTGATTCATGGCTGGCACATAGATGCAACCCTGTAACGAAAGGTCTGTATATTGAGATTTCAAGAAGGCAGATTAACATGAAAGCAAATAGGGCACCAGTAGTGTAGGGGTATCATGCAAGATTCCCATTCTTGTGACCCGGGTTCAAGTCCCGGCTGGTGCAAAAATGCTATTTTAAAGATAGCTTACTTGAATCACAAAACTTGAAGAGCTTTTCAAAAGCAATGCTAAAAAGCATTGCTTGTGCTTGGTTATGATGTCCATTTCAAAATGATACCCAGAGAACAGCTGAGTAGATAAACTGCAAGATATCCAATTTACAAATATTCTCTCCATAAAGTGTTCATTTGTGAAACCTTGAAATTAAGTCCAGGAACATGATTATTAATTAAGTCCAGGAAGTTTAATTTGTGAAACCTTGAAATGAAGTCCAGGAACATGCTAGCTGGTTTGCAAAAAAACATGCGTCTGTTCATGGTTTGCAGCATTGAAAAGAGACACTTTCCTGTGTTTTCATCACAAATTGCATTTAATTAGGGGTATCATGCAAGATTCCCATTCTCATGACATTGGTTTGATTCATGGCTGGCACATAGATGCAACCCTGTAGCGAAAGGTCTGTGTATTGAGATTTCAAAAACGCAGCTTAACATGAGAGCAAATAGGGCATCAGTAGTGTAGGGGTATCATGCAAGATTCCCATTCTTGTGACCCAGGTTCAAGTCCCGGCTGGTGCAAAAATGCTATTTTAAACATAGATTACTTGAATCACAAAACTTGAAGAACTTTTCAAAAGCAATGCTAAAAAGCATTGCTTGTGCTTGGTTATGATGTCCATTTCAAAATGATACCCAGAGAACAGCTGAGTAGATAAACTGCAAGATTTCCAATTTACAAATATTCTCTCCAGAAAGTGTTCATTTGTGAAACCTTGATATTAAGTCCAGGAACATGCTAGCTGGTTTGCAAAAAAACATGCGTCTGTTCATGGTTTGCAGCATTGAAAATAGACACTTTCCTGTGTTTTCATAACAAATTGCATTTAATTAGGGGTATCATGCAAGATTCCCATTCTCATGACCTTGGTTTGATTCATGGCTGGCACATACATGCAACCCTGTAGCGAAAGGTCTGTATATTGAGATTTCAAGAAGGCAGATTAACATGAAAGCAAATAGGGCACCAGTAGAGTAGGGGTATCATGCAAGATTCCCATTCTTGTGACCCAGGTTCAAGTCCCGGCTGGTGCAAAAATGCTATTTTAAACATAGCTTACTTGAATCACAAAACTTCAAGAGCTTTTCAAAAGCAATCACAAATTGTGAATTGTTCAATTGTGAAACCTTGAAATTAAGTCCAGGAACATGCTAGCTGGTTTGCAAAAAAACAGATATCCAATTTACAAATATTCTCTCCAGAAAGTGTTCATTTGTGAAACCTTGAAATTAAGTCCAGGAACATGCTAGCTGGTTTGCAAAAAAACATGCGTCTGTTCATGGTTTGCAGCATTGAAAAGAGACACTTTCCTGTGTTTTCATAACAAATTGCATTTAATTAGGGGTATCATGCAAGATTCCCATTTTCGTGACCTTGGTTTGATTCATGGCTGGCACATAGATGCAACCCTGTAGCGAAAGGTCTGTATATTGAGATTTCAAGAAGGCAGATTAACATGAGAGCACATAGGGCACCAGTAGTGTAGGGGTATCATGCAAGATTCCCATTCTTGTGACCCGGGTTCAAGTCCCGGCTGGTGCAAAAATGCTATTTTAAACATAGCTTACTTGAATCACAAAACTTGAAGAACTTTTCAAAAGCAATCACAAATTGTGAATTGTTCAATTGTGAAACCTTGAAATTAAGTCCAGGAACATGCTAGCTGGTTTGCAAAAAAACAGATATCCAATTTACAAATATTCTCTCCAGAAAGTGTTCATTTGTGAAACCTTGAAATTAAGTCCAGGAAAATGATTATTAATTACTAATTAAGTCCAGGAAGTTTCATTTGTGAAACCTTGAAATTAAGTCCAGGAACATGCTAGCTGGTTTGCAAAAAAAATGCGTCTGTTCATGGTTTGCAGCATTGAAACGAGACACTTTCCTGTGTTTTCATCACAAATTGCATATAATTAGGGGTATCATGCAAGATTCCCATTCTCATGACATTGGTTTGATTCATGGCTGGCACATAGATGCAACCCTGTAGCGAAAGGTCTGTATATTGAGATTTCAAGAAGGCAGATTAACATGAGAGCACATAGGGCACCAGTAGTGTAGGGGAATCATGCAAGATTCCCATTCTCGTGATCAGGGTTTGAATCCTGGCTGGCGTAAAAATGCTATTTTAAACATAGCTAACTTGAATCACAAAACTTGAAGAACTTTTCAAAAGCAATGCTAAAAAGCATTGCTTGTGCTTGGTTATGATGTCCATTTCAAAATGATACCCAGAGAACAGCTAAGTAGATAAACTGCAAGATATCCAATTTACAAATATTCTCTCCAGAAAGTGTTCATTTGTGAAACCTTGAAATTAAGTCCAGGAACATGCTAGCTGGTTTGCAAAAAAACATGCGTCTGTTCATGGTTTGCAGCATTGAAAAGAGACACTTTCCTGTGTTTTCATCACAAATTGCATATAATTAGGGGTATCATGCAAGATTCACATTCTCATGACATTGGTTTGATTCATGGCTGGCACATAGATGTAACCCTGTAGCGAAAGGTCTGTATATTGAGATTTCAAGAAGGCAGATTAACATGTGCGCACATAGGGCACCAGTAGTGTAGGGGTATCATGCAAGATTCCCATTCTTGTGACCCGGGTTCAAGTCCCGGCTGGTGCAAAAATGCTATTTTAAACATAGCTTACTTGAATCACAAATCTTGAAGAGCTTTTTAAAAGCAATGCTAAAAAGCATTGCTTGTGCTTGGTTATGATGTCCATTTCAAAATGATACCCAGAGAACAGCTGAGTAGATAAACTGCAAGATATCCAATTTACAAATATTCTCTCCAGAAAGTGTTCATTTGTGAAACATTGAAATTAAGTCCAGGAACATGCTAGCTGGTTTGCAAAAAAACATGCATCTGTTCATGGTTTGCAGCATTGAAAAGAGACACTTTCCTGTGTTTTCATCACAAATTGCATATAATTAGGGGTATCATGCAAGATTCCCATTCTCATAACATTGGTTTGATTCATGGCTGGCACATAGATGCAACCCTGTAACGAAAGGTCTGTATATTGAGATTTCAAGAAGGCAGATTAACATGAAAGCAAATAGGGCACCAGTAGTGTAGGGGTATCATGCAAGATTCCCATTCTTGTGACCCGGGTTCAAGTCCCGGCTGGTGCAAAAATGCTATTTTAAAGATAGCTTACTTGAATCACAAAACTTGAAGAGCTTTTCAAAAGCAATGCTAAAAAGCATTGCTTGTGCTTGGTTATGATGTCCATTTCAAAATGATACCCAGAGAACAGCTGAGTAGATAAACTGCAAGATATCCAATTTACAAATATTCTCTCCATAAAGTGTTCATTTGTGAAACCTTGAAATTAAGTCCAGGAACATGATTATTAATTAAGTCCAGGAAGTTTAATTTGTGAAACCTTGAAATGAAGTCCAGGAACATGCTAGCTGGTTTGCAAAAAAACATGCGTCTGTTCATGGTTTGCAGCATTGAAAAGAGACACTTTCCTGTGTTTTCATCACAAATTGCATATAATTAGGGGTATCATGCAAGATTCCCATTCTCATGACCTTGGTTTGATTCATGGCTGGCACATAGATGCAACCCTGTAGCGAAAGGTCTGTATATTGAGATTTCAAGAAGGCAGATTAACATGAGAGCAAATAGGGCACCAGTAGTGTAGAGGTATCATGCAAGATTCCCATTCTTGTGACCCGGGTTCAAGTCCCGGCTGGTGCAAAAATGCTATTTTAAACATAGCTTACTTGAATCACAAAACTTGAAGAGCTTTTCAAAAGCAATGCTAAAAAGCATTGCTTGTGCTTGGTTATGATGTCCATTTCAAAATGATACCCAGAGAACAGCTGGGTAGATAAACTGCAAGATATCCAATTTACAAATATTCTCTCCAGAAAGTGTTCATTTGTGAAACCTTGAAATGAAGTCCAGGAACATGCTAGCTGGTTTGCAAAAAAACATGCGTCTGTTCATGGTTTGCAGCATTGAAAAGAGACACTTTCCTGTGTTTTCATCACAAATTGCATATAATTAGGGGTATCATGCAAGATTCCCATTCTCATGACATTGGTTTGATTCATGGCTGGCACATAGATGCAACCCTGTAGCGAAAGGTCTGTGTATTGAGATTTCAAGAAAGCAGCTTAACATGAGCGCACATAGGGCACCAGTAGTGTAGGGGTATCATGCAATATTCCCATTCTTGTGACCTGGATTCGAATCCCGGCTGGCACAAAAATGCTGTTTTAAACATAGCTAACTTGAATCACAAAACTTGAAGAACTTTTCAAAAGCAATGCTAAAAAGCATTGCTTGTGCTTGGTTATGATGTCCATTTCAAAATGATACCCAAAGAACAGCTGAGTAGATAAACTGCAAGATATCCAATTTACAAATATTCTCTCCAGAAAGTGTTCATTTGTGAAACCTTGAAATTAAGTCCAGGAACATGCTAGCTGCTTTGCAAAAAAACATGAGTCTGTTCATGGTTTGCAGCATTGAAAATAGACACTTTCCTGTGTTTTCATAACAAATTGCATTTAATTAGGGGTATCATGCAAGATTCCCATTCTCATGACATTGGTTTGATTCATGGCTGGCACATAGATGCAACCCTGTAGCGAAAGGTCTGTGTATTGAGATTTCAAGAAAGCAGCTTAACATGAGCACACATAGGGCACCAGTAGTGTAGGGGTATCATGCAAGATTCCCATTCTTGTGACCCGGGTTCAAGTCCCGGCTGGTGCAAAAATGCTATTTTAAACATAGATTACTTGAATCACAAAACTTGAAGAGCTTTTCAAAAGCAATCACAAATTGTGAATTGTTCATTTGTGAAACCTTGAAATTAAGTCCAGGAACACGCTAGCTGGTTTGCAAAAAAACAGATATCCAATTTACAAATATTCTCTCCAGAAAGTGTTCATTTGTGAAACCTTGAAATTAAGTCCAGGAACATGATTATTAATTACTAAGTAAGTCCAGGAAGTTTCATTTGTGAAACCTTGAAATTAAGTCCAGGAACATGCTAG
This sequence comes from Lithobates pipiens, assembly GCF_037356315.1. Lineage (NCBI taxonomy): Eukaryota > Metazoa > Chordata > Amphibia > Anura > Ranidae > Lithobates > Lithobates pipiens. The sequence continues at coordinate 95,749,749 of NW_027507787.1, forward strand.
CTGGTTTGCAAAAAAACATGCTTCTGTTCATGGTTTGCAGCATTGAAAAGAGACACTTTCCTGTGTTTTCATCACAAATTGCATATAATTAGGGGTATCATGCAAGATTCCCATTCTCATGACATTGGTTTGATTCATGGCTGGCACATAGATGCAACCCTGTAGCGAAAGGTCTGTATATTGAGATTTCAAGAAGGCAGATTAACATGAGAGCAAATAGTGCACCAGTAGTGTAGGGGGTATCATGGAAGATTCCCATTCTTGTGACCTTGATTCAAATCCCGGCTGGCACAAAAATGCTGTTTTAAACATAGCTAACTTGAATCACAAAACTTGAAGAACTTTTCAAAAGCAATGCTAAAAAGCATTGCTTGTGCTTGGTTATGATGTCCATTTCAAAATGATACCCAGAGAACAGCTGAGTAGATAAACTGCAAGATATCCAATTTACAAATATTCTCTCCAGAAAGTGTTCATTTGTGAAACCTTGAAATTAAGTCCAGGAACATGCTAGCTGGTTTGCAAAAAAACATGCGTCTGTTCATGAATTGCAGCATTGAAAAGAGACACTTTCCTGTGTTTTCATCACAAATTGCATATAATTAGGGGTATCATGCAAGATTCCCATTCTCATAACATTGGTTTGATTCATGGCTGGCACATAGATCCAACCCTGTAGCGAAAGGTCTGTATATTGAGATTTCAAGAAGGCAGATTAACATGTGCGCCCATAGGGCACCAGTAGTGTAGGGGTATCATGCAAGATTCCCATTCTTGTGACCCAGGTTCAAGTCCCGGCTGGTGCAAAAATGCTATTTTAAACATAGCTTACTTGAATCACAAAACTTGAAGAGCTTTTCAAAAGCAATGCTAAAAAGCATTGCTTGTGCTTGGTTATGATGTCCATTTCAAAATGATACCCAGAGAACATCTGAGTAGATAAACTGCAAGATATCCAATTTATAAATATTCTCTCCAGAAAGTGTTCATTTGTGAAACATTGAAATTAAGTCCAGGAACATGCTAGCTGGTTTGCAAAAAAACATGCGTCTGTTCATGGTTTGCAGCATTGAAAAGAGACACTTTCCTGTGTTTTCATCACAAATTGCATATAATTAGGGGTATCATGCAAGATTCCCATTCTCATAACATTGGTTTGATTCATGGCTGGCACATAGATGCAACCCTGTAACGAAAGGTCTGTATATTGAGATTTCAAGAAGGCAGATTAACATGAAAGCAAATAGGGCACCGGTAGTGTAGGGGTTTCATGCAAGATTCCCATTCTTGTGACCCGGGTTCAAGTCCCAGCTGGTGCAAAAATGCTATTTTAAACATAGCTTACTTGAATCACAAAACTTGAAGAGCTTTTAAAAGCATTGCTTGTGCTTGGTTATGATGTCCATTTCAAAATGATACCCAGAGAACAGCTGAGTAGATAAACTGCAAGATATCCAATTTACAAATATTCTCTCCAGAAAGTGTTCATTTGTGAAACCTTGAAATTAAGTCCAGGAACATGCTAGCTGGTTTGCAAAAAAACAGACATCCAATTTACAAATATTCTCTCCATAAAGTGTTCATTTGTGAAACCTTGAAATTAAGTCCAGGAACATGATTATTAATTAAGTCCAGGAAGTTTAATTTGTGAAACCTTGAAATGAAGTCCAGGAACATGCTAGCTGGTTTGCAAAAAAACATGCGTCTGTTCATGGTTTGCAGCATTGAAAAGAGACACTTTCCTGTGTTTTCATCACAAATTGCATATAATTAGGGGTATCATGCAAGATTCCCATTCTCATGACATTGGTTTGATTCATGGCTGGCACATAGATGCAACCCTGTAGCGAAAGGTCTGTGTATTGAGATTTCAAGAAAGCAGCTTAACATGAGCGCACATAGGGCACCAGTAGTGTAGGGGTATCATGCAAGATTCCCATTCTTGTGACCTGGATTCGAATCCCGGCTGGCACAAAAATGCTTTTTTAAACATAGCTAACTTGAATCACAAAACTTGAAGAACTTTTCAAAAGCAATGCTAAAAAGCATTGCTTGTGCTTGGTTATGATGTCCATTTCAAAATGATACCCAAAGAACAGCTGAGTAGATAAACTGCAAGATATCCAATTTACAAATATTCTCTCCAGAAAGTGTTCATTTGTGAAACCTTGAAATTAAGTCCAGGAACATGCTAGCTGGTTTGCAAAAAAACATGAGTCTGTTCATGGTTTGCAGCATTGAAAATAGACACTTTCCTGTGTTTTCATAACAAATTGCATTTAATTAGGGGTATCATGCAAGATTCCCATTCTCATGACATTGGTTTGATTCATGGCTGGCACATAGATGCAACCCTGTAGCGAAAGGTCTGTGCATTGAGATTTCAAAAACGCAGCTTAACATGAGAGCAAATAGGGCATCAGTAGTGTAGGGGTATCATGCAAGATTCCCATTCTTGTGACCCAGGTTCAAGTCCCGGCTGGTGCAAAAATGCTATTTTAAACATAGATTACTTGAATCACAAAACTTGAAGAACTTTTCAAAAGCAATGCTAAAAAGCATTGCTTGTGCTTGGTTATGATGTCCATTTCAAAATGATACCCAGAGAACAGCTGAGTAGATAAACTGCAAGATTTCCAATTTACAAATATTCTCTCCAGAAAGTGTTCATTTGTGAAACCTTGATATTAAGTCCAGGAACATGCTAGCTGGTTTGCAAAAAAACATGCGTCTGTTCATGGTTTGCAGCATTGAAAATAGACACTTTCCTGTGTTTTCATAACAAATTGCATTTAATTAGGGGTATCATGCAAGATTCCCATTCTCATGACCTTGGTTTGATTCATGGCTGGCACATACATGCAACCCTGTAGCGAAAGGTCTGTATATTGAGATTTCAAGAAGGCAGATTAACATGAAAGCAAATAGGGCACCAGTAGTGTAGGGGTATCATGCAAGATTCCCATTCTTGTGACCCAGGTTCAAGTCCCGGCTGGTGCAAAAATGCTATTTTAAACATAGCTTACTTGAATCACAAAACTTCAAGAGCTTTTCAAAAGCAATCACAAATTGTGAATTGTTCAATTGTGAAACCTTGAAATTAAGTCCAGGAACATGCTAGCTGGTTTGCAAAAAAACAGATATCCAATTTACAAATATTCTCTCCAGAAAGTGTTCATTTGTGAAACCTTGAAATTAAGTCCAGGAACATGATTATTAATTACTAATTAAGTCAAGGAAGTTTCATTTGTGAAACCTTGAAATTAAGTCCAGGAACATGCTAGCTGGTTTGCAAAAAAACATGCGTCTGTTCATGGTTTGCAGCATTGAAAAGAGACACTTTCCTGTGTTTTCATCACAAATTGCATATAATTAGGGGTATCATGCAAGATTCCCATTCTCATGACATTGGTTTGATTCATGGCTGGCACATAGATGCAACCCTGTAGCGAAAGGTCTGTGTATTGAGATTTCAAAAACGCAGCTTAACATGAGCGCAAATAGGGCATCAGTAGTGTAGGGGTATCATGCAAGATTCCCATTCTTGTGACCCAGGTTCAAGTCCCGGCTTGTGCAAAAATGCTATTTTAAACATAGCTTACTTGAATCATAAAACTTGAAGAACTTTTCAAAAGCAATGCTAAAAAGCATTGCTTGTGCTTGGTTATGATGTCCATTTCAAAATGATACCCAGAGAACAGCTGAGTAGATAAACTGCAAGATATCCAATTTACAAATATTCTCTCCAGAAAGTGTTCATTTGTGAAACCTTGATATTAAGTCCAGGAACATGCTAGCTGGTTTGCAAAAAAACATGCGTCTGTTCATGGTTTGCAGCATTGAAAATAGACACTTTCCTGTGTTTTCATAACAAATTGCATTTAATTAGGGGTATCATGCAAGATTCCCATTCTCATGACCTTGGTTTGATTCATGGCTGGCACATACATGCAACCCTGTATCGAAAGGTCTGTATATTGAGATTTCAAGAAGGCAGATTAACATGAAAGCAAATAGGGCATCAGTAGTGTAGGGGTATCATGCAAGATTCCCATTCTTGTGACCCAGGTTCAAGTCCCGGCTGGAGCAAAAATGCTATTTTAAACATAGCTTACTTGAATCACAAAACTTGAAGAGCTTTTCAAAAGCAATCACAAATTGTGAATTGTTCAATTGTGAAACCTTGAAATTAAGTCCAGGAACATGCTAGCTGGTTTGCAAAAAAACAGATATCCAATTTACAAATATTCTCTCCAGTAAGTGTTCATTTGTGAAACCTTGAAATTAAGTCCAGGAACATGATTATTAATTACTAATTAAGTCCAGGAAGTTTCATTTGTGAAACCTTGAAATTAAGTCCAGGAACATGCTAGCTGGTTTGCAAAAAAACATGCGTCTGTTCATGGTTTGCAGCATTGAAAAGAGACACTTTCCTGTGTTTTCATCACAAATTGCATATAATTAGGGGTATCATGCAAGATTCCCATTCTCATGACATTGGTTTGATTCATGGCTGGCACATAGATGCAACCCTGTAACGAAAGGTCTGTATATTGAGATTTCAAGAAAGCAAATTAACATGAAAGCAAATAGGGCACCGGTAGTGTAGGTGTTTCATGCAAGATTCCCATTCTTGTGACCCGGGTTCAAGTCCCGGCTGGTGCAAAAATGCTATTTTAAACATAGCTTACTTGAATCACAAAACTTGAAGAGCTTTTCAAAAGCAATGCTAAAAAGCATTGCTTGTGCTTGGTTATGATGTCCATTTCAAAATGATACCCAGAGAACATCTGAGTAGATAAACTGCAAGATATCCAATTTACAAATATTCTCTCCAGAAAGTGTTCATTTGTGAAACATTGAAATTAAGTCCAGGAACATGCTAGCTGGTTTGCAAAAAAACATGCGTCTGTTCATGGTTTGCAGCATTGAAAAGAGACACTTTCCTGTGTTTTCATCACAAATTGCATATAATTAGGGGTATCATGCAAGATTCCCATTCTCATAACATTGGTTTGATTCATGGCTGGCACATAGATGCAACCCTGTAACGAAAGGTTTGTATATTGAGATTTCAAGAAGGCAGATTAACATGAAAGCAAATAGGGCACCGGTAGTGTAGGTGTTTCATGCAAGATTCCCATTCTTGTGACCCGGGTTCAAGTCCCGGCTGGTGCAAAAATGCTATTTTAAACATAGCTTACTTGAATCACAAAACTTGAAGAACTTTTCAAAAGCAATGCTAAAAAGCATTGCTTGTGCTTGGTTATGATGTCCATTTCAAAATGATACCCAGAGAACAGCTGAGTAGATAAACTGCAAGATATCCAATTTACAAATATTCTCTCCAGAAAGTGTTCATTTGTGAAACCTTGAAATTAAGTCCAGGAACATGCTAGCTGCTTTGCAAAAAAACATGAGTCTGTTCATGGTTTGCAGCATTGAAAATAGACACTTTCCTGTGTTTTCATAACAAATTGCATTTAATTAGGGGTATCATGCAAGATTCCCATTCTCATGACATTGGTTTGATTCATGGCTGGCACATAGATGCAACCCTGTAGCGAAAGGTCTGTGTATTGAGATTTCAAGAAAGCAGCTTAACATGAGCACACATAGGGCACCAGTAGTGTAGGGGTATCATGCAAGATTCCCATTCTTGTGACCCGGGTTCAAGTCCCGGCTGGTGCAAAAATGCTATTTTAAACATAGATTACTTGAATCACAAAACTTGAAGAGCTTTTCAAAAGCAATCACAAATTGTGAATTGTTCATTTGTGAAACCTTGAAATTAAGTCCAGGAACACGCTAGCTGGTTTGCAAAAAAACAGATATCCAATTTACAAATATTCTCTCCAGAAAGTGTTCATTTGTGAAACCTTGAAATTAAGTCCAGGAACATGATTATTAATTACTAAGTAAGTCCAGGAAGTTTCATTTGTGAAACCTTGAAATTAAGTCCAGGAACATGCTAGCTGGTTTGCAAAAAAACATGCGTCTGTTCATGGTTTGCAGCATTGAAAAGAGACACTTTCCTGTGTTTTCATCACAAATTGCATATAATTAGGGGTATCATGCAAGATTCCCATTCTCATGACATTGGTTTGATTCATGGCTGGCACATAGATGCAACCCTGTAGCGAAAGGTCTGTATATTGAGATTTCAAGAAGGCAGATTAACATGAGAGGAAATAGTGCACCAGTAGTGTAGGGGGTATCATGGAAGATTCCCATTCTTGTGACCTTGATTCAAATCCCGGCTGGCACAAAAATGCTGTTTTAAACATAGCTAACTTGAATCACAAAACTTGAAGAACTTTTCAAAAGCAATGCTAAAAAGCATTGCTTGTGCTTGGTTATGATGTCCATTTCAAAATGATACCCAGAGAACAGCTGAGTAGATAAACTGCAAGATATCCAATTTACAAATATTCTCTCCAGAAAGTGTTCATTTGTGAAACCTTGAAATTAAGTCCAGGAACATGCTAGCTGGTTTGCAAAAAAACATGCGTCTGTTCATGAATTGCAGCATTGAAAAGAGACACTTTCCTGTGTTTTCATCACAAATTGCATATAATTAGGGGTATCATGCAAGATTCCCATTCTCATAACATTGGTTTGATTCATGGCTGGCACATAGATCCAACCCTGTAGCGAAAGGTCTGTATATTGAGATTTCAAGAAGGCAGATTAACATGTGCGCCCATAGGGCACCAGTAGTGTAGGGGTATCATGCAAGATTCCCATTCTTGTGACCCAGGTTCAAGTCCCGGCTGGTGCAAAAATGCTATTTTAAACATAGCTTACTTGAATCACAAAACTTGAAGAGCTTTTCAAAAGCAATGCTAAAAAGCATTGCTTGTGCTTGGTTATGATGTCCATTTCAAAATGATACCCAGAGAACATCTGAGTAGATAAACTGCAAGATATCCAATTTATAAATATTCTCTCCAGAAAGTGTTCATTTGTGAAACATTGAAATTAAGTCCAGGAACATGCTAGCTGGTTTGCAAAAAAACATGCGTCTGTTCATGGTTTGCAGCATTGAAAAGAGACACTTTCCTGTGTTTTCATCACAAATTGCATATAATTAGGGGTATCATGCAAGATTCCCATTCTCATAACATTGGTTTGATTCATGGCTGGCACATAGATGCAACCCTGTAACGAAAGGTCTGTATATTGAGATTTCAAGAAGGCAGATTAACATGAAAGCAAATAGGGCACCGGTAGTGTAGGGGTTTCATGCAAGATTCCCATTCTTGTGACCCGGGTTCAAGTCCCAGCTGGTGCAAAAATGCTATTTTAAACATAGCTTACTTGAATCACAAAACTTGAAGAGCTTTTAAAAGCATTGCTTGTGCTTGGTTATGATGTCCATTTCAAAATGATACCCAGAGAACAGCTGAGTAGATAAACTGCAAGATATCCAATTTACAAATATTCTCTCCAGAAAGTGTTCATTTGTGAAACCTTGAAATTAAGTCCAGGAACATGCTAGCTGGTTTGCAAAAAAACAGACATCCAATTTACAAATATTCTCTCCATAAAGTGTTCATTTGTGAAACCTTGAAATTAAGTCCAGGAACATGATTATTAATTAAGTCCAGGAAGTTTAATTTGTGAAACCTTGAAATGAAGTCCAGGAACATGCTAGCTGGTTTGCAAAAAAACATGCGTCTGTTCATGGTTTGCAGCATTGAAAAGAGACACTTTCCTGTGTTTTCATCACAAATTGCATATAATTAGGGGTATCATGCAAGATTCCCATTCTCATGACATTGGTTTGATTCATGGCTGGCACATAGATGCAACCCTGTAGCGAAAGGTCTGTGTATTGAGATTTCAAGAAAGCAGCTTAACATGAGCGCACATAGGGCACCAGTAGTGTAGGGGTATCATGCAAGATTCCCATTCTTGTGACCTGGATTCGAATCCCGGCTGGCACAAAAATGCTTTTTTAAACATAGCTAACTTGAATCACAAAACTTGAAGAACTTTTCAAAAGCAATGCTAAAAAGCATTGCTTGTGCTTGGTTATGATGTCCATTTCAAAATGATACCCAAAGAACAGCTGAGTAGATAAACTGCAAGATATCCAATTTACAAATATTCTCTCCAGAAAGTGTTCATTTGTGAAACCTTGAAATTAAGTCCAGGAACATGCTAGCTGGTTTGCAAAAAAACATGAGTCTGTTCATGGTTTGCAGCATTGAAAATAGACACTTTCCTGTGTTTTCATAACAAATTGCATTTAATTAGGGGTATCATGCAAGATTCCCATTCTCATGACATTGGTTTGATTCATGGCTGGCACATAGATGCAACCCTGTAGCGAAAGGTCTGTGTATTGAGATTTCAAAAACGCAGCTTAACATGAGAGCAAATAGGGCATCAGTAGTGTAGGGGTATCATGCAAGATTCCCATTCTTGTGACCCAGGTTCAAGTCCCGGCTGGTGCAAAAATGCTATTTTAAACATAGATTACTTGAATCACAAAACTTTAAGAACTTTTCAAAAGCAATGCTAAAAAGCATTGCTTGTGCTTGGTTATGATGTCCATTTCAAAATGATACCCAGAGAACAGCTGAGTAGATAAACTGCAAGATTTCCAATTTACAAATATTCTCTCCAGAAAGTGTTCATTTGTGAAACCTTGATATTAAGTCCAGGAACATGCTAGCTGGTTTGCAAAAAAACATGCGTCTGTTCATGGTTTGCAGCATTGAAAATAGACACTTTCCTGTGTTTTCATAACAAATTGCATTTAATTAGGGGTATCATGCAAGATTCCCATTCTCATGACCTTGGTTTGATTCATGGCTGGCACATACATGCAACCCTGTAGCGAAAGGTCTGTATATTGAGATTTCAAGAAGGCAGATTAACATGAAAGCAAATAGGGCACCAGTAGTGTAGGGGTATCATGCAAGATTCCCATTCTTGTGACCCAGGTTCAAGTCCCGGCTGGTGCAAAAATGCTATTTTAAACATAGCTTACTTGAATCACAAAACTTCAAGAGCTTTTCAAAAGCAATCACAAATTGTGAATTGTTCAATTGTGAAACCTTGAAATTAAGTCCAGGAACATGCTAGCTGGTTTGCAAAAAAACAGATATCCAATTTACAAATATTCTCTCCAGAAAGTGTTCATTTGTGAAACCTTGAAATTAAGTCCAGGAACATGATTATTAATTACTAATTAAGTCAAGGAAGTTTCATTTGTGAAACCTTGAAATTAAGTCCAGGAACATGCTAGCTGGTTTGCAAAAAAACATGCGTCTGTTCATGGTTTGCAGCATTGAAAAGAGACACTTTCCTGTGTTTTCATCACAAATTGCATATAATTAGGGGTATCATGCAAGATTCCCATTCTCATGACATTGGTTTGATTCATGGCTGGCACATAGATGCAACCCTGTAGCGAAAGGTCTGTGTATTGAGATTTCAAAAACGCAGCTTAACATGAGCGCAAATAGGGCATCAGTAGTGTAGGAGTATCATGCAAGATTCCCATTCTTGTGACCCAGGTTCAAGTCCCGGCTTGTGCAAAAATGCTATTTTAAACATAGCTTACTTGAATCATAAAACTTGAAGAACTTTTCAAAAGCAATGCTAAAAAGCATTGCTTGTGCTTGGTTATGATGTCCATTTCAAAATGATACCCAGAGAACAGCTGAGTAGATAAACTGCAAGATATCCAATTTACAAATATTCTCTCCAGAAAGTGTTCATTTGTGAAACCTTGATATTAAGTCCAGGAACATGCTAGCTGGTTTGCAAAAAAACATGCGTCTGTTCATGGTTTGCAGCATTGAAAATAGACACTTTCCTGTGTTTTCATAACAAATTGCATTTAATTAGGGGTATCATGCAAGATTCCCATTCTCATGACCTTGGTTTGATTCATGGCTGGCACATACATGCAACCCTGTATCGAAAGGTCTGTATATTGAGATTTCAAGAAGGCAGATTAACATGAAAGCAAATAGGGCATCAGTAGTGTAGGGGTATCATGCAAGATTCCCATTCTTGTGACCCATGTTCAAGTCCCGGCTGGAGCAAAAATGCTATTTTAAACATAGCTTACTTGAATCACAAAACTTGAAGAGCTTTTCAAAAGCAATCACAAATTGTGAATTGTTCAATTGTGAAACCTTGAAATTAAGTCCAGGAACATGCTAGCTGGTTTGCAAAAAAACAGATATCCAATTTACAAATATTCTCTCCAGTAAGTGTTCATTTGTGAAACCTTGAAATTAAGTCCAGGAACATGATTATTAATTACTAATTAAGTCCAGGAAGTTTCATTTGTGAAACCTTGAAATTAAGTCCAGGAACATGCTAGCTGGTTTGCAAAAAAACATGCGTCTGTTCATGGTTTGCAGCATTGAAAAGAGACACTTTCCTGTGTTTTCATCACAAATTGCATATAATTAGGGGTATCATGCAAGATTCCCATTCTCATGACATTGGTTTGATTCATGGCTGGCACATAGATGCAACCCTGTAACGAAAGGTCTGTATATTGAGATTTCAAGAAAGCAAATTAACATGAAAGCAAATAGGGCACCGGTAGTGTAGGTGTTTCATGCAAGATTCCCATTCTTGTGACCCGGGTTCAAGTCCCAGCTGGTGCAAAAATGCTATTTTAAACATAGCTTACTTGAATCACAAAACTTGAAGAGCTTTTCAAAAGCAATGCTAAAAAGCATTGCTTGTGCTTGGTTATGATGTCCATTTCAAAATGATACCCAGAGAACATCTGAGTAGATAAACTGCAAGATATCCAATTTACAAATATTCTCTCCAGAAAGTGTTCATTTGTGAAACATTGAAATTAAGTCCAGGAACATGCTAGCTGGTTTGCAAAAAAACATGCGTCTGTTCATGGTTTGCAGCATTGAAAAGAGACACTTTCCTGTGTTTTCATCACAAATTGCATATAATTAGGGGTATCATGCAAGATTCCTATTCTCATAACATTGGTTTGATTCATGGCTGGCACATAGATGCAACCCTGTAACGAAAGGTTTGTATATTGAGATTTCAAGAAGGCAGATTAACATGAAAGCAAATAGGGCACCGGTAGTGTAGGTGTTTCATGCAAGATTCCCATTCTTGTGACCCGGGTTCAAGTCCCGGCTGGTGCAAAAATGCTATTTTAAACATAGCTTACTTGCATCACAAAACTTGAAGAGCTTTTCAAAAGCAATGCTAAAAAGCATTGCTTGTGCTTGGTTATGATGTCCATTTCAAAATGATACCCAGAGAACAGCTGAGTAGATAAACTGCAAGATATCCAATTTACAAATATTCTCTCCAGAAAGTGTTCATTTGTGAAACCTTGAAATTAAGTCCAGGAACATGCTAGCTGGTTTGCAAAAAAACAGACATCCAATTTACAAATATTCTCTCCATAAAGTGTTCATTTGTGAAACCTTGAAATTAAGTCCAGGAACATGATTATTAATTAAGTCCAGGAAGTTTAATTTGTGAAACCTTGAAATGAAGTCCAGGAACATGCTAGCTGGTTTGCAAAAAAACATGCGTCTGTTCATGGTTTGCAGCATTGAAAAGAGACACTTTCCTGTGTTTTCATCACAAATTGCATATAATTAGGGGTATCATGCAAGATTCCCATTCTCATGACATTGGTTTGATTCATGGCTGGCACATACATGCAACCCTGTAGCGAAAGGTCTGTATATTGAGATTTCAAGAAGGCAGATTAACATGAAAGTAAATAGGGCACCAGTAGTGTAGGGGTATCATGCAAGATTCCCATTCTTGTGACCCAGGTTCAAGTCCCGGCTGGTGCAAAAATGCTATTTTAAACATAGCTTACTTGAATCACAAAACTTCAAGAGCTTTTTAAAAGCAATGCTAAAAAGCATTGCTTGTGCTTGGTTATGATGTCCATTTCAAAATGATACCCAGAGAACAGCTGAGTAGATAAACTGCAAGATATCCAATTTACAAATATTCTCTCCAGAAAGTGTTAATTTGTGAAACCTTGAAATTAAGTCCAGGAACATGCTAGCTGGTTTGCAAAAAAACAGACATCCAATTTACAAATATTCTCTCCAGAAAGTGTTCATTTGTGAAACCTTGATATTAAGTCCAGGAACATGCTAGCTGGTTTGCAAAAAAACATGCGTCTGTTCATGGTTTGCAGCATTGAAAATAGACACTTTCCTGTGTTTTCATAACAAATTGCATTTAATTAGGGGTATCATGCAAGATTCCCATTCTCATGACCTTGGTTTGATTCATGGCTGGCACATACATGCAACCCTGTAGCGAAAGGTCTGTATATTGAGATTTCAAGAAGGCAGATTAACATGAAAGCAAATAGGGCACCAGTAGTGTAGGGGTATCATGCAAGATTCCCATTCTTGTGACCCAGGTTCAAGTCCCGGCTGGTGCAAAAATGCTATTTTAAACATAGCTTACTTGAATCACAAAACTTCAAGAGCTTTTCAAAAGCAATCACAAATTGTGAATTGTTCAATTGTGAAACCTTGAAATTAAGTCCAGGAACATGCTAGCTGGTTTGCAAAAAAACAGATATCCAATTTACAAATATTCTCTCCAGAAAGTGTTCATTTGTGAAACCTTGAAATTAAGTCCAGGAACATGATTATTAATTACTAATTAAGTCAAGGAAGTTTCATTTGTGAAACCTTGAAATTAAGTCCAGGAACATGCTAGCTGGTTTGCAAAAAAACATGCGTCTGTTCATGGTTTGCAGCATTGAAAAGAGACACTTTCCTGTGTTTTCATCACAAATTGCATATAATTAGGGGTATCATGCCAGATTCCCATTCTCATGACATTGGTTTGATTCATGGCTGGCACATAGATGCAACCCTGTAGCGAAAGGTCTGTGTATTGAGATTTCAAAAACGCAGCTTAACATGAGCGCAAATAGGGCATCAGTAGTGTAGGAGTATCATGCAAGATTCCCATTCTTGTGACCCAGGTTCAAGTCCCGGCTTGTGCAAAAATGCTATTTTAAACATAGCTTACTTGAATCATAAAACTTGAAGAACTTTTCAAAAGCAATGCTAAAAAGCATTGCTTGTGCTTGGTTATGATGTCCATTTCAAAATGATACCCAGAGAACAGCTGAGTAGATAAACTGCAAGATATCCAATTTACAAATATTCTCTCCAGAAAGTGTTCATTTGTGAAACCTTGATATTAAGTCCAGGAACATGCTAGCTGGTTTGCAAAAAAACATGCGTCTGTTCATGGTTTGCAGCATTGAAAATAGACACTTTCCTGTGTTTTCATAACAAATTGCATTTAATTAGGGGTATCATGCAAGATTCCCATTCTCATGACCTTGGTTTGATTCATGGCTGGCACATACATGCAACCCTGTATCGAAAGGTCTGTATATTGAGATTTCAAGAAGGCAGATTAACATGAAAGCAAATAGGGCATCAGTAGTGTAGGGGTATCATGCAAGATTCCCATTCTTGTGACCCAGGTTCAAGTCCCGGCTGGAGCAAAAATGCTATTTTAAACATAGCTTACTTGAATCACAAAACTTGAAGAGCTTTTCAAAAGCAATCACAAATTGTGAATTGTTCAATTGTGAAACCTTGAAATTAAGTCCAGGAACATGCTAGCTGGTTTGCAAAAAAACAGATATCCAATTTACAAATATTCTCTCCAGTAAGTGTTCATTTGTGAAACCTTGAAATTAAGTCCAGGAACATGATTATTAATTACTAATTAAGTCCAGGAAGTTTCATTTGTGAAACCTTGAAATTAAGTCCAGGAACATGCTAGCTGGTTTGCAAAAAAACATGCGTCTGTTCATGGTTTGCAGCATTGAAAAGAGACACTTTCCTGTGTTTTCATCACAAATTGCATATAATTAGGGGTATCATGCAAGATTCCCATTCTCATGACATTGGTTTGATTCATGGCTGGCACATAGATGCAACCCTGTAACGAAAGGTCTGTATATTGAGATTTCAAGAAAGCAAATTAACATGAAAGCAAATAGGGCACCGGTAGTGTAGGTGTTTCATGCAAGATTCCCATTCTTGTGACCCGGGTTCAAGTCCCGGCTGGTGCAAAAATGCTATTTTAAACATAGCTTACTTGAATCACAAAACTTGAAGAGCTTTTCAAAAGCAATGCTAAAAAGCATTGCTTGTGCTTGGTTATGATGTCCATTTCAAAATGATACCCAGAGAACATCTGAGTAGATAAACTGCAAGATATCCAATTTACAAATATTCTCTCCAGAAAGTGTTCATTTGTGAAACATTGAAATTAAGTCCAGGAACATGCTAGCTGGTTTGCAAAAAAACATGCGTCTGTTCATGGTTTGCAGCATTGAAAAGAGACACTTTCCTGTGTTTTCATCACAAATTGCATATAATTAGGGGTATCATGCAAGATTCCCATTCTCATAACATTGGTTTGATTCATGGCTGGCACATAGATGCAACCCTGTAACGAAAGGTTTGTATATTGAGATTTCAAGAAGGCAGATTAACATGAAAGCAAATAGGGCACCGGTAGTGTAGGTGTTTCATGCAAGATTCCCATTCTTGTGACCCGGGTTCAAGTCCCGGCTGGTGCAAAAATGCTATTTTAAACATAGCTTACTTGAATCACAAAACTTGAAGAGCTTTTCAAAAGCAATGCTAAAAAGCATTGCTTGTGCTTGGTTATGATGTCCATTTCAAAATGATACCCAGAGAACAGCTGAGTAGATAAACTGCAAGATATCCAATTTACAAATATTCTCTCCAGAAAGTGTTCATTTGTGAAACCTTGAAATTAAGTCCAGGAACATGCTAGCTGGTTTGCAAAAAAACAGACATCCAATTTACAAATATTCTCTCCATAAAGTGTTCATTTGTGAAACCTTGAAATTAAGTCCAGGAACATGATTATTAATTAAGTCCAGGAAGTTTAATTTGTGAAACCTTGAAATGAAGTCCAGGAACATGCTAGCTGGTTTGCAAAAAAACATGCGTCTGTTCATGGTTTGCAGCATTGAAAAGAGACACTTTCCTGTGTTTTCATCACAAATTGCATATAATTAGGGGTATCATGCAAGATTCCCATTCTCATGACATTGGTTTGATTCATGGCTGGCACATAGATGCAACCCTGTAGCGAAAGGTCTGTGTATTGAGATTTCAAAAACACAGCTTAACATGAGAGCAAATAGGGCATCAGTAGTGTAGGGGTATCATGCAAGATTCCCATTCTTGTGACCCAGGTTCAAGTCCCGGCTTGTGCAAAAATGCTATTTTAAACATAGCTTACTTGAATCATAAAACTTGAAGAACTTTTCAAAAGCAATGCTAAAAAGCATTGCTTGTGCTTGGTTATGATGTCCATTTCAAAATGATACCCAGAGAACAGCTGAGTAGATAAACTGCAAGATATCCAATTTACAAATATTCTCTCCAGAAAGTGTTCATTTGTGAAACCTTGATATTAAGTCCAGGAACATGCTAGCTGGTTTGCAAAAAAACATGCGTCTGTTCATGGTTTGCAGCATTGAAAATAGACACTTTCCTGTGTTTTCATAACAAATTGGATTTAATTTGGGGTATCATGCAAGATTCCCATTCTCATGACCTTGGTTTGATTCATGGCTGGCACATAGATGCAACCCTGTAGCGAAAGGTCTGTATATTGAGATTTCAAGAAGGCAGATTAACATGTAAGCAAATAGGGCACCAGTAGTGTAGGGGTATCATGCAAGATTCCCATTCTTGTGACCTGGGTTCAAGTCCCGGCTGGTGCAAAAATGCTATTTTAAACATAGCTTACTTGAATCACAAAACTTGAAGAGCTTTTCAAAAGCAATCACAAATTGTGAATTGTTCAATTGTGAAACCTTGAAATTAAGTCCAGGAACATGCTAGCTGCTTTGCAATAAAACAGATATCCAATTTACAAATATTCTCTCCAGAAAGTGTTCATTTGTGAAACCTTGAAATTAAGTCCAGGAACATGATTATTATTTACTAATTAAGTCCAGGAAGTTTCATTTGTGAAACCTTGAAATTAAGTCCAGGAACATGCTAGCTGGTTTGCAAAAAAACATGCGTCTGTTCATGGTTTGCAGCATTGAAAAGAGACACTTTCCTGTGTTTTCATAACAAATTGCATTTAATTAGGGGTATCATGCAAGTTTCCCATTCTCGTGACCTTGGTTTTATTCCTGGCTGGCACATAGATCCAACCCTGTAGCGAAAGGTCTGTGTATTGAGATTTCAAGAACGCAGCTTAACATGAAAGCACATAGGGCACCAGTAGTGTAGGGGTATCATGCAAGATTCCCATTCTTGTGACCTTGATTCGAATCCCGGCTGGCACAAAAATGCTGTTTTAAACATAGCTAACTTGAATCACAAAACTTAAAGAACTTTTCAAAAGCAATGCTAAAAAGCATTGCTTGTGCTTGGTTATGATGTCCATTTCAAAATGATACCCAAAGAACAGCTGAGTAGATAAACTGCAAGATATCCAATATACAAATATTCTCTCCAGAAAGTGTTCATTTGTGAAACCTTGAAATTAAGTCCAGGAACATGCTAGCTGGTTTGCAAAAAAACATGAGTCTGTTCATGGTTTGCAGCATTGAAAATAGACACTTTCCTGTGTTTTCATAACAAATTGCATTTAATTAGGGGTATCATGCAAGATTCCCATTCTCATGACATTGGTTTGATTCATGGCTGGCACATAGATGCAACCCTGTAGCGAAAGGTCTGTGTATTGAGATTTCAAGAAAGCAGCTTAACATGAGCGCACATAGGGCACTAGTAGTGTAGGGGTATCATGCAAGATTCCCATTCTTGTGACCCGGGTTCAAGTCCCGGCTGGTGCAAAAATGCTATTTTAAACATAGATTACTTGAATCACAAAACTTGAAGAGCTTTTCAAAAGCAATCACAAATTGTGAATTGTTCATTTGTGAAACCTTGAAATTAAGTCCAGGAACACGCTAGCTGGTTTGCAAAAAAACAGATATCCAATTTACAAATATTCTCTCCAGAAAGTGTTCATTTGTGAAACCTTGAAATTAAGTCCAGGAACATGATTATTAATTACTAATTAAGTCCAGGAAGTTTCATTTGTGAAACCTTGAAATTAAGTCCAGGAACATGCTAGCTGGTTTGCAAAAAAACATGCGTCTGTTCATGGTTTGCAGCATTGAAAAGAGACACTTTCCTGTGTTTTCATCACAAATTGCATATAATTAGGGGTATCATGCAAGATTCCCATTCTCATGACATTGGTTTGATTCATGGCTGGCACATAGATGCAACCCTGTAGCGAAAGGTCTGTATATTGAGATTTCAAGAAGGCAGATTAACATGAAAGCAAATAGGGCACCAGTAGTGTAGGGGTATCATGCAAGATTCCCATTCTTGTGACCCGGGTTCAAGTCCCAGCTGGTGCAAAAATGCTATTTTAAACATAGCTTACTTGAATCACAAAACTTGAAGAGCTTTTCAAAAGCAATCACAAATTGTGAATTGTTCATTTATGAAACCTTGAAATTAAGTCCAGGAACACGCTAGCTGGTTTGCAAAAAAACAGATATCCAATTTACAAATATTCTCTCCAGAAAGTGTTCATTTGTGAAACCTTGAAATTAAGTCCAGGAACATGATTATTAATTATTAATTAAGTCCAGGAAGTTTCATTTGTGAAACCTTGAAATTAAGTCCAGGAACATGCTAGCTGGTTTGCAAAAAAACATGCGTCTGTTCATGGTTTGCAGCATTGAAAAGAGACACTTTCCTGTGTTTTCATCACAAATTGCATATAATTAGGGGTATCATGCAAGATTCCCATTCTCATGACATTGGTTTGATTCATGGCTGGCACATAGATGCAACCCTGTAGCGAAAGGTCTGTGTATTGAGATTTCAAAAACGCAGCTTAACATGAGAGCAAATAGGGCATCAGTAGTGTAGGGGTATCATGCAAGATTCCCATTCTTGTGACCCAGGTTCAAGTCCCGGCTGGTGCAAAAATGCTATTTTAAACATAGCTTACTTGAATCACAAAACTTGAAGAACTTTTCAAAAGCAATGCTAAAAAGCATTGCTTGTGCTTGGTTATGATGTCCATTTCAAAATGATACCCAGAGAACAGCTGAGTAGATAAACTGCAAGATATCCAATTTACAAATATTCTCTCCAGAAAGTGTTCATTTGTGAAACCTTGATATTAAGTCCAGGAACATGCTAGCTGGTTTGCAAAAAAACAGACATCCAATTTACAAATATTCTCTCCATAAAGTGTTCATTTGTGAAACCTTGAAATTAAGTCCAGGAACATGATTATTAATTAAGTCCAGGAAGTTTAATTTGTGAAGCCTTGAAATGAAGTCCAGGAACATGCTAGCTGGTTTGCAAAAAAACATGCGTCTGTTCATGGTTTGCAGCATTGAAAAGAGACACTTTCCTGTGTTTTCATCACAAATTGCATATAATTAGGGGTATCATGCAAGATTCCCATTCTCATGACATTGGTTTGATTCATGGCTGGCACATAGATGCAACCCTGTAGCGAAAGGTCTGTGTATTGAGATTTCAAAAACGCAGCTTAACATGAGAGCAAATAGGGCATCAGTAGTGTAGGGGTATCATGCAAGATTCCCATTCTTGTGACCCAGGTTCAAGTCCCGGCTTGTGCAAAAATGCTATTTTAAACATAGCTTACTTGAATCATAAAACTTGAAGAACTTTTCAAAAGCAATGCTAAAAAGCATTGCTTGTGCTTGGTTATGATGTCCATTTCAAAATGATACCCAGAGAACAGCTGAGTAGATAAACTGCAAGATATCCAATTTACAAATATTCTCTCCAGAAAGTGTTCATTTGTGAAACCTTGATATTAAGTCCAGGAACATGCTAGCTGGTTTGCAAAAAAACATGCGTCTGTTCATGGTTTGCAGCATTGAAAATAGACACTTTCCTGTGTTTTCATAACAAATTGGATTTAATTTGGGGTATCATGCAAGATTCCCATTCTCATGACCTTGGTTTGATTCATGGCTGGCACATAGATGCAACCCTGTAGCGAAAGGTCTGTATATTGAGATTTCAAGAAGGCAGATTAACATGTAAGCAAATAGGGCACCAGTAGTGTAGGGGTATCATGCAAGATTCCCATTCTTGTGACCCAGGTTCAAGTCCCGGCTGGTGCAAAAATGCTATTTTAAACATAGCTTACTTGAATCACAAAACTTGAAGAGCTTTTCAAAAGCAATCACAAATTGTGAATTGTTCAATTGTGAAACCTTGAAATTAAGTCCAGGAACATGCTAGCTGCTTTGCAATAAAACAGATAACCAATTTACAAATATTCTCTCCAGAAAGTGTTCATTTGTGAAACCTTGAAATTAAGTCCAGGAACATGATTATTATTTACTAATTAAGTCCAGGAAGTTTCATTTGTGAAACCTTGAAATTAAGTCCAGGAACATGCTAGCTGGTTTGCAAAAAAACATGCGTCTGTTCATGGTTTGCAGCATTGAAAAGAGACACTTTCCTGTGTTTTCATAACAAATTGCATTTAATTAGGGGTATCATGCAAGTTTCCCATTCTCGTGACCTTGGTTTTATTCCTGGCTGGCACATAGATCCAACCCTGTAGCGAAAGGTCTGTGTATTGAGATTTCAAGAACGCAGCTTAACATGAAAGCACATAGGGCACCAGTAGTGTAGGGGTATCATGCAAGATTCCCATTCTTGTGACCTTGATTCGAATCCCGGCTGGCACAAAAATGCTGTTTTAAACATAGCTAACTTGAATCACAAAACTTAAAGAACTTTTCAAAAGCAATGCTAAAAAGCATTGCTTGTGCTTGGTTATGATGTCCATTTCAAAATGATACCCTGAGAACAGCTGAGTAGATAAACTGCAAGATATCCAATTTACAAATATTCTCTCCAGAAAGTGTTCATTTGTGAAACCTTGAAATTAAGTCCAGGAACATGCTAGCTGGTTTGCAAAAAAACATGCGTCTGTTCATGGTTTGCAGCATTGAAAAGAGACACTTTCCTGTGTTTTCATCACAAATTGCATATAATTAGGGGTATCATGCAAGATTCCCATTCTCATAACATTGGTTTGATTCATGGCTGGCACATAGATCCAACCCTGTAGCGAAAGGTCTGCATATTGAGATTTCAAGAAGGCAGATTAACATGTGCACACATAGGGCACCAGTAGTGTAGGGGTATCATGCAAGATTCCCATTCTTGTGACCCGGGTTCAAGTCCCGGCTGGTGCAAAAATGCTATTTTAAACATAGCTTACTTGAATCACAAAACTTGAAGAGCTTTTCAAAAGCAATGCTAAAAAGCATTGCTTGTGCTTGGTTATGATGTCCATTTCAAAATGATACCCAGAGAACAGCTGAGTAGATAAACTGCAAGATATCCAATTTACAAATATTCTCTCCAGAAAGTGTTCATTTGTGAAACCTTGAAATTAAGTCCAGGAACATGCTAGCTGGTTTGCAAAAAAACAGATATCCAATTTACAAATATTCTCTCCAGTAAGTGTTCATTTGTGAAACCTTGAAATTAAGTCCAGGAACATGATTATTAATTACTAATTAAGTCCAGGAAGTTTCATTTGTGAAACCTTGAAATTAAGTCCAGGAACATGCTAGCTGGTTTGCAAAAAAACATGCGTCTGTTCATGGTTTGCAGCATTGAAAAGAGACACTTTCCTGTGTTTTCATCACAAATTGCATATAATTAGGGGTATCATGCAAGATTCCCATTCTCATGACATTGGTTTGATTCATGGCTGGCACATAGATGCAACCCTGTAACGAAAGGTCTGTATATTGAGATTTCAAGAAAGCAAATTAACATGAAAGCAAATAGGGCACCGGTAGTGTAGGTGTTTCATGCAAGATTCCCATTCTTGTGACCCGGGTTCAAGTCCCGGCTGGTGCAAAAATGCTATTTTAAACATAGCTTACTTGAATCACAAAACTTGAAGAGCTTTTCAAAAGCAATGCTAAAAAGCATTGCTTGTGCTTGGTTATGATGTCCATTTCAAAATGATACCCAGAGAACATCTGAGTAGATAAACTGCAAGATATCCAATTTACAAATATTCTCTCCAGAAAGTGTTCATTTGTGAAACATTGAAATTAAGTCCAGGAACATGCTAGCTGGTTTGCAAAAAAACATGCGTCTGTTCATGGTTTGCAGCATTGAAAAGAGACACTTTCCTGTGTTTTCATCACAAATTGCATATAATTAGGGGTATCATGCAAGATTCCCATTCTCATAACATTGGTTTGATTCATGGCTGGCACATAGATGCAACCCTGTAACGAAAGGTTTGTATATTGAGATTTCAAGAAGGCAGATTAACATGAAAGCAAATAGGGCACCGGTAGTGTAGGTGTTTCATGCAAGATTCCCATTCTTGTGACCCGGGTTCAAGTCCCGGCTGGTGCAAAAATGCTATTTTAAACATAGCTTACTTGAATCACAAAACTTGAAGAGCTTTTCAAAAGCAATGCTAAAAAGCATTGCTTGTGCTTGGTTATGATGTCCATTTCAAAATGATACCCAGAGAACAGCTGAGTAGATAAACTGCAAGATATCCAATTTACAAATATTCTCTCCAGAAAGTGTTCATTTGTGAAACCTTGAAATTAAGTCCAGGAACATGCTAGCTGGTTTGCAAAAAAACAGACATCCAATTTACAAATATTCTCTCCATAAAGTGTTCATTTGTGAAACCTTGAAATTAAGTCCAGGAACATGATTATTAATTAAGTCCAGGAAGTTTAATTTGTGAAACCTTGAAATGAAGTCCAGGAACATGCTAGCTGGTTTGCAAAAAAACATGCGTCTGTTCATGGTTTGCAGCATTGAAAAGAGACACTTTCCTGTGTTTTCATCACAAATTGCATATAATTAGGGGTATCATGCAAGATTCCCATTCTCATGACATTGGTTTGATTCATGGCTGGCACATAGATGCAACCCTGTAGCGAAAGGTCTGTGTATTGAGATTTCAAAAACGCAGCTTAACATGAGAGCAAATAGGGCATCAGTAGTGTAGGGGTATCATGCAAGATTCCCATTCTTGTGACCCAGGTTCAAGTCCCGGCTTGTGCAAAAATGCTATTTTAAACATAGCTTACTTGAATCATAAAACTTGAAGAACTTTTCAAAAGCAATGCTAAAAAGCATTGCTTGTGCTTGGTTATGATGTCCATTTCAAAATGATACCCAGAGAACAGCTGAGTAGATAAACTGCAAGATATCCAATTTACAAATATTCTCTCCAGAAAGTGTTCATTTGTGAAACCTTGATATTAAGTCCAGGAACATGCTAGCTGGTTTGCAAAAAAACATGCGTCTGTTCATGGTTTGCAGCATTGAAAATAGACACTTTCCTGTGTTTTCATAACAAATTGGATTTAATTTGGGGTATCATGCAAGATTCCCATTCTCATGACCTTGGTTTGATTCATGGCTGGCACATAGATGCAACCCTGTAGCGAAAGGTCTGTATATTGAGATTTCAAGAAGGCAGATTAACATGTAAGCAAATAGGGCACCAGTAGTGTAGGGGTATCATGCAAGATTCCCATTCTTGTGACCTGGGTTCAAGTCCCGGCTGGTGCAAAAATGCTATTTTAAACATAGCTTACTTGAATCACAAAACTTGAAGAGCTTTTCAAAAGCAATCACAAATTGTGAATTGTTCAATTGTGAAACCTTGAAATTAAGTCCAGGAACATGCTAGCTGCTTTGCAATAAAACAGATATCCAATTTACAAATATTCTCTCCAGAAAGTGTTCATTTGTGAAACCTTGAAATTAAGTCCAGGAACATGATTATTATTTACTAATTAAGTCCAGGAAGTTTCATTTGTGAAACCTTGAAATTAAGTCCAGGAACATGCTAGCTGGTTTGCAAAAAAACATGCGTCTGTTCATGGTTTGCAGCATTGAAAAGAGACACTTTCCTGTGTTTTCATAACAAATTGCATTTAATTAGGGGTATCATGCAAGTTTCCCATTCTCGTGACCTTGGTTTTATTCCTGGCTGGCACATAGATCCAACCCTGTAGCGAAAGGTCTGTGTATTGAGATTTCAAGAACGCAGCTTAACATGAAAGCACATAGGGCACCAGTAGTGTAGGGGTATCATGCAAGATTCCCATTCTTGTGACCTTGATTCGAATCCCGGCTGGCACAAAAATGCTGTTTTAAACATAGCTAACTTGAATCACAAAACTTAAAGAACTTTTCAAAAGCAATGCTAAAAAGCATTGCTTGTGCTTGGTTATGATGTCCATTTCAAAATGATACCCAGAGAACAGCTGAGTAGATAAACTGCAAGATATCCAATTTACAAATATTCTCTCCAGAAAGTGTTCATTTGTGAAACCTTGAAATTAAGTCCAGGAACATGCTAGCTGGTTTGCAAAAAAACATGCGTCTGTTCATGGTTTGCAGCATTGAAAAGAGACACTTTCCTGTGTTTTCATCACAAATTGCATATAATTAGGGGTATCATGCAAGATTCCCATTCTCATAACATTGGTTTGATTCATGGCTGGCACATAGATGCAACCCTGTAGCGAAAGGTCTGTGTATTGAGATTTCAAGAGAGCAGCTTAACATGAGCGCACATAGGGCACTAGTAGTGTAGGGGTATCATGCAAGATTCCCATTCTTGTGACCCGGGTTCAAGTCCCGGCTGGTGCAAAAATGCTATTTTAAACATAGATTACTTGAATCACAAAACTTGAAGAGCTTTTCAAAAGCAATCACAAATTGTGAATTGTTCATTTGTGAAACCTTGAAATTAAGTCCAGGAACACGCTAGCTGGTTTGCAAAAAAACAGATATCCAATTTACAAATATTCTCTCCAGAAAGTGTTCATTTGTGAAACCTTGAAATTAAGTCCAGGAACATGATTATTAATTACTAATTAAGTCCAGGAAGTTTCATTTGTGAAACCTTGAAATTAAGTCCAGGAACATGCTAGCTGGTTTGCAAAAAAACATGCGTCTGTTCATGGTTTGCAGCATTGAAAAGAGACACTTTCCTGTGTTTTCATCACAAATTGCATATAATTAGGGGTATCATGCAAGATTCCCATTCTCATGACATTGGTTTGATTCATGGCTGGCACATAGATGCAACCCTGTAGCGAAAGGTCTGTATATTGAGATTTCAAGAAGGCAGATTAACATGAAAGCAAATAGGGCACCAGTAGTGTAGGGGTATCATGCAAGATTCCCATTCTTGTGACCCGGGTTCAAGTCCCAGCTGGTGCAAAAATGCTATTTTAAACATAGCTTACTTGAATCACAAAACTTGAAGAGCTTTTCAAAAGCAATCACAAATTGTGAATTGTTCATTTATGAAACCTTGAAATTAAGTCCAGGAACACGCTAGCTGGTTTGCAAAAAAACAGATATCCAATTTACAAATATTCTCTCCAGAAAGTGTTCATTTGTGAAACCTTGAAATTAAGTCCAGGAACATGATTATTAATTATTAATTAAGTCCAGGAAGTTTCATTTGTGAAACCTTGAAATTAAGTCCAGGAACATGCTAGCTGGTTTGCAAAAAAACATGCGTCTGTTCATGGTTTGCAGCATTGAAAAGAGACACTTTCCTGTGTTTTCATCACAAATTGCATATAATTAGGGGTATCATGCAAGATTCCCATTCTCATGACATTGGTTTGATTCATGGCTGGCACATAGATGCAACCCTGTAGCGAAAGGTCTGTGTATTGAGATTTCAAAAACGCAGCTTAACATGAGAGCAAATAGGGCATCAGTAGTGTAGGGGTATCATGCAAGATTCCCATTCTTGTGACCCAGGTTCAAGTCCCGGCTGGTGCAAAAATGCTATTTTAAACATAGCTTACTTGAATCACAAAACTTGAAGAACTTTTCAAAAGCAATGCTAAAAAGCATTGCTTGTGCTTGGTTATGATGTCCATTTCAAAATGATACCCAGAGAACAGCTGAGTAGATAAACTGCAAGATATCCAATTTACAAATATTCTCTCCAGAAAGTGTTCATTTGTGAAACCTTGATATTAAGTCCAGGAACATGCTAGCTGGTTTGCAAAAAAACAGACATCCAATTTACAAATATTCTCTCCATAAAGTGTTCATTTGTGAAACCTTGAAATTAAGTCCAGGAACATGATTATTAATTAAGTCCAGGAAGTTTAATTTGTGAAGCCTTGAAATGAAGTCCAGGAACATGCTAGCTGGTTTGCAAAAAAACATGCGTCTGTTCATGGTTTGCAGCATTGAAAAGAGACACTTTCCTGTGTTTTCATCACAAATTGCATATAATTAGGGGTATCATGCAAGATTCCCATTCTCATGACATTGGTTTGATTCATGGCTGGCACATAGATGCAACCCTGTAGCGAAAGGTCTGTGTATTGAGATTTCAAAAACGCAGCTTAACATGAGAGCAAATAGGGCATCAGTAGTGTAGGGGTATCATGCAAGATTCCCATTCTTGTGACCCAGGTTCAAGTCCCGGCTTGTGCAAAAATGCTATTTTAAACATAGCTTACTTGAATCATAAAACTTGAAGAACTTTTCAAAAGCAATGCTAAAAAGCATTGCTTGTGCTTGGTTATGATGTCCATTTCAAAATGATACCCAGAGAACATCTGAGTAGATAAACTGCAAGATATCCAATTTACAAATATTCTCTCCAGAAAGTGTTCATTTGTGAAACCTTGATATTAAGTCCAGGAACATGCTAGCTGGTTTGCAAAAAAACATGCGTCTGTTCATGGTTTGCAGCATTGAAAATAGACACTTTCCTGTGTTTTCATAACAAATTGGATTTAATTTGGGGTATCATGCAAGATTCCCATTCTCATGACCTTGGTTTGATTCATGGCTGGCACATAGATGCAACCCTGTAGCGAAAGGTCTGTATATTGAGATTTCAAGAAGGCAGATTAACATGTAAGCAAATAGGGCATCAGTAGTGTAGGGGTATCATGCAAGATTCCCATTCTTGTGACCCAGGTTCAAGTCCCGGCTGGTGCAAAAATGCTATTTTAAACATAGCTTACTTGAATCACAAAACTTGAAGAGCTTTTCAAAAGCAATCACAAATTGTGAATTGTTCAATTGTGAAACCTTGAAATTAAGTCCAGGAACATGCTAGCTGCTTTGCAATAAAACAGATAACCAATTTACAAATATTCTCTCCAGAAAGTGTTCATTTGTGAAACCTTGAAATTAAGTCCAGGAACATGATTATTATTTACTAATTAAGTCCAGGAAGTTTCATTTGTGAAACCTTGAAATTAAGTCCAGGAACATGCTAGCTGGTTTGCAAAAAAACATGCGTCTGTTCATGGTTTGCAGCATTGAAAAGAGACACTTTCCTGTGTTTTCATAACAAATTGCATTTAATTAGGGGTATCATGCAAGTTTCCCATTCTCGTGACCTTGGTTTTATTCCTGGCTGGCACATAGATCCAACCCTGTAGCGAAAGGTCTGTGTATTGAGATTTCAAGAACGCAGCTTAACATGAAAGCACATAGGGCACCAGTAGTGTAGGGGTATCATGCAAGATTCCCATTCTTGTGACCTTGATTCGAATCCCGGCTGGCACAAAAATGCTGTTTTAAACATAGCTAACTTGAATCACAAAACTTAAAGAACTTTTCAAAAGCAATGCTAAAAAGCATTGCTTGTGCTTGGTTATGATGTCCATTTCAAAATGATACCCAGAGAACAGCTGAGTAGATAAACTGCAAGATATCCAATTTACAAATATTCTCTCCAGAAAGTGTTCATTTGTGAAACCTTGAAATTAAGTCCAGGAACATGCTAGCTGGTTTGCAAAAAAACATGCGTCTGTTCATGGTTTGCAGCATTGAAAAGAGACACTTTCCTGTGTTTTCATCACAAATTGCATATAATTAGGGGTATCATGCAAGATTCCCATTCTCATAACATTGGTTTGATTCATGGCTGGCACATAGATCCAACCCTGTAGCGAAAGGTCTGCATATTGAGATTTCAAGAAGGCAGATTAACATGTGCACACATAGGGCACCAGTAGTGTAGGGGTATCATGCAAGATTCCCATTCTTGTGACCCGGGTTCAAGTCCCGGCTGGTGCAAAAATGCTATTTTAAACATAGCTTACTTGAATCACAAAACTTGAAGAGCTTTTCAAAAGCAATGCTAAAAAGCATTGCTTGTGCTTGGTTATGATGTCCATTTCAAAATGATACCCAGAGAACAGCTGAGTAGATAAACTGCAAGATATCCAATTTACAAATATTCTCTCCAGAAAGTGTTCATTTGTGAAACCTTGAAATTAAGTCCAGGAACATGCTAGCTGGTTTGCAAAAAAACAGACATCCAATTTACAAATATTCTCTCCATAAAGTGTTCATTTGTGAAACCTTGAAATTAAGTCCAGGAACATGATTATTAATTAAGTCCAGGAAGTTTAATTTGTGAAACCTTGAAATGAAGTCCAGGAACATGCTAGCTGGTTTGCAAAAAAACATGCGTCTGTTCATGGTTTGCAGCATTGAAAAGAGACACTTTCCTGTGTTTTCATCACAAATTGCATATAATTAGGGGTATCATGCAAGATTCCCATTCTCATGACATTGGTTTGATTCATGGCTGGCACATAGATGCAACCCTGTAGCGAAAGGTCTGTGTATTGAGATTTCAAAAACGCAGCTTAACATGAGAGCAAATAGGGCATCAGTAGTGTAGGGGTATCATGCAAGATTCCCATTCTTGTGACCCAGGTTCAAGTCCCGGCTGGTGCAAAAATGCTATTTTAAACATAGCTTACTTGAATCACAAAACTTGAAGAACTTTTCAAAAGCAATGCTAAAAAGCATTGCTTGTGCTTGGTTATGATGTCCATTTCAAAATGATACCCAAAGAACAGCTGAGTAGATAAACTGCAAGATATCCAATTTACAAATATTCTCTCCAGAAAGTGTTCATTTGTGAAACCTTGAAATTAAGTCCAGGAACATGCTAGCTGGTTTGCAAAAAAACATGCGTCTGTTCATGGTTTGCAGCATTGAAAAGAGACACTTTCCTGTGTTTTCATCACAAATTGCATATAATTAGGGGTATCATGCAAGATTCCCATTCTCATAACATTGGTTTGATTCATGGCTGGCACATAGATCCAACCCTGTAGCGAAAGGTCTGCATATTGAGATTTCAAGAAGGCAGATTAACATGTGCACACATAGGGCACCAGTAGTGTAGGGGTATCATGCAAGATTCCCATTCTTGTGACCCGGGTTCAAGTCCCGGCTGGTGCAAAAATGCTATTTTAAACATAGCTTACTTGAATCACAAAACTTGAAGAGCTTTTCAAAAGCAATCACAAATTGTGAATTGTTCATTTGTGAAACCTTGAAATTAAGTCCAGGAACACGCTAGCTGGTTTGCAAAAAAACAGATATCCAATTTACAAATATTCTCTCCAGAAAGTGTTCATTTGTGAAACCTTGAAATTAAGTCCAGGAACATGATTATTAATTACTAATTAAGTCCAGGAAGTTTCATTTGTGAAACCTTGAAATTAAGTCCAGGAACATGCTAGCTGGTTTGCAAAAAAACATGCGTCTGTTCATGGTTTGCAGCATTGAAAAGAGACACTTTCCTGTGTTTTCATCACAAATTGCATATAATTAGGGGTATCATGCAAAATTCCCATTCTCATGACATTGGTTTGATTCATGGCTGGCACATAGATGCAACCCTGTAGCGAAAGGTCTGTATATTGAGATTTCAAGAAGGCAGATTAACATGAAAGCAAATAGGGCACCAGTAGTGTAGGGGTATCATGCAAGATTCCCATTCTTGTGACCCGGGTTCAAGTCCCAGCTGGTGCAAAAATGCTATTTTAAACATAGCTTACTTGAATCACAAAACTTGAAGAGCTTTTCAAAAGCAATCACAAATTGTGAATTGTTCATTTATGAAACCTTGAAATTAAGTCCAGGAACACGCTAGCTGGTTTGCAAAAAAACAGATATCCAATTTACAAATATTCTCTCCAGAAAGTGTTCATTTGTGAAACCTTGAAATTAAGTCCAGGAACATGATTATTAATTATTAATTAAGTCCAGGAAGTTTCATTTGTGAAACCTTGAAATTAAGTCCAGGAACATGCTAGCTGGTTTGCAAAAAAACATGCGTCTGTTCATGGTTTGCAGCATTGAAAAGAGACACTTTCCTGTGTTTTCATCACAAATTGCATATAATTAGGGGTATCATGCAAGATTCCCATTCTCATGACATTGGTTTGATTCATGGCTGGCACATAGATGCAACCCTGTAGCGAAAGGTCTGTGTATTGAGATTTCATGAAGGCAAATTAACATCAGAGCAAATAGGGTACCAGTAGAGTAGGGGTATCATGCAAGATTCCCATTCTTGTGACCAAGGTTCAAGTCCCGGCTGGTGCAAAAATGCTATTTTAAACATAGCTTACTTGAATCACAAAACTTGAAGAACTTTTCAAAAGCAATGCTAAAAAGCATTGCTTGTGCTTGGTTATGATGTCCATTTCAAAATGATACCCAGAGAACAGCTGAGTAGATAAACTGCAAGATTTCCAATTTACAAATATTCTCTCCAGAAAGTGTTCATTTGTGAAACCTTGATATTAAGTCCAGGAACATGCTAGCTGGTTTGCAAAAAAACATGCGTCTGTTCATGGTTTGCAGCATTGAAAATAGACACTTTCCTGTATTTTCATAACAAATTGCATTTAATTAGGGGTATCATGCAAGATTCCCATTCTCATGACCTTGGTTTGATTCATGGCTGGCACATACATGCAACCCTGTAGCGAAAGGTCTGTATATTGAGATTTCAAGAAGGCAGATTAACATGAAAGCAAATAGGGCACCAGTAGTGTAGGGGTATCATGCAAGATTCCCATTCTTGTGACCCAGGTTCAAGTCCCGGCTGGTGCAAAAATTCTATTTTAAACATAGCTTACTTGAATCACAAAACTTGAAGAGCTTTTCAAAAGCAATCACAAATTGTGAATTGTTCAATTGTGAAACCTTGAAATTAAGTCCAGGAACATGCTAGCTGGTTTGCAAAAAAACAGATATCCAATTTACAAATATTCTCTCCAGAAAGTGTTCATTTGTGAAACCTTGAAATTAAGTCCAGGAACATGATTATTAATTACTAATTAAGTCCAGGAAGTTTCATTTGTGAAACCTTGAAATTAAGTCCAGGAACATGCTAGCTGGTTTGCAAAAAAACATGCGTCTGTTCATGGTTTGCAGCATTGAAAAGAGACACTTTCCTGTGTTTTCATCACAAATTGCATATAATTAGGGGTATCATGCAAGATTCCCATTCTCATGACATTGGTTTGATTCATGGCTGGCACATAGATGCAACCCTGTAGCGAAAGGTCTGTATATTGAGATTTCAAGAAGGCAGATTAACATGAAAGCAAATAGGGCACCAGTAGTGTAGGGGTATCATGCAAGATTCCCATTCTTGTGACCCGGGTTCAAGTCCCGGCTGGTGCAAAAATGTTTTTTTAAACATAGCTTACTTGAATCACAAAACTTGAAGAGCTTTTCAAAAGCAATCACAAATTGTGAATTGTTCATTTGTGAAACCTTGAAATTAAGTCCAGGAACACGCTAGCTGGTTTGCAAAAAAACAGATATCCAATTTACAAATATTCTCTCCAGAAAGTGTTCATTTGTGAAACCTTGAAATTAAGTCCAGGAACATGATTATTAATTATTAATTAAGTCCAGGAAGTTTCATTTGTGAAACCTTGAAATTAAGTCCAGGAACATGCTAGCTGGTTTGCAAAAAAACATGCGTCTGTTCATGGTTTGCAGCATTGAAAAGAGACACTTTCCTGTGTTTTCATCACAAATTGCATATAATTAGGGGTATCATGCAAGATTCCCATTCTCATGACATTGGTTTGATTCATGGCTGGCACATAGATGCAACCCTGTAGCGAAAGGTCTGTGTATTGAGATTTCAAAAACGCAGCTTAACATGAGAGCAAATAGGGCATCAGTAGTGTAGGGGTATCATGCAAGATTCCCATTCTTGTGACCCAGGTTCAAGTCCCGGCTGGTGCAAAAATGCTATTTTAAACATAGCTTACTTGAATCACAAAACTTGAAGAACTTTTCAAAAGCAATGCTAAAAAGCATTGCTTGTGCTTGGTTATGATGTCCATTTCAAAATGATACCCAGAGAACAGCTGAGTAGATAAACTGCAAGATATCCAATTTACAAATATTCTCTCCAGAAAGTGTTCATTTGTGAAACCTTGATATTAAGTCCAGGAACATGCTAGCTGGTTTGCAAAAAAACATGCGTCTGTTCATGGTTTGCAGCATTGAAAATAGACACTTTCCTGTGTTTTCATAACAAATTGCATTTAATTAGGGGTATCATGCAAGATTCCCATTCTCATGACCTTGGTTTGATTCATGGCTGGCACATACATGCAACCCTGTATCGAAAGGTCTGTATATTGAGATTTCAAGAAGGCAGATTAACATGAAAGCAAATAGGGCATCAGTAGTGTAGGGGTATCATGCAAGATTCCCATTCTTGTGACCCAGGTTCAAGTCCCGGCTGGTGCAAAAATGCTATTTTAAACATAGCTTACTTGAATCACAAAACTTGAAGAGCTTTTCAAAAGCAATCACAAATTGTGAATTGTTCAATTGTGAAACCTTGAAATTAAGTCCAGGAACATGCTAGCTGGTTTGCAAAAAAACAGATATCCAATTTACAAATATTCTCGCCAGTAAGTGTTCATTTGTGAAACCTTGAAATTAAGTCCAGGAACATGATTATTAATTACTAATTAAGTCCAGGAAGTTTCATTTGTGAAACCTTGAAATTAAGTCCAGGAACAAGCTAGCTGGTTTGCAAAAAAACATGCGTCTGTTCATGGTTTGCAGCATTGAAAAGAGACACTTTCCTGTGTTTTCATCACAAATTGCATATAATTAGGGGTATCATGCAAGATTCCCATTCTCATGACATTGGTTTGATTCATGGCTGGCACATAGATGCAACCCTGTAGCGAAAGGTCTGTGTATTGAGATTTCATGAAGGCAAATTAACATGAGAGCAAATAGGGTACCAGTAGTGTAGGGGTATCATGCAAGATTCCCATTCTTGTGACCAAGGTTCAAGTCCCGGCTGGTGCAAAAATGCTATTTTAAACATAGCTTACTTGAATCACAAAACTTGAAGAACTTTTCAAAAGCAATGCTAAAAAGCATTGCTTGTGCTTGGTTATGATGTCCATTTCAAAATGATACCCAGAGAACAGCTGAGTAGATAAACTGCAAGATTTCCAATTTACAAATATTCTCTCCAGAAAGTGTTCATTTGTGAAACCTTGATATTAAGTCCAGGAACATGCTAGCTGGTTTGCAAAAAAACATGCGTCTGTTCATGGTTTGCAGCATTGAAAATAGACACTTTCCTGTATTTTCATAACAAATTGCATTTAATTAGGGGTATCATGCAAGATTCCCACTCTCGTGACCTTGGTTTGATTCATGGCTGGCACATACATGCAACCCTGTAGCGAAAGGTCTGTATATTGAGATTTCAAGAAGGCAGATTAACATGAAAGCAAATAGGGCACCAGTAGTGTAGGGGTATCATGCAAGATTCCCATTCTTGTGACCCAGGTTCAAGTCCCGGCTGGTGCAAAAATTCTATTTTAAACATAGCTTACTTGAATCACAAAACTTGAAGAGCTTTTCAAAAGCAATCACAAATTGTGAATTGTTCAATTGTGAAACCTTGAAATTAAGTCCAGGAACATGCTAGCTGGTTTGCAAAAAAACAGATATCCAATTTACAAATATTCTCTCCAGAAAGTGTTCATTTGTGAAACCTTGAAATTAAGTCCAGGAACATGATTATTAATTACTAATTAAGTCCAGGAAGTTTCATTTGTGAAACCTTGAAATTAAGTCCAGGAACATGCTAGCTGGTTTGCAAAAAAACATGCGTCTGTTCATGGTTTGCAGCATTGAAAAGAGACACTTTCCTGTGTTTTCATCACAAATTGCATATAATTAGGGGTATCATGCAAGATTCCCATTCTCATGACATTGGTTTGATTCATGGCTGGCACATAGATGCAACCCTGTAGCGAAAGGTCTGTATATTGAGATTTCAAGAAGGCAGATTAACATGAAAGCAAATAGGGCACCAGTAGTGTAGGGGTATCATGCAAGATTCCCATTCTTGTGACCCGGGTTCAAGTCCCGGCTGGTGCAAAAATGTTTTTTTAAACATAGCTTACTTGAATCACAAAACTTGAAGAGCTTTTCAAAAGCAATCACAAATTGTGAATTGTTCATTTGTGAAACCTTGAAATTAAGTCCAGGAACACGCTAGCTGGTTTGCAAAAAAACAGATATCCAATTTACAAATATTCTCTCCAGAAAGTGTTCATTTGTGAAACCTTGAAATTAAGTCCAGGAACATGATTATTAATTATTAATTAAGTCCAGGAAGTTTCATTTGTGAAACCTTGAAATTAAGTCCAGGAACATGCTAGCTGGTTTGCAAAAAAACATGCGTCTGTTCATGGTTTGCAGCATTGAAAAGAGACACTTTCCTGTGTTTTCATCACAAATTGCATATAATTAGGGGTATCATGCAAGATTCCCATTCTCATGACAATGGTTTGATTCATGGCTGGCACATAGATGCAACCCTGTAGCGAAAGGTCTGTGTATTGAGATTTCAAGAAGGCAGATTAACATGAAAGCAAATAGGGCACCAGTAGTGTAGGGGTATCATGCAAGATTCCCATTCTTGTGACCCGGGTTCAAGTCCCAGCTGGTGCAAAAATGCTATTTTAAACATAGCTTACTTGAATCACAAAACTTGAAGAGCTTTTCAAAAGCAATCACAAATTGTGAATTGTTCATTTGTGAAACCTTGAAATTAAGTCCAGGAACACGCTAGCTGGTTTGCAAAACAACAGATATCCAATTTACAAATATTCTCTCCAGAAAGTGTTCATTTGTGAAACCTTGAAATTAAGTACAGGAACATGATTATTAATTATTAATTAAGTCCAGGAAGTTTCATTTGTGAAACCTTGAAATTAAGTCCAGGAACATGCTAGCTGGTTTGCAAAAAAACATGCGTCTGTTCATGGTTTGCAGCATTGAAAAGAGACACTTTCCTGTGTTTTCATCACAAATTGCATATAATTAGGGGTATCATGCAAGATTCCCATTCTCATGACATTGGTTTGATTCATGGCTGGCACATAGATGCAACCCTGTAGCGAAAGGTCTGTGTATTGAGATTTCAAAAACGCAGCTTAAAATAAGAGCACATAGGGTACCAGTAGTGTAGGGGTATCATGCAAGATTCCCATTCTTGTGACCCAGGTTCAAGTCCCGGCTGGTGCAAAAATGCTATTTTAAACATAGCTTACTTGAATCACAAAACTTGAACAACTTTTCAAAAGCAATGCTAAAAAGCATTGCTTGTGCTTGGTTATGATGTCCATTTCAAAATGATACCCAGAGAACAGCTGAGTAGATAAACTGCAAGATATCCAATTTACAAATATTCTCTCCAGAAAGTGTTCATTTGTGAAACCTTGAAATTAAGTCCAGGAACATGGTAGCTGGTTTGCAAAAAAACATGCGTCTGTTCATGGTTTGCAGCATTGAAAAGAGACACTTTCCTGTGTTTTCATCACAAATTGCATATAATTAGGGGTATCATGCAAGATTCCCATTCTCATAACATTGGTTTGATTCATGGCTGGCACATAGATCCAACCCTGTAGCGAAAGGTCTGTGTATTGAGATTTCAAGAACGCAGCTTAACATGAAAGCATATAGGGCACCAGTAGTGTAGGGGTATCATGCAAGATTCCCATTCTTGTGACCTGGATTTGAATCCCGGCTGGCACAAAAATGCTGTTTTAAACATAACTAACTTGAATCACAAAACTTGAAGAACTTTTCAAAAGCAATGCTAAAAAGCATTGCTTGTGCTTGGTTATGATGTCCATTTCAAAATGATACCCAAAGAACAGCTGAGTAGATAAACTGCAAGATATCCAATTTACAAATATTCTCTCCAGAAAGTGTTCATTTGTGAAACCTTGAAATTAAGTCCAGGAACATGCTAGCTGGTTTGCAAAAAAACATGCATCTGTTCATGGTTTGCAGCATTGAAAATAGACACTTTCCTGTGTTTTCATAACAAATTGCATTTAATTAGGGGTATCATGCAAGATTCCCACTCTCGTGACCTTGGTTTGATTCATGGCTGGCACATAGATGTAACCCTGTAGCGAAAGGTCTGTATATTGAGATTTCAAGAAGGCAGATTAACATTAGAGCGCATAGGGCACCAGTAGTGTAGGGGTATCATGCAAGATTCCCATTCTTGTGACCCGGGTTCAAGTCCCGGCTGGTGCAAAAATGCTATTTTAAACATAGCTTACTTGAATCACAAAACTTGAAGAGCTTTTCAAAAGCAATCACAAATTGTGAATTGTTCAATTGTGAAACCTTGAAATTAAGTCCAGGAACACGCTAGCTGGTTTGCAAAAAAACAGATATCCAATTTACAAATATTCTCTCCAGAAAGTGTTCATTTGTGAAACCTTGAAATTAAGTCCAGGAACATGATTATTAATTATTAATTAAGTCCAGGAAGTTTCATTTGTGAAACCTTGAAATTAAGTCCAGGAACATGCTAGCTGGTTTGCAAAAAAACATGCGTCTGTTCAAGGTTTGCAGCATTGAAAAGAGACACTTTCCTGTGTTTTCATCACAAATTGCATATAATTAGGGGTATCATGCAAGATTCCCATTCTCATGACATTGGTTTGATTCATGGCTGGCACATAGATGCAACCCTGTAGCGAAAGGTCTGTGTATTGAGATTTCAAGAAGGCAAATTAACAAGAGAGCAAATAGGGCGCCAGTAGTGTAGGGGTATCAGCAAGATTCCCATTCTTGTGACCTGGGTTCAAGTCCCGGCTGGTGCAAAAATGCTATTTTAAACATAGCTTACTTGAATCACAAAGCTTGAAGAGCTTTTCAGAAGCAATCACAAATTGTGAATTGTTCATTTGTGAAACCTTGAAATTAAGTCCAGGAACACGCTAGCTGGTTTTCAAAAAAACAGATATCCAATTTACAAATATTCTCTCCAGAAAGTGTTCATTTGTGAAACCTTGAAATTAAGTCCAGGAACATGCTAGCTGGTTTGCAAAAAAACATGCGTCTGTTCATGGTTTGCAGCATTGAAAAGAGACACTTTCCTGTGTTTTCATC